>NC_090658.1:63673304-64317054 GCF_013368605.1 Nyctibius grandis | reverse complement strand
GGGGCAGGAAAATGCAACAGGGATTTCAATATCTTTACTTCTGAGGATGATGTGCTTTCATCCAACAGTTGCTTAAAATTAAGTGCTGCAAGTTAAAGTATTTTTCATGTCGATACAAATTTAAATTCTTTAAGGATGAGGTAAGCACAGGCTAAATCTCCAACTTCCTAACACTGTGCTCTGAACGCTAGGCAAAAAGGTTGCCACCTGAAATGTAACAGCCAGAGTTATGCTCTGTTTGGGACTGGTTGCATTGGTGTACACTGAGACATGCTCTGAGCACACGTACCAAACTGTGACCTCTTCAAAGGGTGCAGCTACTCCTCTGCCTGCTTGCAGTGCTGTAGTAAGACGTGGTTAAGACCAGGGTAACTCTGGACTATGCAGTTAACCGGGGAATTTCAGGGCGGTAACTTTTCAAGATAAAGAGCTTGTTGAGAATGATTATGCCTGGGACCATAATTAAAACAGACACCCTAGTTCAAAGGTCTCTTTGGTTAGTAAAGCTAACTAAAATGACTGCTTTTTGCTCTGTGCCTCTTTATGAGTCCCTCATTTGTAAAGTGGGGATAAGAATGCACAGCTCTGTGTGGATGAAACAGGCAGTATAAAAGCAGAGCCATACAAAGGCCACGTTGTTTTTGACAAGTATCTCATGCTAAACATGACTTTAAAAAAAAGCAGCTCAATTTAATTCCAATGCAGCATCTATTTTTGTCCCTGGATCTAAATATGAGGCAGACAGCTTGCCTCTACCACTTTACATTCCTCCCAAAAATTCATTCAGCTTGGATCAAATCCCATTTCTCTTAAATGTATAAATCCCCGTATCATCTGCAGAACTTGACTATCACAGGGAGTGCTTCTATATCAAAGCTTTAAAATATGTTGTAAAGCCACAGCAACGATGCGCTTGTGTAACAACTGAACTGTAACCAATGCTGACTGCAAAGCAAGTTCATGAACTTCAGCTGTGATATATCCAGTGCACTGGTTTGTTCAGACTCCCATTTTAATGGGTCAGGAATTTCAACAGATGTAGTACTATGGCAGTCCATATGAAAAAACTTCTGCTCAACAGCTCAAGCTAGACGCTTTGGCTAATACCAGCCTCTGCCAACCCAGCTACCTTCCCTATTATTCCACTCACTTCCCCCAAAATGCAATTTTATATCGCTGTTTCTAGATCTTTATTTTTATCAGTACATACAGAAAAGCACAGGACAAGCCTGGAGACAGTGATCTAAAATAAAATTACTGTACAGATGGAGAAACAGGCATTGTAATCTTATTTACTGACTCTTTTGTTATTACTGTTGTTCCACTGTGAGCAGGGATAATAGGTGCAGGAAAATCCACTTCAGAGGCATCAGGGGTACCAGTGAACACTGGTACCCAACACACTTCTTCCACAAGCAAGTGCCACATAAAGTGTCAAGTTTTTAACCCATCAGCAAAACTTAATGGTTTACTGCAAGGTCTTCTTATCTGATGAGTAACAAGAAAGGTCTATCAGACTTTTTTAAGACTGTTACATGTGTTCCCTCTCTTTAATAAGCAGCCAAGCCCAGCCACATAGGTAGCTTTTTATGACAGACGCTGTGCGGAGTTTCCCAGAAATAAAGATGTCTTGGGCTCCACAGGATGAAGGTAACCACAGAATCACAGAATCAACCAGGTTGGAAGAGACCTCAGGGATCATCGAGTCCAACCGTTGCCCTTACACCACCATGTCAACTAGACCATGGCACTAAGTGCCATGTCCAGTCTTTTCTTAAACACATCCAGAGATGGTGACTCCACCACCTCCCTGGGCAGCCCATTCCAATGTCTAACAACCCTTTCTGAAAAGAAATTCTTCCTGATGTCCAACCTGAAACTCCCCTGGCAAAGCCTGAGACTGTGCCCTCTTGTCCTATCGCTAGTGGCCCGGGAGAAGAGGCCAACTCCCACTTCACTACAACCTCCCTTCAGGTAGTTGTAGACTGCAATAAGGTCACCTCGGAGCCTCCTCTTCTCCAGGCTAAACAACCCCAGCTCCCTCAGCCGTTCCTCGTAGGTCAGACCCTCCAGACCCTTCACCTGCTTGGTCGCCCTCCTCTGGACTCGCTCCAACACCTCAACATCTTTCTTGAAGTGCGGGGCCCAGAACTGGACACAGTACTCAAGATGCGGCCTCACCAGTGCCGAGTAGAGAGGGACGATCACTTCCCTAGACCGCCTGGCTACGCTATTCCTAATAGAGGCCAGGATGCCATTGGCCTTCTTGGCCACCTGGGCACACTGCTGGCTCACGTTTAGCCGGCTGTCGATCAGCACCCCCAGGTCTCTTTCCGCTGGGCCGCTTTCTAACCAATCTTCCCCCAGCCTGTAGAGCTGCATGGGGTTGTTGTGGCCAAAGTGTAAGACCCGGCACTTGTTCTTGTTGAACCTCCTGCCGTTGGTCTCGGCCCATCTATCTAACCTGTCCAAATCCCTCTGAAGGGCCTTCCTATCCTCCAGCAGATTGACACTCCCACCCAGCTTGGTGTCATCTGCAAATTTACTGAGGGTGCACTCAATCCCTACGTCTAGATCATCTATAAAGATATTGAACAGCACCGGCCCCAGAACTGAGCCCTGGGGAACACCGCTAGTGACCGGCCGCCAGTTGGACTTTGCCCCATTCACCACCACTCTCTGGGCTCGGCCATCCAGCCAGTTTTTAACCCACCGAAGAGTCCACCCATCCAAGCCCCGGGCAGCCAGTTTGTCCAGGAGGATGCTGTGGGAGACAGTGTCGAATGCCTTACTGAAGTCTAGATAGACTACATCCACAGCCCTGCCCTCATCTACTAAGCGGGTCACTTTGTCATAGAAGGAGACCAGGTCGGTCGAGCAGGACCTGCCTTTCATGAATCCATGTTGGCTGGCCCCGATGCCCCGATTGCCCTGCATGTGCTGTGTAATGGCACTCAGGATGATCTGTTCCATCACCTTGCCTGGCACCGAGGTCAGGCTGACAGGCCTATAGTTCCCTGGATCATCCTTCCGACCCTTCTTGTAGATGGGCGTTACGTTTGCTAATTTCCAGTCAGCTGGAACTTCTCCAGTTAACCAGGACTGCCGGTAGATAATCGAGAGTGGTTTGGCAAGTTCATTTGCCAGTTCCTTCATTACTCTGGGGTGAATCCCATCCGGGCCCATAGCCTTGTGGGTGTCCAACTGGCACAGCAGGTCACTAACCGTCTCCTCCTGGATCATGGGAGGTTCACACAGCCCCCCGTCCCTAACTTCAGGCTCTGGGGGCCGAGTCTCCTGAGGACAACCGATCTTGACATTAAAGACCGAGGCAAAGAAGGCATTGAGCACCTCTGCCTTTTCCTCATCCCCTGACACTACACTACCCTCCTCATTCAGCAAGTGGTGGAGGCTCTCCTTGACCCTCCTTTTGCTGTTGATGTATTTGTAACAGGTTTTTTTGTTGTCTTTGACTGTAGGAGCCAAATCGAGCTCTAATTGAGCTTTGGCCCTTCTAATCTTCTCCCTACACGACCTGGCCACGTCCCTATAGACCTCCCAGACAGAGGGCTGTTGGACTCTGTGATGGAGAAGTCTGTTGAATGGATACTTCACAGAAATCTTACTGAAAGCAACCAAATGTATTTATGTTAGGTCTATTCCCTCCAACACACAAGTGCTCGCTCTCTCGTTGGGAAGGGCATCCTGATGTGGTAACTGGACGCCCAGCCAGGCTGGGAAGCCCACCCTTCCAGACTGGCTTCTCCAAGCTGATTCAGGGCTCAGCCACACAGATGCTTGTAAGCAGCGCAAGGATGGGGCATGAAAGTGTAACACTAAAGTGAAACAAGTGTGCAGCTGGACTTATTTTCAAGGGTCCAAATCAGATGCAAGTCTTTAAGAAGGATTCAAACTACAGGGAACTCTGCAACGTGAAAATACCTTTAACAGGGTTAAATCAATGCAGACATGTTGATCACTCCTTTCTTGCTGTTCTTGAAGCTTTTAAAAACCAAATACATTAAATCCCACCCTTAATTACCCAGGTAATCTGCATGATTTAACCATACAGAAAACCTTTCTAACGGCACCAAAATGCAACAGCCATTACAAACAAGCTGTCACTGGGGAGCGCTCAAAATAATTATCACTGTTTGTCTCGAGGTAATTTAAATTTCTGCAAGTGTGTTCCATGACTACATTTAGTGGTGACAAGATGTCTTAAATTTAACAGTTTATTTGCTTCCTTTTGCATGTTTGATGCTGGCATTAAAATCATTCTCCCCACTTTTTCTCTAGCATTTTTATGGATATTTGTTGTTTCTTAGACAACTGAACACAGCTAATACAAAAATATGAAGGGAGTTTTTATTGTTTTTTTTCTCCTAGGACACTTAATGTTAAACTTAAAGCTATCTAAAAAGCTGCAAACAAGCATGTGTAACACCCCAATCCAAGAGAGGAAGGAGGAAGAAAAGCAAAAGGGGAAACAACCAAAAGTCTGATATTCCTTGTAATGGAAGTCGCTTTACCTAGCAGTGAAACAACTCCATCTCAGACAGTAACAGTTCAAACTTCATCACTCCACTAAAGGCACAGATCTGAAATGGGCTGAGGTTCAATAATCTTTCAGGTAAATCTTCCTACTGATTCTGACTGGTATCATAAAACATTATGAAAACACATTAATCTGGTTTAAGAAAAAAATAGTATCATTAGTATTATTTTGAAACAAATTTTCATCTTCTTTTAACCCTTTCACTGGAATTGCTTTCATTTATCATGTATATCATGCAATCAATCTACATATAACCACCCTGGATGTTTTTACACTCAGCACTGCACTATATAACTAAACTTAAAAATAGGGAACGTAAATGCTTCCGAGTAGCTCAATTTTTCAGCACAAGAGCAGCTTTCAAACACATGCAGTGTAGACTCCCAGTCAAATTCACCTTAGTTTCATCTGAATACTCACTTTTTAAATTGCTTATTAGAAAGAGCAGTTGGCGTATGGAACTTGGCCAAAACCACCAACATATGTACTGTGAATTAATTCAGAAACAGTAAAAAGGGCAGGATACATGGGCAGAACCTCTGGTACTAACTTGACTGTTGAAACTAAAATAATGAGAAATAAGCTGATTTCTACTTTTTGATTTTACAGCTCCAAGGCCTTTCCAGAACATACGGTCTACCCCTAGCCTTTAATGGACTTTTACTTCATTAAGGTTTCCAGTTGGTAGGGAGCTCACATCTTGACATCTCTCTGAACCTGAACCAGATCTATTGTTACTATGAAGTGGTTCCCCCCTATTTTGCAGCTCTTTAATGAAACATAAGATTATTTTAAGTCCATAATCTTCTCAGCAGGATTATCGACTAGTAGGGCTGACCCTAATATTGCTCATCTGAACAGTGATCCGGTGGACACACTGAGAAAACAAAGGCTAACCACATACCTGTCTGGAGGGTCTTGCAGCAAGGCATAATAGAGGCTTTATGAGTAACTACTTAAATCCAGTTTTATTTCACAATGCTGACCAGATGTCTTCTGGAAAACAAATCAAGTGTTTCAATCACTGCTGCTTAAATACATTCCTTGAATTTGGCCAACAAAGCTAAACAGAAGCTACAGTCAGCCAAACCCATCTCTTCTGAAGATGAGATAATAAATGAATCATCGCAGACATTGGAACAACGAGCCCTATATTACGTACACGGCTTGAATCAACACAATTACCCTGGGGGTGAAAAGGCACAAAGTACAGGCAGTTGTGCAGGAAGTCTCTGCAGCTATACTCTGAAAAGGAGTATGGAAGGCAGCATACGGACTGTTCCCACTGTTTACAGGTACACCTTCTTCAGTACAGGTCTGACACCTTGTTATCCGTGGGAAAGGACAGCCAGCTCAGACAGTAACCAGCAGCGTCCGACAAGACATTGCCCCTCATCTGCAGCTTGAACTGTGCAGAGCGCCCACAAGCCCCTTCAGGAGCTGGCTATCTCCTGACAGCCTCATATCATTTCAGTCTGGCTGTGTTTGCCCTTTCACATTAACACAGTTATTTCGTCCCTTCCCTTTATGCCTGTTGTCTCCCAAATCACAGACAAGTGACAACACACGACAGTGGAGCTTATTCTCCCCCACTTTTTTCTTTTTTTAAATCAAAAGCTCCCTACACTGCTAATTGCGGAACTGGAAGGTAACTGCCCCTTGGAAATCCAGCTATATATGCCCTTCTCTGCCTCCCATCACTCCAACCAACTTAATATCTGTGTTTGAGGGAGAATACGGGATAGTTTGAAAAATGCAGAAGCAAAGAGAGTACAGGTGTGTGACAGGAAAACTTTTCCTGTTCCTTCACTTCATCATAGTTTGCAAGATTATCTGAGGCCAGTGCATTCCAGATTACTTCAGGCTTTCCTTTTAGGACACTTGACCAACACCTGTGAACACATTGGTAACGCTGCAAAACTGTCCAGAACGCAGATGGGAATACTTACGACACACTCGAAGCAGTTAAGCAAAGCAACACTACAACAGTGCTGTGTCTCCTCCACACCTTCATGCTTCATGCCTTACTGCTTGCCATTTTTAGATTATAGTAGGGTTAGCAAAATGAGGATTAGTCTCAGTTTACTCTTTTTATCCAAATATTTGCATCATTGCTATATACTACTGCATTGTATCTGTGCTCCCAGCTGAAGACCACTGTACTTTAGGGACTTCTTCAGACAATGGTCCTTTAAACACAACCATGCCGCAGAGCAACAAGCCAGATCTGCCAATGCACCACGTCAGAGATGGGGGCTGTTTTATGGTGCTACCCTCTAGACTCTGGTGAAACACCCGCTCAACCTCTTGACCAAAAAAGCTGTAGGAAACACAGCAGTACGTGGCACTTGCCCCTTCAGCACAGATAATGGTCTGCCTTAAAAAAAAAAAAAAAAGAACCAATGCCACTCTGAACAACGTTAAACTCATAGCTTGGCTACTGTCCAGAGCAGACTCTCAGAGCTGATCCAGTCACTCAGTAGACATTGGCAACATGAGATTAAACAAGTCAAGCAGTTCTTAGCCTTGGAGCAGAGCACACAATGCAAGGGAGTAGGATTGATCTGAGGATCCTGACACCATGCAGAGCCTCAGCTCTTCCTCCCTACCCATCATCTTTACCCATTTTCAAGACCTCCTAGAAGAAAACAGTGATGTGGGGCACAGGGTCACACAAGACTCCTCAAGGATCAGTATTGTTTCTACCTGAATGCCTGTATGCTGGAAAACACCCTTCTTAAGGTGAACAGGAAAACATGAAGAGGCAGTCACTTCAGACAGGCTCTCAGGCAAGGTCAGTTAGAGAAGCTTGGCCCCGAGGGTAAGGAAACAGACGCCTTGGATGGCACATGTTTGACATCCAATGTGTCGCCCCACCTGCTGCACCAGGCACTCCAAGGTCCTGTCTGCTTCCCCAAAGAAAGGGAGAGCCTGTTTTATCCAGTGCAAACAAAACATGTAAAATAATGGGATCTTCCACCACAACCAAAGAACTGCATCATTTTGTAAACGTTTAAGTCATATTGCAACGGTACCATGATTGTGAAGTGCAGCTGAATTTGCTCTTCTGCTCTAGCCACCAGATTAAGCCACTGAGAGCTTTAATTTAAAATGTAGTAACGCAGCCTGGGTTACACACGTTCAAGCCACTGATTTTAGTCAATGACAACTTTAGATTTTAATGAAAGTTACATAAAGCCACTCCAGTTCTCAAGAACAGCTCTACTGTGCATAAAAAACTTCCCAGGTGCTTCATTTTCTAATTCAGATTACTGGAAAATATTGCTTTCAGGTGGCACCTAAGCACCTGCATGCCTAAAGAAGGATAAATAACTTTACCTCAGTTACGAACAAATTTGAATGCAAGGTCTCACCATTTATACTTGAAAGTAGTTTCGTAAAGGAAAAGCATAGCATTTCCCCTTGATTTCAAAAGGGTGAAAGTCTAGTTCATAAGTACAAAAATCTAAAAAATCTCCCCATGCAACATCTACTACCACATGCTGCATCCACTCTCACAGTGTGATAAGCAGTGGACGTTGCAATATATAATATACAAAGTAAAATAATAAACTGCACAAAAAATAAGGAAAAATCTTCCCCTCCAAATACAACACTGCTTCCTGTAAAGCTATGCAAGCATGCAGAGATCACCAGAGTACTTGATTTCTCTCAAGACAGGTTAGATATCTTACATTTTAATATCTATCCCTAACTTTTTATTCTTAAACCCATTTAAGAATAATCAGTGATATAGCTTTTTTGCTCCCTAAGTGGTGCTTAAAAGTCTATTCTAGCCAACAGACAGCTTCCTATCTATTTCACTGGATTTTTTTAGCTAGACCCATGCTGTCAAAAATTTGCTGAGCTGTTAAAGTTGTACCAGAATAAATAGGTTTGACCTTGCATTATCTTAAAAGCTAGCCAGGATTTCATCTGGTTAGTATTAGATAAGTGAAAACACCTTGACAGAAAGGAATACCTTGCTTGAATTATTTTGAAAGATTTTATACATTCAGTATCTTTACAGGTGGTTTAAATGACTGTTATGCTCTACATGTGAATTACTATTTGTTACTATTTGTTAAAAAGTAAGTTTTATACTTACTTTTCCATTCACTGAGGGAGCAATGAATGCAATAACAAATTAATAGTCTGCAATCAAGTTGCTATGTACCAGCAATGTCAGATCTCATCATCCAAACAAGAACAGGACTGGAAAACTTTCAAACCGGTGTGTTTTAATGGTCTGAACTATAGCTACTAGTTTAGCCCTCACGACCACATTATCAGGTTGGAGGGGACGACCAGAGGTTATCTCTTCCTTCACTGCCTCCTCTAAAGGCAGGACCAAACATACAAACACTACTCAGAAATCGTTTGTCTCTCACATATTCTTAAAAACCTCCAATGATTTCATAGCCCCCAAAATTCATTTCAGCACTTCGGATTCCTTACTGCAAAGAAGTTTCCCTATTATCAAACCTAAGTATTTCTCCCCTGCCGTGCACATCCACTACTTCATCTCTGACTTACCACAAAAAAATTAATTTTGGTTTTGTTCTACTCCTTTCCAGTTTGCGCAAATGCCTTCTGGAGAACGTGAGGATTCATCACCATGGAGTGTGGCTCACCTTGTCATCCAACATCGTTCATTCCCCACCACCCAGGCAGCACAATAGGTCACATACACCCTATTCTACCGCCCCACGCTTCACCTCAACCAATGTATTTGAAACAGCAAAAAGATGTCAAAATGCAAGCTTCATCATGAGACCAAGAAATGCAGAATTAAAGTTTCCATAACAGCCCACTGGTGCTTCTCATGAGGCTAATTTTCCTCAAGGTCTTCTATGCTATGACTACTTCCTACCCACTAAGAAGCTTTGGAAAAATCTGTCTTTTCAAAAGCAGCAGGTGGAAAAGCAGTTCAGCAGTTGTCACAATCACGTCACGATTTCTACAGTGCTTTTATAATGAATGAAACTCAGCTCTGGCTACACAACTTCTAACCCAATCCTCCACATGTGATCAGAAGCACCAGCATCTTCCTAATTTCACAGTGCTGGCTGAAGCAGCAGCAGAGTAAAACTGATAAAACTTCAGTCAGTGCCTCTCTTCCTACAAGAGTCCCTACAGGTAAGAATGAAATTACTGAAAAAGGTGTTGAATTCAGGCTGTAGCTACTCAGGACAGCTACAGGCCACAGCAAGGAGTCATTTTAGAACTGCTCTTAGGGAATATACATGGCCCATGAAAAGAGCTTGAAGTAAAATGAATAACTAAATAAATAAATACAAGCAGCCTGTTGACTATGTCAGCAGCCTGAGATCTGGTGAAGGCATAACGGTTTCTTCTCTCTCTCTCTCTCTCTGTTATTACCCTAGAAGCATGAAACTGAAATCCAGTTCATTACCAAGGAGTCCTACATCATGCGCACAAGCCAGTTTACTTAACACAAATAGCTAATTTGTAAGTTGTAGTAGTGTTGAATAGGTTTTGTTTTATAAAGAGCAGCTCTAGAGAAAAATCCCAGCAGACAGAAATAACTTCAGATGGGTAAGCTGGGGGAAGCAACATATAATACTTAGTTTCACACAAATATGTTAGATACCAAGTTATTGAAATAAGAGGATGAAACTTCAGTAAATACAATTCTGACAAAACACAAGAAAATCAAAGCAGCATTTTAGCCTGTGCACTTTTCTTTGATAATGGTCCCAAACAGAGAACAGAAAAATGGAATAATGAGCAGTTAAAGTTTACCAAAAGCTAACCACAAGCAGTATTCTTTTTAATCTAAAGCAGGCAAATATTTTTCTTTTGTAAAGAACTGGTAAGTGTGCCTGCAAGGGAACAGTAAACATTTCAAGGCTAAAGGGCTGCACAAATGCATTAATCCAATAATAAGTATAGAGGACACTCAGGCTATCTGCTGAGCCATGTGCGAGCTAATAACACTGGCTGTCAAGACTCCCCTATTAAATGATAACAAAAGGCACCTAGTAAGAGATGGTGAAAATCAATTAACTGGAGAAACGGCAAGAGAAATAAAATACGGCAGCCAAACACTTCTCTATTCATACATACAAAATTAAGTTTTCTGCACATTTAAAAAGCAGAAATGTCGTGTTAAACAAACTAAAATTACAAAGTTCTTTTAAATCAGGTTAACTCTGCAAGCTATCAAGTACCTGCAGTTCCTGCTGAAACAAAAAGGGACTTGAAATGAGTCGGCTCTTTGCAGGGTAACCCCCTTTGCTGAACAGCCAAGGTAAAGAAAAATCTAGGTTAACCACTTCCAGAACACAGACATTAAGCTGTGATTTTAAACTTTGCTTCTGGCCCAGGGACAGATGTTCTGCAGTCCTCCCTGCTGACTGCCTGCCTCTGTCCTTACGGCTGCACTAACACAACGCAACGCCAGACTGTACAGGTTCACCCCCAATGAAGGTACTAAGGGTAAAAATTGGTCCTTAAAAACACACCGTACCCTTCAGCAAGAAAGCATTTTCACTACTGAAAGAGTCCTTGTGAGTGCCCTGTTCCCCATTTCCCCTCGGTGCCTTTTCTGACTTCTCAGAAGCAGCCACATCCCTGGAAATGACACTGTACAACAAAAGAAATCACCAAATGAAACACCTCTGAAGTGGCTCTTAACACTGAAGTATAAATGGAATAACTCAGGACTTACTGAAACAGAAGGTACCATTTTGGAAACACTCCAAAGACTAAACAGAAATGGCCAAAAGACATCAGGCTATCCCCTTTCCCATTCTAAAATGCTCTGCCAGGTAAGAGATTTCCTTGTCTCTTGATAGCAAAAGCCTTTTTGCCCTGTCGCTGCTCTTGAGGGGATAAATCCCACTAACATTCCTGATGTGCTGCAAGCAGAAAAACAAATAAGATTCTTCCAAAGCCTGCAATTTGGATATGTTTGCAAAGACTGTGGCAAAAACTGTTTTCCCTTTAGGACATGTCAGTGTCAGCAGCAGCATCTTACCTCTCAGTACTGACTTGAGGTTCAGCTTGGCTTGCCGGTGCAGGTCCTCCACACAAGGTGGTCTTGAGGAGGGCAGGAACACATTTTCCTGCTGGTGCCATGGAGCAGTGTAGTGCACAGTCCATCTACTCTCCTCATCTAGGTTGGAAACAGCTACAGAGAGAGACAATAACACGAAAATTAAATGCTATTGTGGATAGCTATATCGTGAAACCCCACATATAAGTTTGTCGCGCATCATCTTAAAACAAAAAAGATTGTTTGCCACTGTAGTCCCATCAAAATGCTCTCTAGAACCTCACTTCCATGATAGTTCAAAATCCTCTTCTCATTTCTAGTCTAAATTTGTTGTCATGTGTTATGTAGGAAACACCTTTTCTTCCCACTTTATACTCACTGTTACATTTACTCTCAACTTGCAACTCTGTTTTCCCCCCTCTAGCTCCCAGTCTTCACAAGCCAGATCAGTTTCCCAGTCCCCTGATCCCACCAGGTGCTGTGCGTTGCAGAATAGCTTCCTCCTGCTCAGGGGTGACTCTGGGAATATGACAGTTGCCATGAGGGATTACGACAGGTTCGTTTGTATTGGGAAATAACCTTCTCTGACCTCATGTTCGCATGAACCAGGAACAAAAATTCCAGTGAAGCCAATAAATTAACTACTTTCCATTGCCATGAGTGGAAAGAAGATTTGGACAACAGCAACTCCCTGGGCAAATACTGCTCAGAGAACAGCAGCACTGAAGAGGGATTGCTCTGGCCACCTCTTCTCAGCCAAGACACGCGTGAAAATAAAATACTGACACTGCTCAAGTTCAAAGTTCCCTACAGACAGTCTAGTAATGAATCAGCCAAAGCACATATTGCTAAGATTTGTTTACCATTTATGCTTCCCGAGAGACAGCCATCACCTTTTGTTTAAAGTTTATCACCAATAAAACCTTCTACAGTTGAACGGCCTTATCCCTCCACCCCGTAATAACAGGAAAAGGGCAGCTGGGGGTCATATTTTATGATCCCCCGGGCACCCTTTGGCCTTCAGCCAGTGTGCTGTACATCCTTGCTTCTAGCTCTCCGAAGCAGAAAAAGCCCCCGCAGCCGTGCTGCCTCCCGAGCATCTGCCCAGCCGCGCCGGCCTCCCTGCCAGCCCCGCACCCTGCCGGGCTCTCCCTGGGGCCCGGGCACGGCTGGCTCCGGCGCTGCCCGCAGCATCTCGCTCTGAAGTTTGCCTGACGCCTTCCTGGTAGCAGAGGAGGTGTGTAAACTGAGAAGCAAAACCAAGGCAACAGCCTCCTGTCATCTGAAAAAACGACTCCCTAACACCATTGTGCATCTGCTGGGATCATTTCAGATGGGAATAATTGGTACTCGATAAAGAAAATAAGCTACGCCTTTCACTTCAAAACCTATCTACAGCCTAAGGCTCAATGCTTGTTTTGTCCTTGGGGCAAGGACAGGGGATCGAGGTTCTTAACTGCCTTTCCTCACTGTTTTTAGATTAGCATCAGACCTCAAAAAAGGTTTTTGAAGACTTTCGATTGGTTTCTTCATCTCTGAGGTGGCTTGGTCCTGCATCCCCTCCCCCCACCCCGCAGACATATTGGCTGCAACAAGGCAGATAGGCGTTCAGTCTGTGCCTGCTTCTACCGTCCTTGCTAACCAGAGGTCAAACCTAAATCACGACAAACTGACAAGTCACCAACTACCTGGTTACAGCATCAATCACTCGATCTTACAGAAAAAGCGACAGGTATAGTCAGTGGCCTGTTCGAGAGGCACCCCTCGCCACCCCCTGGCTGAGCAGGCGGGCAGGGAGGGGGGTAAGGCTGGGGGAGGAAGAGGAGGAGGGGAACACCAGCCTCCAGCCCACAGTCCAGCTGCAGTCCCGCCATACCAGAATTAAAGTTTACTGCTCCTCAGAGCAATGGTCATCAGAACCAGTCTACAGAAGCGCTGCGCATATTTGCCAACTACCCTCTCCAGCGCAATGTGTCCACCTTCACGAATTAAAGAGAGAATCGTGATTTTAAAAGCCGTGCTGAAACTAGAGCATCTTTAAAAAACACAACGTGGCTCAGAATAAGCCTTAGAAATACAAGCCCATCGCTAGACGTGCGCCCAGCAGCTGCGCAAGCAGAAAGAGTTGTCTGACAGAGGCCGGGCGGCCGCCCCAGCAGCGCACGGCGGGACACCTGCGCCCGGCAGCAGGCGACACGGCACACGCCGCCAGGTCACCCAGCTCCTCACACCGAGAAGTCGGGCTCCTACAAAGCCACCGCGACAAAGGACTTCAAAGGCAAAGCAGCATCCCAGAGCAGAGGTGCTAAAGCGCTTCGTAAGGCTGCCTCCGCACCTGACACGCTGTTCAGCGGAGAAGAGAGTGAGAGAACTTGGAAAGAGGCGTCGGGGAAGCAGGAGCAGCGCCGGAGGGAGCTGCGCTTCGCTGCCCGGCTCGGCTGCCTCCCGACAGCCCAGCGAGCACGGCTACTTACTCTTTCTCTTGAATAGTTTCATAAGAGATTTAAGCTTTGTGTTGATGAAAACCACCATTTTCAAGGCGCTGAATTGCAATCCTGGAGTTTAAATCCCTTAAAAAGGAGAGCTGCAGAAAGGTGACTGTTTTCCAGGTGAGCCTGTTCAAACTCCGCACACCAAATCTCTCCAGGCTTCTCCCCTCTGCCTTTCTGTCCTGAAATCACAACTTTAAACCTGCCTAGATCTTCCTGATGCACGACATCATTTACAATTCTTTAGCCTGAACTTCTCCTCTTCACATGTAACCTTGTGGGCTGAAAAGAGCCAGTTTCAATATGCAAAACAGGAGGAGGAGGAAAAAAAAGTTAATTGTTATTCGCGCTTGCACAGGACCAAACCCGAGGCTTTCTTGGTGCCTGTGCATCTACCGCCCAGTCCTTCTCATCCTTTCCTCCGCGCTCCAAGTTTGGCTACTCCAGAAACACCGAGTGTGCACAGGTGACTCCTCTCCTCCCCACCGCGCCAGCCGGCTCTGCCGCCAGAGCAGAGGGACACGCCGGAACCGCGTCGTCGCCGTCCTCCCCCCCCCGCCCCGCACCTCCCCGGTGCGGCCGGCGGCGGGCTGGCAGCCCCCGCGCCCCGCCGCCAGCCCTCCCTGCCCCGCCGCCAGCCCCCCCGCCCCAGCCGCTGCCCTCCAGCCTCCTTCCAGTTGCAAATGAGAGCAGCATTTTCGTGCAAATCAGGATGCCCTGCTTTCCCACCGCTCCCATCCTTACAGATCCACTGCTCCCCGCCCCCCCCCGTAGTCACTGCCATTGCCGGGGAACATCAGCCACTGATTTTACATACTGCATTTCATTCAGTAACACCCCTAATTTATTCTTATTAGCGTCATCTCAGACCAAATACATGGGAGACAAAATCGAGTTACTTCTGGCTAACAGAGAACCTGCTATTCATCAAATGAAACTCGTGCACAGAGATGAAATAGCCCGGCTTTTTCAGATGCGCATTATATCCTCATGCCTTAAAAAAAAATACATCTGTACAGAGGTCCACAGCTGTCCTTCCTAGGAACGAACTGCAGTTTTGCACAAGTTAAAGAGAAAATGCTAAGCACCAAATCAATGCGCTCAGCAGGGCATGCCCTTCGCACAATGTTCAGGCTCAAGAAGCAAGCCCTCCCTCACAAAGCCAGCTTAGGAAACCCCCTCGGGTTAACAATGAAAAGGATTTTTTCCTCAGGAAAAAGAAAAACGCCAGCACAGCAGGGTGCTCAGACTGACCCCAAACCTGCAGCAGGATCCGGCCTCTGGAGCACAGCATGTAAAAAGCAGATGCTCCACAGGAGCTCACTCTTAAGTTTCACCGAATGGCCAAGGCCCAGCACCGCGCAGAACAGACCGTAAAAAAAAGTGCCTCCATCATTGTCTGAACACACTATTATCAGCATTTTATCAGTATTTTCCAAACCCAGAGATTTTACAATTACAACACGGGTTTGACACTAAAACTGCCATTAGCAGCAGGTCTCTCCAGCAGCTGCTGGTCCAAGAGACATTTTGACTGGCTCACCTCTGCCAAAGGGACAGAAGACCATGGTACCATGGCAGCAACAGCAGAGAAGACACCTCTACTTTTGCATTGATTCCCATCGAGCACCTTACACAAAAAATGACCCTGGCATTAAAGTCTGATAACAAGATAACTGTTTAGTGTTTTCTTTTAAAATCACATACACAATAATACCCCTCTCAGAAATATGCCATCACCCCGCACATCATTAAAACCACTTTAAATGCACACTTGCTGGACACACTGTAGAGGCAGGTGCAGAATGACTCCATTTCTAACTCCAGCAGCGTTGCCATCCAAGAGCAAACCCAGAAGGCCGTAACTCCTTTTTTTAGTATGGTGGTGATCTTTTTTAAGACGTACGAAGGGCCTCTATAAGTGGGAAGAGGAGCTACGGTGCATTTGCACAGGGGAAGGTGGCAGTTTCAAGCTAGTATGTGAGGGAGACTGGGCTACTGGAAGTGAGACAGATTCTCCCTGAGGTTTTTATGGCACCTCGCAGAGGCTTGCAAGCCCGGGAAGCAAGACATTGTTCCGTTTTCATGGTCAAGCCCCTGTGTATCAACATCAACCTGGGTACTTCGGACGGCTGAAGGAACCCTTCCCTGTTTCACCATGGACTGCAATCTGTGCCAAGTCCAGTGTTGCTCTTTTGTTATTGGATCCTCAACCCACCCTGAAGCATTTCTCCTGCCTGAGAACAAGCACTTGATCACTGTGCTCAAGCCCTATTTCCAGCAGTATGGAGACAGCTATTCAAACCAAATAACAAACAATGCAGAAGATGATGTCTGCTTTTCCTCCTAGCCCCCCTTTGCTTCCACCTTCCCTCAGGTCATGCTGATGAGGAGGTCAAACATCAAAAATAGCTATCATGAGGGGATACCCCGAAGGAAACACCAGTTGGCTACTTGTATCTGCATCTCTCAGAGTCTGCACTAGGTCAACAATGACCAAAAACTCTTCCCCACTTGAGACAAACTCTTTGGCTTCCATGAAATTCAGCATGTTGTTTCAAACCAGCTTTTTAAAAATGCTTTTCCTGTCACAAGAAACCGTCACTGCAGTTGGCTTCTAATGGCAGTTCTCTTAGAGCTGAAAGCATGAAATAAGTGTGCTTCTCCGCAGCCCGCCTCTCTACACGGAGAAGAGAAGGAAAAGATGGGGCAGCTTGAGAAAATGTGCTGTAGTCACTATGCAAACAGATAAAGGACTTTAGTATCCAACGTTGCCAATCCAGCAGACAAAACCACAAACCCCACCACTACCAAACAACAACAAAAAACTCACCTAAAATTACCTCAATAGAAAAAAATTAAGTTTGTTAAAGCTGGATAAACCCAGCACGAACAGTAGGTGTGCACACACTGCGATATCAGTTCTTTAAAAGCAAATGACTCAGAGACAGGCAGCAGACTGAGGAGACCTTGCTGTGTGGCACACTTCCTACTTCACCTTGGACAAGTTAATATTAACCCACCGCCTCAGTTCCCACAAGCAGGGATCATACTCACTTGCCACCGCACAACGATACCATCACAAGGAATACAGAAACTACGGAGAAGATTTTCAGCAAATGCTAATTCTGACTTCATACTGGATGGGACTGTTAAGTTACAAAGTTTGGCCCAGAAGAAACTCCTTCCTACCTAAGAGGTCAGAGATGGAAGTAAAGAAAACGGGAGGCACAAGATGCAGTGTCAAAACAGCATGCTCAAAATCATGAACATGTAAACACACTCATTAGCAAAACTGTGTCTTTTTTTTAGTTCACATAATAATAGTTTTTAATCCCCGAGTGGTTAAACTGATTTCAACTTCTAGTAGAGGCCATGTACATCCAGAAGAGAAGTGAACATGAGTGGCTGCTTGTGCATGGCGTGCCTGAAATGCTGCAGCCATTCCTCCACTCCCCTCCCTGCTCTCCCCTCTTTAGAGGGGCTTTCCAGCTGACCTGCTCTGTGACAGCCATCTGGGACAGCCACCCCTCCACATTCACAGCAACATAAAACATCAGTGCCTGTGAAACAATCTGGAAATATTTGGCTTCCATGGAAATATTCCAAGCAAGCCCCTGGGGGAGGGGGGCTCTCCTGTCCAGTCCTCATTCACAACCCAATGCCCTGGACCTTGCACTGGTGCACCTGATCCGTTGAAGAAGTTAAGGCTTTATAAAAAGGCAAATGTTGAAAAGGGACGTACTTGGGTTGTTCATAACCACAGCCGGAGCAGCTGCCCAGCAGCAGCCCCAGTGGCAGCTGTCTGTCAGGGACATTAACAAATCATGAGAATCAACTGCTCTCCTTCCTACTGCCGCTCATCAGCCTATGCACACCTGCAGTACAAAATGTAGGAAGTACTAAGCAATAAAAAATAAAAAACCAACACACCACAACAAACCAAAACACAAGAACAGTTAAAGCAACCCATTCTTGCTCCCTCACAGAAATCAAGACAAATTTTACCACTTATTTTCATGAAGAAGAGGTAAACCCAACACACGTATCAAGTTCATGAAAGGAATGATGCATCAAACTGCTAACAGATGTATCACAGAATCACAGAATCACAGAATGTTAGGGATTGGAAGGGACCTCGAAAGATCATCCAGTCCAATCCCCCCGCCGGAGCAGGACTACCTAGACCATATCACACAGGAACGCGTCCAGGCGGGTTTTGAATGTCTCCAGAGAAGGAGACTCCACAACCTCTCTGGGCAGCCTGTTCCACTGTTCGGTCACCCTCACTGTAAAGAAGTTTTTCCTCATATTTAAGTGGAACCTCCTGTGTTCCAGCTTGCACCCATTGCCCCTTGTCCTGTCAAGGGATGTCACTGAGAAGAGCCTGGCTCCATCCTCATGACACTTGCCCTTTACATATTTAGAAACACTAATGAGGTCACCCCTCAGTCTCCTCTTCTCTAAGCTAAAGAGACCCAGCTCCCTCAGCCTCTCCTCATAAGGGAGATGTTCCACTCCCTTAATCATCTTCGCGGCTCTGCGCTGGACTCTCTCTAGCAGTTCCCTGTCCTTCTTGAACTGAGGGGCCCAGAACTGGACACAATACTCCAGATGCGGCCTCACCAGGGCAGAGGAGAGGGGGAGGAGAACCTCTCTCGACCTGCTAACCACACCCCTTCTAATACACCCCAGGATGCCATTGGCCTTCTTGGCCACAAGGGCACACTGCTGGCTCATGGTCATCCTGCTGTCCACTAGGACCCCCAGCTCCCTTTCCCCTATGCTGCTCTCCAACAGCTCTGTCCCCAACTTGTACTGGTACATGGGGTTGTTCTTGCCCAGATGCAGGACTCTACACTTGCCCTTGTTATATTTCATTAAATTTCTCCCCGCCCAACTCTCCAGCCTGTCCAGGTCCCTCTGAATGGCTGCGCAGCCTTCCGGTGCGTCAGCCACTCCTCCCAGTTTTGTGTCATCAGCGAACTTGCTGACAGTGCACTCTATTCCCTCATCCAAGTCATTAATGAATATATTGAATAGAACTGGTCCCAGTACCGACCCTTGAGGGACTCCGCTAGACACAGGCCTCCAACTGGACTCTGTCCCATTGACCACCACTCTCTGGCTTCTTTCCTTCAGCCAGTTCACAATCCAGCTCACTACCCGATCATCCAGACCACACTTCCCCAGTTTAGCTGCGAGGATGCTGTGGGAGACCGTGTCAAACGCTTTACTGAAATCGAGATAGACCACATCCACAGCTTTACCATCATCTATCCAGATGATGGTATCATCATCTCAGAACCTGAACTTTAAGTTGTAAGCCTTGGTGACTTTATTCAGACAAGGGAAAAATCCTCCGTTAAACAACCGATTAGCATTGATGACATTTTAAGAGGAAAGAAAACATAAAACCATACAACTGAGCTGGGAACTGCACCACAAGAGCTCTTCCAGTGAGTGTCTGTTCAATAAGCAAAAGGGAAAGCAGAAATGCTGGCAAGCAGATGTACTCAAAACAACTAAACTGATGGCTTTGCTTTTTACGGACGTGTCAGTCACTCGCTCGAAATAAGTTTCCACCGTGCCGCCCTCCAGCAGCTCGCGTGGGGATGCGTGGGGAAGAAGCTGTTGGAGAGCAGTTGTTTTCAGCATGCCTGCAGGGACAGGCTCGTGTAGGATGTGCTTGGGATTGCTCCGTGACACCCCCATCTGCCCCCTCCGAACAGCTGCGGTGTCCGGAGGGGAGCAGCTATGGGATTGACCCCCAAGCACCCCCTCTGCAGCCCGTGCAGAGGCACCCAAGCAAGGAGGGTTATAAACCCCTTCCTGCAGGTCCCAAGGCTCCTTCTTGGCTCAGGCCAACACCACCCGGCCTTGAAAGCTGCACCTTTACTTCTAGGCCAGACTTCTGTCCTTAAGAAACATCAGGCACCTGAGATAAGAAATGCCGAATGTCTGAAGTGTTTTCAAAACTCATGCCCAAGCTTTACACCTGTACTGGCCATCTTCACCCACGCCATCAACCACTTGCTGGTGTTTACATGGAGTCGAAGCCACCCCCGCAGACCCCAGGAGTCAATAATTTACGGTCAGAAGGGGTTTCTCCCTCCCTCCTGAGCCAGTCCCGGCTGGCCCTCTCCCGGCATCTTTCAGGAGAACAAAAGTGCTCCCTCCCTCCACAAAGGCCGTCCCAGTCGGCACCGCATCCAGCTGCCCGCCTGTCTCCAGCTCCGCTCCCTCACAATGGCCCCTTTCAAGGCAACCTCAGCCTCGGTGAAGCGCGATACTTCCCCGGCTACTGCGAAATTACAATGCATCAAACCTGGGATCAGGAGGAAGAGGAGGAGGAGAATGCACAGGGGAGAGGGAACAAAGGAGGAGAAGTATTTTATCCCAAAGCCAAAGAGGGACCGGTGCCCCAGCGAACTGGCAGGGGAGCGGGGCGCTGAGCCTCTCCCGGCACAGGTATGGCTTTAGAGAGGGTACCCTGACAGCCCCCACCTTTATTCATGGTCGTAAGGGATTATGGCTGCAGGCTCTGGGAAAGGGGCTGCCCGCCGGGGCAGGGGGAAGAGGGAGGAAGATGAGAAGCAGAAGCAGCACAACCTAAGCCAGAGAGGACAGAAAAGCAGCAGACTGATTGATCTGATGATCCTATTTAGGTCACAGCACAATAAAGCTAATTCATTCCTTCAACAATTCAAAACATCTTTCCACAGGATCCTCTATCATGCAAACACATCACCAGAGAGAAAAGGGAGCATTTGGGCAGGGCTGTCTGCAGACAAAGCAGCAATTTCTTTTGGTTAGAGCATCTCCCCACACACTGTAACTGTGAGCAGGAGAACAGAAAAAACATTTAGCAAATGTGCAATTTTGTTTCATGGTTCTAAAGTGCAAGGCACAATCCTTTTTCCTTTGGACACTCCTGAACCTCAGCTAAGGCAACATCAGTTCCCAGACAGGGTACTTTTCCCTCTCCCTAGGAAGATACTTTTAATATCCCACCAGGAAATATTCTCATTTTAAATTCCAAATCCATCTCAATGCTCCTATGCTACAGCTTATCCTGAAGAACCGATCAAAAACGGCTACACCAAATAAGTTAATTTTCACAAAATCTTGACTCTTATTGGCCCTGAAAATGCACCATAGAAAAGATGCTTCTCTTCTGAATTAGTGATGGAAAAAATACCAGGCAGGCAAGTTTGCATATGACTTCTCGTGGATTCATCCTGTAGGACTCGGAGCGAAACCAACAACATCAGACCGCAAAAATGCCATTTCTGAACTTCTGTCCCAAACCATCTCCCCGTTCAGCCTGTAATTCCATCTTTGTCAGCTGTGCACTTGTGGATCCACACTAATATCCAACAGGCATCTTCAACTAATCTCAGTCTGCACTCTCCTTACGGGTGTCCTGAAGGGGACATGCTCCCCACTCATTTCACTTATTTAAAGGTCACAGAAAGAATTCTTGCAGTGTATCTCCCATCTCCCCACCCAACATTGCTCTGTGCGATACTGTTATTTAGACATGGATTATCCTGGTATACGAAGTCGGCAGTTCTTTTTTCCTTCTTTCTTCTGACTGTCTTAATAAACTCAAGGTGACTCCTATTTAAGCTTGGAGACATCGTCTGTGTTGATCGATAGTCGGCTGAATACGAGCCAGCAGTGTGCCCAGATGGCCAAGAAGGCCAACAGCATCCTGGCTTGTATCAGAAATAGTGTGACCAGCAGGACTAGGGAAGTGATTGTCCCCCTGTACTCAGCACTGGTGAGGCCGCACCTTGAATACTGTGTTCAGTTTTGTGACCCTCACTACAAGAAAGACATTGAGGTGCTGGAGCAAGTCCAAAGAAGGGCAACGAGGCTGGTGAATGGTCTGGAGAACAAGTCTTAAGAGGAGTGGCTGAGGGAACTGGGATTGTTTAGCCTGGAGAAAAGGAGGCTCAGGGGAGACCTTATTGCTGTCTACAACTACCTGAAAGGAGGTTGTAGCAAGGTGGGTGTCAGTCTCTTCTCCCAGGTAACAAGTGATAGGACGAGAGGAAATGGCCTCAAGTTGTGCCAAGGGAGGTTTAGATTGGATATCAGGAAAAATTTCTTCACTGAAAGGGCTATCAAGCACTGGAACAGGCTGCCTAGGGAAGTGGTGGAGTAACCATCCCTGGAGGTATTTAAAAGGTGTAGATGTGGTGCTTAGGGACATGGTTTAGTGGTGGACTCGGTAGTGTTAGGTTAATGATTGGACTCGATGATCTTAAAGGTCCTTTCCAACCAAAACGATTCTGTGATTCTGTCTCTTAAAATTAGGCCAGTACGTCCTCTAGTTTTTTAAGAACTCTGCAATCTCTAAATGAAAAAAATTGAGCTCCTTGGAAAATACTAACCTTCATACAATCATATAACTGCTCATGCCGAAATGAAACACCAAGCGCTCACTCACTGTCTCACAAGCTTGATTAGAAACTTTCAGAAACTTCCCCTGAAAATATTCTCTGCACAACACAATAGTAAAATGGTAAGTAAAAGCTAAGGTTCACAAATAATAAATGGATTTTAGCAGTTGTGACATGTGGTGTTGTCCCTAAAGCCCTATGATTTTTGACATAATCTGAAAACCTGCGTATGTTCCTATTAAATAATGTCACAAACTGCCCTGAAAAACAATATTCTCCAGCTAAAGTAAGGCATACAGTCCATGTAACAGTCACCTACTAATCACACTGCTGTGGGATTCAGCAACCTTTCTTAAACTCCTAAGGAAACAACTGAACCAACATCTGTACCACAGCATCTCCAGAGAACGTCTCTGGCTGGCCACGGACACGTGGATCTCAGACATGATCAAATACCAACAGATTTTGAAAACAAATTTTAAGACGACCTTCGTGTGATCAGCATCTTCTTACAAAGGCTCTCAATAAAGTCTTTAAAATTGAAGGATAGCCTCCAAAATTCATACTGCTAATTGGTTGAACTTTCAAAATGTATAATGTGGATGTCAACTTAAAATTTTATTACTACCTGTTTGATTAAAAGTGTCAGAGATGCAATCATCCTTGTTATTAATCATACGCAAACAAGCAGCCCAAACCTCACAACATGCCATGGCCAGTCAACATTAACAGCTCAATACTTGCGTTTCTTTGGATTGCTAAACGATGCTACTGTGAAAACGGTGCCTTGCCACCACACATCCTCAGAAAGCACTAGTGAGCACACCAACTATCAAGATTTTTAATATCATGGCAACGGTCTCAATAAATAAGTATGTGGGGGCATTAAGCAAACAACAGGCATCACCATCTACTTCATCAAAAGGTAATCAAAAAAAAAAAAAAAAGATTAAAAATTGAGATTTTTTTTTTTTTCCTCTCCTTTCCCACATTTGGTCTGACGTTTCTGCCTCAATTACCTGCCAGAAAGGGAAAGAAGACCCCTGCTTTTTTCTACAGGATCCCTACTGCCGATACCTACAGTTTTTCTTGCTGTAGAAAAAGTAGTTGCTCCCTACTGTGGCTGAAGAACTTCAGAAAACTGAACAAACAGTAAAGTTGTAACACAACAAGGGGTTTAATATACACCATTTAAAATGAAATACACAATTTTTAATAGCAAAAATGTCTCTTTTGGTATCCTTGGTTTCCCCACTTAGCACAAAATATAAACTGCAGAAAAGTTTCTATTTTGTTGGAGGAGTTGGAGGAAAAGTTGGAAAAGTTGGAGAAGTGTAATTTTAAAACTTGAGACAGCTGATGCTAGTTTTAAAAATATTTCACACGCTCAACAGCCTGACATCACATCTCCGGAGTAACCCTCTTCCAGTGGTGAACTCTCACTTGAAGCCAACTGAAACTCAAGCATGCATCCACAACCCAGATCAATACCGCTTACACTAAAACTACCACTACATTTTTGAAAGAGCTTCTAAACGTATCATCGTGCCAATAGGAGATACGCTGCGACTCGGAGATTTCCAACACTTGATCAGAGAGTGGAGACACCACACAAACATATACGGAGACAACTATGCAGAGCCTAAAAATAAATTTCCATGCAGAAATACCATGGGTTTTCCAGCCCAGACAATAACCTTGCAACAACCAACTGTCCTGTCCAGCTCAGTCATTCCTGGAACATCCCAGTAGCTGTTATTAAGACAACAGTAAGAACAAGGCAAAGAAATATCAGGAGTTACCTACTACTAAGCAAACAACCCTGCCATCTCAAGGTAGTTGATAAAACTACTGTGTATCCCAGCAGCTGCATTTTTAAACTACTTACAACAATTCAAATTCAACTTTGGGTTACAGATTTGTCCAGAGGATTGTTAATTACTGACAGCTTGTGCTATTACAGAATTGGAATTGGATAACGTTTTACATCGCAAGTTATTGAGAAGAGAGGGGAAGCCCGATGTAAAAATAGTCTGAAAGAGTCAGGTAAGAAACTTGCCGCTGGCTTCAGGACAGATCTGACCCCTGGAGCAGAAAATTTAGTTCAAATGTAAAAGAAGGAGGTGGGAGATCAATAACACGGTCAATGTGAATAAAGTTTACACCCTCAGGAAAACCAGTCAATAAAATCTCAGCTGTATTTTCCCCAAATCATTCGTGTTTGAAGAACATAGTTGAAACTACAGCCATTAAAAGTTTATCTGACACATCCCACAACGTCTAATACTCTGTACAGAGCGCACACCCTGCTTCAGAAATGAAGAAATTAAAACACTGTGTTCATGTAAGCTTTGAAAATATTTCTTTTTATGTCAGGGCAATTAGCATCCTGCTCCTCTTCGGATTAATTAAAACTAATAGGACAAGGTTAGCATTACACACAGGAAAAAAACTCGTGCTCACCTTCAGCTACTGGACATAAAAGAGCGTCTTTTTCTCTGATGCTATTAATTATTTAACCTAACACTGCTACCACCATCTGCTTGGGGACCTGCTTGCACCCAAAGAGCAGCCCACTGTCCCTGGTATAGCCATGCCATCATGTTTGTGGCAAATGTCTGACAAACAAAAGGACAGCCAGGCCGATGAAAAGCCGATGCTGAGAACAACCATGAGGGATCATTCAGCTAGGAGAGGTGCCAAACCTTCTTTGGAGATGCAACCCAGCTACAAGTTTAGTTAGACCTCCCTGGAACAGATCATTAAAGTGCAGAGAAACGGTTTTATAAACGTCTGATGATGCCTTTGGGCAATGACAAACATGCTCCACAGCCCTTGTGTGTAAGACTTCACTGTTCTTAAACTCCTTGTCAAAGAGCCCAAAGGACAGCAAGAAATAAACAAGAGCGCTGAATCAGAGGAGGAAAAATTGTGCCATAGTCATCACGGCTCAGATCAGAAATCAGACGAACAAGGTACAAGACCTTCAGGAGAAGACCTTCGGGATGAGCAGCACATGGCAACTGACTGCTCACAGAGCAGGTAGCTGAGCACTCCCACTGAAAAGGCATTACGCTTTTATAATTTGCCTTTCAACCACAAGATTTACAAGTTTTTCCCTCTTCTCCAGAAGCCTGGTCTCCAGCGACACCAGTCCATGCTCAGCTGATGAGGACGAGCCCTTGCTAGTAACCTAGATGGTCTCCAGCATATTGAAAAACAGTTTCCAAACAAAAGCCAGGAGCTGCAGCCTAACAGCCACGAGCAGTGCTTTGGGGAATTCGGACTTTAAATTAGTAACAGTCAGGCCACAGCCTGCCTGCCAGCCTGCATAAAGAAGACATGGGGAGGCTATTAAGTACCCTTCTGCTGTGACTGGCACAGTGGCATCATGGGGTTTCTCATTTATTCTCCTCCGATGACTCCAGGTCAGCATCGGTCAGTTCACAAGTCAGGCGCTGTTTCTGTGACTGCTGTAATGGCAGGCACCGCGTGCAATCCCAAATCCAAGCTGTGTCTTTCCAATCATACATCACCCCCATAATGCAGATCCCACTGTAGTGTGTTACAGCACCGATTCAGATGTAATTGTGATGAGCCACTTAAAGCATTTTTCTGATTAAAAAAACCACACAAAAACAACGCCTCTGCCCCAATTTCTGCTTAGGCATAAGAACATCACTGTTACTGTTTGTTTTGTATGGCATATTCTTAGAAGAGATCAGATCCAATCTACCTTTCAACTGCTTCTTAGTAATTTCTTAATTGTGCAATCCTTGTGCCTCCTTTTGCGCTTTCCAATACAGTCTGAAAAATGTTTTTAGTTTTTTAACAATATGTTAATTAAAACAAAGGCTGTTGCCCCCCCCCTTTTTTTTTAAAATAACCAATCCTCTCCCAGTCTCAGCTCTTCCAAGACATTTAAGAAATGCAAGCAAAATGCCATCTGTTGGCAGTGAGGTAGGACTAAGCCTTTAATGTTTCAATATTCACTTTAGAAAACCCAAGCAGGCAGATTTCATCGACTGACAACACTGAGTTCTCTAAATTATTGCATATTCCAGGTCAAGTCCCGCGCTTCCTTTCATATAATCAGACATATTTCTATTTGATCTGCCATTAACTCATTGCTTTCTTAGAAAAAGAAAGCTGCCCTTAGCTTTCCTCCTACCCTTTCTTAGCTGCCCTTGGCTCTTCCTCCTACCAAGCTTTCATTCAACATCCTACAAGGTAATCTGACGCTCGATACACGCAGCGGCCCGTCCACTACCATCTGCTTTTTGCTGTAGGTATTTTACACCAGCTAACCCACCTGTGTCAAGGTTTTTATTTTTCACTCTAAGCAGACCAGTTCTGCTCAATACTTACCACTGTTATCTATAAAGACTACATCTTTGCAGCAAAACCACACAAAGTATAAAAATCAGCAAGTTTTGCACTCCTTTTGGCTCTTCCAGCCTTGCTCCCGTAAGAAGCGATACCAGGCAGTGCGGGTGCATCCATCAGCACAGCGAGCAGACAAAGGCAGACGGCCACGTGCCAGCAAGGCTGCCTTCTGCAAATTACCAAACCAATTCAATACCAGCTTGCACAGTAGTACTTTCACAAATACGCAGTCACCATGCAAGGCACAATCCTGTCTACTGAAATCCCTCTCACTTTTAAATACAATAATTTAGCATGGGAAAAAAAAATACAGATTCCTTCTAAAAATTGGATTGCATCAGCAAGCTCCAGGCACTATCGTTCTGAGATTTGTCCTCTGAAGATACCACTCTGCCAGTTCATTTTCTCTTTTCCACCACTAAGAAGCCTTCACTTCACTCCACTGTCTCTCATATGGTTAACATGAATGCGGCAATTAATATGCC
Source organism: Nyctibius grandis (assembly GCF_013368605.1). NCBI lineage: Eukaryota > Metazoa > Chordata > Aves > Nyctibiiformes > Nyctibiidae > Nyctibius > Nyctibius grandis. Next base: position 64,289,704 of record NC_090658.1, on the reverse strand, counting down.
ATTAATATGCAATTAATAAAATGGTGTGATCGACTCCTTTTGTTCACAGCAGCAGCTGGTCTGCATGTTAGAGCGTAATTAGACAAATTAAGATGTACCGCTTTTGTTTGCAGATGAACTGACAGCATCGCTCATGCTTAAATGTCACTAAGCCTATTGGCATTTAGGATTATTTTAAACATGTCTTTTTTTATTAGCACTACAAGGTATCAATAAGCCAGATTTACATACTGCCAGCTGCAATGCCAGCAAAGCGCACGTTTGCTTTACCTCCAAGACGTTTGCACAAGCCAACTGAGAGTTAAGGAGAAAAGCAATGTATTTCAGAGAATGAATGAGCTTTTACTTAAAGTATCACAGCCTGTAGTCCGTACTACAGTGAGTGGCTCTGGATGGGGGACAAAAGCAGAGTTCATCTGTAACCGTGTCCAAGCAGAGGTTTGAAAATTTTGAGGATCAAGCAGCGTGCATATTTTTCAGTGATCTGTCATTGGACTAGGGCAAGGAAACAATAGATGGCTAAAAATCTGTTTTAATCTATCACATTTTTAATACATTTTCCTTTAAAAGGCATTAGTTTGGCCTATGCAGGAGCCATACGGAGGAAAAGGGGTTTCAGGAACAGTCCTGAGCTCTTTGGGAGCTGAGAGCAGGAGCAAAAACCCCTGTGCCCTGGCAGGGCAATGGGCCAGGGACCACAGCACCATCTCCAAGCACCAGCAAAACCTACACAGCCCAAATCCCCCAGCGGGCAGAGGCACTGGGGCGGGTGGCAGTGATGCTCTGCCAGACAGGTGCCCCCAGGTCTGGCCGCAGCAGCTGCCATCCATGAGCCAGACCCCTTCACCAGTGCAGGGTCCCCCAGCGGGAGCCCGTGTCGCCCACAGAGGATGTACGCCCTTTTCTGGGTGTCCCTCACCAGCAATATGCTGCACAGCCCATATTTCTCCCTCTGAGCACAACCCGATGGATAGATGATGGTAAAGCTGTGGATGTGGTCTATCTCGATTTCAGTAAAGCGTTTGACACGGTCTCCCACAGCATCCTCGCAGCTAAACTGAGGAAGTGTGGTCTGGATGATCGGGTAGTGAGGTGGATTGTGAACTGGCTGAAGGAAAGAAGCCAGAGAGTGGTGGTCAATGAGACAGAATCCAGTTGGAGGCCTGTGTCTAGCGGAGTCCCTCAAGGGTCGGTACTGGGACCAGTTCTATTCAATATATTCATTAATGACTTGGATGAGGGATTAGAGTGCACTGTCAGCAAGTTCGCTGATGACACAAAACTGGGAGGAGTGGCTGACGCACCGGAAGGCTGCGCAGCCATTCAGAGGGACCTGGACAGGCTGGAGAGTTGGGCGGGGAGAAATTTAATGAAATATAACAAGGGCAAGTGTAGAGTCCTGCATCTGGGCAAGAACAACCCCATGTACCAGTACAAGTTGGGGACAGAGCTGTTGGAGAGCAGCATAGGGGAAAGGGAGCTGGGGGTCCTAGTGGACAGCAGGATGACCATGAGCCAGCAGTGTGCCCTTGTGGCCAAGAAGGCCAATGGCATCCTGGGGTGTATTAGAAGGGGTGTGGTTAGCAGGTCGAGAGAGGTTCTCCTCCCCCTCTACTCTGCCCTGGTGAGGCCGCATCTGGAATATTGTGTCCAGTTCTGGGCCCCTCAGTTCAAGAAGGACAGGGAACTGCTAGAGAGAGTCCAGCGCAGAGCCACGAAGATGGTTAAGGGAGTGGAACATCTCCCTTATGAGGAGAGGCTGAGGGAGCTGGGTCTCTTTAGCTTAGAGAAGAGGAGACTGAGGGGTGACCTCATTAATGCTTATAAATATGTAAAGGGCAAGTGTCATGAGGATGGAGCCAGGCTCTTCTCAGTGACATCCCTTGACAGGACAAGGGGCAATGGGTGCAAGCTGGAACACACGAGGTTCCACATAAATATGAGGAAAAACTTCTTTACAGTGAGGGTGACCGAACACTGGAACAGGCTGTCCAGAGAGGTTGTGGAGTCTCCTTCTCTGGAGACGTTCAAGGCCCGCCTGGACACGTTCCTGTGTGATATGGTCTAGGTAGTCCTGCTCCGGCGGGGGGATTGGACTAGATGATCTTTCGAGGTCCCTTCCAATCCTTAACATTCTGTGATTCTGTGAACACAGAGGTCATCACACCCACCATGTAAATAGCAATATTCTGTTCCAATCATCGCGTTACCACCTACCACGGGCTCTGCAAAATCAGCACTGCAGGTTACCTACATTAAACTGGGGTAAGACGTGCCATACACAAAGCATCAAACATGACACTTGATAAATCAAAGTATTTGCAAGGCAACACACCATCACACCTTTCCAAGGGGTCATTATTAAAGCTTCTGGCTTCCCAACAGTGTGAGAAAAAGAAAAGGGAAAGGACACTGTGTGAGGAGCAGCTGGCACAGGAAAAATAACGGAGTGGCAAGGAAGCCTCTGAAGATTTTCACATTTAGTAGCAGTAAACGAGAAAAGACAAGTAACCAGGAGGATTTCTGCTGCAGGAGCACTGCAAACACGCCGAACGCCACAGAAGCCCACTACCACCATAACCCTGCACGCACAGGCACACAACCTGACTCAGGAGATGGGTGGAAGTCACCGATATGCAGAGTCCTGGCAAATGGGCTCCAGAAGGGATGATATGAATATCTGCCTTGTTAATCGGAGAATTTGCTTCTCTGCTCCTCCAGCACAAGAAAATGAACTGCAGCTATAAAACCTGGTTACCTTTTATCACTTTATCTCAAAGTGTTGGCCTGGGGGAGGGTGGGACACAGTAAGAAACATGGCATAGTAAAATGGATTTTGATAACGCTGCCATAATCTGCTTCTGATTGCTAGTGTGACTCCATTAGCCAGGCTGATAAAGGCATCGCTTAGAACACTTGTGCCTTTTCTGCGGAGTTTCACATTATCCTCACCATGTTTCAGCTTTAACCTGATCCGAGTCTGATGTTCTTATAGCACTCACAACCATTTCTTGACTTCACTGCACTAGATAAAGCAACTCCCAGTAAGACCTGCAAACATACTGTACCCACCATCCATAAATCCCAGGAGTTTTAATCAAATTAAGCACTGAAGAGCCTATTCACTCTACCATTAACCACCATCCTCAACCACAGGTTTTACAATTTCACCTGTTTCACCTGTGGATTTGCACTTAATGCTGCTCCACCTCCTTAATTACAGCAGATGCTCCCTGCTCCAATTGCTGAAAACACTACACAAAAGATGTCCCTGAACTCTATTTTTTCAGACTCCTCCAGACGCACTTGAGTGATGTTAACAAACTCCGTACCAAAACCTCCCCACCTCTCTCTCCCTTGTGCTCCCGAATGCCACCTATGGCTTCTCATCTGCTCTCACGCAGAGGAACGCATGAAACATCCACCACCAGCACGTCCCTGCAAGGGCGAGCGCAAGTTCGCACCTAACAGCGAGCAGCCATGCTAGCAAAGCGTTATCTTTCGGCAAGGCAACGCAGCAAGGCCTTCATACTCGTGTTGCTGATTCGCCTATTAAGGGTTTTACAACATCCCAACATTAATATCTTTTTACCCAGCATATTCCAAGTTCTTTTTCATCCCCCCCCCTTCATCCACAATGCTCTCACGTCTGACTCCCAAAAGGGCTTATGAGCTGTATGACAACAGCACAGGAGACCAAAAGCTGGACCACCATGGCCAGGCCCAAAAAGGACAGGCGGGGAGGCTTGTTCTCTATGGCACATGCAGGGAATGGGCAGCAAAATGAGCCAAAATTGCAAGATGCATACAGAAATGCACACCAGAAGAGCTGTTATTTATCCAAGACCTGAAGTAATTTTGTACAAATGGAAAAGTTCCTCTGCTTTGTAAGACTTAAGTTGCTTGTTTTGCCCAAATAAACAAAACTTCCAATAAAACTCAACCACAAGACAAGCTTTCATTAAGAACACTGAGACAAAAGGGGGGGGAAAATCCCCTTTTTTTAGGCACACAATAAAAATTATATTCAAGTTACTTTTTCTTTTCAAAACAAACCAGTTCCCGGCTTTATCTGATGCAATCCGATACGTCAGCTGTTATGGTACGAGCTGGATGCAGCAGATAAAGCTGGGAACGAGGATAGTCAGCCACTTGCATGAGGCTCTGTAAATAGCTGTCCTGGCCATTCACCACGATAGACTGAGCCCTTCTGTCACTTAGGGCACGAAAGGCCACAAAGGCTTGCTCAGTGCTCCGCATGGCCTGGGATCTGCAGAGATGGGAAGCCATTCAGCCTTTGTTTCACACTGCTAAATGAGAAGGCAAAGGATGAATCCTCCCAAGTCACAAGGATTCTGGCTTTTTTTAAATATAACATCCTTTAATTAGGAAATTTAAATCTCATTGCTTTTGGAAGAGAAACCTGGAAAAAAAAGCCGTAGCAAATAGTGAATAATAAAATACTCAACTTGGTTCAGAACATCCTATTCATTTATAAATAGATTTAGTTGTTATTCTTTCAAATTTTATATGTTTTTCACAAAACACATCACACAGAAAGGTTTCAGCTTTACAGATAAGACAGAGCTGTTGTCCTTAGAAAGAGTAATGAATGAGAAAGAAGAAAGCATTCTTTCATGAGCTAGCAGGCAACAAAACACTGAGAAAAAAAAAAAACAATAACTGAAGCTACTGTTTAACAAACATTAAAAGGAATCTGATACTGCCATTGGCTCCCACCCACATCCATAAAAGAAAGAAAAAACCTCCGAAATCCTTACCAAAACTTACTTCACAACAAGCCGACAGATGCCACAGGTTAGCTAGGTTAGCAACAGCATACCACACCTTTAAACTTCATGAATTTGATAAAATATGAAGCAGCAATGGGAACCACAAGAGGCGGGCGATGCTCTAACCCGGAGGAGGTGACAGCCTCCCGCAGCAGCAGTCACTGCCAACAACCTCAGGCTCCAGTTTAGCAGGTGTTTAAACCAAACCAACTCTTCACATTTCTGCCAAACCTGGTCAGTGGAGGATCTCAGCTTAACTTTGCTGCAGGAAGACCAACTACCAAACACTCAGTACCACCGGAGTTTGTCTGTAATCGTGAATGAACACGTGATGGTGACAGTCTCTCCACCACTCTAATACCGTTTTTCTTGCAGGCTGTTGAAGGACGTGTTGCTGTACTCTGGCTGATTTCAATCCTACGTTGCCTATGTACAGTCAATCTGGCAGTGAAGAATGGCAGAGGAACGGCATCACAGATGCTGAAATGAGGCTGAGATGGTAATGCAGAACTTCCATTTCACGGTATCACTAACTTAACAGTTTTATCTGACCAATTGCTACAGCTTAAAAAACCCCAAGCCCTAACATGGTCACTTCATTGCAACACCTGCTACATCACACCACAAATATTTTGACTATTGAATATTTTGCAGCAGGGATGCTGCCAGGTGAGCAGGAGCACCGGGGACTACTGCTGTAGACCGTCGAGATCTCCTCAGGAAGGATGCTCCCCCAGCCCGCGAGAAAGTTCAATAATTTGTCCATATGATGTTTTCAAACAACCTTAACACTACCAGGGGCATTTTCTATGGAGTACATCAGCACTGTGAAACCTCTCAAAGTGCAGTTCTCATGACGCTCGGTAAGGACCCCAAAGGGAGGCCTTTATCAACAGAGATAAAGCTCAGCCAACCCCTGCTGTGCTCTGCAGTTATCACTTGACCTGGTCCCAGAAAGCACTTCCACTCTTAAACACTTTTGTTCCTTAAAATAAACATTAACAGAGTTTAAAAGCAACACAGCCTCCCTATCTCCAAGAGAAATAGTAGCTGTCCCACAAATAACGCTTTTAACTGATGGCTTAATTACGTTGTCATTCTTTTGTTTCTATGGACTGGGAATGAGAAAGGAGGAAAGTGAGCCAGCGGGGCAGAGCTGGTGTCCCACCTGTACACGCTGGTACTGCGGTGGGACACCACCACAGAAGCACAAGCGGTTTTCCTGGGAAAAGTCAGGGCAGAAAGCAGGTTACTTATTTTGCCGTTCACCATTTCAAGGATTCAACATTAAATATTGAAACTTCAATAGTTTGTAATTTGAAAAGAACAAATGAAATCGCATGTGGTCACACCAGACATCAGTGAAACTCAACTTAAAGGAACCAACAGCAGACTTAGTCTGAAACATGTCAAAGTGTGTAGTTAGGGATCAGAAATTGCATTTAAAAACTTTAGCAGACCATAAGTCAAACAATTTGATTGCTTATATATGTGCTATATTACAAAGCAACAAATTTACATACATGCACACAATTTAAAAAATATTAAATAGAACTAAATAGAATTCTTCTCTTCATTAGGAATATGTTGAGGGAACAATAAAAAATGAATGCACCTGGACTGGGAGAGCAGACACCTCCATTACGTATATAGGAACCACATCACGCCATTCAGATATGTGAAAGTTTCCCAGTTTCTTCTTTGCACACCTATTTACATAATTTCAATTCAGAGGTCATTAAGTTCTCATCCAAGAAGAAACTAGACAGTGCCTCGGAGTGACTCAGATATTTAAATGCAAAAATAACCCATAAAAAATCCCTGTGTTTCAGTTTCCAAACTTTTTAAATGCAAAAGAAGATTTAAGATCATCAGTACGTATTTACTCTCTCTTTCTAATACTGTAGTAATGTAAATATTCTTTAAAGTACTGCTCTCTTCTTCCTCTGTCTTTACTCATCTTCTGAAAAGTTTTATAATTTCAATTCAAGTGCATTTTAGAAAGGAGGGGATGGACACCCTTCCTTACAGACAGCACAAAGAGAAAAAAGGAGGCAGGCTGCAGGGAGGGAGCAGGGATTCCTGCATGCCCTACCTATGCTCCTCAGTCCCGCTTCCACACTCCAGAGAAGCAGGTTCAAACAGAGCGGCTGATGATGATGCCCTGAGCTCGGCTGCCAGAGCAACACCTCTGAGGGCACTACAAGAACCAGCTCTGAAAGTCAACGTCACAACTTCATAGGAATGAAGTAACCCGTCACCCAGCAAGAGCAACAAAATCGCTCCCCCCAGGCTGGATGGGGCACAGAGGGACCGTGTCCTCCTCCCTGAGAGCATCCCTGGAGCTGGCCCCTAGCACTTCTAGTGATAAGGGACATAACTCCTTTTCCTTTTTTTTTACTTGCTATTTGATCTGGGTGTGAGCTGTCCTGGGGGTTGAGAAATTCTTTGCCTGTGAGCTGTCCTAGGGGTTGAGGAATTCTTTAATTCTTTATCTTATCAGCCTGATGCGTAAATTAACTGCCTAAGCATATCTCAATAGAACAAGTAGCAGAACATTAAGGTTATACGAAACCCATCGCGAACTGGTCTTGCGGTTTGAGCCAAGATCTTACCACGCCCGTGCAAGAAGAAAAGGTGAGAAGTGCACAGTGAGGAAGACATATGGCCTTCATCCCCGAGACCCCGGCCCACGACCACCAGGAGGAACTTACTGTAATAAAGACTGCCTTCTCGGGGAAAGTCATGAATATGTATAGGCGTCCTTGAAATGATGAATATGTAACACTTTGGTACATAAATACAAGCTCAATTACCGCGAAGGCACGCACGATTTTGGTGGGACTACCCCCCCCCGTGCTGCCCAGCGCTGAATAAACATACCTACTTTACAACCTTGCCGGCTGTGGAGTCTGTTTTCCGCACGTCATTTTGGCGAGCGCACGTCACTAGCCACAGACTCCTCAGTTTTCCCCAGGTCCTACAGTACAGAGGCTGTACAATTTTACATAAAGGAAGCATTTTAATTTTACCTCTGAATGAACCAGAATTTACTCTGTGCTCTAAAATACAAAAACTCAACAGATGAGCTGGATTTTTCTTTCCCCGTGTTTTAAGAAATTGCTTTCTCTTGAAAAAGGCCTGAATCACCCCTGTGGTAAATCACAAAACAGCCCTATGGTAAATCACACTCCTCCTGCAGAAGGGGACATCAGACAAAGCTTGCTTAGCACTAGATGCGGAATACTGCAATACAGAAAACAGAAATACATGTCATTCCACTGATCAGTGTTAGCATAGTGTGGCTAGATGGTTATTTTTCAATCGCTAGTAATAACTAGCCATTGTCGGATAATCAGCATGAGACTAATGAGGAAAAGAAAAATCAATACAGTTGCAAATATATTCATGTACTGTTTTGTTTTTTTTTAAAGGCTTGGTGCAAGATAGCCAGCCAGCTGGCTTTTGCAGGAAAAGCTTTCTTTGTCTCGTGAAATTTCTCCTCCATCAACCTTAAATACACTTTTCGGAGCAACCATTCCACAAACAGCTGGGTGCCTTTGCTTAGGTGGTCAGAAAAAAAGGGAAGGCAAGCACTAAGGCTAAAAACAAAACAGCTGAACATTACCATTGTCTGTCCTATTCTCTCCCTGTTTCCCATCTGTATTTGCCAGTAAAACTTGGAATTAGACAGATTTAAAAAGGAGAGAGTCATCACAATTCAGGAATTCTTTCTTCTTACATTCAGAGGGAAAATAACCTTGGACCTAGGGTTATTCAAAAGCAGATTTTTTACAAAAATAAGTACTCATCAACTGCATTAAACATGTTTGAGTCTGTTAGACCTTTTTTTTTATTTTTCCTGGCCTTGTCATCCATTGATTGTTGCTATGGCTTTCAATTAGAGTGCCACCTCAACAGCTCCACTCATCTAAAACAATCGTTTTGCTGAAAAGGAGCATTATTGCACTAAAAGTGAGTGCTCAAGACCTCTCAAACATAGACATATCAAATGCACAAAGACAGTGTCATCCTGTATCAACTTAGCGGTCCCACCAGATACAATATTTATGTACACTCTCCTGGAGTGGAAATACATTCTTTTCCTAAGAAAATTGTTCCCAGTGCCTTCATCCTCCAAAAAAGAGAAATACGAGTATTTTCCCCTCTTATAAATCTGTTTTACGTATTTATTTCCTCAATAATGACAACACGAGGCTAAACGACCAAAACAACTAACGAAAAGGAACTCATCTTTCTTACTTGGCCAGAAGGCGTTGTCATCTTTGCTCAGTAACTTTTTCTTGAGGTGCCCGGGCAGCTTGGTGTGAGCATTTCCCATTTTGCTGGAATACAGCGGGATAAGTTCCTCCTCCTCATCGTTGCAGCCTGGCTGCCACTTGCTCCTGCCGAGGCACCCGACCATGGGGTCGGCCGGCAGGCAGTGCACATAGGCGATCATTGTGAGATGCTGCTCTCAAGGATGTCCCTCCTGTCCCCAATGGCTAGTGCGGAGCAGAAGGGAGTGGCCTGCTCATAACCCTTGAACGGACTTCATTCAAAAGGCTGCGAAGGAAAAGATTTTCTCCTCCTCTGCACTTAGGCAAGCTAAGCTATTCGGTTATGCTGGGAACTGCTTTGAATAGGATTCTGTCAGCCCTTGAAAAGGAAGGAAGACAAGAAAATCAGCCTCGGGTTAAGCAGCTCGCTGCAGCTGCTGGGTGCCCGGCCCCTGCCCTGCCGCCAGCTCACAGCCCCCAGCACGACAACAGGGGCTGCAGGAGCTGGGAAGCCCAGTCACCCGCCGCAGATTTCAGACTTCTCCCTTCCTGCTTCCATGCCAGTCTGCTGCTTCTCTTAAGCCTTATCCCAGATTATTCACCACCCTCTGAACAACAGGTACTACAGCCATACACAGATGGCCATACCCCAGAAGCTTATTTAAAGCTAACTTACTGTAATTGCTGTGACACTGACAGCTAGAGAACCGTAACTTGGCAGGAATCTGCCACGAACGAGAACATTTACCTTCTTCTAGAATGCAGAAGCAGGAAAAGTATACAGACTAAAGAAAAAAGAGCTACCGAGTACTTGGATTTTAGTTCGGAAACTCCCCTTTCAAAGTCAGAATCATGACAATTATCACCAAAAGAAGAAGGTATCTTCCAGGTTAGACTAAACTGGATTGACACTGAACACAAAGCACAGGCAGTTATCAGTTTACACTCAGTTAGTACTGCATAAATACATAAATCCTCACAATGCCTCTAGAGGGTAGGTATTATTCCTATTTAAAGATGAAGACATAGTCTCAAAGGGATTTAGTAACCTACCCACAGAGTAGAAAAGCCCGGATTAGAGTTGAGGTATTCTCAGTTCTTTAGCCTCATCCGCAAGCCATTAGTCCATGGCACCTCTCCCAAATACTGCACTACTAAGCAAGTTTCCATGCTGGTAACCGTGTCAACCCTAATCTCGCATCCCCTGTACTGTTTTTCTCCGGGATCCAGGAAGCGTGCCCTTCCTGGGCTTTTGAATTGGCTGCAACAGCACAGCCGGCTGGGACAGCAAGAAAAACAGCACATAAAGAGACGTGCACCCTGCATAAACTGCTGTCTTCAGCAACTTTTAAAAGTTTGCTTTTTATTTTATATTGTTCAAAAGATTACATGGGATAATATCTGTTTTTAAAAATGGGAAGATATCAAAACCCTAAGTAAAGTACAACAAAGACCAATTCTTACTCTGCTTCCTTAAGTTTTCTTTATAAATGCTTTGGTTGCAGCCCATACTATTTATGAAAGTGGCTGCTCTATATATGGCAGCACAACAGTCTCAGGTAAGTATTTATGAATTTTAGAAAAGGCTCTATCTGCTGTTTTGTTGATATCTACAATAAACTTCTGCACAGAAAAAAAAAAAATCACTGTTTAACAACAACCATAAAAAATCAGATCAGATGCACATCTCCTCTTTCTCCCTGACACACACATGCATCTCCTGCTGCCTTGGTGCCGCTGCTGCCTGCACTGGCAGCCGCAGCCCGGGAGCAGGGTGTACACACCAGCTGCCCGCAGGCACTGCACCAGTGTGGCACTCGCATTCAAACATGCAAAACACAGAGCACCACCCAGCCTAAACTGTCTGCAACGCTGACTCAACAGTGCTGGCGAAGTGTAGGAAGTTAGCAAGAAACTGTCTTGTTTGGTATTTGGTTTTTTTGCTTAACATCCTGTAACTTTACCCAGCAACCGGAGCACACTATGTAGTGTTTTATACATACGTTGGATGCTCGAATCTCAGCAAACTTGCAAATAGATAAAATCAGGTCTTATAATGAAACATGCCAGGTAACTTTAATAAATAGGGATGAAACAAGACCTGCCCGCAATTTCACATTTTTTACAACAGTTTCAAGTATTTGCAAAAATATGGATGCAATGGGGAAGATGTGCCAACAGCACGGGCGACAGCTGTCGGCACCGCTGGCTCATCTGTACGTATAGCAGAAACTCCCCAGCATAAACTGAACACTGGCAACCAGGCGTTTGAGGCAAATACAAATTTACAAAGCCAAGTACGTTTACTCATCAGACTATGAGAAACACAATCTGTGATTAACACTAGCCGAGTGCAACTCACTCATCAACCACACTGTCCGCCAGAACAAATGAATGTCTAGACAGTTCTCCTGGGTGGGATGAAGCTCCGCGAGTGCTGTTAGTGAACCAGTTCACAAGAAGGCCCCATTAATGGGTCCCTGATGGGACAGTATCTCTGAAACCCACTTGTCTAGCCACTGTGCCTGCTGTCTCACCCTTTCGATTCCCTTCAATTGTCAAGGTCCCGGGGGGAGACACTCTCATAGATGTGATGCACAAAACTTCTGAGCATCAACAGGCTACTGACAAAAGAGCCCACGGGGGCTTGTATTTATTTCTCCTGCAGACAGGAAAGGTATCTTTTATTAGACAAGAATACAGCTGGATTTCTGTTATGCTTTTTAACGACTCAAAATCACATTATCAAATTACATTTCAAAAGGATATCAGCTGATGTTTGCATGCAGTCTTTGTATCTCTACACAATCACGTTACTTGACATGAAAGTTAAGTGTAGATCTGCACAGCAAACCAGTATTATTAGGTAACATGCACTGCAAACACAGGAGCAAGAAGACAGGGGACGCAGACAAAACCCAGTGCTCAGCAGACTCAGGTGTTCCCAAACACTTAACAAGATGACACAGGATAACATATTGGCCTGGAGTCCCCATGACATTTACCATGCTCTTTTCTAGACTACAGACATACTCAATTAGCCATGTTTCCAATGCGTGCTCATGAAGTCAGGCTGATGCACAATAATGGGATCAAGGCTGAAATCCAGTTTAACAAGTATATTTACCATATGGTAGGCATTAATGTCCCCACAAATTTTTTACTTGAAGAATAGTCTGTTCCTCCCTGAAGCCTGGAAGACCTTGGTAACATATACGGTAAAAGATGTGGTGATGGTTATGGTCTCAGCTATTAGCAAGTGCAAAACCATAAAAGTTAGGAAAAAGAGGTACCATCTCATGCGAGAAAGACACTGTGTACATTGCCTCTTCCTCTTCTAGTCTCCCCCCAAAAATCCTATAAAACAAAACTATTATTTTATACCACGGCTATATGGAGCAATAATCTCTCTAAGCTTGATGAAGTCAAAATTTCACCCAAAATTTTACCACAAAACTTGTGATTAAACTTCACTTATTCTACCGCAGCTATAGAGCTGTTTGATTTTTTTCAAATACACAAAAGCGAGGCTGTTCATTTTCTTCAGCCTTGGGCTATCATTTATATAAAGATTTCCCAAAAATAACATTTTATTTCCTTTATTATTCTTTTTCATGCCTTTTAAAAATTGAACTACTAGTAATGCAAGTATGAATGTTCTGAGCAGACTGTTAAACATGCATATTCATCTTTATCAGCATTTTTCATTTTTTGCTAAACCACCTCTTTACAGTCAGGCTCTATTAGGCAGAGCTTGAATAATTAGAGAGAAAATTGACTACATTATACTGGGAACAACGTTTGGTCTTAAGAAAAAAGATCGTTAAGAGTTTGACAGACTCCCAAAACTGACTAACTCAGGGATTACGAGAAACAAAATTAAAAAAAAAACAACCAAAGAAAACATTAGGCCTTTTATTAGACAAGCATATATACTCCCGAGCTCTGGGAACAGCAGTAACTGATGGCTTATTACATGTAGGAGGTTAAAAAGCATAGAGGATATACCTAATGGGAACTCAGGGGATTTGTAATCAAAAAGTATGGTCATGTCAGTCCTACTCTGGCATTAAGATAATCTTTATAAATATGCTACATAAGAAATTGTATCTTCAGTCTTTATGTACAATTTGTCGATCCTCTGGATAGAAGGAAAACTGCAATATGCACAATGTAGTGAAATAACACCATGTACTGCAAGACCATCAAATGAAGTAATTTCTGATGCAAGCCCAACAGCCACATTGGAAATTAAAGAGAGCTTGTAGAAATCCACAGGGATAAACTTTGCCCTAATTAGAGAGTGATCCTATTTTTAGCAGTGATGGGTTGATGTATTCTGGGCTTTTTGGCTATTCAGCTGGAGGTTTTAAATTGTCCTTAAACAAGGAAAAAAAATATTTATACATTAAACGTATTTCATCAGAGCCATATAGCATTAACTAAGCCTTAAAATAATACTCTCTGAAAGAAAGTATCCTCCCTTACTGATGGACAACTTGCGACACAGCAAGAAGGAGGACGTGCCCATCATGGCAGAGCACCACAGCACCCTCGGGAGCTGGCAGTGACAGATTGGTCATGGGATGTCCTGCTCTCCTGGCCCATGCGTGTACCCTCCACCCTCCCTCTTCCTTGTGCATTAATTTGCTGTGTCTGAAGTCTTAACTCATGCTCCTTGAACACACATAGAGCAGACAAAAGCTAAAGAATTTAAAAACGAAGGGAAAAAAAACACCCTTGAGGTATGGTAATTGCTTTTTAACTGGATATGAATCTCTCAAACAGGAAGCAAGCAGGAGGTATCAGCTTTACAGTGTTTAAAACAAGCCCAACATCTGACGAGCTTGGACAATACCGACAGACATCAGGGTGCAGGGGAGATGAAAGGGATCCGGGCAGGGTGGCAGGCACTGCTGCAAAGCCTCACGATGCTCTGAAAAGCCCTTTCCACATGGCCATCTTCACATTTTCCAGCATCAGCTCTATCCCCTACTACTTTCATGGGTGTATTTTTATCATATGCTTGTGATCACATAGCATCTATGAAGCTTTTAACTTTTTTTTTAAAGGACATAAGTAATAAGGCATGTGCAGCTTAAAGAGCTCAACCGGCATGACAGCTAAAGGCAGTCCTAGAAATCAAATAAGCTTTGTAAAAAGCTTCAGCAAGTGTTGCTAGCAATTGCATGCCTAACAAAATGGATGCAAAGCCCTAAATGCTGGGGCATTTGGCTAATTTAATTCCTGGTACCCCAATAGCCAGTCCTAGATTTAAAGCGTCATCCTTAGGCAAACCTCAGTCCTCTGCAGGGACACTGAATACGCCAACCATTCGATACAGCAGGCACCCATAAAACACAACAGAAAACAACAAAAATAAGAATAAAAACAAAATAAAAGGATTGTGAGGAATCGATGCCTTGGTGGAAAGCAAAAAAAATCTTTACAAAACCCTCCTGACATAAGTTTCTTGCGTTCTGTGCACTCTCGGCAGCTACATCCCTACCAGCAAAACAGCTCCTCTGGTTCGTAAGCTCAGAATTAACACCCTTCCCATTAAAACCATGCAGAGATTGCTGTACATACTTTTGGTATCTTTGTTTCCATCAACAGCCTTTTTGTGTCTCTTCATATGCAAATCTCTCATGCTGACAGTGGGGGAGAGTCTTTTTTTACTATCTGGAACAGCCTCCCCTTATCTCCCTGCCGCATCAACTCTGAACATACTAATTACTCTCTCTTTTGTATCTTAATTTGATTTTTCCTTTGCTGTTATGTAATAGCCCTCTGTAATTATTTTTAAACCAATAAGTATTTTGATATATAGCACATATGTACGACACTAGAGGAGAAAAACACACTTTGCATTACATTATTGGCAGTCCCTGTGCACTTAAAAATACACTTCTGTGTTCTAATTATTCATCTTTACTTTCAATTAGGAAGCCTTCTTAAGAGCAACAAGCAATGTCATATGTTTGATATTAACTCTTGATCACTGCGTTGTAATATTAAGACAAGAAAGCAAATAAAGCCAGCTGTATAAGCAGCAGGTAACTCGGAAAAGCCTGTCTGTGCCTTTCCGTTTTAGCCCTGTTGCCATACAAAAAGAAAGGCAAAGGATTTTGGTTGGTGCATTCTATGAACCAGACCACCTTCAGGAAGGGGGTGATGCACATTTGGGACAGAAGACAGAGCAAGACGGAAGCAATTAGATATTTCTGCTGGTGGCTGAAACAGAAGCTATTCTTGCTGCCTTACACCAGGGGTTGAGTCCCACACATCTGCTGATGCTTCTGAAAACATGGAGCAAAAGCTGATGCTGCCAAAAGCCGGGGGAGAAGGCAGCTTCCAGTCTGGAGCCACAATGGATGGCAGCACTGGTAAGATTGGTACACCCACGCACTCTGCGAGCAAAGGAGTCACATCTCTACCAGCTTATTTTACAACTCTCATTAAATGGCAATTCAGACAGAGTTGGGTAGGATTATCCATTTCAGGTCTTCTCATTAAACTCATTACCATGGTAACAGGAAGAGAAAGATGTTGTCTCCCCACTCCTATTTTCTCGCACAATTCCTCTAATGGATTTAAAAGCCCGGAGAGGGAAGCACCTTTTGCAGAGCAGCAGCGACCTCCCTGCCACCCAAGCAGCTCACTGGAAGAGTCCACACGCAGTGGGATGGATGTTCAATACAAAAACCAAAGCAACTTACACTACTTGACAAAAGCCACCATCAAAAAGCAGCCTTCAGTCAGAAGGCCACAGCATCCTAGCCATCCTCCTTCTGGAAGAGATGCTCTGCTGAAGCTGCCTTCTGTTCACGTACACCATCACTGCTGTCAAAAATGCAGTGCCACCTCCTGGACACGCACGCTCCCGGGAAGGACTTCTTCGGCCAGGTGCGTAATGGAGAGCCAGGAGGGCTTTCAAGATAAAACGACAAAAATTATTAAAAGAATTCAAATCCGTATCAAAAGAGTTCATTATTTTTAGTGGGTACTTCTAAAAATGTTTTGGTTTTACATGGTCAGAGTGCTTCGATGAGTGCCCTATAAAGAACTGCTTTTAAGCTCCATGTAGGAAAGAAAGAAGAGAAATTCAGTTTTACTAACAGAGCGCTGCTTCAGTGTATAGTAAAAAAAAAAAAATCTTGAGATGTCAAAAGATGACCTGATCTGTTGCTCACCCATTTCAGACAGAAACCACTGGGTAATACCCACCCCAGCAAGGTCAAGACTTTCTCTGTAGGGCACAACATTCAACATCCAAGAGCAACACTCAGCTGCAGCCAGGCAGAGGCATTCGTTCACTCTTCTTCAGACCACAGAGCAGCAGCTAATACATTAGATACAAATACATTACAATATAACGCAACAATATTAAAACAACAATGAAGGAGCAAGAATGGCAAACCTAATTGTCATAAAAATAAGAAATTCAATGGTCGAGTTCTTCACCTTGCAGCCTGAAAGTTTCTGCACGTTGACACACACTTCAGCCACACGTTAGTTCAACTCAGGGATGCTCCTTTTGGCATGACCCTGGCCACCTCCACATCCTGTGCCACTAGTCTGCATCACAGGCACAGGGACCTCACAACTACTCCACACTACAGATCCCTCTCTCTTCTGTCATGCTACTTGCCAGTGTAGACATAGCTTCTCATAATCATTGCTGTGTGCTTAAGAGAAGGTAGTTTTATTATTTTTAGATGCATAACCAATGAAAAAAAGAAATCTTCTCACACACTTCTGTCAGCAGCCTAAGGAAAGGTTATACCTCAGCAAAGAGAAGTACATTAAAAGAACTAAAACAATACTTCATATCAAATATCATCACATTAACCTGGAATAGTTCAGTATAAAATTTTTAAACTGAAGTGCCACATTTATTTGAAAATCATATTTATGCAAGATAAGCCAGTTAGCACTAGCTTCTTAGGAATTAAGACTAAATACAGCCCACCTACTTTCCAACAGGTCACACAAAGGCTTTTTGAAAAGAGTAAGCAAACTCTTGGATCTACAGATCACGGCAGAGGAATGCATCAAATTCCATTAGAAAAAGTAATGACAAAAATATGCACCCACTGCCATGGAAAAGATTAAGCTAATGAGGTGCAGTACAAAGTAGCAGTATTTCAATCCAAGACAAAGTCACACCCTAGGAAGAATGTTCTTCTTGAGTCCCAGATCAATAATATATCTGCATGATGTGTAAACTTTTCAGTATCGATTATATAGGAATAGTGTAGCCAGCAGGTCTAGGGAAGTGATTGTCCCTCTCTACTCGGCACTGGTGAGGCCGCACCTTGAGTACTGTGTTCAGTTCTGGGCCCCGCACTTCAAGAAAGATGTTGAGGTGTTGGAGCAAGTCCAGAGGAGGGCGACCAAGCTGGTGAAGGGTCTGGAGGGTCTGACCTACGAGGAACGGCTGAGGGAGCTGGGGTTGTTTAGCCTGGAGAAGAGGAGGCTCCGAGGTGACCTTATTGCAGTCTACAACTACCTGAAGGGAGGTTGTAGTGAAGTGGGAGTCAGCCTCTTCTCCCGGGCAACTAGCGATAGGACAAGAGGACACAGCCTCAAGCTTCGCCAGGGGAGGTTCAGGTTGGACGTTAGGAAGAATTTCTTTTCAGAAAGGGTTATTAGACATTGGAATGGGCTGCCCAGGGACGTGGTGGAGTCACCATCTCTGGATGTGTTTAAAAAAAGACTGGACATGGCACTTAGTGCCATGATCTAGTTGACAGGGTGGTGTCAGGGCAACGGTTGGACTCGATGATCCCTGAGGTCTCTTCCAACCTGATTGATTCTGCGATTCTGTGATTCTGTGAACTTTACAGAAAATTCATATTGACTTGTCACTTTTGTATCTGTAACAATGAACTTTCTGGACTGCTTTTTCATGCAGAATACAAAGTTACTGAAGTAACAACCATTCTTACAGTATCTGATTTTCCAGTAAAATTATTAAGTGCAGGTGCTATAGCTGTTACGCAGCCTACCAGTGCCCTTCAGAGTTACTGCCCTGTAAAACATACAAGTCAAATGGGTGAGCTTCACAAAATCAACTGGAAAGAGCAGCCATCTGCGTATGTGCCACAGTAAGCACACATATTAATGGATCCAGTTGTCTATGGGTTTCACTTTCAGTCTGTTCGCTAGCAAAAGGAGAAGTGAAATTAATCCCGAATTTCCAAGCAATGTATATCTCCTTTCCGTTTACCCTCCCTACACGCCGACATTGTGCCAGAGAAGGATCTCCTCCGCAACAACCCCGACTGAACAATGCAAAATGCCTTCGTTATGACAAGGCCCGTATCAAAGCCATAAACTAGGACATGGACAATTTATTTAATTCTTCAAATCTATGCTTCTGTTAATTTCAGAATTACATATTCTGAAATTCCATATTTTTGACAGAACACATCCTCCTCAGGCTACTGGATGAAGATAAATTTGAAGCTGAACAGATCACTATAAACTTTATTGTTCTTGAAAAGAGTCACTCAGCCTTTACATGTATTTTGCACTACACTTTCTTTTTAAAAGAAAAATGAGAGGAAAGCCACGCAAATTAGGATGATAATTGAAGAACAGGTTTCAAAATTTTAGCAGAAAAGTAAAATTATTTTTAACTGATTTGAAAGCAACCCTTTAAAAAGGGAAGCAGTAAGTAATCAGACCAACCTCTGCACAGGAGAATGACATAAGAAACCATTACAAGATCTCCAGGGTGGAGCTACAAGGTGTTTGACCCAAGAGGGTGGGACATCTCTCACCACAGCAACCCCCTGGACAGTCACTAGGCAGGGGCACTGCCCTTGCCAGCCACGCTGCTCCAGAGCACGCACTGGCTCACCGCAATACACATGGACCCACTGAAGATCGAGAAAAATAAGGCTTTGTAAAGAATCAAAAACCATCTTCCAAATATCCATTAGGCAGTAGAAACAGCTTTTCATTTTTTGTATTCTTAAATATATTCTTGCCCTCAGTCCTGCCAAGGAGTGCTGTTGCCATCTCAAGTCTCGCCACAGCTGCAGAGGGGAAGAGAGCTGAGTAAGGCGTAACTCCATGTCACAGGAAAGTGTTCTTCTGAAACCTTCAGGAGGTAACAAAGGAACAGAGACAACTTGACAGCTTTCATTTACATTTTTTAATTCACTTTTCCGAAAAGGAAAGGTGAACAAAAGTGACATTGCTCCTCATAAATTTCTCAAAACATATCTGTATAACAGGCAAAAGAACACATTTCATTTTTTAAATCCTAATTAAGGTACTAAGCACATATTCCTTCTCCTAATTTGACAGCCACCTTTACTCCAGCACTCGGCCTCTAAGGAGGTAAGTTTAACACCAAACCTTGCATCCCTCTTCCTCATTAAGGACTCAGCATTCCCACTATCTGCTGTTTTCCGGCATGGTTTGCATGGGGAAGGGCATCTGTCCACAGGGTGCTGCATCAGTGACGGCTCCTGGTTACCAGCAACTACAAAAACCTCATTGTGATCTTGAATTCATCTGAGGTATCAAACTGGGACAACAAAAAGCAAACCTGACGGACTAAAGAAGGGTGCATTTGTGCATTCAGATGGTGGAAAGCTTTTCTCCTATTTATTTAACACAAACCTCCCTGCAAATCAAGCCTTCAGGCAAGAGCATCCAGCTGGTTGACCTTAATAATGAAGGGAAGAAAAATCTGGGTTTTCCTCATTACTTAAGCGTCATGCTTCTTTATCCCACATAAGCAGGTTACAGATGCTGCAATTCTCTTAAGGCTAAAGACATACAAAATAATCCAAGACTTCGAGACTGAGGTGCAGACAGAAAGCACAGTCCCCTCCTAAAAAGCAGGATCTGCCATTGCTGACAATGGCTTTGCTTCAGCACAAGTATTAGTCCTTGTCTTCACCATGGGATGTGGCTAAAATTCCCATTTTCTCTTTCTGTTTCAGCACCTATTGATGGGTTTAAATTAAAATGAGGATGAATTAAAAATCAGAAACGGAAAGGGGACAGGATGTGGTGCTGCAAAGGGCAGATTTCCAACAGGTCTCTGGATTAGGAGGATTCATGGGTCAAGAAAGACCTTGCAACAAGCAGCCTATGGTGAAACACAGCAGTATCTCACTACGTATGTAACTACCATGCGTCACAGAAAAAGAGCAAGAGAACGTTCAAGGGTGTCAGCGAGGACTGAAGCCCCTGTGAGAGCAGGAAATCTGTAGGATAAGGAGAGTGCAGCACGCCCAGCGCTAGACGACGACAGGAGCAGCGCAGCGGTCCCAACCAGGCTGAGCCTGCGGCGAGACTGCCGCCTCGGCAGCACCTGCTGCTCAGTCCAAAGGGAAGGATGGGATGAGCAGGGCACACCTGCGAGCCAGTTTGATGCCGTGAGGACCTGCAGCACACCCTGCTCCTTGTCCTGCCTTCTCTGCAGCAGCCTCCAGTGAAGCAGAACAGAAGAAAGAGAAACTTCAGAAGCTGCAATTACATATTTAAAGGGATAATTCTTCCTGGTCTTCACAGGAGGACCAACAGAAGCACTTAAACAGGGGATGACTACAACATACGCATAGTACAAATGCAATCCTGTCCCCAAGCCTCCACGCAGCCCAATGGCCCTCTGTCACAAACTTCCCTTACCAGCTCCAGAAATTCTGACTTGAACTCTCCCCAGAATTATCAAGAACCATCTTAAAAACATTTCTTTGTCCACATTATCCTGTTTGGAAGTCTGTTACACAACTTCCCTCCACGGATGGTTTGGGACCTTTTAAAGTCTGACTTCAATTAATTCAGAACACACTCATAACCATTCATCTTGTGCCAATACTCTCCTTGGACTTCAACAGGTTTCCTCCCTTCTTGTGGTATTTAACTTCCAAGCTACCAGCTAGACTAAATAAGCCATGCTTTTGTAATCCCTCTGCATACGACCAGCAATTAAGCTTAAAATATTTTAAAGACTGAAGGTCCAGAAAAGTTACACAACAGCTTCAAATGCCAAAAACATTTTCTGAATTTTTTTTTAAATATAGCTAGAAAAAAGTGGGATGCTCTAGAGGACTGGAAGTCAGACAACACTGGGACAGCATTAAAAAAAGATGCCTGGCATAATTATAGGCTGTTTTACCAGCCATTTAGCACAGGCAAGATCACAGCTGTGACAGAACTCTGAATAAAAGAATTAATAAAATTTCCATGTCTTAATACCAGGCAATGTGCTTTCACAGGGAACAGGTCTCCCATTTGACAAAAGTTTATGGCACTTCCCCAGAAGTAACAGCGGCCTTCTGCACAAATGCTCTTGGGGGGAGAAAAAAAACAACGTAGAAGAGTGACAAGCATAGACAGTACAAGTCTTGTAACGCAATACTTCAACAATGTGAAATCATTACTATGCTTAAACCACTGAAAAATGTACGAAGATATTTATAGGTTCCAACTATGTGCATGCTGTTTCAAAGAAAACTTCAACATGAAATTCTTTCAATGCTTATGAATCCAATCAGCTGTGCATCCTACTTTTTACATCTGTTTTAATATTCTCTAGCCTGCCCACTTTTACTGTTTAAAATTAAGCGTTGGCTTCTCGCTGCAATTTGACAGAAATTCACTCCCCTCTACTACTGCTTTGCCTAGCAATCACCATCTGCATTGTACTCTCAGCCCTCCAGATGATGGGGGGGTTAATAGATATTGTTTAAAAGCAAACATTAGCAGGTCAAGGAAAACAGCAGATGATCTTTCTACCTATGATTCATTTACCAACAGGCCCTCTTCAGGATTGCAGTGCTGTGTGAATTGTGCAAACGGCTCCTGTTGCAGCCTGCAGCAAAGAACTAGATGTGGAGCAGAAAGGCAGAGTGTGCATTAAATGCTCATGTGAAAGTAAAATTAGAATCTAAGGAAAAGCTGGATGTTATTATACAGTTGTGACAGTAGATGAGTCAATTTTCATAGAGTCTTCAAGACTGAACACCACCTGAGTAAACTAATGGACCACAAGCATCAAGTATTTTTTCTCTGTGTATATTTGTACTGCACTGTGTTTGAAAAGCACAACCTGAATTCAAGTACTGAAAGCTAGGCACATACAGAAGTCTATCCTGGCCTCCGCATTTCCAATCATCAGCTAAAGATTTACTGAAGGAGAGGTTCAATACCAACTGATTTCACAGCTGAATCTATACAACTTGCCTTGTCACCATACCACTTCAGGGCGAAAGCCCCGTGTGCCCTGGGAAAGGCTGGCATATCTGCCGGAAGAGATTTTTATCTAATGCCGGATTGTGTTCACCCTGCTTCACCCACTGCCGTTGGCCTTCTTAAAAATTGAACGGAAAAAACAGGTGCCCACACCCTCTTCTATGACCAAAAAAAAGCAAAGCAAAACCACAGCAAACAATAGGCATTCATTCTGCAGGTTCTGTGCCCGTGGCATTCGGTGGTCTCCTCAGAGGGCGGTCAAATGAAACAGCTCCAAGGAGTGGAACAACATATGATGAACAAATGTATTTACAGGCAAACTCTGAATCACAGAAACAAGAGCTGGGGTACGCCACTCCCCCGTGATGGGTCGGCGTGGCACAAGTACTCTCTGAGGTTTCCATCTGCCCCTTCTGCTGCAAACAGAGCCAAGAAACAAGTGGTGTAGGCACTGCGGGCACGGCCGCAGCTCAGCCACCAGGCACTCTGCTGCCTTTGGAAATTCACTTTGCTTTCATATATGCTGCCCGCTTCCAATGTATTTTGATTGTAAATTCATCGAAGCAGAAACAGTGTTTTACTTGGTGCACAAGTACAACATTACACAACAGGACCGTAGCTGTAGGTGGAGCAGCTGAACGAGGCTCAAGAGAAAAAAAAAGTAGAAGTACACAGGGATGGATCTTCAATGTTTCTGAGCAGCTGACTAACTTCAGCAAGAATGCTATTATCCAGACCTATGATCTTCCTTTCATTACGTTAAATTTCATTCCGTACTTCCAGGCACGGCTAGAAGCAATTCCCATTGCCACCTGACAGAGAGAGGCCGGTCCCACGCCAGATGCCATTAGACATGCTCAGCCACGGACGTATCTTTCCCCACCTCTGTACCTCTCCTTCCTTCAGTGTGAGATAATAAAGTTGTCACTTAACCAACAAAGCCTTCGAACTTTAAGCGGTCTTAAACACTAAAATCTCTTTAGTAATTAAGTAAAAACTGATTTTTTCCATAACGTGAATACACCGTGTTTGACAGAGCTCTCTGTGACCCTCCTGGCATGTCAGGGATTCACACAGGTTGAACTGTGAGCACTTCCATTCAGCCCATAGAGAGAGCGAGCGGCAGACCCCAGCTGCATCCGAGATGAACCAGGCAGCCATTCACTTGAGGGGGGATAAGAAAATCAGTGGCAAAAAAAACCAAGAGACTGGAAAAAGCACAGCAGAAAGAGTAACTCCGTAAGATACAGGAGAAATGAAGAAAAATAGCAGAGTTCTTCTTCCAGAAGTAGATTTTTTTAACTCAAAGTCATATGCTTGATACTTATTTCTCATTTGTTTGTACTAATTCTGCGTTTGTTCAAACTGCTTTTATATTTTGAAGAATTACAGATAAGAAATGTCCCCAAAGTTACTCATGTATGCATTAAAATAATGCATACGATATAAAAAAGAACTACAAAAAGAATGGGTCTGACTCACGAGTCTCATTGTGATTAAACACACCACTGAGACAGAAATAAAAAAATTGAAATTAAGTCAGAGGAACAAATGCCACACAATCAATCTTAGGCTTAAACTAAACTCATTACATTTTGCCAGGAATCTTCACTTTGACAGATTCCTTCCTTTAGATTACTACACGTCCCCTCCCTCATTTTGGCCTGCTGTTATACATTCAAAAAAAGTAAAACTTTAAACAGAAAAAAAAAAAAAGCAAGTTGTACAAATTTTTGCTTGCCTAGTTCGACTTGGAAAATGCATTTGTTTAAAGACATCAGAGAAAATCTGTTTCTGATTTCAAACACTGGATATTTTATGAGAACATCGCCAAGAAAGGAATCCAAGGAATGTCCTTTCGCACACAGAACACACCAGACAACTGGTGAGCAGCCCTGTGATCTTTTACAAAAAAAAAATAAAAAAAATCTGCATTTCTAGCATGGAACCCTTCTCCAGGGAGCAAGCAGCACATGCCTGCGATTTTTCATGGATAGCTTCTATCATAACTTCTTGCTATTATTAGTATAAAAGACTTCCCTCTCAAATCCACAGCTGTAAGACAAGCAAGGATGGAAAATACTTCCCAAGCGCAGGCAAGCAGTAAGCGCACATGGTTGCTTTACAGCGTATCTTGGCACTATTCTCATTCTACAAAAGCTATGAAGGAAAGAGAAACTCTAGGCAAATATTACAGAAACATGAACTCATTTTTCAGCACATGCCAATGAACGCGCTCATGACCCTTCTAGGAATTAATTCTTTTATAAGAAAATTTATTTAAATCTTCCATTTGTACCTCTTCAGTCCAAAGGATCAGTAACAAGCACGCAACACCAAGCATGGAGCATTGCCTTTGCTCCAGATGCCCAATTTCGATCAAACACCAATACAACTCGTGTTTCACGTGATGGGGGTCTACCTCAAGGGCTGTGCCGAAGAACCGAGGGCTGCCCACGGGCCAGTGCGGTGCGAGGGCCACCCAGCACAGGGGAGATCGGCTCAGCCTGCAAGCAGGAGATGCCGGGTTGCCCGCCATGCAGGGGCAGAGGTGCCCAGCTCTAACCACCTCTTTTCCCCAAGCATGTTAAGGGACACACGTGCCAACGGTACAGACTATCATACAGCCAACAGAAACAACAACCTGAGAAAAGAAAAAGTTAGAGGCAACAGGCCCCTGGAGCTCATGGAGATAGAGTTTTAGAGCAGGTATTTCATCACTGACCCGATGCACACCCAGCACATCCACACCCAGCAAACACACCAACTCAGTCCCAGCAAACCTGGGACTAGTTCATCTGATCAAGACTTCTCGCTGGATCAGACTGAGAAAACACCGTGGGAGATGGCGGCCAGGGCAGCGTCTAAACAACTACACCACTTCTTCCTGAGCCCTCGGAGCCCAAACAAACCAGCAGCTGAAAGGCAAATGTGCTGTGCGGTTTCGAAGACAAACCAATCCTCCTCCCTGCACAGGCTACCATTAAGTCAGTAAAAGGACTGGTGTGTAACAGCTTCTCTCCTTTGCTTGTTAAGGTTAAAAAAAAACCCAAACAAAACAGTGATAATGCCCCAGGTGATTACTTCAGGATCATGATTTTCAATGCATAATAATGTAATACACAATAACCGTTGCTCCTCAAGGTATGGAGAAGTCTACTACAAACTAATAAAACAGTGCAAGGAACAGTGACTTAGAGAAAACAGTAAGTGCATGCAAACAGGAAAAAATTAAAATATGACAATCAAAATATATTGCTATGCAACAAATTTATCTGCTGCTTTGAAGCACAGCCCTAAGATGGGGTTTTATGTATTGTAACTAGCAACTTTTCTTATTTAGAAATAAAACTTGAAAATTTTGAAAACACTTTCTTCCATACATTCAACTTGAGATTCATTAAAAAGCAAATGTAATTCCATTTTATTATGCAAGACAAAAATATTTTACTTCTGTACAAACTTATTTGCTCCACATATTACATCTCTGAAAACTTTACTCCTTGCTTCATTTTCCATCAGGTGCTCTAGACTACAGAAGCCTCAGTCTTAGCTGCCTGGTTACCCACCTCGCTTGGAAACCTTTTACCTATCACACTCTTTATTTAAACAACTTCTAACCTGTATCTCCAAGTTAATGCTTTAAAAAAAAAAAAAAAAGCTTCATCTTTCATTGTTTCCAAATTCCAGTGATCTGTTGAACTGTTGTGAACTGAAAACCTCCTGTGCAGTTGAAAAATGTAAATAGTGCAGGCTTTTTTGACTTTGTACACTGCAACAACTTCATTTAAGGTAGATCAATGCATAGCAAATTGTGTTGTGTAATTCATTACAGTTTTCTCTAGAAACACTGATTCACTACTCTGAAATCTGCAGGAAAGGAACTTTTTTCCTGCCTTTTTTAATTTATGGTTGGCAACTGTACCAAGACCCTTAGTGGGAACTTTGAACAAACAAAAGTCCTTAGTAGAGTAAAAGCAGTCAACATTTTGAAGCAATGCAGAGAGAAGAGCAAAATATTCTGAGCAAGCATTGATAAGCACTCAAGTATTTCACTTAATTGCTGTTCATTCCCAGGTAAAGTATGTTTTTTACAGCTCCTAAACCCTTCCTTACAACAGCTCTCTGGTGTCAGCTTTGAACTGCACTTCAGTAAGACATGAAGAGCAGCAGTAATATAGATTTTTAATAAAAACAGAAATATGGATGTTAAGCAAAAATAACAAGCTTTTCCTAACCGTGGTTTTCAGAACCACGTTCTTAGGAAGTCCAGTTCAAAAGATGAAACAAAAATCTCTTTGGACATAAAAACTCTTATTGTCCCGACGGCCCTGCATCATCTCTAAACAAGAGCAATCATCACCCGGCTGAGCAGCAGGAGTTTCTATCAAGCATCTGCCATACCGCACCATGACCAATTCTCTGCTCTTCTCCGGGCGCTCCATGACATTTCATCCAAACTGGGGCAAAACCAAATAAAAGTAAATGAACTTGTGGTGCGGTATCGCCAGTAAAGACGCTCCACACAATAAGCCACCACCAAAGCTCCTTCGATGCCGAGCGGCCCAGGCGCAGACGACATGTGCGGGCACAGCCGCTCGGACAGCCCGGCCTTTTGTCTGGCGAGCTGTCCTGCACCTTCCCACAGGACTCACGCCGGGCAGCAGTGTCCCGCTCCCGGGAACAAAAGGAACAACAAATTCATACGCTCTCTTATCAACGTACTAAATAGGCTTCTTTTTTTTTTTTTTTTTTTAAGGATTACATTTCAATTCTAAAATTCCTCCTCCCCAGACGAAAAGGTCCGGCTGGAAACGACCGCACCAGCTCTCCTCCAGCGCAGCACCCTCACCTTTCAGGCAGAACATCCTGCAGCCGTCCCGGGCCGGGCCGAGGAGCGGCTGCGCCTCCCGCGCCCCGCAGTGCCCGGCCCAGCTGCTCCCCGCCCCGCCCCGGCGCGGCGCGGCGCGGCCCGGCCCATCCCGCGGCGCGGCCGGTGGAGCGGTGCCTGGGCCCGGGGCTGCTCGCACGGCCCCGGACGCGGCCGCCCCACCCGCCGGGGTCTCTGCCGCCGCGCCGACACCTCCCTGTCGCTCACCTCCCCTCTCCCCGAAGTAAAACGCATGCAAACAAATAAAACGCCCCTTACAAAGGCGACTGCCGGTCATCTTCGGTCCGTCCCAGCCGGCCCCGGCCTGAACGCAATTGTTCTAGCTCGTCTGTCAGCATTTTTCACCGCTGTGGGTTCAGCTTAAGGCATCAACTGGTCAGCGTTGGAGAAATACATCACTTTAATCCCACTGAACTGTTCCTTATCAATTACTAACTCTGCTCTTTGTGTTTTCTTTTTTAAAATCTGGAATATATTGTCTGGTCTCTCTCCAGAAAGTGCTTTGTCTGTGCAGTTTTCTGTTTCATCTATACATACAGGCTTAATTAATAAACAAAAATCTTACAGGTGTATCTGAACAGTCGAGCTAGAGACAGCTTATCTTTACCTGACTGCCAGCTAGAGACAGTGCACCCCTCTGCCCAACTTTCCGTACAACTAAGATTAATAGCTGGGAAAAATATAAACAAGATGTCAAACTGTGCTGCTCTTAATTGACTTCTCATTTTAAGACAAATACTATGGTTTCTTGAGTCACGGCCAGCAGGTATTCCCTCTAACATCTCAATTCCGGGGGTACTAAATTTCCACAACACACCAGTTACTCTCCACAGTCCAAGTGGGAAAACGCCTTTTTTTTTTTTTTTTTTTTTTTTTAATAGACTCATAGAACAGTTTGGTTTGGAAGGGACCTTTAAAGGCCATCCAGTCCAACCCCCCTGCAGTGAGCAGGGACATCTTCAACTAGATCAGGTTGCTCAGAGCCCCATCCAACATGACCTTGAATGTTTCCAGGGCATCTACCACCTCTCTGGGCAACCTGTTCCAGTGTGTCACCACCCTCATCACAAAAAATGTCTTCCTTATATCTAGTCTAAATCTCCCCTTTTAGTTTAAAGCCATTATCTCTTGTCCTATCACAACAGGCCCTACTGAAAAGTCTGTCTCCATCTTATAAGCTCCCTTTAAGTACCGGAAGGCTGCAATAAGGTCTCTCCAGAGTCTTCTCTTCTCTAGGCTGAACAACCCAAGTCTCTCAGCCTTTCCTCACAGGAGAGATGCTCCAGCCCTCTGATCATTTTTGTGGCCCTCCTCTGGACCTGCTCCAACAGGCCCATGTCTTTCCTGTGCTGAGGACCCCAGAGCTGGATGCAGTACTGCAGGTGGGGTGTCACAAGAACAGAGCAGAGAGGGAGAATCACCTCCCTCGATCTGCTGGCCACGCTTCTTTTGATGCAGCCCAGGATACAGCTGGCTTTCTGGGCTCTGAGCACACATTGCCAGCTCGTGTCCAGCTTTTCATCCACTAATAATAATATACATTCCTTTCTGTGCGCCTAAAGACTGCTTCCCCAGCTCAACACCAGAGATGTTGTGGCTAAAAAGATTTCTTACATAAACCCTATTTCTGCAGAGGAGACCTTCAGGAATAGGAGCACACAACCTTGTAAGCATTTTATTTTTAGAAGGGTCACAAAGAGCTGCCACCAGCATTGTGCTGGTGATATTTGGGTCTAAATGCAGCTGTGTTGTGTTGACTGACTTTTATAGGACCTGGCTTTGTACAGCCAAGAAATACAAGAACCAGGGAGCAAGGTAAGGGTCAGGGTAAGCTACCTTGCTGAACAACTGAGAATTGCATCTCTCTCTAAATGCACAAGTCCTAAAATCCTCCATGTAAAGCCAAATGAAAATAAAGAACACTTGCAAACACGTTACCTTTAGATGGAGCTCCAGAAAAAACCCTGGTCCAGACACCTTGAGAACGGCAGTTTAGACCCCAGATGAAGCAGCACTAATGAGATGCTGAGTACCATTAGCCATGCTTAGATCTTAAAGTATCACATTTCAAGTATCTGTCATCATGTAAGAAAAGTTACTTCATTTTAGAGTGTGCTAAGAGCAGGCTGCTGTGGCAGAAAAGTGGAGACATTACAGTGGAGTAGCTCAAAATCCAGAAACAGCGTTTATATAGCTTAGCCTGCCTTTTCTCTTTTAAATCCTGCTAAAAAAAGTATAGACTAACATCAAGATTTCCTTATGCTCTGGGAAGCAAAGGGCCCTTTCCCCTTCATTCCTTTTTCTGGAGCTCCAGGCGTGCATGCACTATTTCCTACTGTAACTCTTCAGAGGGCTCCAGGAATAAACACTTCATGGAGGCAAAATAAACAAAAACATATTGTAGCTGGGGGAAGGTTACTTGGATACCAGAGGGATCTTAAGGTCCAATCTTGTTAAATCTACTCATTAATTACCTGGAAGGGGAAGTAGGCAGTGCATCAGTGACAGTCACCGGGGACCGAGAGCAGCTGCCAACACACCACTGGGGACTGAGAAACACCATGACAGATTCTACGGGAATCACAAACACAAGTAGGAAAATACAAAAAAAAAAGAGACAAAACCAGCAGTCGATTCTGCACATAGGCAGTGGGGAAAACCATCAATAAAACAAGGAAGAGGAAGCCAACTACGGAACAATAATATTGCCTGAGAAATTAAACACAGCTTAGAGGCAACGTGGTATTAAAGTGCTGAAAAGTCACTCGCTGCTCTGGGCCGTAACACCGGCAGCACGTACCACTCTGGGAGGGTTTGGGCTAGTGTCCCTTCCTTGGGGGATACCCTCTGTCCTGTTCACTGCCTCCCTCTCCCACCTTCACCAGGAGGAGAGCAGAGGAGCCTGAATGGGATCCTCACCTTCCCGATGTCCACTGGGAAAGAGGGAATGCTAAAAAATATATAATAAATAAATGAAATAAAAATTCATGAAGGGGAGCAGAATTACCAAACCCCGTACAGGCATAAAGCAGTCCAGCATCTATTTCCACCCCTTTTTTAGTGTGTCAGGACTCTATGAGTGCCCCAAAGACATGTGTGAGCTTTATCAGCAGCAAAGCTAAGGAGGCCTGGTATCCCACTCAGTGCCTCAAAGGTGGTGGACCTCACTGTCTAGGAAGGCAGGAGGTCCAAGTGACGTTATTCTCTTTCCTGGGCATTCGCAGCAACTGGACAGGTGCCTGGACTCTCTCTGACAGCTGTGACACTTGCAGGACATCACACCCGGTCCCGACTCTGAGTCCCGTCAGGGAACCAGTTCTCTGACTCCCTACATCTCTTTTGCTCTCTGTGACACTAGGGAAAGAGCTTTCCCCATTGTACCAGGGTGAACTCTATGGAAATAACATGGAAATATCTTCCATCAGGCAAATTACAAAGTATACTGACTGCGTAAAGCATTACATGTTGAGCTGCATACAAAGAGACAGCTACAAGTGTGAAGCGTTGCCTCCATGAGCATATCCCATCACATCTACTCCATGAAGGGAGAAGCAGAGGAGATAACGCCAATTGCCATAGCCACCTCTCAGGGAGGCACTGCTCCTACCGAGTGGATGCTAAATAGACTGGCTCCACAGAGGAGACCACGACTGACATGGAAAATTGTGCAGGTATATCCATGTTTAATAAAAACTGCCCACAGTCTTTTACATAGAAATGTTTTAACCACATGAAGCGAGGAATTTTGACACACCAAACTGCCTCTTTCCTTCTCTCCCTTACTCTCAAGTCACTGAAATTTCTATTAACTCTCTGAGAACAACTAGAAGAAATACGTCAATGTCATTTTTCCCTTGTTGAAAACATAACAACACTAGTGCCATTTCTCTTAGCCACCCTAACCTAAAAATGCAACAGGATGGAGGGAAATAAATTTAGGAAAAATATGTATATACTTGCACCGGTTTTTGATACTAAAGATTGTACCATTAAAATGAGCATGGAAGAAAATGCAGCTCAGACCTGCACAACTCATGGAAATACGATGAGAGTGTAATCTGTTTCTGTCGTTGCAGTCGGCAACGGCGGCAGCAGCGGCTGAGGTTGGTGTGGGGAGAAATCGGGCCGTGGCAGGCGGGCGGTTTCCGTGCAGTTTCCGTGCTCGGGGGGGTCCGGAGCAGCAGCCCGAGACCCGCCTGGACCCGGAAGTTCCCGGCAACAAACCAGGAGAGGAGGGGGCGTAGCCGGAGGCACTGCGGGAGATTTATACGCGGTGAAACCATAACAAACAGCCAGTTGGCAACGGCAACGGCGGCAGCAGCGGCGGCGGCGGCAGCAGCGGCTGAGGTTGGTGTGGGGAGAGATCGGGCTGTGGCGGGCGGGCAGTTTCCGTGCGGTTTCCGTGTTCAGGGGGGCCCGGAGCAGCAGCCCGAGACCCGCCTGGACCCGGAAGTTCCCGGCAACGAATCAGGAGAGGAGGGGGCGTAGCACCACCCCCTGTGATCGGGTGATAAAGAGCCTCTGGGTGGGCAGGGACATGTCCCTGGCCAGAGGGGAGAGGGGGAGTCAGCAGTGACTGGGTGTGTCCCGGGGCGGGGGAGGGCACAGCCCCAGGGGTGTGGCAGTTTGCGCAGCAGTTCTCGCAGGCAGGGCGGCGAGCAGGGTAGGCGGGCAGGCAGGTATGGTTTCCACTCGGCGGGGCCCTAAGTCCCTTGCAGGTGCCAGAAAAGACATGGCAACCCAAACGGACCTGCTGCGGAAGCATGCGGAGGTGCAGGTGGCAGGCTGCAGGGAGTGCCAGAGCCTGGCCCTGGCACTCGAGGGTAACAGAGACCTCACCTGTGTGAGGTGCGAACAGGTCGACGACCTGATCTCCTTGGTGGCCCAGCTCAAGGAGGAGGTGGAAAGGTTAAGGAGTGCAAGAGCATCCCAGGAAGAGGATGGCGGGCAGTGCTGTTCCCTGCCTGTCCTGGGGAAAATGGACGGGCCTAATGCTCCCTGGGTAGTGGAGGATCCTCTTCCTCCTCCACAAGGAGCAGGAGGAGACCTAGGGGATGGGGGGGGAATGGAGGCAGGTCCCTGCTCGGGGTGGCTGGCGAATCCCATCCCGACCTTCCTCCCCTCCCCACATCCCCCTGCAGAATAGGTATGAGGCGCTGGAGCCTGAGCGTCTTCCTGAGTGTCAGGAAGACATGAATCTAGGTGAAAGACCCTCTACGGGGCTACGTGAACAGAAGCAACCGAGTAAGAGGGTTGCAACCAGCTCCAAAAAGGAGAAAAGAAAAGTAATTGTTATAGGCGACTCCCTGCTAAGGGGAATGGAGGGCCCCATATGCAGGCCAGACCCGACTCACAGGGAAGTCTGCTGCCTCCCAGGGGCACGGGTAAGGGATGTTGCCAGGAGGATTCCTCAACTGGTGACGCCCTCTGACTACTACCCACTATTAGTATTCCAGGTGGGTAGGGATGAGATTGAAGAGAGAAGTCCCAGGGCAATCAAAAGGGACTTCAGGGCCCTGGGGCGTTTGGTAAAGGGGGTAGGTGCGCAGGTGATATACTCTTCAATTCCTTTGGTATTTGGTGAAAATAGGAAAAAGACTATGAAAGTACAACAGATTAATATGTGGCTAAGAGACTGGTGCCGGAGGTGGGATTTTGGGTTTGTTGACCACGGGGAGGCTTTCATGACACCGGGTCTGCTTATGCCGGATGGGGAACAGCTGAATCAGAAGGGGAAAAGGGTTATGGCCCAGAAGCTGGCAGGGCTGATCAAGAGGTCTTTAAACTAGATTTGATGGGGGAGGGGGATAAGACCAGGGCAGCCACAAATAAACCTATGGGTGACAGGCCTGTGTCGGGGGCAAGGCCGCTAGCCCAGCTGAAGTGCATTTACACCAATGCACGCAGTATGGGCAACAAACAGGAAGAGCTAGAGGCCACTGTACAGCAGGAAGGTTATGATGTGGTTGCCATCACAGAAACATGGTGGGATGACTCTCATGACTGGAGTGCACCTATGGCTGGCTATAAGCTCTTTAAGAGGGACAGGTGAAGCAGGAGAGGCGGTGGGGTAGCGCTATATGTTAGGGAGTGCTTGGACTGTGTTGAAATTGAGGAAGATGGTGAGGATGACATGGTTGAATGTTTATGGGTGAAGATCAGGGGGAAGGTCGGCAGGGCGGACATTATGGTGGGAGTCTGTTATAGACCATCCAACCAGGATGAGCAGGCGAACGAGGCGTTTTACAAGCGGCTGTCAGAAGTCACCCAGTCGCCGGCCCTTGTACTCGTGGGTGACTTCAACTTGCCAGATGTCTGCTGGAAATACAACATGGCAGAGAGGAAGCAATCTAGGAGGTTCCTAGAATGTGTGGAGGACAACTTCCTCATGCAGGTGGTAAATGAGCCCACCAGAGGAGGGGCCCTGCTTGACCTGTTGTTTGTGAACAGAGAAGGACTAGTGGGAGATGTGAGGGTCGGTGGCCGTCTTGGGAGTAGCGACCATGAAATGTTAGAGTTTTCGATAGTGGGGGAAGTAAGGAGGGGCAAGAGTAGAACTCCTGCCTTAGATTTCTGGTGGGCAGACTTTAGCCTGTTTAAGAGGCTGGTGGACCGAGTCCCTTGGCACATGCAGGACAACCGGGGCATTGGGGCCAGCCAGCATGGATTCATGAAAGGCAGGTCCTGCTCGACCAACCTGGTCTCCTTCTATGACAAAGTGATCCGCTTAGTAGATGAGGGCAGGGCTGTGGATGTAGTCTATCTAGACTTCAGTAAGGCATTCGACACTGTCTCCCACAGCATCCTCCTGGACAAACTGGCTGCCCGGGGCTTGGATGGGTGGACTCTTCGGTGGGTTAAAAACTGGCTGGATGGCCGAGCCCAGAGAGTGGTGGTGAATGGGGCAAAGTCCAACTGGCGGCCGGTCACTAGTGGTGTTCCCCAGGGCTCAGTTCTGGGGCCGGTGCTGTTCAATATCTTTATAGATGATCTAGACATAGGGATTGAGTGCACCCTCAGTAAATTTGCAGATGACACCAAGCTGGGTGGGAGTGTCGATCTGCTGGAGGATAGGAAGGCCCTTCAGAGGGATTTGGACAGGTTAGATAGATGGGCCGAGACCAACGGCATGAGGTTCAACAAGAACAAGTGCCGGGTCTTACACTTTGGCCACAACAACCCCATGCAGCTCTACAGGCTGCGGGAAGAGTGGTTAGAAAGCGGCCCAGCGGAAAGAGACCTGGGGGTGCTGATCGACAGCCGGCTAAACATGAGCCAGCAGTGTGCCCAGGTGGCCAAGAAGGCCAATGGCATCCTGGCCTCTATTAGGAATAGTGTAGCCAGCAGGTCTAGGGAAGTGATTGTCCCTCTCTACTCAGCACTGGTGAGGCCGCACCTTGAATACTGTGTTCAGTTCTGGGCCCCGCACTTCAAGAAAGATGTTGAGGTGTTGGAGCGAGTCCAGAGGAGGGCGACCAAGCTGGTGAAGGGTCTGGAGGGTCTGACCTACGAGGAACGGCTGAGGGAGCTGGGGTTGTTTAGCCTGGAGAAGAGGAGGCTCCGAGGTGACCTTATTGCAGTCTACACCTACCTGAAGGGAGGTTGTAGTGAAGTGGGAGTTGGCCTCTTCTCCCGGGCAACTAGCGATAGGACAAGAGGGCACAGCCTCAAGCTTCGCCAGGGGAGGTTCAGGTTGGACATTAGGAAGAATCTCTTTACAGAAAGGGTTATTAGACATTGGAATGGGCTGCCCAGGGAGGTGGTGGAGTCACCATCTCTGGATGTGTTTAAGAAAAGACTGGACATGGCACTTAGTGCCATGGTCTAGTTGACAGGGTGGTGTAGGGGCAGCGGTTGGACTCAATGATCCCTGAGGTCTCTTCCAACCTGGTTGATTCTGTGATTCTGTCTTGCTACACGTGTTGCTGCGCAGCAAAGCGCATCCCGATTTGACTGCCAGCTAGCAGGGCTGTTGGGACGCCTAATTAAATCCTTTCTCCTTTTAGAACCAAAGCTATCTGCAGAGATGTACGTTTCTGATACCCTGGATGGGTGCCAACTATCAAAAGAGCTTTTTTTTTTCTAAAGCCTGAATCATTCTGACACATTTCCCGTTCAGACTGTGCACAAAACACACAAACAACAACAACAAAAAAAACCACCCTGAAAAACTATCCAAAGAAGACAGTTGGAGTAACAATAAAATTTTCAACTCGAAGGTTGTCACAGCCCAACCCTGTTCAGTCTGCAGCCAGGTCAAGCACTAAGGAAAGCCAGACCCAGAGCCTACCAGGCCCTGTGGTCCCACTGGTGATAAGAGGGGGGAGATAAAGAGAGGTCAGGTCAGCCCCAGCCTATCTTTAAAGAGGCAGCATCGACTCGGAAAATGAGCACTGGTTGAAAAGATATTAACCATTATTTTGATAAGTAAAACCAAATATTCTTGTAACTCCAAAGCAAGAGCAAATATTTTGCTATTATCTCTTGCAGCTGATAGCACGTATTATATTACCCGTTCCACTTGAGAACTGATTAGGGTGGAGTTTCCTCATACCATGAGGAAGGAAAGAAATATTTTAAAAATTATTATAGAAGATGAAATTCGTTTGGGGAAAGTCACAGCAAACATAATGAAACAAGCAACTTACGGTCAGGCTGGAAGTATGTCCTTTAAAGCAGGGAATAATTAGAATAACCCTGTGATTTATTCAAATAACTCAAATTGATAAATATTCACCATAGCAGGAGGTAAAATGATACGTCCTGTCCTGCAAAAAGAAATGCAGGCAGGTGACTTTTGGTGAATGGACCTTCTCAAATTATCTGTGAAATAACTAGTATAGAGCTACTCATGCACTCCCAGATTCGCAGTTACAGGGCCTTGTCATACCTTTCGAGACTGGCATGAGAAACAGAATTTTCCAAATATACAAAAGTAGAAGAAAAACGAACTTTAAGCACTTTCAAGCAACAAGGATGAACAGAACCAATATAAACATTTGAAAAAAACATTTGCCCATAATTAAAACCGATTTCTAAAACAACCTTCTTCCAACAAAACCTCTGATACCATTTGAAATTGTTTTCCTAGAGAATAAAACCTAAAGCACTGACCTCTTACTTGAAGAAGGGACATAGTTCCACTTTAGTCATATGTAAATTTAGGAGCCAAAGTAAAAATCCTTTATCTATGTGTCTGGTCTTTTAATCAAAAGATGATTTTAAAGGAAACAACTTTATTTCTATTCCTACCCTAGTTATAGCTATACTGGTGGAGTTTTCAATTAGATACTACACACAGGATTTGTGAAATTGTGTTATGGTTTCTGATGGTAATAAACCCAGCAATGCCTGCAGGTGCAAAGTGCTTGGCATTAAAATTAATAAAATAAATGGTTTTAGGAATGGGCTGTCTTCTGCCTTAAGTGAGGAAGAAAACAAATACAATGAAGTCATGAATTAGTTTGCCTTATCCTTTGTTTGCCTTACTCTTCAGACAAAGGGCACAGAAAGGGCAAAATCTTCTTAAGAGCTGCTGTAGGTCAAGAAAGGAATCTGTTACCAACTTCTCCAAATTCATTCAGGAATTTCTTTGCCGCAGAAGTCGAACAAAGAGGGCATACCTGTTTGTGTGGGGAGGACCAAAGTATATAGAAGCTCACCACGTGACAAGGAGAAAACTAATTATACCAAAACAGTGACTGACGGTTCTAAATTTAAAGAGAAGCTAGAGTAGAGATTCTGAAGAAAAAAACCTGGAAAAACAACAGGCAATCCAGTAATTTCAATCTGCTGCTAAAAGACCTGCTCCTAAATAAAAAAAAAAGAAAAATCATTGTTTTGCAGGGGTTGTGTGCCAAATTAGCTTTGATTAATGGATGCAACCGGGCTTTACCAATAATGATTGATATTAAAACAAAACAAAGCAGCCCCACGCAGGCACTTCAATTTGCCCAGTCACCTGTGCATTGCTTCAGAAAATCCCCGCAGGTGTACCACAGGTTGAC
Source organism: Nyctibius grandis (assembly GCF_013368605.1). Taxonomy (NCBI): domain Eukaryota; kingdom Metazoa; phylum Chordata; class Aves; order Nyctibiiformes; family Nyctibiidae; genus Nyctibius; species Nyctibius grandis. The sequence goes on along the minus strand of NC_090658.1, from coordinate 64,252,512 downwards.
ATGGGCTTGCTCCTTCAGACTGACACCATCAGTATTTCACTAGCCCTGGTAACAACAAGCCGCTGAGGAATGCTCTGAGGCCACCTTTGGGTAACTGGGAATATCAAAATCACGGGCAGCAGGAAGGACACCTGGAATTGCCCCATTATCATCCTGGCTTTAGGCTACAAGGCAAATCACACTTTAAAGGGTCAGAAGAACAAAGACAACTGCACCGTTACACACTGTCCCACATGGAGGAGAAGAAAAGGACAGGTTGTTTCATGAAATATGCACAATTACGGTACAACGTCACCAAACACAGAGCAATGGTCTTCTGTCGAAAAACTCCCCACGGCTGACACACACCAGACAAACACAAAGAAACAAACAGAAAAATCAGTTTATCTTCTGACCTAAGGGGTACAACCAAGCAGGCATGCCATCAGTATTAGCTGGAAGCCATCTTCATTCACATCGTCAAAATGCTTACCTAACGGACCAGAAACAGTTCACTGAAATACTGAGCTAAAACCCGCAGTACTTTAAGCAGCTCTCTTTTGATTTACAGCTATGGGCCAAAATACACCGAAGTCCTTAAAAACAAACATACAAGTATTGGCACTTCAGCATTCACTGTCCTTGGGCAGCAAACTGAACCAGCACGTCCATCAGAACAGGGTGAAACAACAGCTCATAGGTTATTACAGCTTCACCTGTGCATCGCAATGGGAAATATTCCTGAATCCCCACCTGTTCCGGCTCTTTCCTCACTACAAACCTGAGCCAGCCCTGAGGTGTTTTCTGCCATCACCCTCAGGGTAAAAATGCAACTGCTTCTTCACTGAGGCTCCAGCACGTGTGTGTGAAGTGTCAGCATAGAGCAGGGAGAACAAAATGAGTTATTTCTCATTTGACCTGATTAATTTAATAGATTTGCTGCCTTCCCCACAGTCCCAGCTGAATCACAATCTGCTGGAGATCATGGAAGAGCTGCAGTCCCCTCGGTGTTAGGTCCAGCTCTCCGTCATGTACAGCCGGCACCCCAGTGGAAGGAGCTGTGCCGCTGAGCACAGGGGGTCTTCTCCCTTTGCAAAAGCAAGTCAAGTTGGCTACAAGTCAAGCATATAATTTCATACCTGGTTCTGCCACTGTATGTTACAATGACCTCATTTTCCTTATGAAATGAAAAAGCCATATTTGTCATATATGGCATTACATGCATTACTCAAGGTTAATAAAATGGAGTTAGTAACTCCTGGATAAGTAAGCGTACAGTACACTGTAATCACTCACCCTTACTCATCAGGTCTTCAGCAGTCTTGACTACAAGGGAGAAAAACAGATACAAAAGACTCCATGGAAATTACAAGCAAGTACAAACAAATTTCAGTTTCTGAAAGGCAACAGCCTCCACTATTCATTAGTTTCTATACCTATTTCAGGCATTGAAATTAGGCATGAATGACAGAACTGAAATTAAGAGCCTGTTTTTTCCATAGGTCCCTTTTTTAATTAATATAATCACTAGCGAGGTGCCTATAAGAGTGTGATTCAGAGCCAAATACGTAAACCTTGAGCATCCTTGCTGCATTAGAGAGCAAACACCTGCATGCGCAAAATAAAAGCCACAGGGAAGCAAGAAAATTCACCTATGCAAGTAAGCAAAAGGAAAGAGAGGCAGCAGGCAACGGGAGCGGGTCTGACGGGACCCGATCAACAGGGATGTGCTGTACACACCCAGGCACGCAGTGCCCAGCAGGCAGGTGCCGTTCCCGGGTGAAGCACAGCCGTCCCTATCAAACCTCACCTGCCAACTGGCAAGCACCGTGGCCTCTTGCAGCACAGCTAATGGACAGGGCCCACAGTTTATGCAAGAAAGGGGAAAAGGCACCGTGTCTCTGCCTCCCCACTCCTTTCCGATTCTCACGCACACAAAAGCACACGCAATTTTATCATGGACCTGTGTTATCCTAAAGAAACTGCAACCAGGGATAACGTCTATTTAACGTCTCCGTGAGCTACTCTGAAGCAATACGCAGCCCTCTCAATCCCTCTGCTTCAGTGTTTTGACTTGACAACTTCTGAGGAACTTTGCCAAAGCCTTCTACGCACTTTCACATCTTTTCATTTTGAATGAATGGGTGAATGATACACCAGTTGCAAAGCATTTAATTCACAGCTCATAACTCCCTTCAGTACACTGCAAGTTCATTGGGACTCAACGTCCAGGGAATCCATCTGCTTCAGGGAGATAAAGTGCCAAGCAGAAGCTGCCACGCCATATGTAAGGGAAGCTCTAGGAGGAGCAGAAGGTGTAGATACTAATTACCTTTCCTTGGGATGGAAAATATGCCATACTCTTACATGTGTAACATACATACTCACACTGAAAATATACCTTGCTCAGATAATCACAAGCACCCAAGCCTTGTATTTTAACACCTCAGGCTTTAGAACAACAAGCTACCCTAAGTAAGGTTATAGTGGAGTTTCCATGTTAATTCCCCAGGAAAAAAACAAAACAAAACAAAACAAAAAGACAACAAAGAGGTTTCTACCTACAAGTGGGAAAGAGGGGCTAATAGATAAATTAACAGACAAATGTCAGAAACAAAACAGGTGGATGGAGGAATAGATGGAAAACTTAAAGAGTTTAATTTCTTTATTTTATTGAGATTCTGCAGCTAAAAGTCAAAAAGAAAACATATTTCACAGTTTAAATTGCAAACTGTCAAATCCACCCTTTATAATGGTTCCAAATATTGTAATAGAAACTTGCATGCTTGCAAAATTCATTAACTTTAGTCCTTAAACCACATTCTTAACCTTTAACTTCACTTTCTTTTCATTCGTAATGGTGACTGGAGAAAAACAAGCAGCTGTGACATTTGCAATGTCCTGCCAGAATGGTGAGCTATGGCCACTCCAGAGACAAAGGTCCCCTCAGTTTTAGGCGACAATTCAGCAGCAGTTGGCTAACAACTGCATAGAAACAGAAATTTGCATCTATTCTCTTATTTGATGAGCAGCGCATAGGAGAGCACATACAGCACGTTGTTTCACCTCAAACAGTGCATACAATGTCTTGCTGGAAAATACTCAGTCTGCTTTATGAAACACAGCTAGCTAAGAGTAAAACGTGAAGGTCAGGAATCATCAGATTTGATCGTCTACTGAGTGGGAAATATTTGCCCCAAGTTTTCAGCCTAAGGATTAGCTGGACTTTGGAGGGAACTACAAGTATCCTGGGAACAAGAAAAAATATATAAAGTGTATAGAAATATATAGAAGTGTATACATCATGAAATATAACTTGAAACCATTCATAAAGGTCAAAACAATACATTCTTAGAAGGAAAATCACAGCACCCTGTGCATTTCTTCATGGCTGCAAAGAAGCAAGCAAAGGACACGCTATTCTGTGGAGAGCGCTGCTCTAGCTACAGTGCTAATCCAAACATCAAGTAAAGCTAAATTGCCAGACAAATTGGGTTGCGATGTCCTTGTAACTTTGGGAACAGCACGGTTAAGTCAGGTGCTACTCAATTTGTTTGCATTTCCCAAGACTGTGGTCTTCTGCAGCAACCAGCCAAGAAAAATCTTGCTGCACCTACTCTGCAAGTTAAATTCACGGTGTGCTACAGAAGGTAAAAGCAGTCAAGGGTCTCACTTCTCAGAGCACAGAGCTGCCCAGATGAACCAGCATCTGCCCCAGGAGCACCAACCCGGGGAGCTTCACGGTTCTCAACACCAGCAGTTAACGTCCCCTTCATGTAACAAAAACACACTTCTGAGACAGCAACTCTAAAACGTTGATTCCCCACAGTAATGTCGTACAAGCATGTTCTTCCCTTCAACTCCTTCATCGCAACAAAAAAATTCCATGATCCCCTGAGAGATTAAGACCTTTCAAACAGAGTAAACGTACATTACTAAGAGGTTACGGTTCTTGGAGTAGACAGCGTAGAGACAGTAAAACCAGCCACAACTGTTTGTAAAAGATCTGCTCGGAAATGTCCTTTATCACAGACTGCAGTTCTCCAGCCACTGCTTCCCAGAGAGGAACAGACCCACTGGGACAGTGGCCAGGAAAGAGGGAAGGACTGCAGCAAATGTTTAAGGTCGTAGAAAATTATTTTGTCTTGTTTCTATTTTCACTCGGAAGGTTTTGATCAGATGACGAAGAACATTTTTTTTAATAAAAGTTATTTGTAATATAAAAATAGCAAAGGATTGAAATTTGTCAAGGATTTTATAGAACAAATAGCAATGGTGGCTGGATCCATGTTTTTTTGATAAAGCAAAAGTAGAGATGTGGGTCTGAATAAATTATTCTGTGATACATATCAATATTTCTTACTTAAACTGAATTTGTTTCTGTAGCTTTCAAAGTTTTGCTTAGCAAACCCACTTTCAGATTCCCATCTATGGCAACGTTTACCAGAAGACATGGGAAAGAAGGAAAAATTTTTATTAAATTTGCATTTATGTACAAACATATAAAAGCTGCTACTTCAAGTTGTAGTTAAATGCAGGACTTTGGACTGTCTCCAGCTGTTTTTGATGAATGAGGTGGGGGTCCTGGAGACAGAGGATAAAAAGAAGGCGGAGTTACTGAATGCCTTCTTTGCCTCTATCTATACTGTTGGAGGATGCCCTGAGGAGCCCCGGACCCCTGTGGCCCCAGAAGAAGTCAGGATAGAGGAGGAATCTGTCTTGGTTGATGAGGGCTGGGTCAGGGACCAATTAAGCAATCTGGACGTCCATAAATCCATGGGCCCTGATGGGATGCACCCGCGGGTGCTGAGGGAGCTGGCGGAAGTCATTGCTAGGCCACTCTCCATCATCTTTGCTAAGTCGTGGGCAACGGGAGAGGTGCCTGAGGACTGGAGGAAAGCGAATGTCACTCCAGTCTTCAAAAAGGGCAAGAAGGAGGACCCGGGTAACTATAGACCGGTCAGCCTCACCTCCATCCCCGGAAAGGTGATGGAGCAACTTGTTCTTGGTGCTGTCTCTAGGCACATCAAGGACAGGGGGATCATTAGGGGCACTCAGCATGGCTTCACCAAGGGGAAGTCTTGCTCAACCAACTTGATAGCCTTTTATGAGGACGTAACCCGGTGGATAGATGATGGTAAAGCTGTGGATGTGGTCTATCTCGATTTCAGTAAAGCGTTTGACACGGTCTCCCACAGCATCCTCGCAGCTAAACTGAGGAAGTGTGGTCTGGATGATCGGGTAGTGAGGTGGATTGTGAACTGGCTGAAGGAAAGAAGCCAGAGAGTAGTGGTCAGTGGGACTGAGTCCAGTTGGAGGTCTGTGTCTAGCGGAGTCCCTCAAGGTTCGGTACTGGGACCAGTTCTATTCAATATATTCATTAATGACTTGGATGAGGGATTAGAGTGCGCTGTCAGCAAGTTCGCTGATGACACAAAACTGGGAGGAGTGGCTGATGTGCCGGAAGGCTGCGCAGCCATTCAGAGAGACCTGGACAGGCTGGAGAGTTGGGCGGGGAGAAATTTAATGAAATATAACAAGGGCAAGTGTAGAGTCCTGCATCTGGGCAAGAACAACCCCATGTACCAGTACAAGTTGGGGACAGAGCTGTTGGAGAGCAGCGTAGGGGAAAGGGACCTGGGGGTCCTAGTGGACAGCAGGATGACCATGAGCCAGCAGTGTGCCCTTGTGGCCAAGAAGGTCAATGGCATCCTGGGGTGTATTAGAAGGGGTGTGGTTAGCAGGTCGAGAGAGGTTCTCCTCCCCCTCTCCTCTACCCTGGTGAGGCCGCATCTGGAATATTGTGTCCAGTTCTGAGCCCCTCAGTTCAAGAAGGACAGGGAACTGCTAGAGAGAGTCCAGCGCAGAGCCACGAAGATGATTAAGGGAGTGGAACATCTCCCTTATGAGGAGAGGCTGAGGGAGCTGGGTCTCTTTAGCTTAGAGAAGAGGAGACTGAGGGGTGACCTCATTAATGTTTATAAATATGTAAAGGGCAAGTGTCAAGAGGATGGAGCCAGGCTCTTCTCAGTGACATCCCTTGACAGGACAAGGGGCAATGGGTGCAAGCTGGAACACAGGAGGTTCCACTTAAATTTGAGGAAAAACTTCTTTACGGTGAGGGTGACTGAACACTGGAACAGGCTGCCCAGAGAGGTTGTGGAGTCTCCTTCTCTGGAGACATTCAAAACCCGCCTGGACGCGTTCCTGTGTGATATGGTCTAGGCAATCCTGCCCCGGCAGGGGGATTGGACTAGATGATCTTTCGAGGTCCCTTCCAATCCCTAACATTCTGTGATTCTGTGATTCTGTGATTCACCAGCATGAAAAGTTTCGATTGCCACTGTGTATCATAAAAGTTTTACTGAACCCTCTGCTGTGCCATGATGCAAACATGCTAAGACAAATAGTATATGCCTTGGTAATTTTAGTAGTATCTACTCCCAGCTGAGAACTGCTTCCATAAAAGCACAACTTCCAACAGTTTCAACCACACATCATTCAGCCTTAAATATCAAGATGCAAACTTGACCATGTAGACAAATGGTTACAAATGTGTATAGCTACATCCAATTTTACCTTTGCACGTAGGAGCTACATCATGTAAAAGGAAAAGGTGTGACAAGACAGAAAATTGGCCTTTGTATCAAATCTCTCATTTTTTCCACTTAAATATTTAATTTGTATGTGTGTGCTCATATAGACAAAACTGCATGTCTATAAAACATTCATTTCTTTTAAAAAAAAGTATTTCAGAAAAAAAATCATATAAAACACATGGCATTTGTTTTGGAGTTATTCCACTCTCTTACACAAATACATTTTAAGGTTTCCATAAATGGTTATTTATGGACTTGCCCAAAGCGTCAAGAATCCTTTTCACAGACACATACGCCCCAACACTACAATCCATCACATATTACTGCTTCTACGAACGCTAACAGCTCCCCTTGGGTTTATGGGCCCTTATGTACGTAGTAACTGACATGACTTTTTCCCCTCTTGAACACAAGATCTTATGCAAAAACATACAGGAAAACACCCTGTTAAATGATTTTACATTAGAATAGCAACAGCAAGTCTGGATTCAGTAATGTTGCTTATGGGACTTACTAGTTCTTGGTACTCTTACATCTCGTTACTAAGCAAACTGTGATACTGCTCTGTTCCTGAAACCCTTTCATGAATGGTGTTCATGACTTAAAAACAAAATTTAAAAATTGATATGGACTTTCACAGAAGACCAAGCTGATGCTCTGAAAACCAAGCTTTATGCTGCCATTAGACAACGTCAAAGTTGCAAATCCCTACACTGCGTTTCTACAGGAAGCACTGAAAACACAAACTCCTCGGTATCACAAAAACCAAAGGTCCTGACTCTGCCTCTGGAATGTGAAGAAAAACTCATCTGATAGTATCAAACTTAGCGATATAGCAAATCTTAAACCGACCACAGGTGGTATAGGCATAGCTAAAGAACATAATTTCTACTGACATAATAAGGCAGCACCAATATTGCTACTATGACGGAAGAAATTAATTGTTCCGTATACGGAAAATGTAACCCCTTGTTAACTGTGACGTTCTCAGACCGTGACATGCAGTGGGTGGTTAGGAAGTTAACTGACAGCTTTAGTATCTCTAAGATAAAGAGCTGTCATCAGGACGTCAGGATTACCTCCATTGGACACGCCGCAAGGACACCAAAGGCTGAGCCCACAAGTAGTTACTTAAGAATTTAAAGGACTTCTAGCATTAAAAGGAAGTTTCATGTTTAGACTGTTTTTGCTAGGAAAAATGGTCATTCCACATGCAACTTGGCCAGCAGACAGCAGAAAGCCAGTGGCTGACACCTTTTGAACCGGGTTTGAGCAGTTAACAGAGAAATGAGGTTTCACTGACTAATGAGTCCAAAGAAGTTTTCCAGGTAGTACAGCCTGCAGTAAAAAGCAGCCAAGGCTTTTGACTTTCTTGTGATGCAGAAAGGTTGGAAAATGACCAAGTGAAACAGGGGCAGGGGGTGAAAAATCAGAGCAATAGGCAGGAACAGGAGGTGGGGGGAGAGGGGGAAACCTCCCCATTAGTTAACGGGAGAAATAAGGTCACTAGCTCAGGCGTATTTAACTGCTCTGGAAAACATCTTCCCTTTCTCCACATCCCTGCCAGCATAGCGGGGAGATCAGCAAGACCAGCCGTGAAGGCAGCACTGCTCAGAGCTGCTGTTGCAAACTCTCCTTTTTCAACCCCAAAATCAATAGAAAGAAAGAAAGAAAGAAAGAAAGAAAGAAAGAAAGAAAGAAAGAGAGAAAGAAAGAGAGAAAGAAAGAGAGAAAGAAAGAGAGAAAGAAAGAGAGAAAGAAAGAGAGAAAGAAAGAGAAAGAAAGAGAAAGAAAGAGAAAGAAAGAGAAAGAAAGAGAAAGAAAGAGAAAGAAAGAGAAAGAAAGAGAAAGAAAGAGAAAGAAAGAGAAAGAAAGAGAAAGAAAGAGAAAGAAAGAGAAAGAAAGAGAAAGAAAGAGAAAGAAAGAGAAAGAAAGAGAAAGAAAGAGAAAGAAAGAGAAAGAAAGAGAAAGAAAGAGAAAGAAAGAAAGAGAAAGAAAGAAAGAGAAAGAAAGAAAGAGAAAGAAAGAAAGAGAAAGAAAAGAAACAAAGAGCAGCAAAACTTGGTAAGATGTTCTGATGCTGAAATGTGACTCATCTCCTTTTCTGCAAAGTCAAGGTAAATACGGTGAGATCTATAAATAGATGGGCCGAGACCAACGGCATGAGGTTCAACAAGAACAAGTGCCGGGTCTTACACTTTGGCCACAACAACCCCATGCAGCTCTACAGGCTGGGGGAAGAGTGGTTAGAAAGCGGCCCGGCGGAAAGAGACCTGGGGGTGCTGATCGACAGCCGGCTAAACATGAGCCAGCAGTGTGCCCAGGTGGCCAAGAAGGCCAATGGCATCCTGGCCTCTATTAGGAATAGTGTAGCCAGCAGGTCTAGGGAAGTGATCGTCCCTCTCTACTCAGCACTGGTGAGGCCGCACCTTGAATACTGTGTTCAGTTCTGGGCCCCGCACTTCAAGAAAGATGTTGAGGTGTTGGAGCGAGTCCAGAGGAGGGCGACCAAGCTGGTGAAGGGTCTGGAGGGTCTGACCTACGAGGAACGGCTGAGGGAGCTGGGGTTGTTTAGCCTGGAGAAGAGGAGGCTCCGAGGTGACCTTATTGCAGTCTACAACTACCTGAAGGGAGGTTGTAGTGAAGTGGGAGTCGGCCTCTTCTCCCGGGCAACTAGCGATAGGACAAGAGGACATAGCCTCAAGCTTCGCCAGGGGAAGCTCAGGTTGGACATTAGGAAGAATTTCTTCTCAGAAAGGGTCATTAGACATTGGAATGGGCTGCCCAGGGAGGTGGTGGAGTCACCATCTCTGGATGTGTTTAAGACAAGACTGGACATGGCACTTAGTGCCATGGTCTAGTTGACATGGTGGTGTCAGGGCAATGGTTGGACTCGATGATCCCAGAGGTCTCTTCCAACCTGGTTGATTCTGTGATTCTATACCATATACTGACTCCTGTTATCTCTATTCAAAGCTAACTTGCTATATCACACTCACAGTAAACAGTGCAGGCCCACATGAATGATTGTTATGTACTTCCATATGGCAGAAAGCCTTTGCAATGCACACAAGCACCTTCGCTTCAGTTTCAAAGAACAACTTTGTCAGTGTTTTTCAATAATGTGTTTTTTTCAAGGAATAAACGCTCTGAGCTACAGCCTGAAAACACCCGGGGGCAGGAGCAGCACACTGCCTGCTTTACACGCCTACCATTGCGCCTCCAGCATGCACAGAAACACACCGAGACATGGTGAGCAACCCCCAAACCAGGATCTGCTCGGTTTTCAGGCAACCGTAAGTAAGCAAACCAGCCTTGCTTCTGGTGGCAATTTTAAGCTCAGCCACTGCAAAAAATGAAGCTGTTCCCTGGGTTCTCACCAAGTGTACCAGAAGCAAGCCGTGCCATTAGAAGAACAAAGTAGATGAAAACTAGAATGTCCACCAACAAAAAGCTCGAACAAAAATCTGATGGGTCCTACATCTGTCTCTTCAAAGCAGCTGTACTAGCAGCAGGTGTCATTGCAGGGATGTTTTCTCTGAGGGAAACCAGGCTGTTATCCCTCATGCACAGAAGTTGTGGAGTGCTCTACTGCCTCATGAGCCCCCCACGACCCTGCGCAGCAGAACAAGCCAGCTCTGTTGACCGAGGCGGCGGCAGAGCAGCTACACGACCCAGAAGACCTGTGTCTGCCACTCCAGAAGCTTCCACGAGAGGGATGGCCCCAGTCAGCAACACGCCTCGGCAAAGGTGCCTGGGTACCACTGCCCCGACACCCCACGCACAGCCGCCTGAAGCACGGCCAGCTCCATGGGCTCCGTCCATAATGGGCTGGATGAATTCAGATCGACTGCGGCCACAGCGGCCTGCCCTCTCCCTTGGAGCAACCTCCGGCAATGCCGGGAATAGAAAGCGATAAGGAGTGCTTACACGAGAGAAAAAGGATGCTTGGAGCACACATAGGGAATAAAAAAATATCATTTCATGCCCCCCCCTGCACCACACACTCCAGAATAAAGGAAACTTCTGCTACCCCAAAACGTAAGAAAACGGAACTAAAAATTCAGATAAAAGAAATGAAATACAGGAGTAAGATTGCTCTCGTTTCAAAGGTCCCTCAGATGACTGGGGAGGAAGAGGGCCGAGCGAGACATGTTTCAAACAACAAACCTTTGGTTTACTATCAGCTTTCACTGCCTCTTTTAGTAACTGCTTTATCAGATGTTAAGTCTAACTGGTGCTACCAGTTTCAAAAAGCTCTGCACTACTGCATAACTTTTAAAAAAGAAGAGCAAAGCAGCAGCCCCTGACTTGACTTCCACACAAACAGAGCTCCGCTGTGCAGGACATCAGGGTGTGCCCCACGTTCATAGTTAACATTTACTTTTTGGGAGTTCTTTTCTCATCTTAAACTGACAAATCCATCCAATCTCGCTGCTCGCTACTGTTTGCAAGTTCCCATTTGCAGCCAATGCAGATTAGCCACTTCGCTGGTGAAATACCATGCAACACATGCTGCCTTGCGCCTGTCACCTAGCAGCCTCGTGGGAATGCAACATGAGCCGGGAAGAGCAATGAAGCAGCAAAAGAATAAGAGGTCTAAAAAGGCAGGAAGAGAAACAGCTCAGAAAGAAAAACAACAATTTCCAGTTTCTGTTAACACTCCTGCCTTTACATGTACAGTTAAGCAAAGAAAAAGGTAGAAGGAGAGTCTGTGCTCTGTCAGGCTTACCTTTTTACCGATTTACCTCAGGAAGACCTAAAGGAAAAATTATTCTGATAGGTGAAGTTTCAATAGTTTTTCAGCTAACAAAAACCAGTCTGATTTTCTATACGAAACTAGCCATCCTTCCAGCCTGCTGTGCATCCCATTTCTTTGTAGTCTGCGTTAATTTTAAGCAATGTGTTTAACTTGAGCCCTCAGTTTTACAAAGGCTGGCAAGCAATAACACAACGGTCCGATGGAGCAAGCTAATTCAAGAACACAAATACTCATTTATCACACGTTTTGCCTTTGAACACAAACCCAAGATGAAGACTCGGCCAGGTACCAATACTCAAACTGCTCTGACACCGTAGACACACCTGACTTGCAGCCCAGGGGTGAAACGCTTGCAGTCATGATAAGTTTTTTCTGCCCGAGTATATAACCCAAACCACCTTCAGCCCTGGCACCCCTTGCCAGTTTGTCAGCTCCCTCCAAGCAGCGAACCATCCCAGTCAGACAGAAGTGCACAGTTAGATTTATGATCCAGGCAGATTTCACAAGTCGAGTCAAATTGTACCCTGCAAAAGGGAAATAAACTCTGCATTATCTGTACTTCCCTCCACCTTCCTTTCAAAAATGATGTATTGTCATCCCCACTATAGGCAGGCAGGGAGGCTTTCATAGCTTGCTGCCCAATTACGGGAGGAATTCTGCCCTCCCGCTCCAGCCTGTACAATGGGCTCTTCATGTAAATCACTCAGAAAAATTAATACACCATTAATCCATCGGTAAAGCTTTCTTTCCCATCTCTGCCTTGTGGCGGGAGCACGGGCTAAGGAAGGCAGCATGAGAAACTTCATGGAAGTTATGTAGTGACCAGCAGCAGGACTGCGTGGTTCTGATCCACAGCATGTGAGATCCCACAGGCGTTAGAGGTGTATCTGATATTGCTGTGCAATATCAACATGCCAACAATCAAAAGTAAAAATTAGCCACTGGTTGCATATGCAAACTCCCTTTGTAGAAGTTTCTCAGCAGCAAAAGGGATTAAAAAACAATCGTCAAAGTACAGATTAAAATCGTCTCCTAGCGTGCTGGGAGCAAAGCACAAAGGTATACATCCTTTGTTAGTGTTCCTGCATCCAAACCATTTACTAAAGCCACAATTTATTCTGACTCGGAACTGAAATTCTGGTCAAATAGTGATTAACTACTCCCAGAAACAAAAAGAAAGAAATAAAAATCCCTTTGAAGTTCAAATGCCCTTGGAAAGCCTGCCTGCTCTTACAAAAGTGACCTTACAGGAGAACTGAGTCAACCTTACACCTTCCATTAACAAACTAGTGCTATGGCAGCACTAGAGATATTACAACCAAATGACTTTATCAAGTATTTTTAACCACACACACATACCACTGCCTACCAGTCAGTAAATGCACTGGCAACAGTAGCTCACCACCTCAGAGGAGCAAAGTTCTGAAGGTTATTTTGATTTATGGGAAATTGGAGGTATGCTTGAGTAAGAACCTGACAAACTCCACTCAAAAAAATGAACACCAGAAATAAAAGTACTTTTTAAAAGTCTCATATAAAATATACTCCAGGTTTGAGTATTTCAAGGATTAATTAAGAGCTGCCTATCTCGCATTCTAGATCTCCCTCCTTTGAAGCAATTCCCATCACTATCCCATCATCTCTTTTATTTTGCATCTGGGACCTCTTCTCAACCTGCTCTCATAAAACAAAATACACTTAAAATTTTGCAGCAGGACCATGAGGCTGTCATCCAAAAAGCCACCCAGTCTGTTACAAGTGGAATCTTAAATGGCTTTTGGTACCATATAGCAGAGATTCCTGCAGCACCTGCCCAAGGATCTGCCATGAGTGACTATTGGCTACAAGAAGCATAAACAAAACTTACCTATGCACCTTTATGTTGCCCAGACGGGAAAGTAAAGGTTTTCCCAGTTGATTACTATAAGCTTTCACACAGTTTTAACCCAAGAAAAACTTGGTAAGGTGGTGCTGTGCCCAGGCTTTTGTGCTGCCCTCCTCCTACCCCACCTGCGGCTCCCGCATGGCTCCGGGCTCCCAGTGGGAACCGAGCAGCTGGACAACAGCACAGACCAGGGGCTGACATGGCAGCAGCAATCACAAGGGTTAAAAAGAAAGTGAGTCACCTTTTCTCTGTGGGCTCCTGTAGGTCCAGTTCTCATCATCCTCGTCTACCTGCTGCACGCACATGGAGGATAGTTCACCATCGCTGCGAAACAATCTCTTTGTCTGCCTTGACAAGGAGGAGAAATTTATCCAGCTTACAGCATGCGAGAGGGAGCCTGGGTTTTGTTTGAGTTTGAAAGATCTCGAGGCACACTCCTTTTTCATTTTCTTTTAAGCCAGCTACTGGCCTCGATTCCCAACAGACCTTTCTGAAATTGTCCCTGTCCCCTTTTCTCAGTGGTTTTCATGGGAGGCTAAACAATTTCAATATGACTTCCATCCAGGTTTCTTCTCGCTGCGTTTAAGCCAGCACCACTATGGAGGTAGGTCACCGTGCTAGCACAGCTCCCCTGAAGCTGTTTTGATACAGCGCTTAGGGAGCTGCCAAAGAAAACAAAGGGGAGAAAAGCAGCAGAAAGTGGCACCTTGCAGCAGCTCAGAGAAGCATGTAACGGCTGAGCAGAGTATAGCACTAAGGCACGTGTTTTCCCCATTCTCCACTCAACAGCAAAATCTGTAGCTCCACTCTTCTCCCTGGCATCGCTCCCCAGGAGCGTGCATGCGATTCAGTCCTCTCTTCTGGCTCATCAAAACCACCCCACGAGGAAGGAAGAGCAGGCAGAGATCACACCCCTGTGTGGCACAGCTCAGCAGGGACGACAGACTGATCACAGTCTGCCTCCTCGTTCTGGCTGCCCTGCTCTCCCTGAGTGAAAAGCCTGGTGAAGGAGCTCCAGGAAGGCTCTCCTAACAATAAAACAGGCTGCGTGGCTATCGCTTAGGATTAGAGTGAAATATGATAGGCTCGCTCTCTTAAAAGCACGACCGCAGAAGCAAAACTCCTCCTTTCCTCAGCCAGCTCAGTGGCAGCGGAAACTTCTGAACCCTGCGTGCAGAAATAGAAAAGCACTTGTGCACCTCTGCGGACTCTGAGAGAGGGAAAAAAAAAATCTGGAGCTTGTCAATGCCACAGGCATCCTGAACAGAGTGTGCTGAAAACACTAGTGCCCGTGTAACTGGTGGTACATTTTAAAAAAATTAAATACAAGTGCATAGACACAAACAAAATCTGTGCAGAAGCAGACATTTTCAGGGACCAGACTCCCATTGGTATGACTGCAGCTCACAAAACAGGCTTCGCTCCCAGCTATGCTATGTTCTGCCACCTTATCTTTAAACTAGCAGCTGGAAAAAGCACTCCATGGTGTGAAGGTTTTAAAAAGTCAGGCACTACTGAAAGCTGCCGCAACGCCAGTCACTTGCCCTGCATGCCAACACCAATGCTGCTTCCAGGAGGGAGTAAGCCTGGAAAGGGGAGAGGCAAAGGCAGCCTTTTAAAGCAAACAGAAATTGGCAATACCAAGGCATCCCAGTACCGTGGTTTTTGACAGGATTTGTCACCAAGATGCAAGCTGACAAAAAACACAAGTTTGTGTCTTGCAGAAAAAGAATAGGCTTGAATGTATGAGATACCCAATAAAATCAGCTCAGTGAATACTCAAGGAGATGCTGGTAGCAAGGAACCCAGGAAAAAAAAAAAACAAAACCAAAAACGTGTCACCTATCTGAAGAACAAACATTAATGCCTTCACATCCTAATGGCTGCAGATGATGTTAGTAAAAGGACAAGCAGCTTAAGAAGACAAGGGTACAGTGTTTCAGCTCTCAAGCTGTCAGTCAGATTCACACCACTGCAGAACACGCCCAGACCCCCTGGCAGATGCTCTCACAGCCCTCTGGATTCTGCTGCACGGCCTCTTCAAAACCATTAAAAACAAAGGCTCCAGCTTTTTCTGAAACTTATGGTTCTCTGACTCATAATAAGAGGATAAGGTTTAACCCACTGGCTGGGAGGCAAAAAGCTAAGTACTGTATCAGATTACCCTATGAATCAACCAGGCACACCAAAGTGACCTTTGGCTTCTACTAACACAGCACAATGGGTTGGCCAACTGTCTTCTGTAAATAATTTAATAGGCTGCATTTAAATTGAGCTCTCCCGGCGAGGTAATGCATATGTACATATACAGGTCTTCCACCACTTCCCGAAGTCAGTGGTGCTGTAGTGGGGTTGGGGAAGGGGGCTGGGGGGGCGCGAATGGAAGCACGCGCTGCTAACATTTGCTCTTCTTGCTGTGCCATCAAGTCCTTCTATTTCGGAGTTTTTCGTCTTGAAAAGGCACTTTTTTTTTTCCTCCCCCAATGAGACAAGAGACCTGGGTAGGGTTTGGGGGGGTTGTTTTGTTTTTATTCTTTAGACCTTTTGCTTAGAAGAAGACTTTGAGAATGTGGGATGACATACCCCTAGAGATCCAACCACTGGAATATCCACTTTGAGACAGTCCATGTTTAAATAGGCAGAATCTAACGTAAAAATAAAAGACCATGCTCTGGGTCAACTTATTCTTTTGAGAAAGAGTAAACATTTGGAATTTCCAGTACTGCAAAGTACAGAGAACTGTAAAGTACCACAGCTATTACTGGCTCAATTATACAGAGCCAGATGTATAAAAACCTTGGTAGGAACTGCAGAATCACAGTTATCTTCTCTACACTGTACTTCTTAGAAACAGAAGATTAGAGAAGGCAACAAGAAGGAAACCCTTTCAAGTTAACCCAAAATGCCAGAGTAAAATCCCACAGACCTGCCCAGAGTCTTGGCAGCAATTTGATTTTAGGAATTTCCCTGACCTGTCTGGAGCTCTGTCTTTATATCATGGTGCTGAGTCACAACTTGGTGATGCAAGGGTGAAAACATTGCCGTGGGTGATTGACCATAACATCTCTACTGTTACTCTAAACACAAAGTAGTGTAACGCTTTGCTCAGAGTTTGGTATTATTATATTTCATTGCAAGAAAAGATCCATCACGATACTGTCATTACCACGGAATGCTTTTTATCTGTAGGTGACAGGAAGCTTAACATCAGTGTACATTGTTGCAGATGTGGATCAAAAGTAAATTTCCCAAGATCAAGAGAAAATAGCTACCACCATTTGAAAAACAATACATATTGAGGCATTAACACCAATGGAATTGCAGGTTAATCCACGCTTTAATCAGTAGCCAAACACAAGGACAAGGAGTTGGAAATTTTAGCATCTGACACACTTTAGAGGATTAAATTTAATTTTGTAGAGCCATTTAAGAAAAACAAAGTATGCTTCTAATAAGCCTTAATCATTTTCCAACCTGACTATCTTCTCCCTTATGAAGTCGTCACACAAGTAAATAGGCTCCATATTTTCCAGGTTACACATGTAAAGATTAAGGCATTATTTTTGGTTCATCTCAGTAAAAAAACATGAAGGAGTGACAGCAGAAATCACCCAGGGTTTGAAGTAGAAAACTAAATTGGTCCCTCTCCCCCGCCCTTTTTTTTTGTTTTTAGAGATGAACAAGAGCAAATATGCATAGCCTCATATGCCATCAGGATTTTTACCATCTATGACAACCTGATCATCAAAGAATTCTCTAAAAGTTGTTAAGCAAACACACATACATGGCTCACAGCCACTGCATTTCCCTAAGGCCAGCAAACAAACAAACTGTTGCACCGAAAAGGTTTCGGTTCAGTGTAAAAAACCAACAAAACAGAAAGAAAAAAAACACAACCCCCAAAACCCACAGATGTGCTCTGGTTTTGGTTGGGCTGTGGCTTTTGGCACAATTCTCATGTTAGTTTAATTCCTACATTTCCTAGTCTATCATTTCTGATGACTCAACCAGACAGTAACAAGGGTGATTCACAAGTACCGCTTCCTGGGGCAGCCACTGCTCCAGCAGCCGACAGGACACCTCTCTCTCAGGCTTCCTAGGTGTTTTCCTTCAGGTGGTAGCAACTCATCACCAGCTGGTCATAAAGCCATTTGGATTAAGCACCCTCAAAAGCCAATGGAAAACACCTTGTCCACACACTCAATCCTTCACTACGCAGCTCTTGCTGCAGCCAGCGAAGGATGCAGGGTGCCCGGCAGCGCCGAGTGACCCTCCATCCCAGAAACTGCCCCAACACCACCAGATCTGCTACATATGGTCACCTCCTCAGCGCTGCTCATCATCTCCGGGCAGAGATGCATGGGAATTTCGGTAGCTATCAAAAGGTCATGAACCTGACCTCCGTCAGAGGTCTTGATCTACAGCACACCTCTTCTTACAGGTACCCTACACAATGCTTGCACAGCAAACCCCAAAAGTAATCCATATTCCTGCATGATTATTTACAGCAAAGCAGCGACAGAGAACGTTTTGGTATTATAACAGGACCTCAGACTTCCCATTAAGATTGTGTCCTTTTTCGTGCAAAGCACATAGCGAGAAACTCTTTCCTTTCCAATCTGAATGGACCTGAGAGGGGAAAAAAAATAGTACAGTAGGAAAAGGATCAAAAATTAAGTTACTGGCCCAAGAACAGAGAAAGGATAAGCAGCAAAGCTAAGAAAAGAAAGTAGGTCTCCTGGCTACCAGCCTCCCAACCTACTTAAGTAGACCCTGTCTCACACAAAAAGCAATGCCTATTAATTGCTTCTATCACAACCACTACAGAGCCTTTGAATGCCCTAATTACAAATGAAAATTTCGTCTCTGTTTTGTTACCCATTTTATCCTATTGGGTTTTTTTTTTCAACTTAAGAAAACACCATACCATAAATGAGCACCTAAAAGAGAAGGGAGTTCTGCACTGTAGGACTGCTTCAAGCATCCCATCCACATTTCCAGCTTTATTAGGTCCATGGGGGTCGGGGGGTTGGAAATCAGACTGCAGGCAACCATAGAGAATAAACCAGTTTTTTGACAGGTCTGTACAATGCGCCTGCCACCAGCCTCCCTCCCTTCAACTTCTGTACCCTGGAAGGATTCACTGTGTCAGGGCAGGCAATATTTTCTCTGATTTAATAGGTGCACTTACCTCGGTAAGGAAATTTCCTAAAACCAAGGGGAGTTTCTATGAAGCAGCAGGCTAACCTGGGCCTGGTTCTCTCGCCTACACCAGCCGCACATAGGGGTTATTCCTGCCCAGCCAACCAAACTGCTCTTACTATGAGAGAAGAACCAAGCAAGGAACACGGACAAGGTGCTCCTACAGTTTGGTTATTAGCAAAAAAGTAAGATATTTGTAAGAGAAGCAGAACGAACACCAGAATCACCCAGAAACAAATGCTGCTTTTCTTTAAAATAGTTTGATGCCAAAAGAGCAGGCGAGTTACCTGCGCCTAAGACACCCACTTGCTTCAACTGGGTACAAATACATTCGCAAGCTTTTGGGTTTGTTAATCAGCATAATTCCAGAACTGACAGAAACCCAACATTTCAGAGAAAATCTGCTTCCAAGTACACAAGGAGTTAGGCAATCACTGCCTCCAGGAGCAGTTTCAGATACTGAGCTTTGCTGGGTAAGAGTATGATGGATATTCTGAGGGATACAGGAGGAAAGGGCTCGAACTGCATTAAGCTTCAGCCTTGTCTGTACACAGATGGGTTTTACCTCACAGCAGCCAGTAACTATTTTCCAAATAAAGCAGCTTATATTTATTGGTAAAATAACTTCTGTTCTTCCAGTACACAGGTGTCAATGTGAAGTTTTATGTTGTCATACAGTCTAAGGGGACGAGTAACAGGACTTTGATGAATTCAGACAATGTGTGAATAGAATAGACTAGTTCAGCTGGAAGGGACCTACCAAGATCATCTAGTCCAACTGCCTGGGCTGACCAAAAGTTAAAGCATGTTATTAAGGGCATTGTCCAAATGCCTCTTAAACAGTGACAGGCTTGGGGCATCGACTACCTCTCTAGGAAGCCTGTTCCAGTGTCTGACCACCCCCTTGGTAAAGAAATGCTTCCTAATGTCCAGTCTGAACCTCCCCTGGTGCAGCTTTGAACCATTCCCACACGTCCTGTCACTAGATCCCAGGGAGAAGAGATCAGCACCTCCCTCTCTGCTTCCCCTCCTCAGAAAGCTGCAGAGGGCAATGAGGTCGCCCCTCAGCCTCCTTTTCTCCAAACTAGACAAGCCCAAAGTCCTTAGCTGCTCCTCACAGGACATGCCTTCCAGCCCTTTCACCAGCTTTGTTGTCCTCTTCTGGACACACACTCAAGGACCTTCACATCCTTCTTAAATTGCGGGGCCCAGAACTGCACACAGTACTTGAGGTGAGGCTGAACCAATGCTGAATACAGTGGGGTAATCACCTCTCTTGACTGGCTGGTTGTGCTGCGTTTGATGCACCCCAGGACGCGTTTTGCCCTCTGGGCTGCCAGGGCCCACTGCTGACTCCTATGGATCCTGCTGCCGACCAGCACCCCCAGACCCCTTTCTGCAGGGCCGCTCTCCAGCCACTCCTCTCCCAATTTATACTTGTGCCTGGCGTTACTCCGTCCCAGGTGCAGGATCCAGCATTTGGACTTGTTAAATTTCATCCCGTTAATCGTTGCCTAATGCTCCAATCTATCCAGATCCCTCTGCAAGGCCTCTTGCCTCTCGGGAGAGTCAACTGCACCTCCCAGTTTGGTATTATCAGCAAACTAATGGTGCCTTCAACTCCTGCATCCAGATCACTGACAAATACATTGCACAGAACTGGCCCTAGAATCGAGCCCTGAGGAACAGCGTTCCTGTTGGAGCTGTGGATACCACACAGGCAGCCCTCCTCGCCAGCGCTGCAGTGTGAGGCACGGCAGGACCTCCAACAGGAGCTGCCAGGCACCTGGCCAGGACCGGCGGGAACCGCTGCCCCGAGTACGCGGCGGGCCGGGCGATCGGGAGGTGCGGGCCGGGCGAGCGGACGACGCGGGCGGGCCAGCAGGTGGCAGCAGGGCCGCAGCCGCCGCGGCGGGCAGGCGGCTCCCACCGCCCGGGGGTGCCGGGGTCAGTGCGAGGTGCTGTTACCAGCGACACTGTTACGGTGACACACACCTGTGATTTGGCTGTTAGCAATTTGCTTACAGAAAGCTGTTATTATCTCTGATTAAGATGCAATTAACAATTTTAGTGTTTTTTGACTCGGGCATCACAACTCGCTAATTAAGAGAGCTCTGCTAAAATCTCCCACTGACTGTGGCCACTGCCTCGATTCCTGCACAAGTCCTCCTGAGCTGTGGGGCTCTGCTTCCTACCACAAAATCTTTTTAAAAATCTCTTAACCATAGGGTCACCTTCCCTCCAAAGCTGGGGCTTGGTCAGGGAAGTACTCTGCTCACAACTGTTAGCCGGCGCATCCCAACGGTTGATAGCCTGTGGAGATTAACTATCTAATGATTGGATTTTCGAGGAGGGAGTAAGTTTTCTGTCCGAAGAAGAGATTTCCCCCCCCCTTCCCCCAGCCACTTGTCTATTCATTGAATCACCAGAAGTTATCAATAACAGTCCTGATCAACACGAGAAGGCATTTACAGGGTCTGGGAGAGAAACTGTAGAGGTGCTACAGAAGCAAGGCAGCTTTCAGCGCCTTGTGACTCCTGCACCCCACTGACCCTTTCCCACCAGGCACCCACCCGCTCCAAATTGCTGTCCCAGCTGACATGAAGGATGCTCCGAATCAAACCACCCCCTGCGTCTCGCCAGGCAGCTTCCATCTCCCAGGAAAGCTGTGTGCTTTTGTAATACTCCGTCTCTACTTCACATATATTCCTCTCTGCTCTTGAACACTCTGTAACGAACACATAGGTTTAAACAAATTCTGACTTTATAAATGCAACTTGCATTGCTTTAATCTAAATTGTAAGATCAGCTTACTCTCTGCTACTACTTTAGTCAGCATATGATATGTTCATATTAAAAAGGGACTCAAATCAATTTTAATACCTGAGTATGCACATGAAACCTTGCAATACATCAGTTACATTAGAAATTTAGAAATATGAGATTCTGGTGAAGCACAAGAAACTTCTACTGGATCATCCAAGTTTCCTGCGGAAATGCTGACAGATGTACTAAAAACAACTGGAAGCCAGTTAAAAACAAACTGTATTAAAAACATTTATTAATGTGTAATTGTGGACCATTCTGCCAGCAGGGAAGTACCCTAGACAACTAAATAAGTGTCTTTCTATTTCCCACTTCTCTGATTAAGAGGATACCAGGGAAACTGCAGAGGGGATATGGCTGTTTGCTTTGAGGTGGAAGCCCTCTGCTGGTTAACATAAACTAATTAAAGCACTAATCTGAACGTTTTTGTAGATAACAGAACCACAAAGAACAAGAAAGGAGACAGTGGCTAAAGAAGCAGCAGAGAGGAATCATCAGTAATCTCAGAAATCCTCATTCTTCATCTAGTTTACTAGGCCCATGAAAGCAAAAGGTGTTTGTTTTCTTTTTTCCTGTTTGTATTTACACACTTTTTGACTTACAAAATATGCAATTTAATAAATCTTACTAGATATTTGCAATAATCAAATGCTAAAAAGGAACTTTAGAACCCAGCGAGACACTTGGGCAGACCTGACCATTCCAACACCAAAAACTTCGTCCATGTGTGTTATAACCAGCTCTCACTGCTTGACACACGAAACACAGGAAACTATTTCTTCCTATAGATACAAATGCTGTTTGCGCACATCTTTTTGTCATGAGTCCTGTATCTTTAAAACATATTTCAAAGCTACTTCACAGCCAAAACAGCAGAGTTATTTCCTTACTGACATTGTACATATATCTCTTCTGGGAATCAAGCTAAGAATGTACTGTTTCTGTAAACCATGCATAAATATTGAACTTCGGAAGAAAGACAGAAGACTCCCTTTTGCGTGTGTGCGCACAGGTACAGGACTGCTGTCATGCTTTTTCAGTTCATTTATAAGTTTGCATGCCTGCTTAGCCTGATACATGGTAAGTACGGAGGAGTGTGTTGCAACGCTGGACAAAATTTGTAAATGAAACACAGCCCCGCCACGCCTGGAGGAATGCTGCAATCTCCTCTCTTCCTCACAACAGGCTCTAGGTTAAAAGAAACTCATTTCTAGGCGGAGGATGAGCACAAGGAATGTTGCTGACACACAGGGAGCGAGGAGGAAGACACAGAGTTTGCATCTTAGTTACTGTCCTACATAGTTATAATTAAACCCAATTAAAATAGCCCTGTTAAAAGCTTGATAAAAATGCAGAAGAAAACTAAACTTCTAAAGTAATGAACATATGGCCTAAGTATGTGTATGTGTTCTCCCTGTATGGAGTGCCTGCGCATGTGCTCACACCATATGTACACATCCACGTATTCAGCACAGCACCAACTGTGACCAGTGACAAAAATCTTTCTCCCCCCTGCAATTTCCCCTTCTGCCGTATACAGGCCCGAAATCAACCTTGATTCTTTTTTTGCAACCCTGAAACATTTTAACATTTTCCCCTACCAATAGCAGTTTCTAGGTGGAAAAAGACCAGAGAATACAAAAGAATAATGCGCAGGGTCACTCATAGAGCCTACGGTCCCCCCAGCAGACCCTATATATAAAACATTCGACACACAGGAAGGGTTCCTATTCATCAGCTGCCAAAACAAGGTGAGGACAGGAGGAAAAATGAAAGCCCAAATTATCCTCAGTAGAAGAGAAGACAGGATAAATAAGGACATTCACACTAGCAGCAGGAATAATCTGATGCTTCCTCTCAACCACTGGCATGTGAAATAATCAGCCTCAACAGAACAGCTAAGTTGCAGTTAAAAAAACGAGAGTGTCAATTCTTAAATTGTTGCTCTTTGCTCACAGCACAAAGAAAACCAAATCAAGGCTTTGCAATCTTCTGCAATTTGCACCACAGATTCTTGTTTACATATCTAAAGAAAGCTCATCTTCTGGCATACCACCTAGTGAAATACAGGGTGGGAGGGTAGAAAGTGAAAGAGAAATCACATATTATTGAAATTACAGGCATAAAAAATGTTTGTTCAACAGATAGTAATCTGTTGAGAGCCCAGTGGATGTCTCCCACAATAACACCCCAAATCAACGTCTCCCAAGGAGGAAAGAGTTTAGGGAGCAGACTTACTGACTTCTCACAGCCAATGCCAACCACCAATCACTATTTCAGGCTGTTTCATTAAAGCAAAGAAGATTCACACCTTGACAGTCACTTTTAAATGAAGTCGCCCTGACTTTTCACCATTAATCAGTGGACTAAATTACAGGCTTAGTCTTCACGTAGGGCTTTTTCCTGCCCACAAGACAATCTGCTTGCAATACCCTGCTAGCCTGAAAGCAACTCGAAGCTCCTCATTCACATAGGTTCTTCAAAGCCTTCCTCTTCAGATTCTTGGAAACCGAGTATCAATCCTGATGCATCATTAACTCCTAAACACCTCCTTCAGCACGACTTCTCCTATGGCCAACACCAAAATACTGCTCCTATAGTATCTATACAGTTTTTTCCTTCTTTTTACTAAATGAAGTAAAGCAATTGGCACAACTGGCAGACAAATCCAGTATTTCATGAGGTCTTTCACCTTCTCCTTGGCAGAAACAAGGAACATGTCTCGAGCTCAGTAACTGAGCTTGCACACTGAGGTAGGAAGAAGTGGAGCAGCAGGAGATCTCCACGAGAACAGGCCCAGGTCCCAGGGCAGTGCATCACAACAGCAATATGTCTTTACACATTTCAGGTGAGGGGTGAGGAAAAGTAGTAGGACTTAAAAAGGAAGCTAACCCCTTTCTTACTGTATTCTCTGTGGAAGCAAAAGTGAAGGCCACTAGACATAAAAGGATCTGTCAAACTAATTCAAATAAAACACATCCCCAAAAGAAACTATTCAATGTATGCTTTAAAAGATTGATTTTTTTACAATAAAAATCTAATTGAAGATTTAGTTGATGTGTTTTTCACCTAGTTCTGCCTGTGAAGTCAAGCCACCTTCATCAACATGAACCCTATTGCACTAAACGCAAATGGAAAACAAATGACATTGAGAAGTAAGAGATACTTCTTATTTCACTTGCAATAAACATTCCTTATTTACAGGCATCGGGCAAACCGCCAGCAATAGAAACAGATGCCATATAGATATTCCTAAAGAAATACAAGTACAGACACACGGGATTACACAGAAAGTAAATGTATGCAGAAATACTTATTATCTAACCATGTGCTCTATCACATACCACATTCTTGTTATGCAACCAAGTTTATTCACCTGGAGGAGTCTGCTGGCAAATAAGGGGAATGTTTCATATGTATTTATTCATCAAATAAAAATAACAATGGTTTCTAGATGGGAACTACCACCTCCTTTTGATTCACATGCCTCCCATGCTACCTGTTCTAAACTCATCAAGCTGACAAGATTATCAAGATTGCTTGAAGAGCCAATATTTCTCTGCAGTACTTTTTTTCGTGAAATACCAAAGTGAAAAACACGCTGGCTTTCTCAGGCAGCGTTGGCATAGAGATAATGCCACGCTCTGTGGTTAATTGCTAGCTCTTCTTCCTCCAAGGCACTGTGAGTCATCTCTGCTTTCCACACTGGTGTCTTCCAAACAATTCTGGGTAAAACTCTGCTAGTTCATTCTCACCAAAGACATTGTATGAGAGCACAATTACACAGAAGTGATCACATATTAAACAAGTTTTTTAAAGCATTCCATTAAAAAATGTGCAGGCAAATATTGCAGTAACTATTAATCAAGTCTAAAAATAAATTAAAACTAACTTCATGAAAGACGCCTTGACATTTGCTGGCATTTAAAGCTTTTCCTTCAAGTATGAGCATGGCCACAGCAGGATTTGTTCCTCTCATCCAATGGCACCTTTTCCCAAGCTTAGACAAACAGATGTGAGGAGACGCTTTCCATCTTCACTCGCAGACAGTATTGTTTTTTCATTATGACAAAGCATTACTGAGCTTGGCGGTAGAAACCACTCACTTTCAGGAACTCTCAGTGTAGTTAATGTTCCTCTGCTTAACAAAAGATATCTTGGTCTAAGGCTGTTGTTACAGCACTGCACCCAGCTGACCTCCATTTATGAAGGGCTGCTTTGGTTACAGGATCATGAGTTATTCTGTTCAGTTTAGGGCCAGCAAAGGGCAACACACTGACACTCTAAACATCACTCAACAAAAACAAACAAACAAACAAACAAAATCACATCTTGGCTAAAATATATGGTACTTGCCAGCATCCTTCAGCAATGAATGGGCCATCTTAAAAGACAGCTTAGTTGTCAAATTAGTATCCTTCATGGTTTCTCTTAAAGAAAAGATTGATGAAAAAAGTGCCACTTTATAGACACTTGTAAAACAACTAAACAAACAAACACAGCAGCTCCTTTATGGCTCCTAAATTCTGTGCTGCTCTAGGGGTCACTGTGAGTATGTCAGGAAAAAAACCCAGGAGAGTTCTTGCAGCCTACCCGCCCCGGTAGTCAACGGGATCTCCCTTAAGGTGGGGTTGTTGCAAAGTACCTTTTCTTTTGCTCTCAAGCAAAGCCAGAAAATGAAGTTCCTGTCTTTCCCTGCCCTCTGCATGCCTGTTCCTGTGCTGCAGCATGGCAGGACTCCTCCCGTGCAAGGACAGCTGCTTCGGGGACTGCCCGGGCCACGGCACCGCTGCAACCGTGGCCTTTCAGAAATGCTGGGATTTAATCTAAATCACTGCAGCGAGCCAGCTGACGGCCCCAGAAAAGCTGTGTCAGCACAACCAAAGGGACAGCAAACTGAAGGAAAAGGGTGGACATGAGCACTGAAAGAACAGGAGCTTCTTCAGAAGCAGAGCACGTCAGGTTAACCAGCCGTACCCCCAAGACTACATCTCTCCAGGTGTTTCTACAAACTCTCCAATGTCTTCTGGACAATTCAGGGTATTGATAAGGAGAAGAAGGTTAGAGCAGTGTCTTCCTGGATCCCCATTAATCTTGTATTTCCAAAAAAACCCCTTTGATTTTCACACAGAAGAACTCTTCTTTGTGGGAAAATCTGTTTGCAGGGATGGGGTGGTTTGGGAGGGGCTTTTTCATTTTTTGTTGTTGTTGGTTTTTGGTTTTTTTTTAAATAGTGCTTTATTTTCACTGCATGTGAGAAAACGATGCCTGAAGTCCTTGGTAGTTTTCAACACAGGAAAAAGTACTAAAGAAGCTCCGTAGTGGGGTGAAGTCAGGGTTGGGCAAAGAGAGCACTCAGAACATTTATGTGAATTATGTCACCAAAAAAAATTCAAAACACTTTATAAAAACATGTGGAAAAGTCGTTGTCACAGCACAAAAGGGATAGGGCATCCAAGATCACAGGAAGTTCATTACTGGATACAGACTTTTTTTTGGGGGGTTGGCAATCAGTTTTGCTATGTTGGAAGTTCTTTACTGAAGGTTAAGGCTAAGAAGGTTTCATTATATCCAAAAGCATCTCAGCAACCAGCCAAGACAGGGATCAAGAGAGGGAAACTTTTTTCCCCAATTCAGGAGAGGACAAAGCCGAGGTAAATAATTTAAGAGAGCCACCTTCTGAAGTAAACTCTTCTTTTAGTTCATGGGTTATTTCTACATTGTCAGCCAACTATAGGCATTACAATTTGTTAGGGCAGCCTGTTGAAATTAAGTGGAAATGTATTTCCACCTTAATTCCAGGGAACCTTATTTCCTTTACAAATTTGTAACTCTAGGCTCCCTTGGCAAAGTTGTTGCCTGCTGCTTTGGCTTTCAACACTTTTTTTTTTTTTTTAAAAAATGGAAACCTTCACCTTCAGACCTCACTGCAGAAAGCCACTAGAAGACAGGATAGAAAATGCATTTCTGTGCTAGAGCAGCAAGCACAGAGAGGAAAAAAAAAAAAGGACAAGAAAGGACAAGTCATTCATGTGAGCGGAAGGTAGGACAGGCATCCCTGGCCCTCCAGCCCTGATGGAAAAGAGATGTCACTGCCTTGCAGCTGAGGCGAGGACACAAGCTCACTCCTCGACCAAAACACATACACGCACACACCCTTCTCGGAAAAACAGCTCAAGATGCCGCCTGAAATACCCTCCTTGCCTTCAGCAGCAGGTCCACTGGGCAGACACTCATCTTTTAGGCACTACCAAATAGTTTTAAGCTTAGAGAGGGCTGTTGCCTTTGCATGTCTTCAGCAGAGGTTCATCTGCAGTTGTCCTACAGGTTCTGCCTGTAAAACTGGGTCTGCCCTCTCATTGCAGGGAGGCTGGCCTCCTTCCTACTTTCTCTTCTCATCCCACAGCCTCTCCACGACTGCTTTCTTCTCCAGTGATGGACGCTATTAGAGCCACACACTGGCACATTAGAAAATATCTTTAACCTCATCAAACATTTTCTCCAGTATCATTCCATCTCCATACGCAGCTTCCCAGGACAGTGCAAGTAAGAAACTAAGCCAAGGAAGGCAAGGTAGCACAGAGCAACCACACTGCTGCTCTGCATGGGGCAGGGCAGGGGGGGAACACCATGCATGTGCACCCAATTCCCCCCCACCTTTCACAGCGCTGCCAATTTCTGCAAAATTCAGGGTGAATCATATTTGTGCTCCTTCTTCACACATCCGGGTTCTTTGGAGTCATATATCTAGGTGAGAGTCTCATCTTTTATCTTCAAAGAAAAAAGAAAATTTCTAAACTTAATTTGAGGGATGGGGGAAATTCACACAACCCAAACATCATAAAAGTTCAAACCTCAAAAGCTATTAAAAAATCCTTTTTATTTTCATATTTCATTATTTTTTCCAGTAAGCTCAAGATCCTGAATGCTTTGGTTAGACATACTTCTACAGGTGGGAAGATCTTAGCCAAATTCTCCGTAATGGAAGCAGTTAACACTGCAGGAATGCAGTTAAAGCCAGATAAGGGATGCTTTCCTGGGGAAGGTGCTGAATGCTTGCATACAATAATTTTAATGTCACTCCTGTCAAGCTGATGCCCTGTCAGGGTGGAAGCAAGAAAAATAGAGGCTTTTCATTATTGGATAATTGGGTGCACACCCTTAGCAGCGAAAGCAGTTTACTAAGTAATTGCTCACCACCAAGTAGATAGAACAATACTACTAATAAAAATACTGCAAGATCCCAAGTGTTAGAAGAGAAGCAAGAACTAAAGCAGCAACTGTATAAAAATAAGGAAGAAAGCTTTCTATATGGTAAAGACTTTAGCCACTACAAACCAATAACGCACACTCTTCTCCCAGAAAACACACAGCCAAACATAAGCACAAGTGACTAAAATTACTGTGCTCAAAAGCTAAGTAATGAAACTTAAAATTCTTGTCCTACAGTACTTGTTTTATTCAACAAGTTTACTGAAAATCTGATCTTGATTCTTAAAAACTCTTATCATTGATTACACTCAGATTTTAATCAAACTTAAAAAAAAAAAACACAAACAAAAAAAAGCCCGAACAACTTCATCTTTAAAAGCTCTCATTCTGCAAAGGGTAACTTCATAGTTTTTTTAAGCATCTCAGTAACATCTGAGATGATCAGAATGAGATCACCACCACCATGTCCACCTCCCTCCCTTTCTTCAATAGCTCTGTGGAAAAGAAGTCTCTTTCTGAATCACCCGAAGCTGGGTGTGTATAAAGGCAAGCAGGCAGCTCCGGATGGATGCCTCCACCTAGCTATCAATTACTGTCACAAGGTTTATACTTCATCTGTTTTCCTCCCCTCCTGTTTCATTTTTCCTGCATCAGTAATGAATTTTGGATCTCAAAAAACATGAGACTAAAAATTCAATCACTGCCACCAGCTGAAGCCAGTTCACCCATAAATGAGCTTACCAATTTTATATTGCATGGTGTGAAAAATTAAACCACAAGTTCCTATTGAAAAATTTCTTGCTTATGTTTCCTTATTTTCCTCTAAGAGACAGCTTACTACTGAGTTTGCAGATCAGCTTCCAAAAAAGCTGCTTTTATCCTCAAAAAAAGCAAGAAGAGACCAAATCAACATTTAACGCTTTGTATCTAAATATGAAGCATGCCTACCAGTTAAGCCAAGTGACCTATATCTGCTATAGACTGACATTTTCTTCTTTTGTCCTTTCTTAGTGAAAACTAAGCCAATATATTAAGAGGCATGAGAAAGAAGCAGCATTAATGACTGACTAGGTAAGTCAGAGTATACTGAAAATATTTTTATTGAAATTGAATAAACTAAGCCATCAATTGATAGATTTGCCTTAAAAACAAGAGTGGTCAACCCAGACCGCTTTTTCTGTTTTTATGATCCAACAGACAGCTGGCAAGAGATATGTAATGCAGAAGAGTCAGTTACTCAAAACAAATCACAATACCTTGGAACTAAATAATGGTTTAGAAATAGAACTAAATAATAGTGTAGAACATTCACAACAAATATCACATGCTTCTGCCACGCAAAGGAAGACAACGATGAGAGTGCTGGACAACACAGGAGCTTACTGATGGGGATTTGAAAGAAAAAAAAGAACATCAGCAGAATGAGAGCTGATTGTTTCCATCACAAGGATGAAGATGATCCTCTGCCCACAGGAGGGATGCCACAATTTGGGGATGGAAGAGGGGAGTATTTCCCTCGCCCACATAAGGCCTCTAACCTACACCTTCTCTGAAGGGACTAGATTTTACAACAAGCATGGGGGATTTGGACATGGGTTTGTTTTGGTTTTGTTGTTTTGGTGTTTGGTAGGTTTTTTTGAGAACTCAGCACAGCCTTCTTCATATGATACAAAATGAAAAATTTCTTCCATTTTATTGTTCCCTTTCACTACTCTGAAACACAAATCTCCTGTGAAGAAACACAAGCTATGCACTACTGTAAATCACCGTTGGTCCATAGCTGAAGCAGTCTGCTACAGCTGCCATCTCCACTATATTTATGTTACTGCTTTATTATCTCTTCTTTTCAATTTATGGCATTTCTGAATCATCAACACAAAATACCAAAATAGGGTCCTGGTAATTTGATTGGGAGGTTCTCAGGAAACTTGGGGATAATATTAAAGAACAGGAACTTTGGCAAACAAGAGAAAAGACATACAAGGAAAAATAAACTCCATTTAGTAGGATTATATAGTCAAACTGAAAAATGATTTTTTTGATCTGATCTATGGCTTGTTAGCCCTTTTTTAAAGCAGACACACATATGTTGAATGTCTATTTAAAAGCAGAATACATTCGCTAAGCCATTCTGGAGCTAAAAAACTATTTGTAACTGAGACCATAAAAGGGAGAAACCTATGGAATGTGTTACATTCATCTAGCAAAGCTGTTCTCTGGCAATCAGCAGATTCAGGCAGCCTATATCAATCCTGCTCTTAGACACAATAGGGTCTAGTCTGGAATACAAGAATAAACTAAGACAAATCATTAGAAAGCTCTCCAGAGATTTAATTTTTTTTTTTTTTCTTTTCTTTTTTTTTTTGTGGTATCAGACACCATTGGCAGGAAATCCTGATGGCAAGAAACATCATATGTTCAAAGTTCACTGCACCAACTCCAGCAAGAGGATGAAATCAAAACACCTCCCTACACATTGCACTTGGAAAAAAAAAAAAAAAAAGAAAAAAAGAAAGAAAAGGAAAATGCCAACAGAGGTCTTCATCATAGTGAAAAAAAGGTCTGGAAACAATTAGCAACTGAAAAAAGGAGGAGGAAGAGTAATAAAAAAATACTTAAAATACTAAGTACTAAAGTAGTGAATTTTTATGACTAGAACGCCCTAAAAATTGCAGAGATGTAACTTAAAGTTTGATACATGCTTCCAAAGAATTTCATGCAGCTCAAAATAAAATCAACCTCTTTAATTATCAACGTTCCAAGGCCATAAACCTACACGGCAAGTTATCAAAGCAAAACATCTGTGCACTGTCCACACATGCAGCGCGTGCTTATGGAACAGAAAAGAATGATGTCATTTCAGCCTGGTTTTTATTATATTCCGTTTCTAAATTCGCAGCAGCACGGCCCTACCTCTGCCTCTAAGAAACAGCCCAACATTCCTTTGCCATCATTTGGGGCAAATTTACAGGGGAGGCCGCCTGCAATGCCCCATGGTGTGAACACTCCCTGTCACGGGCTAAGGAAGATGCTGCACAGTTTCATTTACCCACCGCAGCTGCAAACAAGCCCTTGCCTACAAATGAACCTGAAGCGACACAGATTTTGTCAGCTTTCCCTTCGTGCCGCCAGCGCAGCCTGCTCCCTGAACATGGCCGGCCTCCAGCAAAAGCGTGCGAGTCCGTGCAAAGGAACATGACACTAAAGTCAAGTTTCTTGTGGAGATAAAATCTGCTCTCCGTAGCAACCAAAGCTGAAGTTCTCGGATACCTACTGCCCCTGAGGTTTACATGCCCTGAGCCCACTTTATGTGGCGAGGAAGGAACTGCGTGCTTGAGACAAAATAACTAAGGCCATACATGTCATAGTGTCTCTAGGCCAATTGCACTGTGCCCATCAACCTTCAGGCTTCATCCTCCCACCCCTCAGAAGCTTCATTTGCGCCAATCTCCTTACCACCGGTTCAAAAATTCCCCCGAAAAAGTCTCCGTTTTACAACCCACCAGAGGTTTCTTTGAACCAGCATCCCCCTTACCATTCCCTCCCCATCCTTCCTTCACCGTTCCCCTCATCCGTTATTTCTGCAGAGATGATCACTCATGTTATCAACTCATTTTCTACAGGGAGAATAAGCAGGAGAATTACTGTTGTGACCTGCAGAAGCACTAGAAAGCGTGGCTATGCTAACGTAGCACTGCCCTGATTATTTCTTCCCTTTCAGAGGAAATCAACAGAAATAAAATGAACCGATTTTTGGTACTAAGGCCTAGAATATTGCTCGAAACTGTCAACCAGACTGGCTTCAAAATTTTTTTTTTAATTTACCATGCTAAAGAGAAAGAAAGTGTTGTTAAGCAGAGCATAGTTTTATAAAATCGGCAATTCATTTCTCATTGTTAATTATTTGAGAAGGACTAGCACATTTCAATGAGGGCTTTGTAAATGTGGACCCTCAGTACTTTTGTGGAGGGATATGGAGTACATGTGTTTCTCTCTCAGACCAGTTCCAGGAGACAGTGGAAAAAAGCCATACCCCTTCATTCGAATGAAGTCACTCCTGCTTCTCTTCCAAAAATTACAATAGCACCATGTAAGAAACTCATTAGTAACTGGAGAATCTTGGACTTCATTATTTAAACCAGGATTTAATGCAATATGAACTCTTTTTTAAAAAGATCTTTTCACATAAATGCATTAATATAAACTTGGTCATACATGTATATTTTTTATGCATACCAACACTGTCTTGTAATACTCTTGGACTGTGCAACACTGGCCTTACAGACTGCATGTGAAAATAGTCTGTCCTCTTACCAAACGATGGGCTCAAGGAACTCCAGGTTTTTTTAAATTTGGACAGACTGTAGCAGAAACACAGATCTACGTGCGGACTTCCAAGTGGTATCTGGACAGATTGCACAGCAACGCAACATCATCCTTATCCACACATGCAGCATGTTAACCTACACATCCATCAAAACTTTCACGAGTGTTGTACTAGTTCTGAAATTAATACAAATTTTAAGAATACCCAAATGCAGTAATTTCCTGCTTTAAAACAGCCTTTGCACATAAGGTCATCTAAGCCAGCTAAAATCCACACCCAAATACCTGAAAATCTCCTTGCCGAAGCATTGAGGGCAAGGGGAGAAGTATTTCATTTTGAGACCCTAAATTGAAGCCCAAAATTCGTGTTTACTCCAAAGCAAATATAAAGTGGAAGAGTTACTTGCAACACATAAGAAACTTACAATTGCAGATTTTTACTAATTAATGAAATTGTTTTAACTGCCACTAAGAAAGAAAATACTATTGACAGCTCACTATTCTTATCATTGATAGCAAGTACTTTAATATACTTTAAATTGATATGAAAGCAATCAATGGCCAGATTACTTCATTAAAGGCTTCTGCTGTTCTATAAAACACACACAGAAAAAAAAAAAAAAAAAATCAATGTGCAAGGCTGGAGCATATTCAGTCAGCTTCTTCGCTCTGCAGGAAATTACTCCATCAGATATCTGCTTATATATATTTATACATATACACAGATATACTTTCCATTCCTCTTATATATTGCACACTATTTAAACCTACCCAGTAGGTAAAGTCCTATACACAAAGCAGCTAACAAAAAGGTTATCCAAAAGGCGATGCTGCCCCTGGAACACATAAAATATTCAAACCCATTTTTAAAAATGTTCTTACATATACTTCAGTTGATAAATCTCCATCTAGAGTGAGCAAGTGTGAGAAAACTGACACTAACTTGATTGTATCATACATCTGAATTTTGAAGACTTCCATGTAAAGGTTCACTAGTATTGCTTAAAAAGCAAGGAGTTGAGAGTCTTTGCCTTGTTTTACTATTCACTTTGTAAAAGCAGTTCTTCTAAGCCTTCGGTGAATTAAGTATACTCAGCAGCATTCTCTGTTGTTATTTACGTTTGATTTAAAATATATTATGAAATTAAAAGGACACATACTTAGGTTAGAATCTGTGCACTTGGACTTTGACCTGACTTTTATACACACCAAAAAAAAAAAAGTGTTAACGCTTTCATCCATAAACCAAAGTGCGGCCTTTATCTGCATAATCATAAATGCCATGCAGTTGTAATAAAAAACCTCAGTTGCTCCTGCTATATTTAATTGTTCCCTTCTAAATATAGAATTATTCCAGGCCTAGATACTCAGGTCACCAGGTAAAGCTTTGCAGAGCATAAATCTGTCACCACCTTTGCTCAAAGCACCTCTTTAATCAAAATGCATTTACTGTGACAGTGAAAAGCGTCCGATGTAGGCAGCACAGCCAGATAATTTTGAACCCGCTTGTCCTGTTTTCAAAGGAAGGAGATCACAGCGGAAACTCAGAGGAGTCAGCAAAAACTCTAGCAAGTTGTCAGCCTGCCAACCAACCTTTTTATCTTTTTGTTTGTTTACTTAATCTTCTTCAAAAATGCACGTTCACTTCAATCATTACCAATTCCCAATGAAATTCATGTAGCATCAGAAAAAAATGTGTTTCCGTTTTGCTTCTTTGTAACAATTATAATTACTAAATATATGGGTAGCTAACCACTACCACAAATAAGATCATGTATTCCCCATAATTATAAGGGGTAACATTAAGACCAATATTGTTCAATTTTTCCAATTAATATAGTTACCACTGAACTCTAATTTGGCTCATCTCTGTCAAAGTGAACAGATAACAAGAAGTCCATTTGCAAAGGGAGGGCATTTCAGTTACTGATGTCTAAGGCATAAATGCATTTGTAGTAAGCTTTTTCAAAACCAGAGCAACTCTACATATCTATGTATTTCTTCCCTGTTTTCTGCTTCATATATGTATTTAAAAAAAAAAATCTACCATTGATCTACAACTAAATGAAGGCATTTCCTTTAAAAAAAAAAAAAGGGAGATGTTCACTTTTCTGATGTAACTTACATTTTGTGAGACACGGTGGCATTGAGCTTTAACAAAATAATAAAGCTGTGTTGCAAAAAGATCTGGCTAGAGTACTTTAGAATATTTAAATATTCCTATTAAAATACAAAAGTGAAAATTTAACTGGAAACGAACATTTCTTTACAACTTTAATAAATGCTTCAGTTCAGGCTACCAAAATAGAGACGCAGCACCAGCGCAGCCTCACAGGTTACTGAAATCCAGCATTCTTGTGGAAAAATGGAATCACCCAGTTCCCTATGGCATATCGTATGGTTAATGAGGGAGGAATTAGTCAAGCAATGTTATTACATTTAAGTTTTCATAACAAATTACTTTCTCTAGGGAAGCCAAAACAAATTAAAGTAAGCATTAGAGCAGCACGAGCTGTATTTCAGCTGCATCGATGCGACGTTGGGCAGCAGCCGCTGTCACCTGGGCAGGATAGGGACTGGTGCCACCCCGGCAGCCAGCCGGCCCAAGGAACTGACCCAGCTGAAAAATAACCCCACAAAATCAAGTAAATCAAATCAAACCTTCGTGGGCCATTCCTCATGCCCTCCACCCCCGTCTGGTTCCTCGTGCCATCACACAGACACGTGTGTGCCAGCAACAGGCACTGGTGCCAAGGTTTTGCTCAAAACATGCCCCAAATTTTCTTCGCTTTCCAACTAAGCCAGTCAAGAGCAGAGGAAGACCGACCAGCTGAAGGGTGGGTACTGGGCACTGCCGAGATGTAGCCCCAGCCGCTGCGATGGCAGTCACCCCACTACCCAGCCCCGCCGGCCAGCAGCTCCTGCCCCAAGCCCCAGTCAAGTCAGAGCGGAGACCAGCTAGTTAGGGCTGAGAAATGAAGCAGAGGGAAGCCCTGAGGCCCCAATTTCACGCAGCTTAAGCCAATCTAATTGCTGTCTGCCCTCCACTCCTGAGTCACTTACCCAACAGAAAATCATCATCTTCTTTTTGTTGTTATCCCATGGGTTTTGTTCCTGGCAGCTTACTGAAATGGCTCAGCAGAGAGGGGTGAGACCACAGCAGCGGAGGGGACACCACTGAGTTCATAGATACACTTTCTTAGGCTGCTGCCGACCTACAGCCTACATTAAATAATCATTTTGCAGCAATTCCTACTATCTTCTTTTAGATGTAACTCAGCATTGCCACAAACCTTTGCAACATCCATATTTCTGATTTGGTTTTGCCTTTGCTCATAGACTGTACATTAAAGCTAAGGTAACAGAGGCTGAGAACACTTTTTATGTCTTTCAGGACTGCAGAATATACAGGTTTCACCACAGCACTGCTCCACAATGCTGCCACAGCAAGCCATCAAAGAGATGCAAGGGTTGGCTGATGATTCCTATGGGTCTCATAACTTGCATACTAACTCCCAGACCTGTACAGCAAAATCCATCATGACTTCCTTCAACCTTCCCTCTTCAAAGCCACAGAGAAAAAGGGTTGTGATGAGACACAGGGATAAGGCGTCTCACCACAGGCTGAGGGAAGCCCTGACGGAAGCCCAGCTTCTGAAGGCTCACTCAAACTCCCACGACTGATCTTTAAGCTCAGCGGAGCTCCCAGGCCAGGCGCTGAGCAAGGGGCAGGTTATACACCCGTCTCTAAGCCTCAAATTCCCAGCATTGCACCACCGGTAAGATTACCACCTCCACACCTGCCGCATCTCTGTTCATCTTCTCTGACAGGAGAGATCCGATGCAACACAGCCAGCACAACCTGTCATCGTTAGCGTGTGGCAGCATGGTATTTTCTACAAAGAAATACAGCACATACTATGTGCGCATGCTATGAAGGCAGGGCCACGATTCTTTAATTTCCTGCAGTAGGTGGAAAAAAATACCAAAAAAAAACACCACGAGGATAATCAAGGAGGAGACACCCTTGTCTGAAACAGACATCCAGCTACAGATACCCTAAAAGAATTAATTGGTACCTGCTTAAATATGCCTTCTCCTAATAAAGGCGATTTCTTTCTGCTGTGTTTCCACTAGTGAATTAGTATGTAGGGAAGAGACAATTTTATTATTTACAAGAGACTCAATAATCTGTCTACATATCTACATCATGCTTCAAGCAAAACAATCTAACACTCCATTAGAGATTATTAATACACGAAGCCCCATGACCACCTTGTGATTTATGGTATCATTTCCTCCACTTTACAAACAGAGAAAACTACACAACAGCAGTTATCTCAGTTGAGTAGGTTATTAAAAAGCTCTGTGAGGAAACCCACAACAGAAGTCAGCTAATTTCCATGGGGCCAGGATTTCACTTCTGTTTTTCTGACTCTGCGCCTGTGCTTTAACTTTACAATTATTACCAAACTTCACTGAGGCAAAGCTCAAATAATTAAAGAGACGTAGCCTGCTCCCACCGAAGCCGGTGGCAAAACTCTCATTAATTTTAACTGAAGCAAGACTAGACTAAGTGTTTATAAAGCAGTTGCAATCACTGGAAGGCACTCCTGAGTTCTCAATATTATTAGCTATGAGACTACATCTATCTAATAGCAACTTTTGTTTTAAAGCGTTCAAAACCTGGTCTCAAAACCTACCAGGTTTTTAAAAGTTCTTGTTTTTCAGAAGAACATCACTGAAGGAGCACTGAATGGTTATTACTCAACTTGAAATTTTTTACATTAATAATTTAAATGTGTTCCTAAAGCGCATACCAAAGGCCACACCAGCAAGGGACGGGGTCCCTCTGAGGATTCTCACTTCTTTCATATCTGCTCTACGCCCCTGGTTATAACAGCTTTTCATTCATTTTCCAACTAAAGTAGAAATGTAACGAGATTTGCAAGATTCATCCCATCAACAAGTTTATTGCTGTATTCACTAGAAAAATCATTAAATACCTCAAAATGGAGGAAGAAAGCTTTTCAAAGTCTTCTAGATCAAGTTCTTAACACGAACCTGTTTAGATTATAAAGCACAGCAGACATACAGAGCTTCTTGCATCTGGCTAACCTGTTTCTTTGTTGAATTATGAATTTTTCTCTACACAGATAGTGTCCCATACTGAAACAATTATATCCTAAAAATCACCAATGATGGGCTCCACCACATTTCCTTGGTCAATTTTAAAACAAAAGTTATATCCCAAGTGTGCGATATGCCTAACACAAAGGCACACAGATTCTCACCAAGCCTTTTGAGCAGTGAGCGAGTGAACAAGCACGACTTCATTGTGCTTTAACTATGACCAAATCAGTGCAGCGAGTGCCCTCAAGTACAGAACCGTGCCAACAGCATCAAAGGACCTACCTTCATTAAGTGTGAGCAAGAACTACACTAACGAACATGACAACAGCAGCTTTCACAGAAAAGGTCACAGGCAAATCACCGCTATGAGCCACACCAGGCAGCGAGGAAGAAGTCAGCGCAGCATCTACGACTCTCCCTGCAAGGAAAGTGATAAAGAGGCGGCTCTGCTCCACTCTGATCTTGCTCTCTCTGTCTCACGGGATTTTAAAGAGAAGGCTTCATTAAATGCCTCTGGAAACCAAAAAAGCATAGCTAACAGCAACAAGTTTCACTTAGGAGAAAAATGCCACAATTATTATATCAAACAGAGAACTCTCCAGGAAACAAGGGATGCCACAGCATCCTGAAACCACACACACCTGCATGTCAAATAAATCTCAAATAATGGAATTTTTTTCATGAGCTTTCCTCTGTTTTGCAGCACAATGTAAACATTTGGATGATGACTGCCATGTCAGTGTAGTTGTTTAGACATTGACACCCAGGCTAAAGGGAATGGAAGCGAAACCCCAGAGTGCTGCTGCTTAAAAGAAATTCCAAATTTTCAAGTGTTCGCACTTTTCACTAAAACATGCAAGGCCACAGCAAGGCAAAGTACAAAATTTCAACAAATGCTGCTTCTATCGTACCCATAATCACGGAATTTGTATTACAGGATCAGAGAAGACTTTGAGTATAATAGAAGCTTAGATTGCTCTTAAACACGGATAACTGTGAATACTCAAAGCTTTTAATTATTATTTTAAAAGACATGAAAATATTTTTGCAAATAATCTTTAAGGAAAAAACAATCATTGTTCTTTGCCTGTCTTAGTCTGCAGCCCCTGTGAGCTTATCAGTATCAGGAGGTTTAAGTTGTTCCATAGTCTCACCTGAGCTTCCAGTATTCATTAAATCAAAGTCCCTCGCAGCTTCATCGCATTATAATCCCTATGTTTTTACTGAAGATAAATCAGTGAATAAATATACTCATTTAAAGCAAAGAAAACTCATGTTCCTCTACAGAGCAGCAGACCTTGTGCATTGTGTATGCTTTGATAATTTCTTTTAACTAAATTCATTTTCAGATGAAAAAGCTAGGTTATCCCAAACAGCAAGGATAACTTGTTCTTTTAGAAGCATGAAAGCATGCTCCTTCTTCTGTGTAGTCAGCTAAATGCCAAAAATATAACCCCCTATTTAAATCTACCTGCAATAAGCAGGGACTACAAATACGCCCATGTTATTTCCAAACATGAAATCTTATTTACACAGAAACAAAATTAGTTCTTTCCCCAACAAATGACTGCACCCAGGAACGGCCCTATGCACACCTGTGCTATGAGACAGAGAAATTAGCACCTTATCCTTTTGTCGAGCATCTCAACTCTAGCAAACAGGAATCCCAAAGCTGCCCATACTTTCCCCCTTGGCACTATACACCACATGTACTTGCCTTCCTCCGCCCATCCACTAACTCCTTCCCCAGATAAACTCACAACAGATTTGCTAACTCAAAACACATTTACAACAAGCACTACCTGCTGCTTCCTTGGATGAACATCTCTCCAAGTAGCTCAACTTTCCATAAAGGAACCTGAACCTTCTCCATCCTTCATTACACAGAGGCTTCCCATGTCCGTGTAAGGATTTCATCATGCTGGCAAGCACAGAGCAATTTCAGCTGTTTAAGCCATCTGCACCACTGGATCCCTTTATTCAAACTAATCCAATTCAATCTCATTCGTGTCTTTCCAGTCATCTGTATATTTTTATCCTTGCAGATAAGTGCACACCTGTGCCAGCTACTAACATCAGTCACTCACTAACTTTCCATGCTCCCCTGTCCCCTTTCTAAGCCTCAAGCACTAACCAGTCTCACATTACTCCATGATGTGCCAGGTAAGCATCGGTCTCATTTCACAGCTGAAGACACAGGTATAAAAAGGTTTACTGACTTGTGTAAACTGAGGGGAAAAAGAAGACTTGTGAGTTAACACTTGTTGTGATAAACAAAAACACAGTAAAGGAAAAGAACTATTTAAGACACTGATATTACTGTGCTACTGACATTTGAAGTTGATATAAAATTATGTTCAGTAATGTTTTTGAAAGCACCTATTAAGCCCAACTTTCATCATAAAATGGCCATATGCTACTAAAGTAGAATTCTGAAATATAAACAAGTATGTATAGGATGGACATTGGGGCTCCTATTGAATATTTACCACTGTGAAAATAAAGGGGGGGGAAAAAGCCTATAATTCTTCACACTACCATTCATTCTATTAACTTGTACTGTTAAGCTGTACAACTGAAAAAAAAATGTGGAAATCTACTTACCAAAAGGGTAATCCTTTGCTTTATATTCCCAGAAACAGATAGGGTGATTAAACTACATATTATATTTGATATTAAAAAGAATTAAAGAAGAAAAAAAAAGAAAAAGAAACTGGCAGCAGATCTAATTTCACACTTGGAGGATTACAATGGAGAGAATACACACATGCATTCTTCGCAGACAACAGCACTGTGAAATGCTTAGTAGATTGCCGGCACTCTTAGGATTCAAAAGACTTAATGTTCTGCTTCCTTACTTCACAGCATGCAAAAGTTTGGAGGATGCTGGAATACTGAGCAGCTTAGCAGGGAAGAAAAACGCAAGAAAAGGGCCTCATCAAACTTACAGGATCCTGCTAGACCTTATTGGACAGCATTTTACTGTGCTTAAACTGTGGAAAATAAACAGAGTGCTTTTGTTCCCTTAACTGTGTACTCAAGGCCACGTAGCAGGTGCCATACCGACTGCCCCAAAAGTAGACTGTACCTGCACTGATGTCCTATTTTTACAAAACCTAATAAAAAGAAACATTCATCCTTTCCCCCTACCCTTTCAAAAAACATGAAGACTTGCAAGAGCAAAAACCAGCAAACTTGCCCCTGGAGTAGCTGCATCAGAAATTTCGCTTATACCTGAACACAGGCCGTTTCTCTTCCTGGATCTCCAGGAGCAGACCCTTCACAAACACATGCTTTCCAGCAGTCAGCACTGAGGTGGACCATTCTCCTCAGTGAAGAATAATAATTAGGGCAAAGCATCTCTGCAAGCTGCAGTAATTTCTCCCTTTTCTCCCCCGTGCAGCCAAGCAGGAGCAACCCCGCAGTGTAGGTGACAGCACTACAATAGCTAATCCCAAAAAGCGAAATCCAAAGCAAGGAAATGTGCTCTGAAAATGCAGTGCTTATTCATAGAGGATGAGACTCCTGAGAAAACAGAAAGCCCTAGTAATTAGTCTTCAGGACTATAAGATGGCTCTTTTTCTTAAGAATTCTTTCAAATCGTGGCTATTTAGTTTAGCCCAAAGAAAACATCACAGAATCACAGAATGTTAGGGATTGGAAGGGACCTCGAAAGATCATCTAGTCCAATCCCCCTGCCGGAGCAGGATTACCTAGATCACGTCACACAGGAACGCGTCCAGGCGGGTTTTGAATGTCTCCAGAGAAGGAGACTCCACAACCTCTCTGGGCAGCCTGTTCCAGTGTTCGGTTACCCTCACTGTAAAGAAGTTTTTCCTCATATTTATGTGGAACCTCCTGTGTTCCAGCTTGCACCCATTGCCCCTTGTCCTGTCAAGGGATGTCACTGAGAAGAGCCTGGCTCCATCCTCATGACACTTGCCCTTTACATATTTAGAAACATTAATGATGTCACCCCTCAGTCTCCTCTTCTCCAAGCTAGAGAGACCCAGCTCCCTCAGCCTCTCCTCCTAAGGGAGATGTTCCACTCCCTTAATCATCTTCGTGGCTCTGCGCTGGACTCTCTCTAGCAGTTCCCTGTCCTTCTTGAACTGAGGGGCCCAGAATTGGACACAATACTCCAGATGCGGCCTCACCAGGGCAGAGTAGAGGGGGAGGAGAACCTCTCTTGACCTGCGAACCACACCCCTTCTAATACACTCCAGGATGCCATTGGCCTTCTTGGCCACAAGGGCACACTGCTGGCTCATGGTCATCCTGCTGTCCACTAGGACCCCCAGGTCCCTTTCCCCTACGCTGCTCTCCAACAGGTCTGTCCCCAACTTGTACTCATACATGGGGTTGTTCTTGCCCAGATGCAGGATTCTACACTTGCCCTTGTTATATTTCATTAAATTTCTCCCCGCCCAACTCTCCAGCCTGTCCAGGTCTCTCTGAATGGCTGCGCAGCCTTCCGGTGTGTCAGCCACTCCTCCCAGTTTGGTGTCATCAGCGCACTCTAATCCCTCATCCAAGTCATTAATGAATATATTGAATAGAACTGGTCCCAGTACCGACCCTTGAGGGACTCCGCTAGACACAGGCCTCCAACTGGACTCTGTCCCATTGACCACCACTCTCTGGCTTCTTTCCTTCAGCCAGTTCACAATCCACCTCACTATCTGATCATCCAGACCACACTTCCTCATGCGTTTTTGTTAAGCAAATATCTAAACACCTGGAAATTTTAGAGGCACACATACAACTGCAATGAAAGTTGACTTCAAGCAACTGAATTTTGTGTTTAAAAATACCTCCCTTGTCCGTCCCTTCTCGCGGTGCCTCTTGGGGCATGCTGCAAGACTCACTCACTGTGCAGGAGAAGAGTGATAGATCTGACCCACAAGCACAGCCTAAACACTGTGGGGAAAGCCGCTACCCTCTGCACACCTTATCCCCCCTTCTTGGACACCACTGCACCGAGACTTGCCCTCGCACACTTCTTCCCATTTGTATCCCTAACGAAACACACCTGGGCCAGGAAGAGCTCATCCCAGGAGGAGATGGTACGGCAGCTCCTCGAGGAGCATGCATGGAAACGAAAGCGGTTTCCGTCTTGTGCCTCTTCAAAAGTTACAACCTATTATCAGAGAGCTGGTAACTGACTACACATTGTCCTGCGCAGTCCCAACTACATCATAAAAATAGATTAAATTAACCATATTCACTTGGACAAAAGTGTATATAAATAGCGGAATGGTCTTAAGGTATGCACAGAAACATCTAAGCTATCAGTAAGTCAATCATTTATAACTGGCTGATGTAC
The DNA here is from genome assembly GCF_013368605.1 of Nyctibius grandis. Lineage (NCBI taxonomy): Eukaryota > Metazoa > Chordata > Aves > Nyctibiiformes > Nyctibiidae > Nyctibius > Nyctibius grandis. The sequence goes on along the minus strand of NC_090658.1, from coordinate 64,209,262 downwards.
TCTCAGACCATCATCTTACTGCTCAAAATGAGAGCAGCACATTTTGGCTTGAACAATTTCCATTCCTCACCACTTCATCCCTCCCCTCGCTTTCCTTGCAAGTCATATGCAGCAAGGATCAGACACTGATGAAAACAGCCTGCCCCTTTGCCTCTTCTCCTTTCCCACGCCGGCTCACAGCAGAGCTGCACAGCTCACGGCACTGGCACAACCAGCCCATGGTGCAACACCACATGGCCACAGGAAAAAAGGCCGCAACAGGTGAGTGGACAGGAGGTGGCAAGGGAAGGACAGCCAACACATTCTAAACCACCATAAATATACAACTTTTTGGCAATATAGGCAGCTTCACGTGCTCTCCCAGCATGCCTCCATGGCTCTACACAGCACAGAAAGCTCAAGGGACATATTTTGACAACTAGAATTTCTGTAGCTGACTTTCTAATTCAAAATAATTCAGACTGCATTTCTACAAACAGGATCATGTTCTCTGCGAGTTCATCCGCTCCCGAGTCTTACTGATGGCTATCACCCACCTTCTAACCCTGTCATATCTTCCCAAATACCTAGGAAAAGACACAAGATTAGCAAAGGGTATTCAGACATGGCAGCTTTCATAGATAAAACATGGGAAGCAAAGGGAAGACAGAATTGAAGAAGAAACAAATCACAATTCCCTAAGCAGGTCTAGCTGATGCAAAGTTTGAAATATCTAGCTCTATTTTATATCATATACAAAAATGTTTGTACAGCAAGTACAGCATAGAATATAAGCAATAATTGTTTTGGAAGGAACAGTAATATGCAAGACGAGAATAAATACTGGAGGCGAAGAGCGAACAGGAAGAGCTGATTTGCAAAAGAAAGCTATTTGAATAAAAAATTTGAATTAAAAAGTGTATGTTAGTAAGTAAAGGAAACATCAGTGCAAAATGCACATGCGTTTTCATCAAGTATAAGGCAGGTATAAATGCGGTATGAAATAGTTGCTATTTATGGGGAATTATGAGAGCCATACAATATAGTTATTCATTTTGAAAGCTCGCTGGACTTAAACTAGACTGGATAGACAAAACAGAAGGTTACTTATTATTTAAGCAGCACTCATCTCAGAAGGATATTGTGTTTATAGCCTGATGCTGCTTACTCATAACAAAGTCTAATTACAGCCTAACCAGCACACCCACTAACTTCAATAAGACTAGTCAAAGAATAAGACAGGCTCCACCGTATGTCAGGTTTGGCAGCTTCCTGATGAAGTACTCCAGAGGAAACAAACTATTCGGCCAGTTAATAGAGGAAACTATTCAACACGGAAGCCGGGGGAGAAGTGGTGCAACTGGCTCACCACCGCAGCAGTCCCCATCAATGCCAGAAGCAGGACTTGGGAACTTCACCGCTTCCGTTTATGTGCACAAGACCATCGAGTCTCTGCATGGAAAATGATCACCTTCAGTAGATCTTTAATTTTGTTGTTTATTTACAGCTTTGATAAAAAGCTTCTGAATCACCTGTTTTTATTATACTGGTAATTACACAGTGACTTGAGTTATATATAGGTCACTTTTTTCTATTGGAGGAACATACACTTTTGCAGCTGTAATAAAATGCAGAAAAGCAATAAAGGAAAAGTAACTGGGGAGAAACTCAGGACTAAACGGCTATTGTTTTCAAGCTCTAACTCCCATCATGAGCCAAACATCAAGTGGTAAATCAGTTCTGCATATCTGCTTGGCATACTACAACATACATGAAACATACCCATCCAACTGATATCTTGCCTTCAAAACACTGAATATTCAATACCAGCAATATCAACCTACATAGCAATATCACTCCAAGAGCTGTCTCTTGGGTTTGAGTAGGGCACTCTGGTCCACTCTTCAAAATACACTCCACATTGCCTGTAGAGTACTCCTGATCATAGTCCCTGCTCAAAGCATCTTAATTAGATCAGGCCAGATGACTATGTGGCTGTGAGGTGCCTCTGTTACAGGGTGTCACAGCTGGGACCACCAAAAGTTACAGAACTGTCCTGTGCAGAGAATACTGAAAAGCGATGCTACTAGTAATGCAGGGACTGGAAGAGTGACACATCATGGGGAAACCGTGCCAGACTGATGAAATGTGGATTATTTTCTAAATAACTTTTGTATCCTTTATTTTATATGAAGTTACATTCATGTTCTGACTGCACATGGATTTGGTTACACAATGACATTAAATGAAAGATTTTCAATATTTATATTTGGATTTGTAATATTATGATAGAGCCAGCGTACTCACATCTCACACATCATTTACATTCCTCTGTCTTTTGCTTCCCCCCACTTCCACCTGAGTTACAACCACCTGAGCTCCCATCAGCTCTGCACGCAGCTTTGAAACACGACCTCTCTCCCTCCGCTTTCAAACCGCGCTCCTCCTGGCCAGGAATGCTTTCCCCTCCGACTGGAAGGGATGGGATCTGGACAGAGCCCCGCTGCCAACATCGCCCTGCTTTGTAGCAGGCTGACTCCGTTCAGCAGAGAGCTAATGTAAGCACAATTAATACAGTTCCAGTTACACAGGCATAAGGGTTCAGCCTCTGGTTAGTCTACGTGCAACACCTCCGCTGCCCGTCAGACAAAGCCAGACTTTCTTAAGCTGCACAGGCTCAGGCGTGGAGTTGAACCTGACCGCACTTGAAGGCTGGCGATTTATAGAGAAACGTCTGTGCCGTGTTCATAACAAGCTATGTATAATTTGTTGCAAGAGTTGAACGATGGCCTGGATAAAGAGCATATCCACAGCAGTTGTGTTCCTGACGTATCGCAGCACTAGCACAGTCTTAAAATATCCAGGGGGTCAAATATCTGTGCTTTTGAAAACTAACCAAAATCACTTTGGGGTGTGGGGCAGAGGTGAGAGTATAGCACGGCACATACCTCCACCGACAGATTACAGCTTATGTCCTTCTGGTCAAAAACGCAAACAAACTACATCAACAATACCCATTTGATCTGTCACAAAAACACACTGGCTTTTGAAACCCCTCTGAAGACATTTCATCCAAACAGAGCAGTCAGCCGGCTGTGCACACACGCGTGGTCCTCCCGCGCTGAAGCTTGCCCCAGAGCCCACCGCCCAGCTGCAAGGGCCAGGAGGAGAAGAAGGAGGAAGCGGAGAAGGAGGAAGCGGAGAAGGAGGAAGCGGAGAAGGAGGAAGCGGAGAAGGAGGAAGCGGAGAAGGAGCGGGTGCAGACATCAGCCAGGGCAAGGGGCAGCAGTGACACCCTGCATGCAGCACGCACCCCGTCCTTTCTGCCAGTTCCCCTGAAATGCTGTTTTGTTCCGTGCATTAAGCAAAGGGGAAATTGCAATCATGCATATATAAAATGAGCTGAAGCCTAACGTGATATGACAACTTTGGATATGTACTATCTGGTGAATCAGACATTTTTCCACCCCTCCTCTCTTTTCTCTGTTAACCGAGAAGTCAAACTAATCCCTCCCCTTTGAAACGGTAATATTCAGATCAGAGGTGTAAAAGCAGACTCAGGTCGATCTTTAATTATAATTTCTACACATATTTTGGTTACAGTCTTAAAAAGGGCAAGCTAAAGGCCCTTGGGTCTTGTTTCCTTTCCTCTTGATCTTATCTCGCTTCATTCAAATTTCTGTGTATGACTTTATACAATTTAGCTGTTTTAAGCATCGAAGCCCGAATGCAGTAAGAATCAGACCACCACCAATTCTTACAGCTAAGACCACCTCAACACACAGAGATACTTACAATTTCTTTCACGTGCCAATCCTAGCAATGCTGCAGATATCTCTGGTTTCAAGCACGGATTGATGTGCTGCTCCTCAGTGAGGTGGGAAGAGCAGGAGGAATGAAGGAAAAGGATAAATAAAATAGGGTGGCCATTATGTCACTGCATCCGTTTTTCAGGATGCAGTCCTAAGGAAAAGCTCTCAGGTTCCTGCATCAGCAGGGACAGCCAGCTGGGATTCCTGCCTCGCTCAAGAGGAAGGACTTCAAAAAGCACACACAACTGGTTCTCAGGCTCTTCAAAGAGCTCTAGAAGCAGGAAAATACCAGACTACAACATATTCAAAAGCCGGTAATAACAGTGGCAGCTTCTGCCACCTTCTCACATTAGAGATGTATCCGCAACCTACCCCAGCAGCGAACTGAGATAAAGAGCAAACCATATAGTTAGCCCACAGAAAAATGGAAGTCAAGAGGAAGGATGGAGGCTTTTTCCAAAGTATTTAAATTTAGCTATTTTGGTCAGCTACTGTACTGGAAATTTTAAAGACTAACTGAGGGCGGGGGGCGGGGGGGGGGGGGGGGGGGGGTGTGCGTGTAAAGGGTAGATTTCGTAAAGAATTAGAAAAGTACTTATTTTTGATCAGTGTTGTCAGATGGATTCTTCAACTTGTACCTCTGCTTCCCTGGTGAAGAGGAAAGGAAGCTATAAAGGGGTTGCTAAGCTTCTAAGCAGAAAAAAAGAAAATAAGCAAGCAGGTAAATGTCTCAAAGACACAGCTTCAAAAGGAACTGACACTGCCAACATCATTAACCAGAGAGACTGCCTGCATAAATCCATCCCTATTTGAATGTGTTAATTTTCCCAAAGCTTACAAATGAATCAAAGGCCATTTCATACCTCAGGGAAAGGGAAGAGGTCTGAATGAAGCAGGAAAAAAAAAAATCAGCCCGACCGTGCTGGTGACAGGAGGACGGGCTAACCCCCGCACAGACGCGCTGTAGCTCATGACATGATTTCATCCACCGGAGCCTCCCACGGCGGTAGTGCCAGTTTGAGATTCTGCTGCCTGCCCTACAGCGATGCCAGCACGCCTGTTTACACAGCCACACTGAGAATCAGATCTGGCTTCGCTGAGCAAAACAAAAACCACAAATATGTAGGGATCCCCGCCCGCCCCCGGCTTTTGCATTTTTAAGTCAGACCCAGTCCCCGCTCTGGGTCTCAGGAGAGCTGTACGGCTGCGCTGGAACAGCTGAGAGGGGTGTGCATGGGAGGGCAGGGTGGAAACACGGGATATGAATTCATCATGTAAAAACACAGCTTAAGCCAGTTCTCCCTGCCACAGACAGATTTATCTAGGCTTAGAGGAATTTATAAATGAGCAAGTAAAACCTATTCATATAAGCCTTTTTGGAGACAAAGCTACATCTCATGCAGTACCATATCATGTACCCAACAGGCATTTCCAAGGGGTGAATAAGCAACACCATGTTCCAAAGGTGGTGATCCCTGTCACTGACAGCATCTGCTGTCGCGACACTGCAGAAGAGAGTCCCTACAGAGCGCAAGACATGAGGTATCCGCTGAAGGAACTGCCCGTGGCTGGCATGCCCAGGTTGCGATCCCCATTTTAGGTCATGAGAAGACAAATCGTGACACTGCGTCCCAAGAGCAGCAACTGGCCACGGCCTGTCACCTGCGCCCACCAAACAGCCACGTGCAAGAAAACGCACGCAGGAAAGTTTCACTTGCAAAAGCCAATGCTCTGGTGTTCCAGTGCGTGTAACACCTGCACTCAAACAAAGCTTTGAATTCAAGAGAAAAACATAGCTGCACGAACAGGGTTCTGAGTGCAGCTAAATGCCTGTTTCTTTTATTCCACATAAGTTCCAAATACCCTGAACCCAATTTACTTCAACTTTAAAAAAGACAACATTTCTCATTTATTTACATTATTTTCACATTTTGTTTCCTTCATACATTCACAACTGTTTAAATGAGCATGGATTTGAGAAAACTATTTACTGAATTCTCATTTGCAAGGCAAACAATGTTCATGCCTGAAGAAAAAAAAAATATACATCACTTGTATTAGAATACAAATGCCTTTCCATCTTTTCAAATGCTTGATTCCTGTTCCTCTGGGTTTTAACCCTTCTGCAGAGTTACTACAGCACACTCGAACAGACCTTTTCCCCTGCTAGAGTGAGAAAACATTCAGATGTGAACCCTTGCTTTGAAACAGAAGAAAAAAAAAAACTGGCAGGCTTCTGCGGAATGTAAAAGAAGCCTCACGTGCAGTAAATATCACGTGTGCAACAACTCAGCAGAAAAAAGTAGCAAGAGTCATTGGTTTGAGTAATTCTTGCAAAGAGAAATTTGGGAGAATAAAGTAACCATATATAAAACTCATGTGCACTGAAAAAACAATATGAAATAGGTAACAGGGCTTGTTTTGTGCCCCCCACCTCAGCAAACCTCACAATTACTTAGACAAGGAAAGGTAATTTCTGCCTTTATTAGCAGAGAAACAAAAGGTATAATTCCCAGATGCATCTATGCATCGTTGTAATCCATATTCCACTTATTTTTATAAGTTAGTAATTTGGAAAATTAGTATATACACATACCTGCTAGTTTAATCAAACAGTAACTCCAAGAAGTGTCTTAACCAAACCTAGTACTAACATGTAGAAGCTTTCAGCTCCCTTAAACGTTAAGTTGCAAAGCTGGATCTTTAGCTCTTTGGGTCTCTGAAAGCCAGCTCCTGGCACTACACCGTGGTACACAGATCAAAAGAGTCATCAAGATTTAGAAGCACATCCTAATCATGTTTATTTATGTAAAAACTGGTGCAAGTAGTCAAACTTGCACAAAATGTATTTTTATCAACTCTCCCAGCTACCTTCCCCAGGTTTGCCTTTATTTCTATTTCACAAGTTATGCCAGGACAACTCAGACTTACTACAAGAAAATATTACTTAAGCTCAAATATTTTGTAGTTATTTATTCTCTTCTGAAAATAATTAAAATTTGTATTTGTTCTCATGTATGTTGCAGAGTACAAACTTGTAGGGAAGAGGAACAGAATTTGAAGTATATTTTCAGAAAGTTTCTTTTTTATGATGAAAAATATTTTTATCTTTTATAACTTTTAGCTGTCAAACATATTTCTAAGAGAGATGATCAGCTCAGACACATGTTACTGTGGCTGGTGTAGAGATTACAGGAGGAAACTCCATGAGCTGTGCACGTCTGCCCAAGTGTTCAGAGACACTGCTCTGTAAATGCTTAGTACGAAACTAAAGACTGGAGCAGAACAGAAAAACAGGCTACTCCAATTTTGCATCCAGATCATAATTTGGAGCTTATGCTCATCCTAAAACTGGCCCCCCCTCTTTACTTTAATGTTGGTGCCAGAACTGCTTGTCTTTCACCTGCATCACTCCCATGGAAAACTCCCATTGCCTACAGTAAGAGGCTCCAACCTAAGCTGTACAAACACAATATAAAACATTTTCTCCAAGTCGTTTACAGCCTTAAGAGAAAATAAAGCAAATGGGGATAACAAACAAATGGTGAGGTTGATGGACAAAAGGATTGGAAGTAGAGAAAAGAACACATGCAGCTTCACAGTACTATTATAAGCATGGCTAATTGGAATGGAGCCTACGGATTTGTACTGTTTATTTTGAGTTACAAGATATTAATAAAATACTGCCGCTTAAACAACTATTTCCTTACTCATTAGACTCAGGTACGTATTAAGCCTTTATATATTAAAATGATGAATAATTCTGCATATTTCACTCAACAAAAGCTCATGCATGCTATATGACATGAAAGAAAAATAAAACAACAAGCAAGTCAGGGAAAGACATTCAATGACTGAACATTATAATTGGCAAGGACAACTGCAATGAAGCAATCACTTCGCTGACAGGTAAAATTAATACACAATACTGAGGACATGGGCCAAACTACTCGAGCATCAGGAGAAGGCAGCAAAGCTTGGAAGAACAGGATAATAGCAAATATTTGGAAAGACTGCTGTGCTTACTGCCTTCTGCTGAAGAGCAAACAGTGTTGAGAGCACCGCTTTGCAAGGAGCTCCAGCTAGCTGCTACCCTCTTCCCTGGGCTGATGGCTTCACAGCAGCGGCTGCACAGAACTGGTCCAGACAAAAGGGCATATAAGGTAAAAGCATAGAAGACAGCGAACCAGAAACATGTGGTTACACAGCCAAAGCTCACTCTTTTTAAAACACTTGACTCTCTAATATAACCCAAAAGCTTCCTGGACATTCATCTATAAATCCAAGTGTGCAGTAGATCAAGCACCTGCACAATGTAGTAAAGCGGGCAAAGATGGAAAAGTTTAGGCACATGCTAATTGCAAAATAGGAAAATAGCAAATATGGACAGATTTAATGCTTTTAAGGAAGTCAGATACCCTCTGGAGAGGGCAAATTTCCAAGAGTCACAATGATATCTGGTTTGAATTTTTACTGTCTTGCCGTTTATTATAATAAATTGTGGTTAAGAAGAATCTGTGTAAAAATGGGAGCAGGTTACAGAGAAGTGAACTATTTCTCAATTCATAAAATGAGCATGAAAATATTCTGCCTCGTTTACATCTCCATTATACTGAAACCTCAAGATAGATTGAGGGTAAATTGTTTTAAAGAAGTTTCATAATAAAGCACTTGACAGATACGTTTTGGAAAATCTTGCTGTCCGGGCACTAATGAGCAGCAGAGGGCTCAAGGCAGGAACTCCTTAAACTCTGAGGTAGTTCCTTCCTCAGACACCAAAACTCACATCAGGTTTCTGACAGATTTGTAGCAGTTGGTAAAGACAAGTGAAGTTGCTCCTATCTCTAACCACCCACCCTGTCCCAAGGCAAAGGTACCTAATTTGCACATGAATCAGCTCGGGAACAAATGCAGTTTTCCTCCCAGAGACCTGTTTACCTTGGTATATGCCCAATTAAAATGTGTAAATTTCTGCATGGAGCAAGTGGAAGAGCTTGACAATTGTAGCCTGTCCTTGAAACACTGTTTTCAACTTCCACATCGTTTCCCATCACTAGAGCCAGCCAACAGCACTAGGAAATCGCTCCAACAGACCTGAGATTGAACATCTATGAATGTACTCGTCAAACCAGGTTCTGGCAGCACAGACTAAGGACAATGCTCCTTGTTGCTATATCCCATGATTCAGCATAAGGAAGTCGCCAAATAAAGGACCATCTTTAGACTTGAAGAGCAACTTACTAAAATCTTAACCTTAAATTTGAAAGGATATTCTATTATAGCACCATCTTTCTGTTGCAGTGCTTTCAACACAACACCTCCTGTTAAATCGCATCAATTTCAGTAATACTCGCTTTGAATCTGCTCAAATACCTCTTCAGTGTCTGTTTGTGTAACATCCAAATCATGTTATGCATTAACATTAATGTTTGATTTCAGCTTTAACCACACACAGTGAAATTTACCCAAGAGTAGAAGTAAGAAGGAAACCTCTAACTAGAGAAGAACTGTGAACACAATTAAATATAACAGCCAGTTATAAACATGACTCTATAGCCAAAACCAACTTCCAAAATATTTGTTACCCTCAAAGCAACTGCCAGTGTTCTTCCAAACCCAACCTGTTTGTATAGGCTATAAGCACAAAAGGATGTCCATCTCAATCACAGTCTTGCAGAACTTCTACACGATTTCTACACCACACCAAAATTTAGCATTTACCAAAAACATCACCACAATTTTCCTACGTTCATTGTTACTTATAATCAAGATTTGTTATGAAGATTTATGCCAAACTTGCATTGATTCCAATGGCATTTACTTTCACAGAATCACAGAATGTTAGGATTGGAAGGGACCTCGAAAGATCATCTAGTCCAATCCCCCTGCCGGGGCAGGATTGCCTAGACCATATCACACAGGAACGCGTCCAGGCGGGTTTTGAATGTCTCCAGAGAAGGAGACTCCACAACCTCTCTGGGCAGCCTGTTCCAGTGTTCAGTCACCCTCACCGTAAAGAAGTTTTTCCTCATATTTAAGTGGAACCTCCTGTGTTCCAGCTTGCACCCATTGCCCCTTGTCCTGTCAAGGGATGTCACTGAGAAGAGCCTGGCTCCATCCTCTTGACACTTGCCCTTTACATATTTATAAACATTAATGAGGTCACCCCTCAGTCTCCTCTAAGCTAAAGAGACCCAGCTCCCTCAGCCTCTCCTCATAAGGGAGATGTTCCACTCCCTTAATCATCTTCGTGGCTCTGCGCTGGACTCTCTCTAGCAGTTCCCTGTCTTTCTTGAACCGAGGGGCCCAGAACTGGACACAATACTCCAGATGTGGCCTCACCAGGGCAGAGTAGAGGGGGAGGAGAACCTCTCTCGACCTGCTGACCACACCCCTTCTAATACACTCCAGGATGCCATTGGCCTTCTTGGCCACAAGGGCACACTGCTGGCTCATGGTCATCCTGTTGTCCACTAGGACCCCCAGGTCCCTTTCCCCTACGCTGGTCTCCAACAGCTCTGTCCCCAACTTGTACTGGTACATGGGGTTGTTCTTGCCCAGATGCAGGACTCTACACTTGCCCTTGTTATATTTCATTAAATTTCTCCCCGCCCAACTCTCCAGCCTGTCCAGGTCTCTCTGAATGGCTGCGCAGCCTTCCGGCACATCAGCCACTCCTCCCAGTTTTGTGTCATCAGCGAACTTGCTGACAGCGCACTCTAATCCCTCATCCAAGTCATTAATGAATATATTGAATAGAACTGGTCCCAGAACCGATCCTTGAGGGACTCCGCTAGAAAAAGACCTCCAACTGGACTCTGTCCCATTGACCACTACTCTCTGGCTTCTTTCCTTCAGCCAGTTCACAATCCACCTCACTACCCGATCATCCAGACCACACTTCCCCAGTTTAGCTGCGAGGATGCTGTGGGAGACCGTGTCAAACGCTTTACTGAAATCGAGATAGACCACATCCACAGCTTTACCATCATCTATCCACCGGGTAACATCCTCATAAAAGGCTATCAAGTTGGTTGAGCATGACTTTCCCTTGGTGAAGCCATGCTGAGTGCCCCTAATGATCCCCCTGTCCTTGATGTGCCTAGAGACAGCACCAAGAACAAGTTGCTCCATCACCTTTCCGGGGATGGAGGTGAGGCTGACCGGTCTATAGTTACCCGGGTCCTCCTTCTTGCCCTTTTTGAAGACTGGAGTGACATTCGCTTTCCTCCAGTCCTCAGGCACCTCTCCCGTTGCCCACGACTTAGCAAAGATGATGGAGAGTGGCCTAGCAATGACTTCCGCCAGCTCCCTCAGCACCCGCGGGTGCATCCCATCAGGGCCCATGGATTTATGGACATCCAGGTTGCTTAATTGGTCCCTGACCCAGCCCTCATCAACCAAGACAGATTCCTCCTCTATCCTGACTTCTTCTGGGGCCACAGGGGTCCGGGGCTCCTCAGGACAGCCTCCAGCAGTATAGACGGAGGCAAAGAAGGCATTCAGTAACTCCGCCTTCTTTTTATCCTCTCTCTCCAGGACCCCCACCTCATTCATCAGTGGGCCTACATTGCCTCTAGTGTTGGCTTTACCTGCAATGTATTTGAAGAAGCCCTTTCTGTTGTCCTTGACCTCTCTTGCAAGGTTTAATTCCAAGGAGGCCTTAGCTTTCCTAGTTGCCTCCCTACATCCTCTGACAACAGACTTATATTCCTCCCAAGTGGCCAGCCCCTCCTTCCATGATCTGTACACCCTCTTCTTCCACTTGAGTTTGCCCAGCAGTTCCCTGTTCAACCATGCAGGTCTCCTGGTACCCTTCCTTGACTTCCTACCTGCTGGGATGCTCTGATCTTGAGCTCGGAAGAAGCAGTCCTTGAATGCTAACCAACTATCTTGGGCCCCCTTACCTTCTAGTACCCTATCCCATGGGATTTCCCCTAGCAATTGCTTGAAAAGGCCAAAGTTGGCCCTCCTGAAGTTCAGGGTTGTGATTCTGCTAGCTATTCTGTTCCTGCCACATGAGATCCTGAACTCTACCATCTCATGGTCACTACAACCAAGGCTGCCCTCAACCTTCACCGCTTCAACCAGACCCTCCTTGTTAGTGAGGATAAGATCCAGCAGCGCTCCTCTCCTAGTTGCCTCATCCACCATTTGCATCAGAAAGTTATCATCAACGCACTGGAGGAACCTCCTGGACTCAGGATGGCTGGCTGAGTAGGCCTCCCAGCAAATATCAGGGTAGTTGAAATCCCCCATGACAACCAGGCCCTGTAATTGCGAGACTGCTCTCAGCTGCCTGTAGAAGGCCTCATCACCCTCCTCATCCTGATCCGGTGGCCTGTAATAGACACCCACAACAGTATCACCCCTGCCAGCCTGCCCCTTAATTCGCACCCACAAACTCTCAACTCGCTCCTGATCCGCCCCTGGACAGAACTCAATACATTCTAGCTGCTCACTCACATAAAGAGCAACTCCACCACCTCTCCTTAGCGGCCTGTCTTTCCTGAACAGGACATAGCCATCCATTACCACATTCCAGAATTTGACATTTGACGAATGATGGCAATACAGATGATGATATTCCTGACAAATACTGAATTTGGTACAGAAAATGTGAATATCAGCAAGCTCTCAATCTTCACTTCATTGTTTTCATCAGCCCAACCCCAGCTCTAATTTGGGAGCATTTTATTTTGGCCGAAGAGCTCATCTAGTAGAACAAGTCAAACTTCGTTGGTTCTTGCCCAGGGGATAGGTGTGTTTCACAAATTATACTCTCACATACTAGGAATAAAGAGGATAGGTTGGCAAAATAAAATCGTGATGGAGCTGGACTTCAATTTAGTTGGAGACAGTGGAAAAGAAAATACTGACAACGTATTATCACGCTTGGATCTTTTTCATACAGTGAAGTATCAGAAAAAACATTCCAGCAAATATAACTCCTAAAATATTTTTAATGCACCTTATTCTAATAAAATATCCTATTTCATTACTCTTCATGCTTCACCCTCTAACCTTATGACTCTGTGCAAGCTCCTGAACAGCCTTTGTATTTTGTACATATATTTTCTCTTTGGCTAATATCTACTCTATAAAAGGCAAATTTTATATTAAAGCTACCAAATTTCATCCTCAGGCATTATTGGAGGTACTTTTTTTTTTTTTTTTTTACAATACAGAAAATTTGTGGATACTGCAGTATTTCACATTTCAAGGAAAATTACTGCAATTGAAGCATCATTGGTAGTTTTTAGTAAATTAATTAGCATTCATGAGAAGGTGTCTGGTTAATAGCTCTGGAGAAACTTGTCTACTTTTGTTCCATTTTGACCTGTAAAAACGTCTGAATTTTCGTATTAGAAATGCAGATCCCATCTAGCCTGGAAGATCAAGAGCTTGCAAAATGGTCACACTGCAAGAGTAACAAAATCAAGAGTGCAGACACCAACACAACAGATGCCAGAAAGTTCTTGTAAAAACTTCTGAGTTTCTCAAAAACTAAACTAATACAGTGGGTAAGGAAACACTGTGCTTCTTTTACCATTAAAACCCTAAAGTCTTACCACATAGCCTTCACAAAAAAGATCAGAACTGACATTTTTGGTATTGAGTGGTGGTGAGAAAGAGAAGGAAAACAATAGTGTCTTTCAAACCCTACTTTTTCATTCCACAGCGTAAGATTATTAAAAAATAAGCGGTAAGTAAATTAAAAATTGTCATTCTTTGACAGTTAACAGAGTAGACACATCAGCTCTATCTATATGGCACTGCAGTAGGTATAGGCGGTGCCACTGTCCATACGGTACTACACTGTAATATAGCAAAGAGTCTAGAGAGTTTGCACCAGTTATTATATATAAGCTTCTTAACTCACTTCTGGGAAGTGAGGGAGGGAGGGAAACCCATCAAGCTACTTATGTCAACAGTTAAACTTGTGTAAAACCCAAGCTTTATAACTATTTTTAAAAGTTTTGACTTACGTCTCTCCTGTAAGACTGTGAAAAGTCTGTAAATTTATGCTAACCGCAGTGACGCCTTGGAAATATGAATGACATGGCCATTTGGAATACAATTGAGATCAAAGAGGTCGTGCTACCAGAAACATCAAACTGAAATAACCTTCAGTTCCAAACAATTTACACTTGAAGAGAACTAGACCTTACAAAAAAAAAAAAAATTCATTTGGGCCTCCCACAAGTTTTTAAATAATTTTGAAGAAATAAAGCAGCAGAGGTAATTTGCCAGATAAGAGAAAACAGAACTTCATTCATTTTGGTCAACTGGTAAGCAAGGTTGTTTCACATAAATCATATAAAGGGTCAGGAACATCTCTGCATGGCATAGAGAGGGCACGAGACCCTCAAGGGATACTGCTTCTGAATTACCCATAGACAAATTAGCAGGACCTGAAATAGTCAGAAAAGTCTTAAATTTCAGCTCTGGCCTGTCCTATCCCAAACACAAATAAATGGAAAGAACAGAATTTATAAAGACTCCCATTACAGCTCTATAGTTCAGTTTAACTTTGTACTATTTTAGCTTGATGATGCTTTCCCTTTGCCCTCACTTTTTGGAGGTAAGAATTCAGATTCTACATAAAAGTCTATATTATTTTATTTCCAAATATAAGACTATTAACTATTTAATTAAAAAGTCTATAGACAAATACATAAACAACTTAACTGCAGTTTACTTGAGCTCTACAACCATATGAGTGGCATTTCTACATTCAATTTTTCAGTGACTTCAGTTCCTCTATGGTCTATTGTCTGGGAATTTAGCACCTCTGGGCAATATACAAATTCCTGGTCTTCAGTTAAAAAAAAAAAAAAAAAGAAAGAGGCTTACTCTCAAATCTACTAACATCAAATAATAGCATCCTCTCCCTCAAATTTGTCAGACTTCACTTAAGCCTGCACACAGTAAGTAGAGACACATTTGTGCATTCATGCTCTTCCAAAAAAAATAACCACCTAGAACTTCTCCCAGTGGGTAACGCCAATTTAAAAACAATCAGGAAAGGCTTTATAAACTAGCAGTGAACAAAAGATGTTTCTGGTGTTGTGATGAAGCCAACACTGACACAGCGGAGTTAGCAGGGCATTGTATTCCTCTTGAGCAGCTACTGCAAGCTTCAGCAAACGGAAAGAACAGCATCACAATTCAATCACAATTTATTTCTAAGTTCGGGATCAAAGTGCCAGGCTGACGACTTCTGCCAGCTAAAAAGCAGGTATGGCCACTTTGTCAGGGGAAAAAAAAG
Source organism: Nyctibius grandis (assembly GCF_013368605.1). Classification (NCBI taxonomy): domain Eukaryota; kingdom Metazoa; phylum Chordata; class Aves; order Nyctibiiformes; family Nyctibiidae; genus Nyctibius; species Nyctibius grandis. The sequence goes on along the minus strand of NC_090658.1, from coordinate 64,194,199 downwards.
TAACTGGGTGGAGGACTAATGTGAAAATTAAGAGCAAATGTCATTTCTGCGCTGGTTGTCTCCTAGGTGCTAAGCCTGCAGGCATGTCCCCACCTCAGTGACTGCTACTCATGCCCAAGTGCATCTTCAAGCGACCAGCTCCAGCCCCAGCGCCGGGGCTGTTCTGGAGCAGAGAGCGGGCGTGTGGGCTGCCACCCGGGACCACGGCAGCTACGGCTGCTGAGAGTACCGAGAGCTGCAATCCTGCTCCTCACCTCATTAGCTTAACATTAGAGGCTACGCTGCAACCACAGCAGCGCCTATTACTTAAAATACGACAAAGAAAAACAGAGTGGATTTTACATAATATATCATAGGACATAAACAAAAGCAACTTAAGATTTAAGCCTTCCCTTAGACTAAACTCTTCACTATAGTTTCCCAAAACCCCGTTTATTCCGATAAGGTTAAAAAATTGACAGGGTATTTCAGCAAAGGTACAAGATGGGACATAGCACATATGATTCTTCAGTAGGTAATAGTAAAATACCAGTTTATGTAAAACCCAGGAAGAGAAGACAAACTGCTACAGGGCGACCGGCTTCAGCAGCGTGCTGCTGTGGCAGCCACATGCAGGGGTGCAGGGCTGCTGACCACCCAGCAGGAGCAAGGGATAAGGAGCAAAAGATGGGGGGGAACACCTGCAAACTGTCACCCTCTGATACCACTCCGGCTTGCAGTTTCCGAGGAGGGTTAAGGAAAGGCAACAGGGATTTGCTTGTTTGGTCGTGACAAAGAGGAAGCCTGACTTCACCTGCATAAACAAGTTTTAAATTCACCTGGAAGCGGCAGGAGAATAAACTTAGACCTACTGACTGTATAGTCATGAAGAAACTCCCTTTTTAGTAAGTGAAGGTTCTTTTAATTCAATTAGGTCTTCCACGTATAAGCGAACACAAAATGAAATGTGCTGTGACAATTACGTTTTATTTGTGCTTTCCCCTGCAATCCTTTACACATCTCCAGCCATATTACAGAGCACTTCTGTGTGCCTGGCACCCCTGTATTTCAAGTTGAATGAATGAAAGCAATGAATGCCGGAACTGCAGCAATAACACATCTCAGTCTTGCAAACAGGGAGATTCCAGTGTTGACAGGGAATAACTCGGGTTAAAGACACTGCGGGGAAACCATGCACCTACGAAAGGTCAGGTCCCAGTCCCGATGTGTCCCACCTCGGTCAGCACGGCTCAGCCAGCGCAGAACATCCCAGCTGGGCACCACCGTACCACTCCAATTCTCTATTTACCAGCAGCACAGGACTGCCAGCGTGCACATCTGGCACAGCCTTCGGACCCAGTCATCAGCGAACTGCACCCTGCAGCCACCAGCTGCACTGCTTGGCTCCATCTGAAGCAGTAACACAGCTTTTTCTCCTCAGCTGCTCATTTTTCTGGTATTTTGCACCTTTGCTCCCTTTTAAGTTCCCTTCATTCCAGCCCACTATTCAATGCTATAAATCAGATGTTTAATTTCCCTGATGTGGGAGAAAAAGAGAGCATATTCTTGTTGCATCATCTCCATCTATCCCTCCCTGTGCTGCTCTGACTGCTGCCTCCCTCCCAGCCTCGTTGTCCCTCGCTCGCTGCCTGGGACACTGAGCTTGGGACCTGGCTCCCCAGTCTCTGCTCTTCCCTCAAAGGCTTTCCCCACATTAGGGTAGCCAGAAACATCTAGGGCTGCTGGCTTTCCCCCCATTACATCTGCCTCTCTGATATTTTATTTTTAAGAGAACCATATGAAAATCAGCATGACAATGAAGCAAGGCCAAACCACTAATCAGAAACCATTCAAAATTAATTTCCTTAAAAAGGTAAAATATAAACACTTGCACAGTAGGAAGAGGAACAAAACCTCTCCAACTTCAAAATGAAAAACTTTTTTTTTTTTAAGTATGACATCATTGGGGCTCCTCTAGATTTTTATAAGCAATTAATTTTTAAAAGTGCCTTTCGGTTTGTTTAGTTAAAAAATAAGAAGAGAGAAAGCATGCAAGAGAGAGAGAAACAAAAAGAAATAAGTGGGAGTTTTCCACTGTAGAAATTATGCAGACACACATGCCTGAGATAAAATACCAGTTACATATATGCTACATATATGCCTTAAAAACATTTAAAAGCATAACAATATTTTAGAGATCTTATGTTTTTAGACCACTTAAGACTCAATCCTGCAAAGGCTTACATATTTGATTGACTGCGTGAGCAGTTCCCTTTGGGTGGTGCAAGAAAAGATAAATTGTACATATTTGTAGAATCGTGCCCTGATAATTGTATTAATTCCTAAAACACAAACAAGAATTCTAGAAACACATCACAAAGGTTTCTTTGGAGCCCTCTATCCATCCCAATTTTCAGTATTTGATATGACACTGACTGAGCAGAAAAACCTTTAATAAATTAAAAGTGCAAAGAACACAATGCAGTGCATAGACCATTTTATATCTATTTCATCTGTGTCTGAAGATTTTTGTGCAATCTTCTCTCAAAACTTAGCACTCGATGTACACCCATAGTTTCAGGCTTTTCTACATTTTTCTCCTATTTCACCAAGGCAGACATTCCAAACGCCTTTTTCTGGCTAGTTCCTTCTCAGTTCTTGCTATTTAGCTTAGAAGGGTCTGTAAAGTCAGATTTCATAAAAGACCCTTATTCGCTACCAAATATTTTTATGATCCTACATATTTATGTAGGATTTTTATGATTTCAGAAATAACAGAAGACATAAATCTTCCTTTGTTATCACAGCAATGTTCTACAAACAGGCTTTTTTCCGCATGGTTTGTCTGTTTTCTACATGTTTACATCCATGGGATTTTTGCTGGTATTCAGAGCTCCAAACCGTATCGTGACCTCGTCCGCATTCAAGCATAGTCATAAAACATGTGCTGGACCTAAATAAAATCAATATATCTAAAAACAGTGACATAAGTAGAAGACTCATATTTACCATTCAGTTCAGAATATTCTGCATCCATCATCAGGTGTCAGCTGGGACAAATCGAAGGGTCTCGGAGCACCAGCAAATGGGCTGCTCCAACTGAATAGTTTGGATGCGGTTTGACAATGAAAATACTTTTTAAAACAGAAAACAAGCAGGCAACAGCAAGCTGAATAGCGGGTGGAAAGCACTAGTAAGCTCGTTCTGTGACACATGCTGCTGCAAATCACAACAGGCCATTCCACTGGTTTGTCAAGGGATCGTTACAAGTAAAAAAACAACTTACAAAAAATAAATATCATTGTGGTGACTTGTTAAGAATCATTAACTTAGTCCACGTTTATCAGAGATTTTATTTCAATTCATACGACAGCACTCAGTGTATAAAAGAGCCTAGCCTCCAAAACAATTCACATCAGCTCCTCATTAGTAAATATCTTTAGAAACAAAACAGGAGTACAAGTTTTCACAGTTAAAAAGGCACAAATAAAAAAATAGTTTTAAATAACTATAAATAAAAGCTTAGTAGAATGAAACAGCTATATTCCCAGCGTTTGTACCAGGCAAAAAACCCGTGCAGATGGTTTGCTCAATATCGCTTTTTCTGTGACAGAAGAATCAATGTTGTCCATTTGCATTAGAAGAGACAGACAAAATCTCTGTGGGTGATAATTTGCTGTAGCTAGAGAGAATTTGCAATGAGAGCTTGAAAGTTTTCATAGCAACCCACAGTGTCCCTGTGTGCATGAGGGATTAAAAAGGAGACGCTTCTTTTGCTCACTGCCCAAACCCCCTGTCACACAGGGCACAATCCCAACGCCACACACCTTGAGCTTTGTCCAGGCTGAGCCCCAAACTTCCTGATATTTCCTTGGGTGTTTTACTTATTTACCTTATTTCTCTTGCCTAAACACACCGCCTCTCTTCCCCCTCTCCTCCAGCTCCCCGTTCGAAGACTCTAATTCAGGTCATTCAGATTCTTGCATGGACACAGGTATTTCTTGGGGTTGAGCTGTATCAGTTTCATTCTAATTTCTCTCTATTATTTTTTCAAAAGTCATCTAAACGAAGGGCAGTTCTTACACACTAAAGATTTAAGCAGATCAATGACTCCATACGCATATTATTTTTAACATACGAACATTACAATTGAGTCACAGAAAATTATATTATACTTTGACTTTGATGCTTTTATGCGATACAAAACTCAAAAAGAAGTTACATAGAAAACTCTCAACATAATAAATTGTTTCTGATACAAATCAGGAATCGTAAGCATATATTTCAACACATTTTACGAAAACAAATGCCTGCCCAAGTGAAGTCAATAGATTGCAAAGCCAATGGATAGGTCCCTTGTAGGACTGCAGTTTTTGTTACTGCCTAAGATTCTCAAAAAACTACACAGATTAAAAATTTAAACATAAAAGACTGTACAGCAGTTTTCTAAAACTCTTCTGGCTGATTCCTACAAGAATATATGATAATGCACAGGTAGACACAAACCATGGCTACCACAGTGCCCTCCCACAATTTCTCAAGAGCCCAGAGAAAGCAGATTTCATTAGGAAATAAGAGAACTTCAGCTAACTGCAGTGCTTATTACAATGCAAAGCTTTTCCAGAATAGATGGAAAAACTCCAGCTCTCATTCAAACTAGCTTAACTCAAGAACTATAAATATGTAGTAATGATATCCACAGGTTAATGCCAGGTATGCTTAGCTAAGAAGGAAGCCCTTTCACAGCTGCATAAAATCAGCAAAACGAAAGGAAAACTTTTGAGAACTACCTGTAAAGAAAATAAAATATCTAAGTCTGTACTGGAGATTGGAAATCTTACTTTACAATATATAATGAAAGGGAAATGATTAAACATCAGACAACACGATACCCCTGGAAAAAGACTGGGGAAAACCTAACTTGCGTAACTTCAGAAACAGAGAACAAGAAAGCGGCAAAAAAATTAAAGCTCTGCATTTTTAGCTAATTTATTTCACCATTAAATTTTATCCTTTAATACCATAAACATGGCAAGTGTTACTTACAACGCAGAAAAGTACAGCAAAAAGCGAGGCCCTTGCAGATTCAACCAAGGTACAAGTTGAATGGCTTATTACTGTTAAATATCACTAATATCTTCCACACATGGAGTAGATTTTGTAGGATATATAGTTAAAGCAAAAAGCCTTTCATCAGTCTCAGTGACGATCAAAGTATCACCTGTATTGTCTCAAAAAAAAAACCCAAGCTGGAGAAAAACCATTATATTGTAGGTTTAGAGAACCGTTCACCAATCAACTGTGTGTGTGTAGTGTGGTGACTCTGAATCCCCTTATGACTAAGAGAAGGGCAGGGATCAATTGCTCATCCTCTACCTCGTCCCAAGCAGTAGGAAAAGGTGAGCTACTTGTCAGGTTGTAGTGTTTGACAATGCTATGTACCCAGGACCATGCCTGTGATACACTGCCTGGGATGCAGGCAGGTACGCTGCCTGGGACGCAGGACTTCCTGCTGCCTGACGCAGCAGAGTGAGGTCTTCCCAACAAGCAGAAGCATTTCCAGAAGCCCCTAAAAGGCAAAACCAAAATCTTAAAAATGCCTTTTCCATATTTCCACGGCCTCTGTGGTTTTCTGGTCTCTCGATAGGATTGGTGTCTCTTTCCTTTGACTCCAGGTAGTGGTCTGTCACAGACGGCACCCACCTAGGAGCAATGCAGGAGAGAAGATGCAGCTCCTCGCTGCCGACCACCACTGTGTCCCTCCAGGGACAGGGACGAAAGGGAAGACGTAGAGTTACAAGCAGCATGTGAAGCACTAAAGGCCAAGAAGCAACAGCAAGAGCCTAATTCACTGATGGCTGAGCTCATTTAAAAAAAAAAAAATGAAGAGAAAAACAGAGGAAAAGGAAAAACATGTCATCTTAACAGTATTTGAAATTGTATAACCAAACCTAACTCTACTATGCGTTTTAGTTATCTAGATGAAGGAGACTTGCAGCAAGTAGATACAAATCTTCACATTAGGAAGTACACAAATCACTAAAAATAAGTGACCATTCAAATTTAAGCCAGAATAAAAATATTTTTTTTTATCTCGTTTATAATCATGTAACATGTACGGCATCTTTCCTTTTTTGAATACAGGCATCACTTACAAACCTTAATGCATTTCATTTGTAACATTGCTTCCTGTTCCTGATAGGGAAAGGAAAATTCATGAGGCAAATATTTAGCTCCAGGCAACAGGCCAGTATAGCAACAGAAAGTTTTACACTTGTGCCAAGATTTCTTGGTTTCCTTTTAAAATGAAAATCGTGACAATTATCTTGATGCTCTCTGATGAATCAGATCTGTCTATATGAAAAAGAGACTTTTTTTTGTTTCCAACATGCTATTTTACAAGCTTATTCACTTTCTTTTAAAAAAAGCAGCTTATGTACCAACTTAAAAGCTAATGTGCTTGCATGAAAACATTTGTAACCAGTCAAGCCACAGAGATTTTCAGTCAGTAAACCCAAAATGCCAACTGAAACAGATACAGAATTTCACCAAGGGGATGCATTTAGAGACACTTTTCAAAAAATACAGTTATTGTCCGCTTCATTCAACATTTTCCAATCCACATTATACATCTGCCTGGCTTATAGTGCCAATCCTTGATAATGTCAGCATTTCAAAAACCATCTCACCACAAATTAAAGCTTCAATTGAACTTGAAAAGAACCCCAAGTACTTCACATGCCATGCCCATGCTGCTTACCGTCACAATTCTAACTTCAATATTATTTTGCTGATTCTTTGTCTCATATGTGCTTGGATTTGTTCTGGGGTCTTCCCAACACTAGTCTCGTACTGACTGCTTTCCCACCAAGAGTGGAAAGTGTCAGTTGTTAGCTGATTTGCAGGTCAGAATATGAACTCTGCTCATTTTTAATCATAAAATCATAGAATCATAGAATGGCTTGTGTTGGAAGGGACCTTAAAGATCATCTAGTTCCAACCCCCCTGCCACAGGCAGGCACATCTTTCCTCTAGACCAGGTTGCTCAAAGCCCCATCCAGCCTGGCCTTAAACACCGCCACGGAGGGGGCATCCACAGCTTCTCTGGGCAACATGTTCCAGTGTCTCACCACCGTCACAGTAAAGAATTTCTTCCTAATATCTAATCTAAATCTACCCTCTTTCAGTTTAAAAACATTCCCTCTCGTCCTGTCACTACATGCCCTTGTAAAAAGCCCCTCTCCTGCTTTCCTGTAGGCCCCCTTCAGATACTGGAAGGCTGCTACGAGGTCTCCCCAGAGCCTTCTCTTCTCCAGGCTGAAGAGCCCCAACTTTCTCAGCCTCTCTTCATAGAAGAGGTGCTCCAGCCCTCTCATCATTTTCATGGCCCTCCTCTGTGTCATTATATTTGTCACGGCAGTCAAAAAAAGACAGGAGACAGAAGGATAGTTCCAAGCAGGCAGCAAAGCAAAAAGCAAAAAGCACCTGTGTCTATTTTACTCCATTTTTTATATCTTCCCCCTCTAGCTGGCTAGCTTATGATTGGTTGCACTCACTGTTCACGTGCCCGACCACAACCGCTGATTGGCCGTCATGCACCGGCCACAAGTCCATGGTTGGCAGCTGGAATGTCACTCCGTATCTTCTTTTTCTCGCATCCTGTTTTCTTGCTAAATTCCTCTTCACTCTCAGGTTTAACTGTTTCAAGGACATAGCTCCATTCCTTCAAGGTCAGGGCCGCCAGCAGCCCAGTCCAATCCCTCACCTCTGGACTCGCTCCAACAGGTCCATGTCCTTCTCATGTTGGGGGCCCCAGAGCTGAACACAGTACTCCAGGTGGGGTCTCACGAGAGCGGAGTAAAGGGGCAAAAGGTTAATCTCCTGTTTTAACTCTGTTCTCACACTGAGCAGCAATTTAAGCATGGCTAAGGTCATTTCAGTTTGTGAAAAACACTAGCTCATGTCCAGAAGACTTTTTGAAGCTGAAGTTATCCTGTAATTTTTCAATTTACTAAGATTCAAGAATCTAATCTGTTTCTCATGTGCATTTGTTCCCCTTGCTTTTGTAGCTCTTCCCCCAGAAGTCTCCTCCTGGCTCTCATGAACACGCTTCTTGACCAGCAGCTGATTGCTCCCACTGGTAAAGCTGAATCCAAGAGTGCTGCAGGTACAAAAGTTCACAGCAGAAAACAGCATCTACATTCTGGCAAGAACTTACCATTTTCTGGACTTCTGCCTCTCCCTCCTTCTCCCCTCCCTGGCAGAGCTGCAAGTGCACTTTCTGCTCCTGACACAACAAACACACAAGCACATTTGCAACGAGCAAACTCTTGTTAAATGCAATGTCATACACAGGGTTCAAATCCCATCATGCACAAACCCCAAATCTTTTGACAGTCAAATTTCTGCCAGTTCAATTCTGTGAATTACTAAAATTCATGACTGTCAGGCTGCGAGCAAAAAGTAAGGTAAGCAAATAAATACAGACAATGTGACAGTAACCAGGGAAGCCCTCGCTGTCACACAGCAGCTTCTCAGCTTTCAACCTGCCTCACCGCTGTAGACACAACAGATCTCTGCCACCACTCTCTGCTTACACAGTTACTACACAAAAACATTATTTTCAGTATAGGAGGAAAGACTCTGCAACCAGATATTCTGCAGCTCTTCAACCAGTGCTTGTAATTCTTTACAAGTGCATCCCCCAAGACAGAGCACAGCGCCCTTAAGAAGTATTTCAAGTCCATTTCAAAAGGTATCATACATTATGCAAAGGTCCTTTTCACAACAGACACCAAGACTACAGATCCACGGTAGAAAGTCAGTAGCTCTATGAATAAAATATAAAAACAGGACTCACGGCACTGGATTCTGTGTTTTCCTCAGCCATTCACTTTCTACGTTATCCAAACCTGAATCTCCTGCCCTTAATAACACTGTGGTCAGACGTGCTCATCCATACCATACAAACGCTGTTCACATGATAGTGCACTTGAGATGCTTGAAGACATTATGACAGTACCTGATTTTAATTGTTAGATCTTTATCCATGAGTTTGCTTTATTTTTTAATACATCAGATATTAGTCCAATGATTGCAAAAATATTCACTAACTAGCTTCCTTTTTATTGGAAAAGTTTCCATCGATTATAGTTAATTAAACTAAATTTTAGAAATTAAAACCGACTCTTCTTGGATTTCCTTGATGAGAACTGATCTCAAACCGGTTTTGCACAACCAGAGCTTTTGACCCGAGACAAAAGGAATCCTGGTGTTCTTTTAAGCATGCCCTGTCGAAATCTCATGGTAAAAACCACTGTTCTCGCTCCAAACAGGCTTCATCTGGAGCTATACAGGGTTCATGCCCAAAACCAAACTACCGGGGACCGTACACAGGGAAGAACATAAAAGAAAAAACCCCAGAATATAGTATATTATTACTTCTGCAGCATTATATTATTTGTGGCTGAGTTCTATTTCTGTTAGCTTTTAAGCGGACTCATGTTATACAGTTAAGTATAATTTCTATATTTGACCTCCCCTGAGATAGCCTATTATGATTTTATGGAGTTAGTGCATTTCATACAGCACCTGAAAGTGGAGAAAACACCCTCGAGCAAAGACAAGATGGATGATGCTTCCACAGACACTGTACTGGAAAGGGCAGGGATTGTCTTTCTTATTTTTCCCCTAATCACATTCATTATTTGGAATATATGGAAGACATCCAACCTATATTTTGGTGTGAATATGTAGATCTGGGAAAAAAATGCATGGCTATTCCTCTCAAAACATACAGCAACCATGACTGGGAAAGGGCAATGAGCAAGGTTGGGCATGCTAAAATAATCATAATTATATTTCAATCTTTGGAAGTTAAACAGTCTTCAGAAGCGTCAGGAAGCAACCGTTTCATCACAAACGGATTATACTTTGGTTTTACTATCTTCTGCAAGATCTTCTCCAACCTCAGGCACAAACAAGGATCTAATAGAGCAGCAGATAAACCCTCTGGTAGCAGGAGAGACATACCCGCGTACAGCAGAACATTTGCTTTTTCTGAAATGCCACATTCCAAGCCTAAACCAGAAATCTCTGAAGTATTCTCTGTAAGTACCAGGTTTTGTACAGAGGAACACAGGCACTAATTCCATGCTTACAAGCACAGTAGCTGACGCACCCACACAATCTTAACCAGGCTCCAAGCTTTGGTTTGCCTCTTTCCACGAAGGCCATCTCATGGCAGGTTTCCCACTTGTTTGTTTAAAAACAAACAAACAAACAAGAATACTCTCCTCTTCCTTCTCTCATTCCTGCTACTTATATCTGATCCCTTCTTTTATCGTCTCCCCCCTCTGGTACCCTTCCAGCACTCTCACACGTCCCAGTGCCGGCCTGGCCTCTCCTTCATTGACCATTATCTCTTCTTACCACTCGACGCCTCCTTCCCTTCAGACTTCCCACCGCCCCATCGGACCCCTCTGCCCACATCCCTGCCAAGACACCCTGCCTGCACAGTTTAAGGTCACAGGGGAGTGCTGCCTGCATGCGCTTAAGACAGACATGGGCTCCTGCTTTACTATTTCTTCTGTAGTACCATACTTAAAACTCTGATCTGAGGCATGATGAGGTACGTAGCAGCAAGAGAAGCAGCTGAAGCCCCAAGTTCAGCTGAATTCAGCACTCCTGATTAAATGGGTGGCCCTCCCGTCCTCCCCCACCACCCCACTTGCCATGATTTAACTCTTGCCCTTGGGCAGGCAAAGGAAAGTGCAGGGCAGGAAATCGCCCCAGTGGAGGATGCACCATTCTCCTCCTCCTCCTCTTCCCAGCTTTGTCTTCAGCCAGAGTAGAGAAATGCAAGTCACAGCACCGGTTTAGGAGGGTTTATTAATGGTAACAAGGCTAAAACAGGAACTGGAGAGAGGCCTTGATTTCAACAGGAAGAACTGAAGAAACATGCTCTTCACTGGATTGTTCAATGCTTCCTATAAGGTTCCCTTGAATTAGACCTCCTAGTAAATACAGGGACATGGGAAGAGTTTATCTCTGGTTTTGTGGGGATTAATGGTAAAGCTGGAATTAGGAGTCCAAGCCTTGTGAATCTGCTCCAGTGCTCAACCAACTGGACACTGTATACACAAGCTTAAAATGGCTTTCAATGGCAGGCTTCTCTGCTGCTTACAAAATACCCATCATTTTTACTTCTGTTGTATTCAGAAAAAGCTACAGAGAGGGTTAAAAGCACAATAACAGAAGGCAAAGTTAAAAGAAAAGCCTGAGTCCCAAAACCAGAGCTCCTTGCATTTTTAATTCTGCACTTGCATACAAAAGACTCTACTCACATTAAAAGACAAAATATTACTATCACTGTGAAACCTCTAACAGCTTTTCTTCTACGGTAGTGCTCACAGGCAACCAACAAATGCATTTCATGAAAGCCAAGGGGTGTGAGCAATCTGACCAACACGTAAGTATTAGAGCACTGGTTTGCATCCCATACAGATCACTAACGGTCAAACCACCATAATGCTAGCTAGCCAGTCACCTCAGCTTTTGTGGACGCAGTATTTGATCAGTTCACTCACTGGTATTGTGACTGTAATTACAGATGGGATAGGCATATTAAATTCTCACTTGCTCAACAGATGCAAAAACATTTACTGTCCTTTGAGGAAGCAGGTACAAAAAAAGATGTCCATGCCATGCTAAAATCCAAGAAAGCCTGGCTCAAACTACATTACTGAGAAACTACAATTTGAGTACTCAGGATCAATGTTAGGAATGACCAAGCATTAGGCAAGAGGAAAAGAACTGCCATTAATTTTAAACATTTTCTTTGAATAAACAGTTTTATATTAGTGACAATGAAAACAAAGTAAAAACTGCATACAGGGTTTGGACTGTGATTTGGGGCTGATTTTGAGAAAGGTCATCTTCTTGTGAGAAGACAAAGTGATTCCAAACAGTGATCACAACCCAAAACATCCCAGATATACAGCCTGTGGAGTGGCACTGGCTTCACAACCTTAGGACAGTTTCCCAAGCTGTTTCAGACTAGCCTGAGAAATGAACATATGCATAGAGGTGGAACCAGTTTATAAAAAAAACAACTCTCATGAAAAGCAATTAAGCAATAATTGTACACTGGGCAGTAAATAGCTACCCAGCAATATGCCTACTCCTACCAGCATGTCTACTAGTTACCATGTACAGTGTTCCGAGCTAAACTGTATATATAGCCATGCTTACAAACACAGCAAAGGGAAAGTGTGCTGAGCAATACCAATCTCCTCACCCCAACGGGAATTTCAAAATCAGGCCCCATGTGCACCTTACACAGAAGACAGCTAATATTAAGGGGCATGCTTGTTATAACCCTTATGTGTCGTGAACAGGAGAGGTTTTTGGGAAGCCCCAATACTAAAGGCAAATGTACAGAACACATGAAAACAGGGTAGAGATGTCCAAGGGGGGGAAAAAAATCAAGCAGGAAGAGGAAACTTGATCGCAATACAAAAGGAGATGAGACACCAATGAATGTAGGAAGAGCCAGGCAGGGCTGAACATGGAGGAGCAGCAGTCCTCTCACCCCAGCTCCCGGGGAAGCAGGACTACGGGGCAGCCTAAAAGCCCTGAGTTTCCAGCACAACAGAAACAGATCAAAAAAACGACAAGCACAGACCTGCCTGTTTGGACATTAGCACTAGTTTCTGGTTGAATTAAACCCATCATTTGTGAATAACCATTTAAAAAAACTTTTTCAATTCCTATTAAAGCAGCTGCCAACAGGAAGGGGTAATATCCTGTCTTCTACTTATTTAGTATCTGAGAGGCATCTGCTGTGCTCTGAACTCCAAACCAGCTGCTTTCTGCCACTGCAACATAAGTCACAGACTGTTGTACCAGGCTGAGAAGTTCAGTGACTCAGGTTTTTCAAGACATTAAGCATTTTTAATTAGTGAGCTGTAATGCAGACTAACATTGCGCAAAACTGGTTTAATTTGCATTTAATTACAGCAGTAGATCAAGCCACACAGGTCTGGCATCAATTTCAATAGGTGAAACTAATGAATACTCAAAGTGTGTGAGAGAAACAGGAATTTCAGCTAAGTGAAAATTCCAGTCCCTACAGACAAAGACAAGAGATGGCGAGAGCGGGGAGGTACACTCTAGAGAAATATAGGAAGCAAAGTTTTCCATTTTGACATGCCAAAAATACTTGGCGATCCAGGTAAAGGAATTAGATTTATAAATGATGTGGAACTGAGAACTCAGAATTGGATATACCGAACTTTATTAATAATAGTTGTATTGTTATTAATAAAAGACATGAAAAAAAATCACTGGACTAAAGTAGAAAAAAAATCCCAGAGTGCATATCAAAACCCACATTAATCCAAACCAGCCAAGTGCCCTACCTCCCAGACTACAAAGCCTAGGAAGCTTCTTTCCCAGTTTCCTCTGTTCTGGTCCGATGACCTTCACTTCAGCAGGAGAGATAGAAAGTGCTGCTATTTCACACCAGCCCAGTGACTGAAGCTCGTGCACTGACTGCCTTTAGCCTGAAGAGACCACTTAATGAAAAGCACCTGGCATTAATTTTAAAGAATTAAAAAAAACCAAAACAAAACAAAAAACAAACAAAAAAACACAAAAAAAAACCCAAAAAAAAAACCACCACCAAAACAAAAAACAAGGAGGGAGGTATCAACTGAGTTTAGGCATTCAGGGTTATCTTGCAAGTTAAGTTATTGGACAGCAAGCCCGGACTCTCGGGTCCAGCAACCTCACAAGGATATGGTTACTCATGTATGGTTTTATAGTAAGCAAATGCTAGATAAAGACCTCCTACCAGGTTCTTTTACTTCTTCACAGTTATCTCAACTTGGGCTTATTTCTGATCACTTTGGTGCTGAGCTAACACACTGGAGAGAGGGCAGAAGCTGTTAAGGTGGTCACTGCCGAAGTGAATGCTCCATCATACCTCCAGCATGGACATTACTCCTAATCTAGCAAAACTGCGTGTTGTCCCTTCTGCCAGAAAGTCTCCCCTTGGATCCGCAGGCTGAACTAGCACTGCGCCTTCAGTAGGTCTGGCCCAAGGAACCTGCAGCAACAGCAGGAGGAGAGGACAATGGGCGGCAGCAACCTGCAGTTATGCAGATCAGGTGTCAAACAGTCTGGTGGGCTGAGCCCATCCACCAGCTTGCTGCTACCCTCAAAGAGGGCATTCAAGTTCTTCTACCTTCTCTTGGGGTCAAAATGCACCTGGAAGAGGTCTGGAACATTTCAGTGGTGCCTTACTCCTGCTACTTCTCACACACACACCACACTAAGCTCTCCTGGTGTGGCCGGACAGGTTATGCCAGGGCATAGCGTAGATGCTCTAACAGATAAAACTTACTGAAAAGACACAGAAGCCAGTTTGAAGCAAAAATCAGCATAGACTGAAGTGCACTGTAGTTTTGTGCAGAGCACCATTCCAACAGCTAAGCACACACACTGCACATGGCTCTGTCACATCATACCAGACAGGGAAGACCTGTTCATAAATTAGGGTGTGAACAAGCAGCAACCATATCCTTTATATTTTAGGCCAAAACAGTAAAAGCTAAAATATAAAACCCTGTCACAATCATTGCACAAATTCTCTTTGTTACTGTTCTAAAAATCCCAGTGCAAGCTCCTGAGATTTTGTTAGATCCTTGCAGGCAGCTTAAGAGAAGCTGCTGACACCAGCGTAGTGACAACTCTCAAACTTGTACCTGAGAGCAGCTGGTGCTGCTACCTCCTGCAGCCTTGCGATGCAGGCTCCAACTTCTGCATCGCTGGAGCCTTTCAGTGCTCCCTGTGCTGCTGCACTTTAGAAAGTAAACTAAAAAGCCATCTAGAAAAAAGCTTGATAACAACCATGGCTGGAAAAAAACAACAAAGGAATACAACATCACAGGCAGAGGAAAGAAAAAGCAAAACCAAGAATTTTCAAAGCTTTCTACTGATTCATGCATAAACTAAAAATAATCAAAGAACCTGCAAGCAGCAGGCACAGACTTCATTTAACAGGTGATGAAAGACATTTATATTATTTGTATGAAGGCACAAGGCTTCCACAGCAGCAACGAAACCAGGAATTGCTATTCTGTGCTCTAAACCAGTACCTCACTGGTTTTCTCCCTCCTATATTTTTTCTACTGGCTTCTTTTTAAACAAGATATAATGACTAACAGACGCTACAGCAGTGCCGTCCTCAATGAATGGGTAATTAACAGATGAAAGTTCAGCAGTTGTTTCCAGTTACAGTCAGATGAGCTGTACACTCCTCATCCAGTAAGTGAGGGAAGGGGATGAGCAAGTCAACCTCCACGCCTGTTCCCCACTGTAAAAGGGTACAAAGTGATACGTATCCAGCGGGACTTGGAGGTGCTGAGATAAAACAACAGGACCACTCAGGATTTTAAGGTGTCATCTCCAGGATTTAAGAATTGCAAATACTTACAATGCTAACTTTGCCAAAAGCTTCAGAATATTCACTACAATTAATAAAGCTGATTAAAAAAAAATCAGTACTAGATATCTGATATTGACCAGTGAGATACATATATTATAGGGTTTCATTACAGTTTGTTTGTAAAACCTGGTACCTTTTCTATTGTAAATAAAGCTTGTGAGTAAATAACTTCTGAAGCTCTGGTGATCTTCAAAACGTAATTTATTTCCTACAGCGTAAACAAATGAACAGAAGTACATGCAGGATATGGAGGAACTACCACGTATGAATGAACACTATGTATGGCTTCAAATAACACTGACCCACTTTAGTTGCTACTCACCGCTACTCGATAGATGTCACAGCTTTCGTTGCTGTTTAGCTAACCTTAGAAATATGCCAACTGGGGCTTGTTTGCCACTTCTGCTTCAGGGTTTGGTTGTCAAAAACTTAAGTTGCAACCATAAAAACAAGCAAACAATCCATAAAGCAAGGACAAGCTTGGCTAGTCTTCATAATTATTCAGCTGAACTTTTAATTATTGCAAGAATAAGACCGAGTGCCTCAGAAGATGACAAATGAAGAGTGTCATCCCATGCGCATACATTAGAGTAACACTGTCATGGTTGAAAATATCACTATCATCATAAACACATGGTGCTGAGACATTCATGGTTTCAGAAATAATAAAAAAGCATTACTTTGGGGAATTACATTACCCAGAAGAGCCTTCAGCTGGCAATAACATGAATGACTCCATACAGGAGAACAGGCAACACATGCTTATAGGTAGCAAGAGGCTGGGAAGGAGGTTAATAAAACTCAGCCTGTAATTTCTGAATTACTTTTGAGCTAAAAATAATGTTTTAAATATTTTCTTCTGAGGGACACAAGGGTTGGGAGAGAGTACAGCGTGCTTTATTTTAAGGACTGTGAGGAGAGCAGGGAGATTTTTGGGTTGTTTGTTTTTTTTTTTAAAGAAACCTTAAAACATCATCACTGTAGATCTGATCTTAAGACGATAAACAGCGATCTAATAGTATTTAATAAAAAAGTATTTTAGAGTAATGCATTTGTAAACAGACAGGGATTTTTTTTCTTTTTTCTCCCAACAGTGGACCATCTACCCATAAGCTGAACAAAAAATCCTGAAAATATACTCATACCATTAACCACTCCAGAGAGTTAACAATAGTTCAGTTCACTTTACTCAAAACCATTTATTAAAGAAAATATGAAGCCTTATATTTAAATATTTCCGTATTTATTATATCCTTTGGGAGTGGTTATGAAGAGCTGAACTACATACCACCTTACACCAAAATAACTAAATCTGTTTTCATTTCACACATTGTGTTAATTCTCAGCAAATCTGCATGTGCACATTTATTTTGGAATCGGATACTTTTTCAAAATGTTGCCACTGGCATTGAAGAGGTGGAAAGAGGTACTGCCAACACCAAGTGGTCATAAAGCGATGGAGGGCTGGCCAACAAAGTACCACAGCTGGCAGCTCTCATTGGATGTTTTTCTCTTGAATACCACCAAAACCAGGGCTGCTCTAACTCACATTAACTGGCAGCAGCCCCAAATGGCAGCATTCGGCCACGCTTGTTCAAATCATTCCCCACATTTGCTCATCAGGAGCTGCGAGGTTCCCCACGCGTGTCCTGTGCCGCCTCCGTGCCAGCCAGTGATTTTGCCTGTCCTTCTGTGGAGTCATGGTAGCGCTTCCTTTGAGCCATTGCTTGGGTATTTTTGGGTCTATGCACACCAAGACAGAAGAGCGAAAAGTAAATGACTTTTTAAATGAATGCAAGTGTGGACTAATGTCTCTTTCCTCCACATAAAAAAAACACACATGATTTTTCAGAGCTTTATAAACTCCAGTTCTGTATGACATTTGCTTCCCTGAAATCCAAGCCTGTTTTAACGTTCTGACTTAGAGTTCGAGGCTGCTGGAAGCACTACTACTTCACAAACAATAGTGCATTTTCCTCCTCACTTCTCGGTACTCTCTTGCTTATCTAACCATAGAATAGTTTGGGTTGGAAGGGCCCTCCAAAGATCATCTAGTCCAACCCCCTCGCCCCCTGCAATGAGCAGGGACATCTTCAACTAGATCAGGTTTGGGTATGGACCACATAAAACACAACAGCAAGAAGCTACTGGTCACCAGCTGAAGCATTTCAAAAGATCCGTCTTCCCCTACAAGAGAAAGGGCAGCACTGCCTTGGATGATGGACTGCAGATGTGGGCGTCCTTAAAAACAACAACACAGAACACACAAAAATGCTCTACTGAATTCTTACATTAGCAAAAATTATCTTCTTTTTACTTTTATTAATTAGTCAAGCCCCATTACTACAGCATCCCAGTATCTCAAGGTCTGTGCTATGGCCCTCACTGGAAACAGAATGCCTACCCCAGTAAAGTTTGCTGGTATTTCGTTTCTAGGGAAAACAGAATACCAGCAACTCAATCAGCTGCACTTAATACTGGTCATGTTAGTCGTCTGAGCACAAACAGATTAGGTCTGATTTTATTGCTATTTGCACCAACACTAAGATCTTCCTAGCATCCCAGAAGAAACCAGTCTGTAACTGAAGCAGGAGTGGTCCCACCAGTAGCCTACTGGACAAGTCTGGAGTGCCACTTCTTGGAAGGGGGAGAGCAAGGGGGGCTGCTGTGGACTAGCCCAGAGCTGCCACTGACACAGCCTGCAAGGACCAAACTTCTCTGGCCGCAGCTGGAAGCAGGCAATTAAGACCTGAAAGCCACCACTGCCATGTAAATGAGGCCGAAAACACGGTTGGCGTGATACCATTCAAGAAGTTGACCAACAAGTGATGGACAAACAGAGCCCAACAGAAGGGAGCATGACCACTGCAGTGCATGTCATAGAGAGTAATGTCAGCATACGGAGTAACATGAGCAGCCTCATCATTAAAAGCTTATTTGAGGTAGCAGTGAGTGTGAACAACACAGGCAAGATAAACACAGGCTGTCTGCCTATCTGGATTGGAGATCTCACACTTGCATGCGTTCAGGTATGCTTTCCTTTGCCACAACAAATGTTTTACTGTATTTCCTTTAAGCCTCAGTAGAGAAACTGTTCGTTTTACCCAACCCCTGCACACAGCAGGCACAGGGCTCCCAAGTCAATGCTGATCTCAGCACTCCGGCACCAGAGGTAACCCCCTCCTGCCTCCAGCCGCCTCAGAAAGGCTACGCCCTTGCAACCTCCGTTTTCAAACAAAACCAAAGAAAACTCCTCTCTTTCTCTGTGATCTTCAGGTATCACTACAGGTATCGTGAACCTTGAAATTTAATTTCAATTTTCTATGCATACTGAAAACTTCTACATATTCAGCTCAGTGTTTCTCCATTTCCACCTTCTGGGTTGCCAGCAAAAGCACTCCAAAAATTTAGGACTCCATGTAACCAAGAAAAAGTGTTAATCATCCTTCTGCCAAAAAAAATATCCTTATAGGGGTACTCAGAAATAGCACGCTATCATACAATCTGAAGTGTATTATAGCAGATTTTCACATGCGGCCGCTGGAATCAGGCACACACCTTTCAGTTTAGTATTTTTCACTTCTCAGCCTTAATCTAATTTCTTTGAATACACTCAACTTCTGTTCTGCCAGAAGCATGAGGAACAATTTAGAGTAAAGCCTCAAATTTTTAAATCAGTGGGAGTTAAACTCAAGGCCCTAAAAAATTCTAGACCCTATCTTTATCTGACCAGCAATGCAAAATATTTTTCCCATTACCACTTTCCACGTCTAACATTTCAAAAGCCACTGCAGACATTTACATCTACCATTCAGAAACTTTTTATTGGGAATCCTTCAGAGATGCATATGACATAACTCAGCTGGGGTAAGTATTTCAGAGCAATTAATCATTGGGGTTATCACATACACATCTTTTGTGAAATCTGCTTAACTGAAGTCAAAAAGCATTTGACCCTTCCCACAGAAATCCTCAGATACACCTCATGAAGTAATTTCGGTATGTACATGTACACTATAATCCTTTACCAATTTATGTGATAAAACTATTCTTCAATTTGTCTGCAAGGGTTTATTAGAATTAGTCAGTGGGGATTTTTGAGGAAGGCTTTTCAGGACTGTTGAAGCCGAAGGAAAGATTTCAGCCCAGGCATTAACCAGCAGACCAGCGAGAAGGCTGCCAGTGCAAGCCAAGTTTGAAGGAGCAAGCATGAAGCACGGTGTTGCAGAGAGTGTCTCTGGGCACGCACATAGCTGGGCAGGCAAACAGGAAAGCCAGGACGCCTTTGGACCGTTGCAATATTGGTCATCAGAGAAGGTACTGTTGTGGTGAATTTCCTAGTGCACCAAAAGGAAATGTTATAATGATAATGTCACGGGGAATAATGTAATTATTTTCCTTTATCATTAAAGTTGCCTTAATCATCACCATCAACCCAAGTCTGCAAATATCAGGCACTCCTACTCCCTTCCTCCTCAGATCTGGTGGATAGGTTTGGCCACTGATGCCCTATTCATCAAAGCCAAACTGATCAAAGTGAAGTTCAACAGAAGGCAAGCAAATTCCAGCCTGATCAAGCTTGTGCAGCCTACAAATTGGAGAGCAGCTTAATCCATTGGGATATCCTGTTTCACCAGGAGTGAGATGCAGGCTCTGATACTAGCTTACTTGGATGTGCCACTTGACTTGTCTGAATTTTGTCTTTAACTGTAAAATGGGAATTCTGTCATCCTCAAAGCCCTTTTGACATCTATGAGTGAGAACATCTTTTAGTTATAGCTATGGCCACATCATGATGGTCGCATCTACACTGTGGCTTACTTTGAAACATCAGCCTTCAAAGAAGGGATGTTGCTCTTCCATTTATGGATTTTTTTGTGTGTGCGCGGTCATGGTGGTATTTTCATACAGGTTTCCCCATTCTTTGTGCATCAGTTCATCCTTCTGCATCCACAAATTCAGTAAGAGTACTTCCAGTTTCCAAAATCACGATCTGTCTCTTCAAGACTTGCAGGGGAAGAAGATCTCTGATCTTCAGGCAAGCCTTAAATCATATTAGACATTTTGCAAGCTTACAGTACAAGAGTCCTGGTCATTATTAGAGGTCTCATACGGATGCTGGCAACTGTGAGCACTCTAAGCATCTGTTACTCACAGGATTTCATCAACAGCATTTTAACTTTTGTTGATTTTTCACATTCATTTTTTTTTTTTCCTAAGATTCCCTACAGCAAAACAAGTGACACATTCCCCCCTCCCTTTCATCTTTTTCTTTTTTTTTTTTTTTTTTCCCCTCACATACAAACAGTATGGCAACAGTAAGACAAGACACACAAGAATCTAACTCGGCTGCAAGGTGGCTGCAGAGGACAAAACTTCCTTAGTTCAATGGGACCGATGCTGGCCTCATGCTAATTTTCTTTTCAATCCATCCTCTTCCATTTGTGCCATCTGTTCTTGTAACCACTTTACCTTTTCCATCCACAACAAAACAGATTAATTAACTAAATGCAAAGGAGACATCAACTGGATACGACAGCACAGGTAGCCACGTTCCCCCACTTTCTGATCTCAGGACACTCCCGACCGCTGGCAGAAGCCCATCTGGGAACCACAGTGCCAGCCCGACATGGCACCGCTCACCCCCCTACCGCTCTACAGCAGTCCTGCTCTTACACCATACTCATTACCAAATATTAATAAAGCTTGATTAAAAGCTCAAGGGCAATCCTTAGTTAGGAGGAACTCTGTTTTCAAATTTCAATATTGCAAAATCCAGCTTCCAGAACATTCCTGGATATACCACCTTCTGGGCTGCTTCTTCCACTGCTGGCAATTCCCTCTCCTGCCAAAACAATCCCTTCTCTGTTTTTATAGCATTTCAGTGAAGAAGAACAAGGGGTAATCTTAGCAACTTTTGCCAAAACACAAACCTGCGATAGCTAGAGCTACTGAAATAAATGAGGAAAACTGGAGGGGAATAGGGTTCAAAAAGATTTTTTTATAAAAAGAGTAATTTAAAAAAATATACCACAAAGCAAGCTGTTTGCAGAGAGAAGGCAAAAGGAATATAATAGCATTTCCTATACAATAGATAGGCAAAATGTTGATCTAAAACAGCTACCTAATTAGGAAACATTAGGGGACACCCTTCAAAAAAAAAAAAAAAAAAGAACTCCCACAACTTACCTACACACTTTTCACTTTTTCCTCTGTCTCTTATATCTTCACTACTATAAACACACTCCCAAAGTGCCAGCCTCAGCATTTTTAACTCCTGAAGCAAGCATGTTCTTCCCTACGGAAGACAGTGCTTCAGTCTAACTAGGGACTGAGCTCTGAGGATGTGAACATGGGGGAGGGAGACTTCAATATTACAACCCATCTATCAACCACTTCTGTAAAGCTCTTTTGTTCCAAGTTCATACTTAGCAACTCAAGGTCAAAACTGATGTTGGAAAATGCAAATCATATGTCAACCCAGACTTTCACCCTTCCGTGTCTTCTTGACCTTAAACCCAAACAAAAAATGGGAAAAAAAGGGATTTCAGCTACACCATCTACTTATACAAAAATTTATATCAAGGAATATAATCAACTTAAAAATTACTGTGGATTAGGTTCTTAATCTACACTACTAATTATACAGATGAGAAAAACAAAATCAGAATATATGCATTTAGGATACAATGCCTTTACTTCTTCGGTTTTCTTACAGTTTGGACAAAGTTAATCAGTTGTTTTCATCCGGCGGGGGCATTTTTGCCTGACTGGGTTTTTTTTTTTGTTGGGGGTTTTGAGGGTTGGTTGAGGGTTTTTTTGAGAGAGAGACAGAGACACACACACATGGTTTGATTGAAAACACCACAGAGGAAACTAACTGGTTTTAAAAACCCAACCTTTTCCTCCCTGGTAAAAACCAAAGGAACACATCTCTATTAGCCTTTGGCTTCAAGAAGTCTTGGGTCAGATGTGGGCAGCCTTAACAAAGAAGAAAAAGAGTAGGTACTACGAATAAAAAGCAAGGGTTTCACTGCAGCAGAGAAAATGGGCTATAACTATTCTCCTTAGAAAAACAGGAAAAAACATATATCATTCATTATGCTCAAATACTTAAGGCCAGACTTTTCAGTGAACCCCATTTTTTGTGAGGTTCCACAGCAGAAAGCAACAGAGGTGCCAAATACCTGAGAGATTACAAGCTTATCCAATGGATATTTCCCAGAGGTGCTGTAACAAAAAATCAATTTACATGTACAATATAAAGATGGTGTAAGACAAGAGAACTCTGACACAAAACTATGATCTGGTATTTAAATCTCTTAATTTTAGGATGATCTGGTAGTCTTTAGAATTTTCATCTCAAAACTTTTTAAAGTTTTATTCCAAGAGCTTACATATAACATCTTTCATATGGGAAAAGTCCTGCCAAGAGCTTTAAATACAGCTTTATCGAATGCCAGTTTGGCTTCCTCCATGTGAATTTGGACACTTTAACAAGAGTTTATGAACTTTCATTTGAAAAAACAATGAATGTATAATAATAGCTTGCCATCTGTGTGTGTGTGTAAGTAATAGGTTACATAAAATACCAGATAATCCTGGAGTCACACAAAACCATTTTAAAATAAGTGATTTTTCTCCAGCAGCTTTTATTTAGCCTTACATCACAAGTTTCATTTAAAGCACCATCACGTGTACAAAGTCCTGCCAATTAACTCAGCCTAAAAGGGTGCTTACTTAGGGGAAGGATAGGAAAATGCGTTAAATTAGCAGCAACTCAGGATACTGAGGGACTGCTTTATTTGATGAACTGCTGCTGTGGATGATGAAAAAGGTGTTTCCCGTAATTCTCATTGGAGTTCACTTGCTTGTCCCAAGCAAGATGAAGAACACAACTACAAGGTATCTTTTGTAACCTGCTTAATAAAGCTCCCATCGACAAGTGAAAAAAAAAGGGTATTGTATTAATGTAACCTAGATTCTAGACAGTTCCCAAAAAACTAGCCAAGAATCTTTGTCAGAATTTCGAAAAGAAGCTACTGCTGGAATTCCTGAGCACACAGAAGGGTTGTTCAGGACTCCTTCTGCAAACACTGAATGCTTTTCACTCTCTAAGAGACATTGCCGCTGGTATCTAGTTTCCAGTATCCACTGGAGATAGTTTCTATCTTTCTGATATCAAGTTTATTGCCTTGCCTTTCAATAGAAGCAGCAGGTATCTTTGTTGAGAGTATTAAAGTTCTTCCAAAGAATCACTGCAAGGTCAGAAGTCCTCAAGTAAATAATTAAGTGATTTTTGGCTGCCAGCTTTGTTACTTAAGATTAACTAACACCTTCCCTTAAGCATCTCTTTTCAGATAAATGTGCTAAGCCATTTACCTAAGGCCACAAAGTAGCCCAGCTTTCTGGATCAGGTTGTCTCTCGGGTACAAATTAGCACCCCTCTTAGACAACCTCCCAGGAAGAAGAGCATATTAGTGTTCCCACTCATAATGCTTTGACAAGAGGCAATGAGCACAAACTGAAACACAAGAAACTCCATTTAAACATAAGGAAGAACTTTTTTACTGTGAGGGTGATCAAATGCTGGCACAGGTTGCCCAGGCAGGTTGTGGACACTCTGTCCTTGGAGATACTCAAAACCCGACTGGACACTGTCCGCAGCACCCTGCTCAAGCTGAGCCTACTCTGAGTAGGGGCGGGTTGGGTTACATGACCTCTGGAGGTGCCGTCCCATTTCTGGGATTCTGTGATTTCAATGACCACAGAAAGAGCATTTACCCTTTCAGTTGCAAAGCTCTCAATACATGATCCTCAGTGACTGCTCAAGCAGCCTCAAGAACTTCTCCTTGAAATGTTTAATTCCATTCAAACTCACACAGTCACAGCTTCAACAACAGCCACTGAGCCAGGGGAGAAATGAAAAAAGGTACTACAGCAAAGGGCATACAGTTCAAGCACCTTTTATACCACCCTGTAAGTGGAGACTGTGCTCTAGTGTTAACTGAGATCATGCAAGACTTTCAGTCTGGACACTTCAGGGTGTAGCTACAGCATTCATACCGAAACCTGCTATTTGGTGGGATCTGCCTTGTGTCCATCAGTCATTTTTCCGATTTGCTGTTTCTGTTAAATGCTCAGATATTCTAGGATTGTCTCCAGTAAATTCAAACTGTTACCAGAAATATACCCATGCTTTCACTTATCTTCAGGATTAAGCTTATCCATAGTTTATTTTTGTAAGCCACTAATAATAACCTAAATTAGAAATACCGTATGTGTTTAGACGCAACTAGTGATAAAACCAACAGAGCACAAACATGTCAAGCTGAGAGGAGCTCAAATGAAGACAAGCTTTTGTTTATCGTGACCTAATTCGTTTTTCTACCAGTTGTACTACACAATGCATTTAAATCATTTAAATATTTGATGTGTTATCCTGCAGCACATTATGTCTATATACAATGCTAAGTTACCTGCTCTTCATCCTACTGTTTACAAGCTGTAGCTATTTCCAGGCTGTAGCAAGTTTCACCATTTGTCAGCAAGGTTACTAACAGTAACAAAATGGTTTGTAAGGAAAAAGCTACTGTATTTTGTGTGTTGGGAAAAGGCGTGGGAGAGGAAAACAGGCTCTGTTAGAGCAACAGGGTCAAAACAACACACCTCAAAGAGCACTCCCTCCCATGTTACACACCACGCTCAGCAGAGGGGACATCACAAATTAACAGAATTCAAGCCAAACTCAGCAATGAGTGGGAGCAGTCAAGATAATAAGTACTGCAGATGGTTTTGGTCTCCATTACCACCAAGTAGACACAATGTCTCTGTAACAGATATGGAACAAACAGAGGCTTTTGTAACATGACAAACTAAAAAACACCAAGAGCTCTATGTTTTTGTGGTATTCTTCACCTCAGGCAAACACTCTGTGGATTTCTAATTACCTGCTCTTCCTCTAGACCTCAAGAAGGCCCATAACTATTGTGAAATTTTGGGTTCTTCAACACAGATCTTTTCAAACCACACTTAACTAAATTGCCACCTTCTAGCTTGACTCGTATGTGTTAAGACTAGACTCTCTTGGGGCAAAGAGCCTCATGCTCACAGTTAAATCTGTAATGTGGCTGTGCTAAGTAAGTGCCTTCTAATGTTTTAAGGAAATTTGTGATCACAAGTAGGCCAACACTGCAGTTTCACCTTCCTCCAGGATAAGCAGGCACAGCCTCCCTCCTCTCTGTGCAGGGGACTTCTTGCTGAAGGGCTGCCCTGTCCTACTGCTGACCACCAAGACAAGGCAGGGCAAGGCAACTGGCTGACCCTCACCTCATTTGCTCCAGCTTTCCTATCTTTCCTGAATGTAAAGATCACAATTATAGATTACAACTCTATATATTTTATAATATAGCTATTATAGAATTATAACTGTGACTATAATTCCAAAATCAACCATAATAATCTATTTACATTTAAACCACCCTTGTTAAGATCATGCTTGCTTTACGAGGCAAACCCCTACACGATGCTACCTGGGCTTTCGGCAAGTGCTGAGGCACACATTGTGCAGCTGGGGCTGAGCCCAGATGCAGCCCGACAGGGTCAGGGCCCCCCCCAGCCTCTGCGGGACTGCTCCCCGCAGGGCTTGGGCTGTCCCAGCCTGCCCAACAGGACTGCACAAAAGGGCAGCAGCCAGAGATACAGGGAAGGGTGCTGGCCCTGCAGAGATCAGTTGCTATACCAGTTTCCCATATCTGGGCTTCCATCAAGCTCCCGAACACAACTGGTACAAAACCCTGCTATTCCCCCATTATCGCCCTTCTATTTCCTACCCTACCATTGCCTACGGCGTGTGTTCAGCCGTGCAAACTGACTTTTTGTGATAAATATGCTTATACCTTATAATGCTCTTGATCTATCACATACACATGCTACTAAAAAAACCAATAAATCTAGCAGAAGGAACCACACAGTAACTACCTATCTTTATTTTAACAGAACAAGGAAATAGTTTAATGAACAGGTTTTGGAAAACTGCATCTAAACTAACACCAAGGCATATTATGAATATTACTTTATTTTCATTCTCTTTCTCCCTCATACCACAGGTAGAACAAACTTACTAAGTTCCTTCTCCTATGTAAAATGGTAAAGTTCACAATAAAGGGCCTCTATCTTTCCAACACTACAAATCAAAATAGTATAAAGGAGACTTTAACTGTATACTTCATTGAATTATTGTTTGTATATACATTAACATATATCTCAATCTGACAGAGTTATTATTTCCAGAATTTCATAGATCATTCAAAATTTGAGAAAAAATGATTTTATTTGCATCATGTCCAGAACAAGCAGGGTGGGGTGGTAGATCTTGCTGTGTAATCAGTCAAGCTTTGCTGTCCTATCTTTTTCTATATTGAAAATCAAGTACCACAGCTAACAAAAAAGGGAACATTTTAGATAAGTTTTGTAAGAGCTTGTTCCCATTTCCTGGTAGTTGGCTTCTTTTTTTCTAATTCAAATCGTTTTAAGTGACTCTAAGGACAATTGGGCTAACAATGTTTTGAGGTTTTCTTTCTAACACTTAAAGATACTGCATTAGCCAAACATCACTTGGTTTTTCAAGCCACTCAAGCAGATTCAGTTATTTAGCATCAACTTGATATCGAACAGGAAGGGAAAGCCAACACCACTCACTTGGGAGCTCTTTCCTCCCATACAACAGGAAAAAAAGGTGCCACTAGAGATAACCCACCAAGCACCCCTCTCGGGTCCTGCTGAGCTTCCCGTAAGCAAACTCCATCTGTTGCCAAAAGCCAAAACTCGCCAAAGTAGAAAACAGAAGACAGACGTCCGTTTGCCAGGAGCTTGCTTTCTTACTGAAACCCATGCTATTGAGAAGGCTTACCAATGTAACAACCAGGCACAGAAGAATATATGTAAGCCAATGAGTGGCAATATTTATCCCACCACTAAGAAGCTGATGAGAACACTTCTGTAGCCAGCATTTTGATGCTAAAAATGAAAAAAAGCTGGGAGGGAGGAGGAAGGAGGAAGAGCATTCAAGTACAATACATTACCATTTAGAATATTCTGGGGAAGTCTCTTGTTTTCATTTTCCACTTGGCCATTCAACCAGAAAAAATAAAATAAAAAATAAAAAACTGCCACTGTCGCTATTACTCAATATGCTTGAAATCTCTATCATTTTTCCATTACGATTTACATTAATATTTATCGCCAGTAGAAAAATTAAGTGGCTCAATTCTTCAGATAGCATCCATAGTTCCTATTTACTTCAAGGGGCATCTGTTATAGTCCTAATCTCTGAAAAGTAGGAGATAAGTTAATTAAAAAAATTACAATCATAGATTAATCAAAATTTGCTTAGTTAGACTACAGCCTGAATACAGTAAAAGGAATATCCAATCAACTAACTTAACAGATATACTGGTTGGCAAGATGTTAAATTTCAGATTAAAACAGAGCTGCTGCTGACATGTATATTAGGGAAATTAAACCTACAAAAACTTTAAAACATTCTTTAAGTTCAAAAGTTGCAAGAACTCAGTCACAGATATATGTTAAAGTGAATTCCTTTGAGGTTTTTTTTATTGCAAATAATGCCTGGATGCTCTCACTTCCACCACTGTAATGGTGTGAATGGTTTTGCTCTCAATTTATACTCCTATAGCAAAGCAATAGATATGTCTGTGTTCGGAAGGGAAGCCTGAAAAATGAACAAAGGAACATACTCAGACAGGATTAAGACTATTACTACGGTGCTACCCACTATGCCACAACCCCAGCTGGGAAGGCCTTACGCTGAGGCTAACACCAAGGGGTATGAAATGGAGGGGTGAAAAGAGATTGTCATGAGAAAGCCAGAAGCTCCATCGAATTTCACCATTTCCTGTCTCTGCTTCCCATCCCCTCACCTCCCTCCTCCCAAATTCTACCAACTATCAGGCATGCAGAGTGTTGTATTTGAGGAAGGGGAGATGCCCAAGGACAGTTTCATCAGGCACGACATGGGTGGTGAGGTGCAGAGCGGACATGGAAACTGTCACCCCCCAGAGCAGGCAGGACTGGGGATGGAGAGGCAGCTCAGAGCACACCTGGGGCAGGGAACCTACACTACTAAAGAAAAGGAGGAAGAGAAGAGGGAAAAAGAAATAACCAGGCCCTAACCGAAAAAGTGTGTAGACCAGTGGCTCCAACGGTGCAATTACCAAGAGGAGTTATGGCAAAGCAATTACTCAGCATTGCCTCTCTCTGCAGGCATTACTGCCCTGCCTCCAGACTGTGCTGTGACGTAAGCTGAACCACATTCAGAAGGACCTTAAACATTCATATTCTAACTACTCATAATTCTCAAAGGGCAACGAAATCTCATATGCACAATGCTGATTAAAGGACAAGAGGCCAATAAGTGAATAAATAAAACCAACCTAACTTAAAACACCATAATTCACAAATGACAAAGAAAAAAACCATGACAGCCTGAAGCCAGAAGCAGCCCTGCCCAACTAAAACATGGGATCATATAAATACAAACAACTTGCAAAGTCCACCCACATTAATCTGTGCTTAACCCACAGGTAGAAAGATATTTTTTCTAATCTCTTAAGTGGCATGTCATCCAGGCCCTCTGGAGACTGCCATCCAACTAGCAGGTTTCCTATCCAACCTACAGCTGAGAACAACATTTAATTACCATGTTTAATTGATCTTGTTAACTGTTAGGGTGGACAGCTTTGATCTCGCCTGCTGATAGCTAGTTTAGGACTACAAAAGAAACTGGGACTTTGCATAAATGCCAAGCCTTCAGTGTGCATTTTTAAATTCCTTCTATTTCTCAATCTCCCTTTCTGTTTGTGCACTAACGCTCCTGATAACAGGACCAAAGCACATGCCCTCATTTATCATATCATTTATTTGAACACGCACGGGGGAAAAAAAGAAAGAAGAGGAGGAAAAGGAAATTCCCCTTCCTTCACCCAGAAATACAGAAAAAAGCCAGGAATTACCATAGTGAATCTGGCCTTGGCAACATTAAGCACAGTATGCAACAGCTGATGGCAGCCAGCACCAAACACTTCGGAGGAAGGCGCAGGCACCACTAAGCACGTGTGGGATAATCTGCTCCCCATGCCCCTTGAAAGCCTCATCTGACTCTCCACTGGTTAGAGGGTGGTTTAAATTCCAGGACAGAGGTTTTGAAAAATTTCACTGGCTTTCCACTGTGTTGTTTTATGTTTGTTAATAGGTTCACCCAAAAAATGCCTCTTCTGCAGGAACTTAATATTAGTAGCTTAGGAGAGAAGCCCACAAGACCAAGATGACTAGCTCGCACTCAACCAAGCCGAGATTGTGCCAATACTAATAGGAAGAGAAACTTCTGAGGACACTTTATTATATCCTAAAATATCTAGGAACCTTCAAAATATATCCTAATTAAAAACAACTAAATACAAGTATGTTTAATTCATTAACTGCCTCTCCTAAACACCGTTTTCCTGAACGATCAAGCCAATCATAAGATCTACAGAAATAAATGTTTATAGGTGGTGTATAATAGGTTCTGAGCAATGTACAAAGCAGCTCTAAATTTCAGCCAAAGAGTGTCAACTGTTTTCAAAACAGCAAGCCAAACCCTCATCAAACTGAATTCAGCTGGAGCTTTGCCACTCAGCAGGACAGCAACTTGGCCCACCGTCCCCATGGGAAATCTTTTTCTAACTCAGACTTTCTTCCTGCTTATTTCAAATGAAATCTCCTTTGGATCAGGTTGAATTTCCACAGATAATTAGTCTTGCACTAGCTAAATAAAACGGGAGTTATATTGCTTTTGAGCAGCAATCTGAATAATTACAACAGGGTAAAAGAGAAAATGTCTTTTTTTTTTTTTTCTCTTCCTAGAGGAACTTAGCCATTAACTGTTTAACATGGTTTGAACTTTGCTGCTGAATCTTCATATTACACAGCAACAGAGAGGAGAAAAGTACCATTGCGCACAGTCACCTGAAGCATCTGTAGAGTATCGTAGCTGACCTGTAGCTTCCAAATACCACTAGAACAGAATTATTCCCCTCAAAGTCAGTCCTTTCTCACCAAAGCTTCCTCAACAGCACACCATGGGTTTGATGGTTGGTTTGAGGGTTTGTTGTTTTTTGGTTTTTGGGGTTTTTTTTGTTGGTTGGTTTTGTTTCCCCGCCCCCCCCAAAATCTTTTTCTAAAGAAGGTTTCTTCTTGTTATTACAAGATGACAGCTATTTTGTACACTCTTTCCTTACACCAGAAGCTATGGAAACCGCAGAAAGTCAGTGAGCCCTTTCATCTCCTACCTACTGCTGACACTGTCTCAAATAATGCTCACTTTTGGTGGCTAGGGATGGAGGAGGGGTTTCCCTAGGAATAAGCTGAATAAAGCTTCCTGTTCGGCTAAAGCAGGAAATGTGCTCCAGTGCTGCCTTGCACACAAAGAGTGGAAAATACTTACTAAACAAAATAGCAGGAGATGAAGTGTAAACTGGATTGTCCTTCCATCATGGAGACAAATAGAAAGCCATACTCCCCATCCCCCTAGCTCTCTTGCATTAATGTGCTTAAACTTGAAAAAAAAAATACATACATATGTATACATGTTCTGCATGAACATCAAATGATTACGCTGTGCCTTTAAAAACAAACACTGCAGGATTTTAAACAACAACAATGCTAATTAGGAGGTAGCACTTCCTCCCTCCCACAGGATCAGTTTCTTCTTGTTAGAATAGGAGGTACAACTGGCCAAACCCCATCCTACTACTGGAGAAACTGAACCAGAAGTTGTCATTAGGTTAACCTCCCAGCGTTTCTCTCAAAACATCTCTTCAGAAAGACTAAAAATAAATAGCATAGAAGATGGAAAGGGACAGCCTTCCAGTGTGTCGAACCATTAGGACTCACAGAAAAGAACAGCAATATTAATTTTTGCATAAGTATCTGCAGATGGTAGAAGACAAATATTAATGGAAAAAATGTCCTTCTTCACACCCTACAAAAACAATGACTGTGTAAGACCTCACAGCATTTCCTAAAAGCTGGCCTTCTAATTCACAGAAGATTTCTCCGCTGCCATCATACGCCTTTTGATGAGCTCTGATCACTTCAAAGAGGCACTTGTCCTCACCCACCCTGATGTTTAAGAACTGAAAGTGATGAAAACTACATCACCTAATGCTAGGTCACAGCTACAGATGCACACTGCTAGAAGATGAAAAGCTGTTAGGCAAGTTCCATGGTGTAAAACATATTAGGGCAGCTGGATGCTGGAAACTTATAACAAAACACCACGCAAAGCAGCAACGCACATAAGCTTAATGAAAACCTGATGAAAGACACTTAAAAAAAGTCCTGAATCCAATTAATTCTCTAGACGTGGCTAGTGCAGTTAAACTAAGGTCACAAGTATTGCAGACTACACTTGAATTTTATAATGAGCCACCTCGAGCCACTAGCGCTTCCCACCACCATGAGTTATAAGCCAGTCATTGGCCCCATAGGGACATGTCTCATCATATTTTGATGTCCCTTCTTATCGCACAACACCCTGCTCATCATGCAAAGCTCAAATACACGTCAGGAAAGCATTTTACTAAATGGCCTTAAAAATATCCTTGTATTGAAACAGTCAGGCACAAGTTCATCAGTTGAGGGACATGAAAAGAAGCTTCTCTACCAACCTAAATGGAGAGTTTAAGATGGCCAACCCAAACCAGAGAGAGCTGAACCATTCCAGTGAACCGCAACATCAGTGGTGACCCCTCAAAAAACAACCATCACTAAGACTACATGCAGCTGAAAGCTACCTTCAATATCCTGAAGCAGACATGAAATTAAACTCTCTGAGTGCATGTAGCACACCAATACAAACCCCTTGGAAAGCAGGCCTCCCAGTTGAAGGGCATGGCAGAAGTCTAGCTACTCCTGACAGATAAGCAAGCTTCCCCCTAGTTAGTAAGGGTTGCAAAGATGTAGCACCTACTGCAATACATCATTAACCAGTTCGCCACATCAGAAAGGCCTTTCACATGTGGTGCAATGAATGGATGCATCTGAACTAATGCACTCACTACAGGATACCAAAGAGTATATAACAGAGGAGAAACAGCAGGGATAATTCAAGACACGTTTACCTCGTAATACTCGAATACGTATATCTAGGAGCATATGGATCCTGCACACACACACAAGGACGCACCGTACAGCCAGACATGCAAGCACAGTCCATGACTGTAAAGAACAACTAACTGAAGACAAAGAGCTTTATTCTGCCTGCTTTCCCTCCCTCACATCCCCCCACCCATGCTCAGCAAGGAACAAACACTAATGGACCCCTGTTATCTGAAGGATACTACAGGGAAAGTTTACTTTGAAACAAAATTATGATTTTTCACAAATAAAAACCCCTTACAATTTCAAAGTATGCACTTTCCCAAGCTTCAGGGACATACGTAGCATAGCTTATACCAGCCATCAGTCTGCAGCTACTTCCCAAGATGTGGTGTGACCCAGATTTGAAGTTTGCTAGTCCTCTTCTGGTCCTTCCCATATAAGATCATGATGGGATCACAAAAGTCACCCTGGGACCTTTGGTTCCAAAAGGAAATTATTCTCTGGGCCTCACAAAGCTATTTATTCAAGTAGAAATTACCCATGATTTGAAAAGTAGGTGTACAATGTCCTATCCCCTCAGCCTGAAAGCCAGAGCAGAATACTTAAGTCATCTGATACAATGTCATGTTGCATCTGCCCCTGCACCACAAGAGATACAGTAGTTTACAATATTTTCCCCACAAGAAAAGGTTTATGAGCAATAAGAATCTAGTGAGTGGGAAAGCAATTAAATTTGTTTACAATCCTTGTTGTTCTTACAGTCCCACACCAGCAAACAGCTTTCTCCATGAAACTTCTGTATCTTCAAAAATGGGAAAGAAAATCCCCCTTGTCATTGTTCCCAAACAAAGCCAGCATTATTTGTGAAAAATTGCCTTTGTTTTGCAGATATTGCCCTTTAATGTCAGGAACAGGGTTAAACTTGCAGACAAGCCTTAATGGCTTGCATTATAGAGAGGTTGGTGATGCTAACTACAACTGATCATCCCACCCCATGTCCTTGACCAAATTACAGTATGTAGAAAGCATAGAAGAGAATTGACATGTCTTTATATGCAACTTCATGTCAATATGCTTAGCCTATGCATCAATTCCTTGTGACCAATAGGCAAACAAAATAATCTTCCTTTACAAAAAGGGTATATTTCATATTATTTTAAAAAAAAATAGAAAAAAAAATCATTAATTCTTGTTGACTTTAATAAATGAGATCTTTGAAAAGTAAATATTAGCAGCAGCAATGCAGCTGTTAAGTAGCAAAACTAAATTTGACAGCAGAGACACCACTTACCAAAGAATTTAAAACCAAATGGAGAAAGCCAAACAAAAGAACTGTGTCCAGTTTTGTGAATTGCAATGACAAGAGCAAAGATCATCAAATTAAAAGCAATAACAGGCTTAGCTCAAAGGACTGAGTTGTAATAAAAAAAAATAAGTAGCAAATATATAACTTGTGCAAAACGATGACCAAGAGAGAATATAATAACTGACACATGTAAAATTTTAGGGTTTGCACAGTGCAGCACCAGCTTTATTTCGCCCTTCCCTTTAGATGCGTTGCATCCTTGTACAGTAATAATTAGCTCCCTATTTAAAACAGAGATAAATAAATACTGCTTCCTAGAAGGGCACCAATGTAATACACCACCATACTGCAGGTATCCCCAATAATAAAACATTCTCATTTCAAGTCTGACTGCACCATGCCGTGCCAAACTAACATAACTACATTGGCAGAAAAGGATATATCCGTCTTGGTGAGGAAGAAAAGCTCCTTAAGTTTGTCAAGCAATTACAAAGCACCAAAAAAGTCAAACTGGTTATCACAAAACTTTAGCCTAACACTTGCAAACCACAGAAAGAGCCTTTTGGTAAGGGTGATGATGGTTACCTCCTTTGGAGGTACTGTATACTGAAGTATACCATGAGGAATAATTTTGCAATGAAATAGGTAAATTACCCATACAGGGTTCATACTCTTTGAATCTTATCTATGAAAGGTCTTCCTTATCAATTTTGTTCATAAGTACGCCAGATACAAAGCAGGCTTTCTACTTCCATTTAAAAGAAAACTATTGGTGGTCTCCGATCAGCAATCCTATTTAGGCTAGGCTTACACCTTACACAGCTGCCACAGAAGTTGCAACACAGTTCTTTGCATTCCTGAATGTTTCCAACACATTGAGAAAGCTAAGCTGATGTTGCAAGCCATCTTTCACTTACTCTGTGGGTAGCTAGGACACGTACAAATGAAACCCCATGTAGCAGATGATACAATTTTTACGGCATCCTTTCTCCAAAGTTGGACCAAGCTCGGAAAAAACTCTCCCTACAGCTCTGTGTAGCTGTACAATTAGTCGCTTCTGAGGGCTGCTTTACAGGCTCAGAAAGAAACTTAAGAAGAACCTCCTCGTACTGCCACTACTAAGGAAGCCGAGGCCGAATCTGGATCTTGCTGCTGGTGCTCCGTATGAAGCAAGATCAATTTTTTATATTTTGAAAATACAAACTTGGGATCAGTTCTGCACACAGAATAGCAGCTCAGGAGAACCGAGAGATACAAAACCAGCTGCAAAGTACGCCCAGGTTTCTATTTACTGAGGTCTTCCCATGCACACACAAAAGAATTAATCGGGCATGTGGGCTGCACTGTCAGGAGCCCGGCTGATCCCAGGTCTAGCGCAAACCCGGCATGAACGCAGAAACAAACCGGCCCAGCCCTCCCTCAGGACCTCCGCGCTATCTCCCAGCTAAAACCTCCCCGCGGGGGAAGCGCTGACAGCCAGCCCGCTCGCCCCCGGCCCCTCTCAGCCCGCTGCCCTCGCTGCAGACACTCTCTCCCAACTGAATTACACTTCTGCCACACAGAGGCACTGGGAAAACACCGGCGGCCGCCGGCCCCGCACGCTGACACCTCCCTGCCCGGGCGGCAGCCGGCGCCGGAGCCGCCGGGACGAAGCCCGGGGCCGCGGTCAGTGCGGGGGGACGAGCAGCGCCGCGCTGCAGCCGCCAGACACCGGCGGGGCCCCGGCAGGAGCCGCGGCGGGACGCCGGGGGCGGCCGCCGCCACCCGAAGGCGGGGAGGATGCTCAAGTTTCCCTCTTTCTTTTCTTGTTTAAACAAATAAGTAAAGCAAAGCCTGCCGCGCCGACCGCCCCGCCACCGGGCGGGCTCCCCCCGGCCGGTCCCCCCCGCCGAGCCGCCCCGCCACCCGCCACCGTCCCGGGCTCGCAGCGGCGGGGAAGGGTCGCACTCACGGATCTTGACTTTGCGGTGGTCGAGGCGGGCGAGCAGCGCTTCCAGGGCGCCGAGGCGGCGCTGGAGCCGGGCGTTGCGGTGGCAGAGGGAGTCCGCCTCGCTGAGGATCCCGCCGAAGATGTCGCCGGCGCAGCGGGAGAGGTCGGAGAGCTGCATCAGCAGCGACACCAGCGCGTACGAGCTGACCTGCTCCAACGCCCCGAAGAGCGGCACCGCGCTGCGGCGGCGCCCGCCGCCCCCCTCCGCCGCCCCGGCGTGGTCCCCCGGTGCCGGGCCGCCCCGCTCCGCGCCGTCCCCGCCGGCCTCCTCCAACCTGCACAGCTTCAGCGGCTCCAGGGTCCGCAGCGGGAACGGCATCGCGGCCGGGGGAAGGAGGGCAGCGCAGGGCACGGTGGCGGGGTCGGGCGGGGAGAAGCTAGGCGTCCCCGGTGCAAAAAGTCTTCATCCGCGCAGCGGCCGCGGTGACAAAAGTTCAGAAAGAGGAGAGAGAGAGGGAGAGAGGCAGAGAGGGAGGGAGAACAACAACAACAAATGAATCGGGGCGGGCGGGCTACGCGCTCCGGGGCCGGGGGGGAGCAGCAGCTGCCGCCGCCTGCGCGGAGGGGGAGCCCCGCGCGGCGCCCATGTGCGGGAGCGGCCCCCGGAGGAGGGAGCGGCCCCGGGAGGCGGGAGGGGAGGGGAGCGGGGCGGCCGCCGCCGCACGGCGGGAGCGGGGAGAGCCCGCGGCGGCGCGGCGCTGCCCTGCGGCCGGGAGGCAGGAAAGAGCCCGGCTTTCTCTCGCCGAAGTAGAGGTTGGAGGGGGGGAGGAAGCGCGGGAGGGGGGCTGAAGCGCCCTGAAAGCGGCCACAAAGGAGGAAAGGCAGCCAGAGAGCAGGGGCGGGGAGGAGGAGGAGGAGGAAGGGAGAGAAAAGCCCGGAGCAGCCCCACCTGGGGAACCCCGCGCCGTTGCAGGCACTTTTCTGAACGCACCAAACTCCCAACCCGGAAAGCGAGAGCTGGAAAGAGAGGAGGAGAGAGCGGAGGGGGGAAAAAAAAAGCCTCTACGAACCTGGGAACAGAAAAAGAGGCCGCCGCCTACCTGCGGCTCCCCGAACTGGAGCCTCTGCCAGCGCCTCACCCTTCCTAGCCAGCTAACAGCCAAGGTGGCCGCGGCCGGCCCGGCGCCGCGGCTCTCGGCGCCCAGGCCAGCAGGGCTCCCCAGGGCGCCACCAGCCCCCTCCGGCCCCTCTGCCTCCTGCCCGGCGAAGAAGACAGGGCAGGTCACCGCTGGCGTCTTGCCTCAGCCTTTTCCCCTGCCTTGCCGCAGGTCAGGCCGGAGATGCTGCTCCAAGGCAGGGGAAGAGCAGCCTGCCTGGGAAACACGAGCTGCGGAGTGAGCGGAGCTGTAATCGTTGTTTGTGGTTAATTTTTAGTAAGGTTGATACCAACGTAGGAAAAGCAAAGTCTGAACCAGGCAGCACGACATCGAGTGTCGCAGCACAAAACATCACCCCAGCACGTAATTCTGGTACGGACCGAAGGCAGGTTCAAGCCTTAGAAGCCCCTGCACTTTGCCCATGTAAGACACAATCAGCTCTCCATCAAGATGACGGCTCTGATGGGCTATTCCCCACAGAACCAATTTAGTCTACTAGCAACTGTCAACAGCTGCTATTTAACTTTAATTGGAAAATGGCCTACTGGCTGTGGGCTCCTGCTAAATGATAAAGAGAGGAACCCAATCCCACTCTTCTTATGGAAAAGGGCCCTGGGGAAAAGTGGTTCTGTGGTCCCTTCCTGACCCATAGCCTGCTCTGGCTCCCGCTGCAGCTGCAGCTGGTGACTCTACGTGATGAAAGAAAGAGAACCAGCTGGAGAAGGAAGGACCCAGGGACAGATCCACTGTGCCCTTCCGTTAGCATCTTGGGGGCACATAATTTATAATAAAATATCTTCATCAAAATAATTCTCGTATGTAGTTTTAGCCTTGGTTACTTAAGGGAAATCTGAAGAAAACAATTCCACTAGTAGCGTTTCAGAAGCTCGTTGGAGCATGGAGGAGTTCGGGGGCAAGGCCGCAGGCAGTGGAATACAAACTAAAGGTTCAATGGCACACACAAGAGTTAAGATCTACAGGAAACACGTTTAGGGGTGATACTCATTCACAAAAATTGCAAGTCACTAATTCTTCTCATACATTAAGCTAAAAAAGGCTTCCATCTTCAAGTTTTCCTTGGGAAAAAAAAAAATAATGCAATCTAGTGTAATAAAGTGTAAAAAATCTAGTGCCATGGTCGAGTTGACAGGGTGGTGTCAGGGCAACGGTTGGACTCGATGATCCCTGAGGTCTCTTCCAGCCTGGTTGATTCTGTGATTCTGTGAAAATAAAGAACAAACCCGCCTTTCTTCAGACCTCAGTACAAACAGGTTACCAATGGATAACTTTGCAACTTGTAATGCTTCCGCTGGTTTTGTGTTACCGACAGTACCACTGAGTGCATGTGTGCAGTATTTGTAGCAACTGATGAGAAGAACACGGTACAAACAGGCTAAATGGTGTTTAATCAGGGTTTGAAGCACATAAGGAATCCTAAGCAATAGTCTTGCTACGAGGAAGCTGTCAGGACTGATTAACAGAGGATGGAAAGCAGTCATTCGCTCATATTGAATTCTTCTGGTTTTATTTTGGGACATAATGTCTTCATTAGTTCTTAGATGTGTTTGTTTGGGATAGTCGTTTGATAAAAACTATGGCCTGTTCACTGGCATGTTTCAACGTGAAAGGAGCATATCTTGATACGTTTTTTTAAACTATAGGAGTATCATGGGGAAACCAAGTATGAGGTGGACTTAAATATAAAACACAGTAGAAAGAAAACAAGCAGAGAGCTCAGTTTAGGTGTCAGCTGAAAAGAACCCACAGCAATGTATCTGCCAGGGCAGATATCATAAGACTGTGAGCATGTTTGTCTCATTGGAAGTTACTTATTTTTATTTTGAAGTTTTAGTAATAGGTAGTTTAAAAAAGATATATTTACCAGTCTAATATCCTTTCTGAAAATTCAGATCAAATCCTGATACTGCGAATAGTTTTGCCTTTTCTTATGTGTAAGCAGGAAAAAGTATTTAAAACAGATTTGAGCACAGGGAGAATAATAACAAGAAATCAAAACTTTAGGCAACACCGAAATGCAATAAAGAGCCTCAGCTACTGCGAGTGAGTGGAATTTCGCTGCCAGTGAAGCCTACTTTACCTATTTCACTGGTTCCTATGTTTGCAACTGTAAAAATGAACTACTGTGACAGCTTGAATATTTCTGGTGGGAATAATATCTCATAAAAAAGAAGGTCTTTATAGGACTGACAGTTAAACCAAGTTAAGAAATAAATCTGAATTTGAAATGCACTGATGATCTTGAAACATTCAAAGTCTGTATGTTTTTCTCTTTAATTTACTTGGGTCTGTTTTTCTGGGATGGGCTGTTGCTATATGGAATACTCAGAAAAATACAGATGTGAAAAAAATGTAAATACTGAGTGACTGAAATGTGAACATTGGTTAACTGAAACCAGTAAAGGATGGTCTCAGAGCTTGTTTCTTCCCGTGCGAAAGGCAGGGACATAGGAAGGGAAATGGAGCTTAAATACTTACACAGTTGGAGATTTAAAGTATTCACTGTGCTGGAAAGGAAGCATTTAAAATTTCTAAGTTCAGCGGAAATACAGACTTTCTTAGGGACACACACACACCCCCAGCTCCCATGCATATTTTCTACTTCAAGTGGTTATTGCTGGAAATGTTTCCTTTTCTGACAGCACCACAAGGATGCTCCTGCCCCTTTTTTATACTCAGGTGGGCACCGCAGGCCGGGGGGCAACGCCTGGCAGGGCAGAGGTGGTGACTGCCCCTGGGCTTCTCCCTGCTCTCCATCAGGTTGCTGCCCTCCGCTGAGCCACCGCTGCAGCTCACAGCCCTGCAAGTTCGCATCAGTGCAGGTTGTGGCAATCGTGGTGTGTAAGTGGTGGGAGCAAGGGGCTGCTTTCCATTTAGCTACGTCTGCTGGACATGGAGGTGTGCGAGCTCAGCGGGTAGCAGTCGCTTTCACTTGTGCTGCTAAGCCCGGCAGAGCTGTGACCCGGAGTCCTGGGTCTCACACCTGCAAATACCCTTGGTCAGGAGTGGGAGAGCCTCTGAGAAGAGGAACAGAGCCTAGAAAACCGAGAAGCAAAGGAGGAAGGCAGGCAAAAGGACAGTAGAGACTTTACTAAGTATTTTAAGTCAATATTGATTTCATTTTTAATGAGAATTCAAAGTTCACTGGAAAGTTCATTATGTCTGAATTGTAGCTTTCTTCCTTCAGCATTTTAAGCTTCAAATTACCAAATTAAGGACCTAATAACTTTCGTGTTCTATTTCAAGCAACAGAAGACAAGTCTTGTGGGAGTTACTCATCACCCATTGTGGAATGAATGCCGTCCTTCCCTCAGCTTCTTCCGCAATCCATTTGGGCTCTCAGAAGCAAACGGCGAGCAGTAGTACAAGAGCCATGTGGCCAACCATGAAACATCAGACAGCTCTTCCTGAAATTGTAGTTACATGCCAAGAGGGTAGTTTAGATGTGGTCAGCTAGGATCACCAGGCTCATCCATTGTACCTTAGCCCACAGATTCAAGTCGCATGCCCGTGTAAGCTAGGATAATCCAACCAAGTTGATACACAGAAATACACAACAGTACAGCTTGGGGGGATGGAAGAGGGCATTTCTTGGTTGCTCCCAGAGCAGCACTGATGAGCTCTGGTTTGTGATTTAGAAAGCAAGCTCAATGTTCTGGGCACATAGTCAGCTTCTGTATTTTTGAGTTACTTTGGCTGTTGAGCTGTAGAAGTTTGGTGTAGGCTTAAAATAGAGTCAATTCTGCAAGAGAAGGATGTTTTCTGACATTTTATTCTTTCCTGGTTAACCAAAAGTATGTGGATGCTCCCAGTCTCGTTGGGGCACTGGAGTCTTTTAATCATCATACATTTCATTTCTGTCTTTTGTCAAAGAAACCTGCATAAGATAGGCAGAAAATGGGAATAGATCTGACTCCTGACAAAGTTAAATGGTACCAGAATTTTACCCATTTCTTTTGTGGTCTGTCCCTCATGACTGCATACTTTTTGTGCTTTATATAAAAATTAACAAATTATCACATTAATTACCACAGGAAAAATGATAGCTGTTTTGCTGGGTTTTTTTAAATTTACATTCCACTATGTTAGACTGAAGATCACCTTTGCCTGACGATGCAGCAGAACTTCCAATCATCACTTTTCTTCAAGCTTACCAATGCCAGGAACTGGTATTTTTGTATACTGGAATTAGTACCCAGCATGGCCCAAAAGACTCCCTCCTTGTCAATAAAACCTGTGGATATTCTTTTAAAACTAATAGCAGAACCTCTCTGATGACGACAGGCGTTTCTCTGACACAGGTTGCTTATAAAGTCCTATTTCCCTGGGCATTCGTCATTTCAAACTTCTGTCAGCCCCCAAGCTCTCCTTGTCTGGCTTATCCCTGGGTCATGCACCTGCTTGAAGCCTGGAGCTGAGCTCCCTTTTCTATTCTGATTTTCTTCACCACGTTATCTTCACCATTAAGCAAAGGCAGCAGTGTAATTACAACACCTTCATCCCTGTTATTCAAAGTACTTAGCAGATGTATCCACACTTTCATAGTACACGAGTTTAATATTTTCTTGAGCGCTATCTTAAAGGTTAGTGGTTTGTTGCACCAGTCCCAGTGATTTTACTGTCCCTGCTCTGTTTTCTCAGTGCTAACATTAAGCTAAAACTTATTCTTTGAGTCTGTCCAGCTTGTGGTTTAGACCTTGTGTTGTTCTGCTAGCTGGTCCCTGAGCTTTTCAGAGCTACAAAGCTCTGCATATCTACACAAGTGCAAGAGTGGGCACACTATGTTCTGCCAGCTTAAAAACTCTCAAACCCTTTCTCATTTTTCTATCTTTATACAGTTATCTTTGGATAAAAGCCATGCTAGCAATGGTGCAATGGAACAATCAAAGCTAACTGCA
Organism: Nyctibius grandis; assembly: GCF_013368605.1. Taxonomy (NCBI): domain Eukaryota; kingdom Metazoa; phylum Chordata; class Aves; order Nyctibiiformes; family Nyctibiidae; genus Nyctibius; species Nyctibius grandis. Next base: position 64,152,237 of record NC_090658.1, on the reverse strand, counting down.
GTAGGAACGACACCGTGGAGGAAGCTGTAGTTGTGATGGCCTTAGGATATGATTCAACAACACACCAACCATGCATAACAGCTCTTTGCCGCTAAAAGAGGAGCTCTTCCAGCCCTGCTTTCTTCCTTCCATTCCTGCTCACAGATGCATGGTCTGTAGCTTACTCTGCAAGCATCTGAAGACCTCAGTGTAGAACTACTGCAGCTCTGCTGCATAAAATGAGGCTGCTGACATGCCATGAAGAAATTGCAGGAAAATGTACTCTCGTTATCTGCACCTCAGCACGCAGCAGTTTGTTGTACCATTCTCAGGGGAGCAGAATGGTGGGGGAAAATCTAGGTTGTGAATAGAAAAACATGCAAGAGATCACAGAGCCTGTGAAAAGATGACTATAGCATTACAGCCCCCTCAGAGCTCAGAGCACATAGTGATCATCAGAGGCTTTTGGTCCTTTTGTTCAGTGGACCACAGAGCAAAGAGAAGACTGCCAGCCACTATGGCAGTGTGGGACTGAGAGACAACCTGCCTCTAGGGCTCCAGTTCTTGGAAATGGAAACAGCCCCAAGCTGAATCTCCCTGTAGAGAAACCAAGTTGCTGAGAGATTATCTCATTGGATCAATAATACAGCTCCTGGAGTTGCCATACCAATTTTCTTCATTTGGTTGAGGCATTTCTGTGTCTTTAACACAGTTCATTTCTCACTTCCACTTGCTCTGTGGCAGAAAAAACTTCTGATATATTCTTTTTTTTAATTGATAAAGTGTTTAGGTTTCTGCTTCACAAGGACTTGAGTCATCTAAATATCATGGAATCAGAATGACAGAATGGTTTGGGTTGGAAGGGACCTTTAATGATCATGTAGTCCAACCCCCCTGCCACAGGCAGGGACACCTTCCACTAGACCAGGTTGCTCAAAGCCCCATCCAACTTGGCCTTGAACACTGGCAGGGAGGGGGCAGCCACAGCTTCTCTGGGCAACCTGTTCCAGTGTCTCACCACCCTCACAGTAAAGAATTTCTTCCTAAAATCTAATCTAAATCTAATCTAAATCATGTATAATTATTAATTATTACTGAGTTACATAGCTACAGGTATGCATACAGCAAGTGACTGTAGGACAGGAATATGGGTATCATTGTTTGTGAAAGAAAAATTTCATCTGGAAAAACAAAGGCTGGAGGAATTATCAGCTGAAAATCAGACTCAACATATGAGATTTCATAAATGCTGAGGAAAGTCCTTTGTTGCTGTCCCTAGCTTTAATGAGAACAGCTTGTGTCGAAAGCTTTCATAAATTCCATATGAAATTTTTTATTTACCTAACACACTGACCACATTTATGTCTTCTCTAATTGTGTTATATGTGGTCTCCTTTGAAGTAATTACACAGTTTACATTTTGATTCATTAACTAAAAATTGTAACAAAAAACCTAAAACAGTTTGAAAAACAATTCAATCAAACAAGACTTGAAATTGTATTCTTTTATCAAGACTGATTCTGTTCTCCAATGAATGCCTCAGGACTCAGGGCAAACAATACATCCAACGGACAGGAGCCTCTTAAACTGATCCCTGAACGTGCAGACTGTGCTGGTCCCTAAAGCAGAACTCAGCTTCTCCTTAGGTATTAGCTTCCCACCACCAGTCACTACAGCTACAGAAAAGTACTTGTTTAAAGTATATATATAACACTCTCTAAAAAATATGCCACCCTCTTTTATTTCAGTTGATGAACGCAGATCAGTGGTATGCCAGTCAGTCACAAATGATTTTTGATACGTTGCAGCAGGTCATGCCTCATAAACAAAATACAGGCTTTGGTCAGTGAAAAAACGCAGTGTGTGATAAACCATTGTCCTGGTTTCATTGGGATTTTGTTTCAGTTTGTGGCCAGCCGTGGTGATCAGGGCCATTAGCAGTTAAACGCAGGGCAGCTGACCCCGGCTGGCCCACAGGTGTATTCTATATCATTAACATCAAGTTCACTATAAATGGGAGGGTCTGGGGGAAATGGGGGGGTTGGTTTTGGTCTCTTCTCCTTTTCTTCCCTCATTTCCAACAGTCATGATTCCTGGAGCAACTTACTGGTGATCAGTAGATAAGTATAGTTTTGTCTCTTTTGTGTTGTTGTTTATATTGATTTCTTTATTTCATTAAATCTCTTTAACTTCAACCTACAAGTCTCCCTCCTTTTCCCAATTCCCTTCCTCATTTAGGGAAGGGACATTGGGTGATAGAAAAGCTGTTTATTGTTTAGCCCTGGGCACAGCCTAAATGAGGACAACCATCTATCAACCAACCCAGATTTCCCTGTTCTCTTCCCTGTGAGTGAGCATAGTTTGTCCCTGTGATCTACACTGTGGATGAACCAGTCGCTGGTGAAGTTACAGCGGGGCTGTGTGCATCAATCTGCAACAGACTCTGCTACTGTCTAAACTCACCTCTCCATTTTTTTAGATGTTTTGGATACCTCCTGACATTTTCAGATTAAAAGAAAAGACAAAGTACTTCCTAAATATGTTTAGTGTACTATCCATGATTTGGATATCTACAGGATGCCAGAAAAAATTCTTTTGGCCTTAAGCTGACTTTTAAAAACATTCATTTGGGAAGAATCTACCATGGTGGTAGATCAGTAAAGGTCTCTGGCTGCCTTGTTTGTGTTCCTCTGCATAATTTAATCTTCCTGATGATTTGTTGGGCTGAGATTCAATGTGTTCATGCTGCAAAGCTCAGTGTTTCTGTTTAAATACCCAGTCAGTCTCAGAGACTGACATATTGCTACTAAATGAAGTCTAACGAAAAAATTTTGAATTCCAAAACAATAATTTGGAAGACTGAGAGTAAGGGAAAATCTATTTTATGCCTGTCTAGAGATTACACTGAATAACAAAGTCTACACTAAATGGAGTAACAGTTGAGGATCTGTACACCAAATTAGGAAATTCACAGTGATACATACCTGTGACGGCTGGCACACTTGTATTTTCTACGTCCTGTGCGGTGGTAGTACCACTGCTTTACAGCCGGTATAAATGATCTGAATTATTGGTGTTGTAGAAACATTACTATTAAAATTTCTAACTTGTACAAACAAAACCTTATTTTAAATTAAAAATAAATTGAGTGGTATTAGAGAAAGTAACAGAAATCAGGATTTTTAGCACATACTGCTCTCTGAGTATTCCCAAAAGGTTGTGGGTACCAAATATGTGATTATGCAATAACTGTAATAAATGCAGCTGTGTTTATTTCATTGCACAGATCAGACAAACTGTACAAGCTAAACATCAGTGTCTTGTTCATAAATCAGTAAAAAAAAATGTAGCACAGTACGCAAGATTTACTCAGACCTTTTTTCTGTTCCAAATGTTTTCAGACTTGGCAGAGCAAGTGTTCCTTGGAGGACTATGAATATGCCGAGTTTTAAGCATTTCTAGCAAAATAATTTTTTAGTTAGTTCAAGAAAAAAAAATATAAAGACTTTGCTTAATAGCATAGGAATCGACTTTTAAATACAGTGAAATACAGCTAAAAAAGTTCTGTTTAGTTTTTCTTAGAAGTGGGGTGAAAGAAAGTGTAAAGAATTTCAGGCCAAGGAATAGCTTCTTTAGAAGAAAAAAAAATCCTGACTGTATTTGAGCCTCCTTCCAGGAGCCTTCCTTACGGTCTCTTTCAGAAAAGTTTGTGAATTTAATCCCTGGTTGTACGTACTTGGAAAAAAAAAAAAACAAACACTTTCACAATGATGCCCCTTTGGTTCTTTAGTGTGTTGATTTTTCTGTGCTTTGTATTTAATGACAGTTATAACCACAGTTTTGAATAATAATAAAATTATTGTGATCCACAGCCAAAACTTGTAAATGCATGTAGTCAGTTATTTTCCACTGAAGTCTATAACTTTTTACTATGCTTTCTGTATAGTTGTTTTTTAAAATATATTTTGATAAGGAGGGGACACTTAAACCTGTTTTATTCCGATTCATTTAAGAAAACCTTAAAACAGAAGTCTTCTCACTAATATCTACTGTACCATACCATGATTAACTATTAGGCTAGATACCATTGCCTTCAGTGAAACAGCTACTCGCATGCCCACTGTATTCCATCACATATTTAAGCCATAAACGTTTTGCTAGAGGCCATACTTATTACACAGGAATATGGTGCACACAGTCACAGGTGTCCTGTTGGGACCTGAGACCTCTTGCTGCTATTTATTTTTAATATTTCCAATGCAAAGGAAAATGCTTTGAAAGTTTAACTTCTCCTTTGCTATTTTGATTTACTGGAGCAAAATCATATTAAAAAGAAAACTCTAGTATAGCATTTAGCGTGCGCATTGCTTAGAAACAGTTTTCTGTACACATATTTCTATGTACATGTATTCTCTTCAGGGAATGGATTTTTGTTTGTTTTTAGTTCTCCATATGTATATGCCTAACAAAACAGTCTGAAATTACAAACATGATTTCCAATGTCTGTTTGGGAGAAGACTTCATGTAGTCAGTGGAACTGCTTGGCAATGTGTCTTCTAGGCTGGAAAAAAAGTCACTTGATGCTTTTAAAACGTTGTAGCAGTTGTATTTATACTGAGCCACCAAGCTGTAGAGGGGGAAGGGAATTAAATTTCCCAAGCAACATGAAGTGACTTGAGGCCAACTACAAATCTGACCAGAAAAACTTTCAGAGTGTAAATAACGCACTGTCCTACTTTGATATTAAGGTAACAATCTGAGTTATACTTCTAGAATATAACTGGATATTTCGAGAATATAATTTTATTTCTATAACTGTGAGAGCTGTATTTCATGTTCTCAGCACATTCAATAAAGAAAGTCTACCTGCTTGCCTTCACAGTTCCTTGCAGGCATAATCTTCACAAATCTTCTCACCTAGAAAAATTACTGGATTTTCTCGAGTTCAATTGAAACTTCCAAATAAGGCTGGTAATTTTGCATATCGTGCTTACTATTAACTCAAGTAAGTTTTATATGGTGTGGCTCAAGAAGAAAATTGTAAGTTTGCCTGGTTTTCTTTTAAGCCAAAGGATCCATCAACAAAAATTACCTACAAATTCTTTTCTGTAAGCCAGAAATTCATCCTTGCCTGTGATGCCAGCAGAGCCTTTGACAAAAATTAGGTTGCTGCTGTGCTTAAACCGTGGTCGATCATGTAGGACCAAGTTCTCTAATTGTTTCCTTTCTTCTTTTTCCTCTTTTGTCTTGTATCCATCTGTTGTATGATCTTTGTGGTAGGAATTGCCTTTATTTGCTCCCTGAGTTTGTGAAGAGTTTTGCACCATTGGAATTCTGGGCCATGATTGAAGATTCAGAGGTGTGTGCAGGTGATTATGTCAACAAGCTCATGTTGGTGCACACTAGAGGTGAGGCTGAAATAGCTTTGAAAAGTTAAACTTTATTTACTGGACCTTCCCTGGCATGCCTGGGTTACTCTGTACTAGCAATACTGTTCAGTGGCATTTCATAGAGAGAATGTGAATAACAGTTTCTCCGACTGACATTAAGAGTAAAGGCTGGCAAAGAATCACAGAATCACAGAATGTTAGGGATTGGAAGGGACCTCGAAAGATCATCTAGTCCAATCCCCCTGCCGGAGCAGGATTACCTAGATCACGTCACACAGGAACGCGTCCAGGCGGGTTTTGAATGTCTCCAGAGAAGAAGACTCCACAACCTCTCTGGGCAGCCTGTTCCACTGTTCGGTCACCCTCACTGTAAAGAAGTTTTTCCTCATATTTATGTGGAACCTCGTGTGTTCCAGCTTGCACCCATTGCCCCTTGTCCTGTCAAAGGATGTCACTGAGAAGAGCCTGGCTCCATCCTCATGACACTTGCCCTTTACATATTTATAAACATTAATGAGGTCACCCCTCAGTCTCCTCTTCTCTAAGCTAAAGAGACCCAGCTCCCTCAGCCTCTCCTCATAAGGGAGATGTTCCACTCCCTTAATCATCTTCGTGGCTCTGCGCTGGACTCTCTCTAGCAGTTCCCTGTCTTTCTTGAACCGAGGGGCCCAGAACTGGATACAATATTCCAGATGCGGCCTCACCAGGGCAGAGTAGAGGGGGAGGAGAACCTCTCTTGACCTGCTAACCACACCCCTTCTAGTACACCCCAGGATGCCATTGGCCTTCTTGGCCACAAGGGCACACTGCTGGCTCATGGTCATCCTGCTGTCCACTAGGACCCCCAGGTCCCTTTCCCCTACGCTGCTCTCCAACAGCTCTGCCCCCAACTTGTACTGGTACATGGGGTTGTTCTTGCCCAGATGCAGGACTCTACACTTGCCCTTGTTATATTTCATTAAATTTCTCCCCGCCCAACTCTCCAGCCTGTCCAGGTCTCTCTGAATGGCTGCGCAGCCTTCCGGCACCTCAGCCACTCCTCCCAGTTTTGTGTCATCAGCGAACTTGCTGACAGTGCACTCTAATCCCTCATCCAAGTCATTAATGAATACATTGAATAGAACTGGTCCCAGTACCGACCCTTGAGGGACTCCACTAGACACAGACCTCCAACTGGACTCAGTCCCATTGACCACCACTCTCTGGCTTCTTTCCTTCAGCCACTTCACAATCCACCTCACTACCCGATCATCCAGACCACCCTTCCTCAGTTTAGCTGTGAGGATGCTGTGGGAGACCGTGTCAAACGCTTTACTGAAATTGAGATAGACCACATCCACAGCTTTACCATCATCTGTCCACTGGGTTACTTCCTCATAAAAGGCTATCAAGTTGGTTAAGCATGACTTCCCCTTGCTGAAGCCATGCTGAGTGCCCCTAATGATCCCCCTATCCTTGATGTGCCTAGAGACAGCACCAAGGACAAGTTGTTCCATCACCTTTCCGGGGATGGAGGTGAGGCTGACCGGTCTATAGTTACCCGGGTCCTCCTTCTTGCCCTTTTTGAAGACTGGAGTGACATTCGCTTTCCTCCAGTCCTCAGGCACCTCTCCCGTTGCCCACGACTTAGCAAAGATGATGGAGAGTGGCCTAGCAATGACCTCCGCCAGCTCCCTCAGCACCTGCGGGTGCACCCCATCAGGACCCATGGATTTATGGATGTCCAGATTGCTTAATTGGTCCCTTACCCAGCCCTCATCAACCAAGACAGACTCCTCCTCTATCCTGACTTCTTCTGGGGCCTCAGGGGTCCGGGGCTCCTCAGGACAGCCTCCAGCAGTATAGACAGAGGCAAAGAAGGCATTCAGTAACTCCGCCTTCTTTTTATCCTCTCTCTCCAGGACCCCCACCTCATTCATCAGTGGGCCTACATTGCCTCTAGTGTTGGCTTTACCTGCAATGTATTTGAAGAAGCCCTTTCTGTTGTCCTTGACCTTTCTTGCAAGGTTTAATTCCAAGGAGGCCTTAGCTTTCCTAGTTGCCTCCCTACATCCTCTGACAACAGACTTATATTCCTCCCAAGTGGCCAGCCCCTCCTTCCATGATCTGTACACCCTCTTCTTCCACTTGAGTTTGCCCAGCAGTTCCCTGTTTAACCATGCAGGTCTCCTGGTACCCTTCCTTGACTTCCTACCTGCTGGGATGCTCTGATCTTGAGCTCGGAAGAAGCAGTCCTTGAATGCTAACCAACTATCTTGGGCCCCCTTACCTTCTAGTACCCTATCCCATGGGATTTCCCCTAGCAATTGCTTGAAAAGGCCAAAGTTGGCCCTCCTGAAGTCCAGGGTTGTGATTCTGCTAGCTATTCTGTTCCTGCCACATGAGATCCTGAACTCTACCATCTCATGGTCACTACAACCCAGGCTGCCCTCAACCTTCACCTCTTCAACCAGACCCTCCTTGTTAGTGAGGATAAGATCCAGCAGTGCTCCTCTCCTAGTTGGCTCATCCACCATTTGCATCAGAAAGTTATCATCAATGCACTGGAGGAACCTCCTGGACTCAGGATGGCTGGCTGAGTAGGCCTCCCAGCAAATATCAGGGTAGTTGAAATCCCCCACAACAACCAGGCCCTGTAATTGCGAGACTGCTCTCAGCTGCCTGTAGAAGGTCTCATCACCCTCCTCATCCTGATCCAGTGGCCTGTAATAGATACCCACAACAGTATCACCCCTGCCAGCCTGCCCCTTAATTCGCACCCACAAACTCTCAACTCGCTCCTGATCCGCCCCTGGACAGAACTCAATACATTCTAGCTGCTCACTCACATAAAGAGCAACTCCACCACCTCTCCTTAGCGGCCTGTCTTTCCTGAACAGGACATAGCCATCCATGACCACATTCCAGTCATGCGAGGCGTCCCACCAAGTCTCTGTAATTGCCACTAAATCATAGCAATTTAAATAAAACAATTTTTGTAGGGACCTAGCCAAACTGTTAAAACAACTGAGCAAGTATTTTATTTCAATTGCTACCTAAAGAATTTTTTTTTTTTCCTGCAAGGTCTTACTCCGTTATGGTCCTCTTGTGATAAATTACTGAACAGTTTAAAAAGCAGGCTACAGAAAACAGAAGATGCACCTTGGTTCTTTGTGATATGAGCTGCGTGTTCTGTCTTGTTGTACTAAATGAATCATAAATATTATTCAATATTTAAATTTTTAAAAGGAGAAAAGAGCAGGTGCCTGCCAAGAACAGGTGTTACAAATTTAAGGTTAAATAAAATACAACAATCCTTTCCACATATTATTTCCATAATATACATCAAAAACCATACTCTGCATGAATACGTCCCCAGCTGTGCAGAAGAGAAACTTTTTGTCATGTGTTTTCTCATCTGATCTTGTGCCTAGAATTTACTTCTTGTTTTGGTTCACAAGGGTTCAGTTTTGCTGATGTTGATGGGATTCTGTAAATATCACATTGCTGATTTTAGAGTGATAGTAAACATGGTTACATTTACAGTGAGTAGCTCCATGAGAATGAGAACCTGAAAAAATAATTCAGCAGGTTGCCCAAGGATGGAGATTTGCTCAAGGTTTATTTTGATTTATTTTAAAAGCACATATGAAATTCATCGCTGTCTAATATTGAACATGCATGCAAGGATTTGAAGGAGTGATGCCATATTATTCAAGCCTTTTCTCAAGTCTATCAATGGGTCATTTGAATCCTGTGAGAAAGATTATTTATGATAAAATTAGTGAAACAGTTTGGTAGATGGAATCATTTGATTATAATGTATTTCAACATGTGAACAAGCCCAGACAATGGTGAGAGATGGAGATTGGCAATCACCCTGCGCAAAAAGTCTTTTCCCTCCCTGCTTTCCTTCCACAACATTTCCTTTAAGTGACTCACAGCCTTATCCTTCAGAAAACCCCACTCTTTTTGCAACATGTCACCATCTAAAAATGTGGAAAACATTTTGAAATAATTCTAGAGGAGAATGCACTATACACTAGTGAACCACCAATGCATTTCTCGCTAATCTTCATTTTACATCTCTGACAGAGTCTGAAAAATTGTATCAGGTTTGGGACTACATCTGAAATGCTAGGTGTGCTGGCAGAGGCAATGAATAGACTTTTTCCTTTTCCAGCGGGAGTATCAGAGTTATTAAAACAACTAATGTACAGTTCCAAAGTGCTTTTTTCTTGGAGGATCTTAATGCATGTTACAAATATCTAAACCAAATATTTGGAGGAAGGCAAATGTAACTGTAATAGCTTCTATATCTATTGAACACATAGAAAATATTGGCATGTTTTTCTATAACTACAAATTGTGTAAGGAGCAACTTCTTCACTAGGACTGTAATACAGCACTGGAACAAGTTATCTGCAGGGGAATTTCCATTCTTGAAGGTTTCAAGGCCTGGCCAAAGCCACAGCTGACCTGGATAAAGCCCTGGGCAACCTGGTCTGAGCACACAGCTGACCCTGCTTGAAGACCTCATGATGTCCCTTCCAACCTGAAGTATCCCATGATGCTATGACCTCAAGAGGTGCTTTCCAACCATTATTATTTCCATGATACCGTGAATATGAAATCCAGACTAAGTAGTGGACATGTTAATAACATTCTTTCAACATAATTTTCTAGGCATATAAAGAAACCAGGTGGTTGTTTTTTTTCTGGAGACAAGAGCACAGCATACATCCCAAGGGTCCATCCAGGAGCTGAAGAGAGAGATGGAGACCCTTAGTTTAGGCAGGGATTGAAGGCCTCAGGCTGAGCTGAAATGGGGTTCCTGGGGCCATGGGCAGTGGGGTGGGGGGTCCCAGCTGGGACCAGTCAGGGCCATTCAGGCCCTAGAGGCCTAGTTCTTGGCGTGACTGCCACCTAACATTGCAGTGTGCATAGGAACTTCATCTGAAACACAATCCTGTTGCAGACTGGGAAGTACTCAGAAGCAGCATCACATGTCCGCCAGCTTCTCACAGTTTCTTGCAGGCATCTGCAATTGGCTGCTTTGGAGTTAGGACACTGGGCTATATGGACCTTTGCTCTGACCAGCAGTGTTGTCTTTACAGTTGGTGGAATTCATCAAAGCTCCCATGACAGGAAGAACCAGCTTTCATTCCTAGCGTTTGCCTAGATCCTAGGGAGATTGTCTCAGTCTTTGAGGGACTGTAAGAGCAAGGAGCCAAAGCAGGGCTGGAGAGAGGAACTGAAGATATAGACAAAGAGAAGGAACTGTGGCATGACTAGAGTAGACACCTCCAGAAGTGAGGTAAGCTGGAACAAAACTGACAAAGAAAGTCCCAGGAGGACATTAGCAAGGAGTTAAAGAGGTTGGTGTGCAGTTGGAAACTGGGGCAAACTGAAGGGAAAAAGCCTTGAGCAGCCATCCTACTTCAGAGGCAGGCTTACGTGTAACTGAAAAGATTCTGCTTTCCGAGTGATTCAGCAAGTCCCTTTTGTTCTCTCTCCTTCCTCCCCTCGTTACCACGTTGTGGGTGCCCAAATGACCATACTGCTGGGCCGAAGAGACGGTTTATTCAACATCAGCCTTCTGGAAAAAGATTTGTTTAGTTTTTAAGCAGGTCACATATTTAATTTTGGTAGCCAACCAAGAATTGATTTTTTGCAGTAAGCTGACACTGGTTACACACATAATACTGGTGGAGGTTTTGAACTACTTGTTCTCATGTAATAGTGCTGACTTCAATGGACTGTTCATGTTAGTGATGCGGAAACTGATCAGTAATAATATAGAAGTCTAAATATTTATGTAGGCTTACATTCATTCACTTAGCCAAATCATAGTGTGTGTGTATATATAGAGATACAATGTAAGTATACATGTTGACACATTTTCAGTGACATTTCTTGAGGGCATATCTGTCATCATTCTGTAAAGTAGAACACACATGTGCCTAACCCACATGATTCTACATCCGTATTAATCCAGCGTTAATTAATTTTCTTTATATATAATTTCAACTTCACTGCATTGTTCTGCACATTTAGCTGGATGATAAATACACACACACCTTGTTATGCTGCTAGTCATAAACCAGAAATAAGTACTTTACTACATATGAACAGGTATCTTCCATATTACACTCCTTTTTGGAAGGTGATGCTACAGCAATGTCGTGCTTCCATGAGTACAAGGTGCCACCCTGTGAAATACGTTAATTATAGAAGCTAAGGAACAAGATGCTTTCATCACTTTCTTAGAAGCCTTTAGAACCGACTTGCCATCTCATGTTAACTGAATAGGGTTTTCAAAAGGAAGAATCTGATTTTATTTGCATACATATCTCAATACAAAGTACAGACTAACTTCTTTCTTTGAAGTTCTTCTTCAAAGCATCTTCAAAGGTGGGCCTCTAGTTTGTAAGGAGATATACAGGTAGATGAAATCGGAGTCAATTAACTTTTTAATTTGCTGCTTTAACAATAACATTGTTCCTATTAAAACACTGTTACCCTTGAAGCACTTCAGTCAACAAGTATATACAAATGCTACCACTGTAATGTTTGTTGGTGTTGTCAGAAAAAAGCCTTATAAAGGAAGAAAAAAGCATCTTCCAAACTGTGAATCTTTACCACAACACAAAATTATGCAAAAGCTCAGCTAAATGGAGATGAGCCAAAACAGATTTTCTTCCCCTGGTGAATGTATGATAACTTTATTTGATTCCAAGCAACAGTGTTATCTGCAACAGGATTTGTAGTATCAAATCAAGACCACACTACCTTTGATTCTTTGCTCTTAACTTACTATTATCTTTTGTAAGAAATTATTCACTATAAAATTACTTTCACTATGAAAACCTACAATAAAAAGTCTGATGCTTTCCCAATTCTCTGCCCTTGTAGGCTCTGCTAAATCAGATATAGAAGTAATACATTTTAATAATAATTCTAATATCATGTAGCATGCAGTGATAACAAATGTACTTGGAGCAAAACATTGCCTGCGTGCTAAAATTGATTGTGGGTCTTTTATGGGGTGTCCCAGGGAAATCACACACTGTTTTTATTAGAGTAACTAAGTTAATGTACTTGATCCCTCACACTGAGAGACTAAACTGAAGAAGGATTGACTGTGGAATCCAACTGCTTTCTGAATATAAAAGTAATTTCATTTTTAAAATGCTTATATTAGCAATGGAAAGATTTTCCTTTTGTTTATAAACAGCCCATAAGACATCCTATTTCAACTGCTTTGGTAGAAACAGATGATACCTAGTCACCTTCTGTCCTAACTGTCAAACCTCTTTGCTTTATTCTGCATGCACAGAACACCATTAATCACAGGGGAAAAAAACCCCCACACCTCTATATACAAACGGCAAGGTGGGCACATTTACTTGCTTACATAGCATGTGAGAAATGAGCTGAAAGAAAACAAACATTTCCAAAGTTACCCTGCAGAAACAGTATTTCTCTCACACAGATCTCCCAGATCTCTATACAGATCTGTCTGTAAACCTTGCTTTTTCCAGTTTTTGTAGGCCCCCCCCTCCCCTATGTATACACACACATATATGTATGTGTGTGAATGAGGATTCTACTTCAGCAGCCCTATGGCTGAGAATTTGTGACTGGCTTACAGCCTGTGTGAATTTTGCTAGCTGTTGTTTCCCCGTGACGCATGCCAAACTAGATATCAGAAGCCTTTTGTATTAAAGAATCAAAAAGATGGTAAACAACTGTTTCTGCTTCTCTGCCTGTCCCTTAAGCCTTGTATCACCACCTTTTTGTTTAATGTATCTCCAATGTTACAGTTTTCTTTCTTTCCACTCACTTGTGCCTTTTTTCCTATGAGACTTGCAGCTTACATGTAAACACCCCTAGATTGTTTATTCCCGTAAGTGAATTGTCAGTGTACCACTGGTACAGATCTCTTGCAACAAAACTGTAACGTATTAGGACTGATCCAGCTCCTCAGACTCAAGCTGTGTCCTGCTGCTAGGAATTACTTTCACTGCAGAGTGACCTTCAGTGGACATTTGGTCCCTGTCCTTCCTCTGAGAGTCATTGCAAATGCAATCTCCCTCTGACAGCACCCCTTTTTGGACTCAAAGTGGCCATTGAGTCTCACCACTGCAATATCCCATGGAAGTCTTCATGAAGCACTGTTATATCTCATAGCCCCTCGGGTCTAACTGAAGATCCATAAGAAGGCTCAAGATCATGGTACAACTGGAGAATTAGTTTTTTGGTATCACATAAGGTCTAGACAGAGGTAGGGAGGCACCCCAGCTGCACGCCTGTTAAGCCATGTGATAGCTTTATATTGAGACATACCCTCGCAAACACTGGTAAAGCTTTTGGCTGACGTTTTCGCTCTGGGTGATGCGGATTATACCCCTCTTCACAGCTGGTGTGTAAATAACGCCTGAGAGTTTTCATCAGAGAACATACAGTTATGAACAACATGTTTCTGAGGTAAAAACTAAGATCCCATTGCAAGTAGAAGAAATTCAAGTTGCCAGACAAATTGCAGAGATAGTTGATAAGTTCATCTCTCTAGGCAACAAACTACTGTCACATGGGGGAAAAACGCCTCGAGCTACCAGCCATAGCTAGGAAAGATGTGCCAAGCATTCAAGTCCACAAAGCCATCAATGACAGGGAGCACTGATGAGACAAGTAATGACCAGAAATGCAATTATTTGAGTTCCTCTACAATAGGGACAGCACGAGGAAATAGACTTTGAGGGGGCTGAACTTATTAATTACTAAGGCTAGGTAGGCACGCCCTGCTAATGTTGCCTGCCTTGAAAATTAAGTCCTTGCAAGACTCAAGACTGGAATCAAGGTCGGAAAAAACAGAGCTGCATCAAACATGGCAGCAGGGTCTTCCTCATTTAACTTGGATCAATAACCCCCCCGGCAGCACCTGTCGTGGGAATGAAGCTGTGTGACAGAAGAGTGGGTCCTCCTTGTTTATCAGACATGTTCTCTCCCCCTGGTACTTCTGAACAGAGAGCTCAATAGCCGGGAAGGGAAAGGCAAAGACCAGCCGAGGCTTGAGGAGCTCCAGAGTGCGAAGTGACGGTGCCACCTGGAGCACAGGGCCTGCCACTGACGGGGATCCGCCTCGCACTGAGCTGCAGCTTCAGACCTACAAAACCCATCACGTCGGATCTTCTGCGTCGCTGCAGGTGACAAAGACAGAGCTCCAAAAGTCCCGTGGGGCATGACACGCGCTACTGCCGAGGAGGCGACAACCCCTTTCTAACCCTTCTGCTCTCCTTCCGTTTTTCACATTTTAGAGCTCTGGAATTTGCCGTTTCACCGGCATTTCCAGCACGGTCAGCGCCGCCTCCGTGCTGAGCCTGACACCCATGTGCCCACCGGAGGGCTCCAGGGCAGCGGGCGGCGGTGCGGCCCGCAACGGAGGACCCAGCTGTCCCTCTCGGAAGCGGCTGTACCACAGACACCCCTGTCCCGTCCCCCGGAGCGCGGCGGCCAGCGGCCCCCCCACTTTCAGCCGTTAACGGCTGCTCCGGCTCCGCCCGCCAGCCCGCCCTCGCGCGGCCCCGCCCCCGGACGCGGCGGTGGGGGGGCGGAGAGAAGCTCGGCTCTCACGCATGCGCAAAGAGGCGCTCGGCCCCTCCCGGCGCCGGTTTAGGTGCCCCGCGCGCGCGCCGAGCCGGCAGCCTCTTGCCGCGGGGGATTCTGGGAATGGTAGTCGCCCTGCCCGCCAAGGGAGTACGGCCACAGGCAGGGGGCGGGACTCCCACAATGCATCTCGCAGGGCGGGGCGGGCCGCTCCGCCCCGGATCGCGATCATGTGACCCGTGCACCGGGCCGAGCCTGCGGCTTCCGTGGGGGTGGGGTGAGAGCCGGCGAGGACGGGGGGGTCCGCGCGCGGCTCCGAGGGGCGGGGCCTCCACACAGGTAGCGGGCGGGCGGGGGGCGGGGCTTCCGCTCCGGCGGCCGTTTAACGTGCGCCGGGGGGAGGGGGCGGCGGTCGGCGAGGGTGGTGGCCGTCCTCCTCCTCCCGGGGTGACGGGCAGCGTCTCACGGCTCCGTGCTAGTGAAATGGGGGCATATAGTAGGGGCTGTCTGCGCCCTTAGGGTGGCGGCCTTCGGTGGGTCATCCCCGATGGCTCCCCGGCTTTACAGCGCTGTGCCCCCAGTACCCTCTGCCGCCTCCGTGGAGGGGAGGATTTCGGAGGAGGCGTCTCACCAGGAGCACCTGGAGGAGGTTATTAGGTAGCGCCCGCTGACAGCACATCCAACAGCGGCGATCTGGCGTGTATATGACTGGGTGGCACCCATCAGTGGCATATATAATAGCAATAGTAACTCAGCATCAACTGAGTTTGGACAAGGCTGTTGCCTGTCCCTTTAGAGGAGGTTATTTGGCAAGGGTGAATCGCAGCATCCTCGTGCCACCATCGTTTCTCAGTATTTTGGTTGGTGTGGACTTGAGTAGTCACGGTGTTTTCTAGCAATAATGCATGGGATCGCAAAGCTTGAGATCACGTTGAGGTACCTGTTGGCTGAAGCAGATGCAGAAGATTTTAATTCCTGCCTGTTTTGCTGATCAGGCAGGCCTGGGCAGCTTCTCCTGAAAAATGGATTCTCTTTGAAGAAATGAGTTGACTGCTCTTCTTTGAAGAAACTATAAAGCTGTATTTCCATGCACTGTGACCTGTTTTTTCCCTTGCTTTTATTGCAAATGCTAGTTTTAATGGATGTTTCTTACTTTTTTTTTTCTTCCCTTTGGAGGACAAGAAATTAGTCTAGATGCAGTAAATTGGAAGAAATGGAAGAAAGGAAAATCAAGAGGAGGAGCCCCAAATCATCTACCAGTCACCCTGCTCAGGTTGCTAACTCCAAGAAAAGCTCAGTGCCAGTCAGTAAAAGTACAGCCTTTTCAAATCCTGCACCACAGCCTGCAGTACAAAAACCAAAGTTAAAACGGTAAGCTTGGGAGCATCTTGCAAGCTCAGTGGAAGTGAGAGCTGGAAACCTGCCAACGCTCAGATGGGTGTTTAGATTGGCTGGGACAGAATGAAGAGCGAGCTTCAGACTTGTGAAAGTTTTTGATGACAAAGCAATTTGTGTTTAATGCAATATAATGGTTATTTTACAGAAAAGGAAGGTGCTCCATACTCTTCTTGTAAGCTTTATAAAATGTTAGACACTGCTGTAGACTTGTAACAATTTAGCTGAAGAGATGATATCCAGATGTGACTGGTGAAAGACAAGAGTTGGGTGATCAAATATGGCAAATGGGGGCATCGTATGGGAGATAGCAGAGCCCCAGATGTACAGCTGTGAGGAACAAGTAAGATACTACATGACTGCAAGGTTGGAACTGACAAGTAGGGCAGAAAATGAAGGCTGTAAATTGAACAGGATGAGCTAGAACTGGAATTTTTGGGTGTTACTTGTTTGGGGACCTATCAGTGAGGGCAGTGGTAGCTCCCAGGCCGTACTCATACGCAGCGAGAGGCATTCAGCTCTTCAGCAAGTACCATTTTGGAATAGTTTCTGTTATTGATGATACATCTATTTCAGTTTGAGAATGTTAATTTTCCTGCATGTTGGAAAATATATTCTCTGGCCGTGGCAGATAGATACAGAAGATAAATGAGTGAAGAGGGATTTTAAAGTTAAATGTTAGCTAGAGAGAGGCAGCCGAGTCTGTTGACCTGTAAGTATTAGCTGAAGATTAAATACTGAACTGTTGTCATTAGCACAGATGGTCTGTTTGAAGGATCCAGTATTGAGCCTGATGAATAATTAATTTCTGCACTGTAAAGTCTATACGTTATTTTTCAGGGAAAATGTGTTAATATTTTGAGGGAAATAATAATAAATATTAATGTGCTATAAATTGGTGGTTTCTGCAGCTAACTGTACAGTTTACTTAAGTCTCAACACTATTCTGGAATGTACTAGAAATTCATTTCTTGTAGCCCACAATATTGGCTAGTGAAGAAAATGTCCTTTTTGCTTTAAGCTTTTGAAAAGGACATTCTTGCTCAATTGTTAAGTCAAGCTTACCAAGCAGTGATAATACAGACAATTTCTCAAACTTTCCAAGCAGGAGTGGTAACTGACGCAACAGCATGAGGATGAACTGCTGTTATGATAGTGGAGTAGGAGTATTTAATTAATTTCCACTTCATCTGTAAGAATCTAATGAAATAAGCTCTCCAGGAGCGGTAACATATTGTATTAAACTTCAGATACAGGTGGAAAAAAAAAAAAATCTTTCTGGCATACAAACCTTAAGTCTGAAATTGAAGCAGAAATAGCCAAAGTTAAACCTAAATTGAGATGTGTTGCTCTGAGTTGAACCAGATGTGGCAATTGTTGGACCGTTAGTTGTTCCAGGATATAGACTATGTAGTCTATATGATGTTTATAGACTACAGAAGTTGTTAGGCTGGAAAGAGAATGATTATTCCCTATAGGAAAGAGGGAATTTATGACTTGCAGAGCGTGGGAGTATTCAAGGGAAAGGTGGGGTTTACTATGCTGTAAACCCTATTATCTTCACTATTTAAATAAAGCCCCTTTACTAAGTCTGTGATTTTTTTAATATCCCACAAATTTTAATTTTTAGGCTCAAATTTTTTCGGTGAATCAGATTCTGAGCAGACTCACCGTAAGGCTGCAGAAGCAGCCATGCCAATGTGAGAGAAAGGCTGCGTGCACATATGGATGGGCAAATTGGGGATGAAAACAGCCCCTTACCTGAATTATATTAGGTTAAGATGCAGTCTGTCTGTCTGTCCATCTGTCTCTGGGTCAGAGATGAAATACACTGCTTCTCACTGGTAATTGTGTGTTTAGCTTCCGTATCGATTGTGTGTTCATTTGCGTTTGTAATGGCTATTCATTTTTGTCCGTGTAGTTTCTATGGGCACATGGTGCTCTGAATAAATTTTGTGTCTAGAGAAAATTGTATGGACCCAGGAATATTGATAGTTTTGTTGCAGAGGGGGCTGTAGAGAATTTTTAGCATGTTTAACATTTGTTTGGCTATGGGCTAGTTCTGTTTGGTGTGTGTTAGAGTACTGGGAGATTGCTTTTGATGGTGAGTTTAACAAAATTGGGCTGGTGTTTGAAGGTGAGAAGAAGGAGCTCCAGGAAAATTTATCTGGAGGCAAGGTCACCTTCCTGTATAGGTTATAATGAATTGTTGTCCATACTGGTTGCAGTCTATAGGTGTTTGTGACAACAGGAGCGTAGGATTGTTAAGAGTTTTTCTCTTTGGCTTAAAGAGAGTTTGCAGGTGCTTTTTGAGTGGTTTTATGTAGGTAATGCCCCATGCGCCACGTGGTGTTGTTGGGTAGCGGTCCTCTTTAGATAAGATGGCCATTATATACATGTGCTCTATTCATGTTTCCCACTATTAGCAGGAGATTGTTGGAATCCTTCATTTTGCAGTATCAAACTGTCAAGATAGTGATGATGTTTTTTATTCTTGAGACAAACTGGTGATCCATTTTTTAACTTAAAATGAGTGATTGAAATATGTATTATATATTTTCCATTTCATTTTCAAAGCCTAGATGTACACTTACCTTACATTTCAGATTCTCAGTGAAAGTGAAAGCAGGAAGTGATCTTATTGGTATATTTGTTTATTTTTTTTTTTTCAGTGTAATAAAAGAGAAAGCCAGACCTCCAGGAGGTGAAGCCAAAGGGGCACAGGCAGCACCAATCCAGCATTCTTTTCTCACAGATGTATCAGATGTCCAGGAAATGGAAAGGGGACTTCTGAGTCTCCTGAATGACTTCCACTCTGGCAAACTTCAAGCATTTGGTAAGTGCATTAATTGTCTGTATACAATAATTGCTTTTATAACCATATGGATGGTAACATTTGCAAAAAAATGTGCTGTATGGACTGACTGCCAGGTTGTCATATAGGTCTCTGCTCTATGAAATGAGGTTTAATATAACTTAATAGATCTTACTGCATTTTTAAATGATAGTCCTAGTGTAAGGTTGTCTGTAGCACGAGACGATTCAAATGCCATTTCATTGTTCCTTCCAGCATGGCATCCCAAAGGCAGTACCTTGGCTTATGGATTTAAGATACCAAGTTTAAAGTCACTTATTTATGATAGTATAGGAATACTAAGAAGTAACTGTATTTAGCACCTGATTTTGCAGCATATTAACACTTCAGGCTGTTGGTAACAACTTCTATGGAATCCCATGCAAGTTGCATTTTACCCAGGGTACTCTTCTGTCTTAGCATCTTACTACTTCACAGTTGATGGAGGTTTCAAAAAAACCATGACATTCTTCTCCTTCCATCTTTTCCCTGTACTGTGTAGAAAGATGCTTTTGCAAGTTTAGTGTTAGGTCAGCATGTCGTGTTAATTCCACACTGATTTTACAAGAGAACCTGGAAAGTCTGTATTATATAAAGCATTGGTTACAGGAAAGGAACCCCCAAGATTTATCAGAATTAGAAAGATGGTTTATTGTGATCATTTAAAAATACAGAGCCTTCCTAAATTGGAAAGAAATTCAGAGTATAGAAAAAACATGTATATTCTAAAAACCAGTTCAGTACATTCGGTTATCATAAGGTCACACAACACCAGACAGGATGACAGAAACCTTCAGTAGTGAAACAGAGAGAAATCATTGAGAAAGCAAATTAACTTGTAAATTTGATGTTTAAATTCCTCTCCCCTGATGTAAAAAGCTGCATTTTCACACCTTCATTTGCTCTCTCAGGTTTCTTTATCTGTTGCTCGTCCTTTTAGGAAATGAATGTTCCATAGAGCAGATGGAGCATGTGCGGAGTATGCAGGAGAAACTCGCTCGCCTCAACCTGGAGCTCTATGGGAAGCTGGAAGAACTCCCTGAAGATAAAAGAAAACCAGCCAGTGACTCCAACCTGGATAGGCTGCTGTCAGATGTAAGTACTAGGAAGGCAGAACACACGGAACTTTGCCCACAGCACTCGGCTCAGGAAAACATCACTACTGGGGGAGCAATGATTTACAGTTGAGGAGAATATAATTCTGTAGTGAAGCAAGACATAAGCCCTCCCCTTATCTTGGTTTCAAGAAAACACAGTACCTTGTTTTTTTATAGGCTGCTGCTGCGTTTGGTGAGTGGAGCAGTCTAGCTGTAAACTGTCTGAGGATGTAGGCCTGTTTAGAGCCAGCCAATGTACCAGGGAACTATGACCATTTTCCCTGTGGTCCATCCTCCTATATCCGTGGAAGGCCACACATAACAAGGAATTTAGATCTGTATATTCTATGCTTTCAGTTTCTCCCTTCTCTCGTGTATTTCCATAAAAACCAAAACTGTTAAAGCTTCTTTAAATTTCCTGAGATCAGCAGATTTAAACTTAATTTGGGACTTAGCTCTGTTGGTGTAGAATTCAGTGCCAGTTTGCTTTTTGTAATAAAATCATACGTTTCAGCTCAAGCTATTAGTGATTTCCTTCATTGTTTTAATGTATTTATTTCATCATATCAGCATAACTGTTGCATTTATTTGATTGAAATGCCATTTCTGATACTTTGCACATTTATATTGCAGCTAGAAGAACTGAATTCATCTATGTATCCTTTTCCTTAAATGTCTATTTTGCATTACAATTATTAACGGTAATCAAATTACAGTATATTTCCCCAGTAACTGGTGTCTTTACAGGAGTCAAATCACTTCAATAACATCCTTTCTTTTAAATTAGTACTGCAATACAGCATGGATTTTAGGTTCTTACAATACATAAATGAATGGATCTTAACACTTTTAATTACAGGCTGTCTTGTCATATGGTGATTTATTTAGCTAGCATGTACTGTTTTAGACAATTTGTTGACAGTCAATGGCAAAGCCTGTC
This sequence comes from Nyctibius grandis, assembly GCF_013368605.1. Taxonomy (NCBI): domain Eukaryota; kingdom Metazoa; phylum Chordata; class Aves; order Nyctibiiformes; family Nyctibiidae; genus Nyctibius; species Nyctibius grandis. The sequence continues at coordinate 64,130,993 of NC_090658.1, read as the reverse complement.
AGAAGCAGGGTCTTTCTGCATGCATCTTGCTGAGACATTCTGGAAAAAACATACATAGTAATATTCCTTCTATAGTATTCAGAAGTGTTCTGTCCCCTTGATAAGTGAATCCTATTACCTTTTAGTTTTCTCTAGAAATATACACAGCTGTTTGTCACTGATTTTACTGTGAATAGTGGACTGACCTAATTTTTTATTTCTAGGGTCAGACTATGGTTGAGTCAAATACTTCAGCAGAGCTTTGATAATTGAACAAATGTGTGCTCTTAGCCCTCCCAGAAGAAGGTAAAGCTGAATGTCTTGTCTTTTACATCATGCTTTTGATAAGCCAAGAACACAGTTGAGGACTGTTGCATTCAGTTTATACTGCAGTCTCGTTATTTCTGATGTGACACGCTTTGTATGCATTGAGGAAGGTGGGACTCAAGATACTGCACCAGTACATACATTCTCTGTGCCTGTGGAAAGCTGTTTAAGGCTAGGACCCATCCAAGTGGAATTTGACAATAATATCACATAACAGTGATAAAAATAATCTGCCATCCCCCTTGATCCGCGAGCTGATTCTGGAGGTATATAATGCTTAAATCTCATCGAGGAAGATTAATCTACTGGTTGAGAACTAGCATAGGACTTAATAGAACTGAATTAACCTGGACTGGTGCATACCCCTCACAGGACTAAGCATAGTTTTCGTGTAACACTGCTATCTTGTTTATATCTCATCTGTATGTGAAAATGTTATTCCTTAATGGTTTGCTTCAGCCAAAAACTACATCTAGCAGATGCTCAAGATATTCCAAATGGTGCCACGGGCTGAAAGAACAGCTTTGTCAATTTGGATTCTCCCAGCAGCTTTTCTTTTGTTTTTCCTGACAGTGGAATCTGGAACAGTTGTGGTTTTGTGTTGGTTGTGGTTTTCTTTTTCTTCTTCTTCTTTTTTTTTTTTTTAATTTTACACAATGAAGAATCAAAGTGCAAATCCAAGTGTTTATTTTTGCACATTCCTCTTTGAGCACTGCATTATGTCAGGACTTAGTATCTAGGGTTTTAAGTAGGTTGCTATGAGGCTGTGCTTTTTATTATTGCCTTATTTAATAAAAAAAATGGTGAAACTTGGAAGTATATTTCTTCTGCTCATTGTTCATATGGTTGAAAACAATATATGTATGTAAGTTCATTAGCATTTCTTCAGTTTTTATGAAGGTAGTGATGATGGTGCCTTTCTGATCAGTATGCAGACAATCTGCACACTCTATCTTTAGTGTTTTGTTGATCAGTGATGCCACAGATTAATTTATTGTTAATAAAGTAAAACATTTTAAATATATGATGTTTCATTCAGAAAAGTTGCTATCTGTTCAGCTGTGTTAAGAAGATACGAGTTCTTGCATGGTCTGAATGTTTGCAGAGTTTACTTTTTTTCATTACTGTGAATAATTATAAAATGTCACTAAACTAGAACTAGCATGCGTGCTAGCAGTCCACATAATTTGCTTAAGTATTGTGAAATTCTGAAATTGTTCAATAAATCCAGTATATGCAATTCTATAGTCATTCCTATGTTAGAGATAGTCTGGTATTAACTGGTATCATCTTTGTGTTCACAGAAAAAAAAACCAACTGTATTAGTGTTAAATCAGGCTAGCTTTAGATCCAACATTTCTATCCTGGTCCATCAAACTCTGCCTTTGGTTCTAGATTTATTTTATATTCAGTTTTTAGGTAACACATTCAGGTTCTATATTGTAGTTACTTACTGCACAAGGAATGAAATCTTTATCCTTCTACTTGAGACTGAAGCTTTCATCTGCCCAAAGTGGGCATGTGGCCAGGGAACAGAAGATGCCTGTTGTTCGGCATCTTTGGAGAAGATGCTTCTTCAGCTGCAAGATGTAGTTGTGGATTCCATTAGCTCCAGCTCCTTTCAGAATCACACATGGCGCCAAGTCTGTGCTCTGCAGCTGGGGATAGAAAGATCATTCAAACACCATTGTGTGCTCTGGCTACAAATTCAGCCCCAAACACCGCTATTCCCTGCCTCACCTATCAGGCAAATATCAATTACTAATGAATCAGCAGGGATTGCAGTTGGGCTCTTCCTTTAGGATATTCTTGTTCTTTACATGATTTATCTCCTTTGTTGTTGAGATTCCCTAGAAGTTTTGCATGCTGGTAAAAGTAACTCCTAGTGGGTACGTACCTGTGGCGTTGTGAAATCCAAAGACAGCTTAGGAGAACTAGAATACAACGTGCTCCTCACAAAACAAAGCCAAGGTTCTTCCCCCCCCCCCCCCACACCCACCCTTTAACCAATACTTGGGCAATTATCCTTTTCTGCACAGTAACTTCTCACTGTCAGCACTACAGCTGTGTTTCTGTGCAGACTTCTGAACATCAAGCAGAAGAGCAGCATGATTTAGCCTCATACCTCAAGGTGTAAGGCTACTTACGGTGGCAAAAGTCACATGTAGAGCTGCATTTATACAAGTAAAATGACATTCTTGCAGCTCATTTTGATTCAGGAGGAGAGCCGTACCCTCACGAGCAACTTGTTGCCAATGCAGTATATTGCAGCACTGTAACGCATACTGGTCCCAAAACACTTTTCATCAGTAGTTTTCATAATTTAAGATATTCTATAATAAAGAGAACTCTTTTTCCTTTTTTGGGCTTTGTCATCTAACTGCTTAGGCTTATGACTTCAAACGCATTCCAAATGACTTACAAATGTGTGGTCTGTTGGATGTCTTGATCTCTAAATTTCTGTAGCAATTTAGATATCTAAGTACATAACACATAGGTATAATTCAAGATACGGGCATAAACAAATACCTTTCTCGAGCAGCTGTTCAGAATTATACAAGAATTAGCACCTTTTTCTTCAGCCACCTTAAGCCCACAGGCAAATCACAAGTCACAAAGAATGCATTAATTGCAAATAATTAAGAAATTAAAATTCTCTTATCTGCTCCTGGATATACGTTTGTGTTTTTTACACAATCCATTAATGGTGTATGCTCATTATCTTTTGGATTCATACAAGAAAATTTTGTAGCAAGATATTTGAGAGATTGAGCCTCTCTTTAGGTGGTAATAAACTAATCCCATTTCTCAGCTCTTGCAGGAAAATAAAATCTCCCATAACATGTTTGTTTACAGTCTCCTGTAATTATAAAAGTAAATAAGTGGCTGCAGAAAATGAGCTCCTTTTCTGTTATCTTGTTTCCTTAAGAGCTGTTTATGGAGATAAAAGTGTATTAATATTGAATGTTTCCTGGCCTAAACTCACACTGATAAACAGATACAGTGTTGGAAAGATGCTGCTCTTTCCTGTGTCACTGATCTAGATTACCTCACTCCAAGAGACATCTGTGGAACCTCAATGAACCAAAAAAGACAATAAAAATCAGGAAGAAAAGCTAATAGGAAAGGAAGGTGTCTTAGAGGATTTGGAAGAGGTGGGGAATAGATATGGCCAGCAGGTCGAGGGAGGTGATTCTGCCCCTCTACTCCACTCTTGTGAGACCCCACCTGGAGTACTGAATTCAGCTCTGGGGCCCTCAGCACAGAAAATACATAGACCTGTTGGACCGAGTCCAGAGGAGGGCCACAAAAACGATCAGAGGGCTGAAGCATCTCTCCTATGAAGACAGGCTGAGAGAATTGGGGCTGTTCAGCCTGGAGAAGAGAGGGCTCTGGGGAGACCTTATTGCAGCCTTTTGGTACTTAAAGGAGGCCTATAAAAAGATGGGGACAGACTTTTTAGCAGGGCCTGTTGCGACAGGACAAGGGGTAATGGTTTTAAACTGAAAGAGGGGAGATTTAGGCGAGATATAAGGAAGAAATTTTTTACACTGAGGGTGGTGAAACACTAGAACAGGTTGCCCAGAGAGGTGGTAGATGCCCCATCCCTGGAAACATTCAAGGTCAGGTTGGATGGGGCTCTGAGCAACCTGATACAGTTGACGATGTTCCTGCTCATTGCAAAGGGGGGTGGACTAGATGACCCTTAAAGATCCCTTCCAACCCAAACTATTCTATGATTCTATGATACGAGAGTCAGTGGTATTAAACTAACTGCCTCTTTCTTCAAAAACAGCAAGACAGATTATTAAGGCAGATACCTTTTGTTTAGAAAATATACGGAACTCTAAAAATAAGTTTAGGTATAATAAGAATAGGTAAGGACTGATTTTTTTCCAGTAAGTTGATTAAAATGACTGACGTATACAAATGCTAACATACTCATGCTGAGCTGTGTCTTGACATTCTCATTTGTGTCAAGGAACAGAAACACAAGTTTATCAAGGCCTACTGACCTGATTCTGTTATTGTTCAGCAGGTTGTGTTTTCAAGCTATAGTAACACAAAGGTACAAGGAGCAAAGGCATAAGGGCAAAGTCAAAATAAAAAGCAAGCCTGATTAAATTTGGATCACGACCTTCTGTAAATTTAGTTCAATCAGTAAGAAATCTGAGTATTTACTGTGGAGTTCAATGGCATGTTAGAGCCTTACAAACCACACACAACATACCGAGACTTCACAACTACATCGCATTCTTTGTATTTTATATTGGATATCCATTGTTAATGCCTATTCAGTATCCCCATTGATCCCCATTCATAGCAATTCAAAGTATTGCACTTTTAACACAGTGTATACAGGGATGCTGAACCATCAGTGTATGATGCTCAGCGTTTTTCATATGCTTCAACTCTTGAAACATGGATTTGTACTTTTAGTTCTATTCATTATAGAAATGTAAAAATGCTACCTCACTGTCCTGATCTTCCCAACGCAGAGAGAGAATTGAGTCTTTTTTTTTTTTATTTCTTCAAACATAGGTTCATGATTCTTGCACGAGTTATACTCTCATCTTTCACATGAAAAATTAAGGAAATGACACATTTCCCATAAAAGGCAATAAACCCCAACTCCTGCCCTAGGACAGGAGCAGATGTGGGAATGCTTTGTCCGCATATAGTTTCAAGCTTCTTATGAGAAATCAAAACTCCTGTTTTCATGTGGATAATTTCCCCAACTATTCCCTTCTGTAAATACCAACTATTGTAGGTGTAACAGAGGCTTTGAGGGTACTTTTTTTCTAGAAAGGAGTGGCTCAGAGCTTACCTATCACTGGGAAGCTGGGCACAGAGCTCACCTCTTAAAAATGAAGATGGCAGCCAAATTTGGTGTAGGCTATCCCAAAGCACACGAGGATGCAGGCAGGCTTACTGCATGTTAAGAGATTTTTTTCTCCTAAATGCACTTGCACTCTTCATGCAATCAAATGTGGCACTTCGTGTCAACTGTCACATACATGAATCAGTTCTGTCCATGTGCAAACACTGAGCTCTGAGTTCAGATACTGTTTAGGATTACTAACTCAGAATATGTTCTAGCCAGTAATACTGGAAATTCATTCCTTTTTAATTACAAATAATTAAATTCACTGTCAGTGATGGATGCCTTGTGTATCTCACTATTGTCAAAACAAAACATGGGCTTCATCACAGCCCTCTTCACTCACTATAAAAAAGATAAAATATTTAATATAAATGAGTACATACCAAATCCTCGATTGACTGCCCAGAAGTACCAGCCAGCACACAGCGTAAAACATTTGATGGCAAGAAGAAGACATCAGAGCAGGCCCCACAAAACAACTGCACTGCAAATGCAGAGAAGGTATTTTTATTAGACCTGTGCCAATAAAGCAGAACAATCTAAACACAGTTCCAGGCTTCAGCTGGCTCACAGCGAGGCCTTGCGACAGGCTACCGATTGTTACAGTGAATGCACACGAGCTGCACATCAGCTAGCATGTTTTAATTTGTAGGTACCAGCCTAGAAAGACTTCTCACTAGTTGCATGTTTGCCTCTTTGCTCTTAAGAATGTGCTACTATTGCTATACCAATTTCTTTACAATCGTTAAAAGCTTGCAGGAAAAAGTTCTCCAAATCACATCCTTTCAGTGTTGCTTTTGAAGAAACAAAGGATATATCTGTGTTAATCTGGCAGCAGAGAAACTGATTGTATCACTCTCTTTAAAAAACAATGCTCTAGATGTTCAAACTACTGGAGATAATTTCAACACGTAATATAAAGCAACTCTCAGAATACAATGATTAATAAGGGTAACAGTATACTGCACATCAGAAGCAGCATCAAAAGTACAAATAGCTGTGCTCACGTTATTTGGCTTTCAGTGCACAAACAGCTAGATGGAGGAGCTCAACTTCTCTCTTCAAACTGATTAACTATCTGACACATCTTTGCCTTCTGATGCAGCAGTGATCAGTGTCTTCTGTGCCAGAAGCACTTGCAGTAGACGCACTGTAAAACGCAACATATTTGATTTAATGAAAACCATGAAGGTTTTATCCTAAGAATGTAACTGAAATTTGAAGCTGGCAGGAGACTTGGTTTCTAAGGCAAGGCAATGTCTGGACTTCTAAGTTCCAGACTGGCCTGAAACAGTTGTTCTCAGAAGTTCATGAAATTGCCTCAGCAGATCTGATTTAAACCTACAGCCATGGATTCAGAAAGGCATGCAAACAAAAACCAGCAGCCCCCTCAAAGCAGCCTATCAGTCAAGAGGTTGCTAGTCCAAAATGGAAAACTTGATAGCCATTTCTTAATTTTTGTCACACACACTTGAAAGTTGTAGCCCCTTGGGCTAAATCTCCCTTGGGAGAAGATAGAAGTGTGCCAAGTGTGGATTTACAAGGAAAATGATTACCAGTAATTTGTACTTTACAAACATCAAAAGCATGTTTTTAAACTTCCTGCTCCCCATACAACAGCAGCACTGGAAAAGGCTTTCTCTGCCATCAAACCCACTGAGACATGGTATAAAACCAGAGTGGCTGAACTGCCTAAGTTTATAAATCTGCAATCCCATATTATCAGGTAATGAAGTTGTTTTTTCTGCCAGAAAAGTTGGGTCTTCGATAGCAAATGAAAACCATGTGACAACAGAACACACTATTACTTCTGTAAATTTATTTAGCCAGAGAACTGCGGGTGAGCTGCATCGGGAGTAGAAGAACCATCCCCAAGGCGCTCTTTGGGTAGGGTGTCAGGAACATTCTCAAGCCTCCAAAATTGTGCGTGCTGGGAAAAAAACGAGCCTGGTAGGGCTGTAACATTGCACATTAAGGCACTGCTGGCTCTTCATTCATTCTCCTGAATGACAAAGGCACAAATAGCAGCAGGGTGTAACAGTGGGAGATTTTTAAAGCATTGACTCTGTTGGGCGTTTGGAAAACAACTCTGCAGCATGTATTTTCAAAATCCTCAAGTTTCATTTTTCAAGTTTCACTACTAAATTAAGAACGTACCACGTCATTTTGAAAGGTGTGTAAAAATAGGACACCCTCAAGTAGAGTAAGGAATGGAAGCAAGTTGTTCCTTGTTACTACCCAACGCTTCAACATGACCATCACACCTGTTTTGCATGGGTATCTGTTCAAACTGGTAAGCACTGGCTTTATACAGAATTTGAACAATACTAAAAAGATGCAAACGTTACAACAGCTCCCTCTCTAGCATGACACAATTAGGGAAATTATTGTTTGTCTCTAATCTCCAGATCACTTCAGTAGTTTAACTCTGTAAAATAAATGCTTTTGCAACAGCATGAATACACTAGGAGGAAACCCAACAATGGCTAAAGGAAATGACTAGGAAAGCTAAGGCCTCCTTGGAATTAAACCTTGCAAGAGAGGTCAAGGACAACAGAAAGGGCTTCTTCAAATACATTGCAGGTAAAGCCAACACTAGAGGCAATGTAGGCCCACTGATGAATGAGGTGGGGGCCCTGGAGACAGAGGATAAAAAGAAGGCGGAGTTACTGAATGCCTTCTTTGCCTCTGTCTATACTGCTGGAGGCTGTCCTGAGGAGCCCCGGACCCCTGAGGCCCCAGAAGAAGTCAGGATAGAGGAGGAATCTGTCTTGGTTGATGAGGGCCGGGTCAGGGACCAATTAAGCAACCTGGACGTCCATAAATCCATGGGCCCTGATGGGATGCACCCGCAGGTGCTGAGGGAGCTGGCGGAAGTCATTGCTAGGCCACTCTCCATCATCTTTGCTAAGTCGTGGGCAACGGGAGAGGTGCCTGAGGACTGGAGGAAAGCGAATGTCACTCCAGTCTTCAAAAAGGGCAAGAAGGAGGACCCACGTAACTATAGACTGGTCAGCCTCACCTCCATCCCCGGAAAGGTGATGGAACAACTTGTTCTTGGTGCTGTCTCTAGGCACATCAAGGATAGGGGGATCATTAGGGGCACTCAGCATGGCTTCACCAAGGGGAAGTCATGCTCAACCAACTTGATAGCCTTTTATGAGGACATAACCCGGTGGATAGATGATGGTAAAGCTGTGGATGTGGTCTATCTCGATTTCAGTAAAGCGTTTGACACTGTCTCCCACAGCATCCTCGCAGCTAAACTGAGGAAGTGTGGTCTGGATGATCGGGTAGTGAGCTGGATTGTGAACTGGCTGAAGGAAAGAAGCCAGAAAGTGGTGGTCAATGGGACAGAGTCCAGTTGGAGGCCTGTGTCTAGCGGAGTCCCTCAAGGGTCGGTACTGGGACCAGTTCTATTCAATATATTCATTAATGACTTGGATGAGGGAATAGAGTGCACTGTCAGCAAGTTCGCTGATGACACAAAACTGGGAGGAGTGGCTGACACGCCAGAAGGCTGCGCAGCCATTCAGAGAGACCTGGACAGGCTGGAGAGTTGGGCGGGGAGAAATTTAATGAAATATAACAAGGGCAAGTGTAGAGTCCTGCATCTGGGCAAGAACAACCCCATGTATGAGTACAAGTTGGGGACAGACCTGTTGGAGACCAGCGTAGGGGAAAGGGACCTGGGGGTCCTAGTGGACAGCAGGATGACCATGAGCCAGCAGTGTGCCCTTGTGGCCAAGAAGGCCAATGGCATCCTGGAGTGTATTAGAAGGGGTGTGGTCAGCAGGTCAAGAGAGGTTCTCCTCCCCCTCTACTCTGCCCTGGTGAGGCCGCATCTGGAATATTGTGTCCAGTTCTGGGCCCCTCAGTTCAAGAAAGACAGGGAACTGCTAGAGAGTCCAGCGCAGAGCCACAAAGATGATTAAGGGAGTGGAACATCTCCCTTATGAGGAGAGGCTGAGGGAGCTGGGTCTCTTTAGCTTAGAGAAGAGGAGACTGAGGGGTGACCTCATTAATGTTTATAAATATGTAAAGGGCAAGTGTCATGAGGATGGAGCCAGGCTCTTCTCAGTGACATCCCTTGACAGGACAAGGGGCAATGGGTGCAAGCTGGAACACACGAGGTTCCACATAAATATGAGGAAAAACTTCTTTACAGTGAGGGTGACCGAACACTGGAACAGGCTGCCCAGAGAGGTTGTGGAGTCTCCTTCTCTGGAGACGTTCAAGGCCCGCCTGGACACGTTCCTGTGTGATATGGTCTAGGTAGTCCTGCTCCGGCGGGGGGATTGGACTAGATGATCTTTCGAGGTCCCTTCCAATCCCTAACATTCTGTGATTCTGTGATTCTGTAAAGACCCTTACAGAGCCCATACATCATGCTTTGGTGTCACCTACTCAAAATTTTCCATTGTGTCCCTGTAGTGCTACCACTTCCCACTAGTGCAGACACAGAAACCATGTGCACATGGGACATGGTTCCACTACAGAGATGCAATGCACAATCTAGAGTAGGTGACAAAGGCTTCCTCCCCCCGCTCACCCCAGGGAGTAGGCTGGGGATGGGCAAAAGGCTGGGAGAGGACACAGCCAGGGGAGCTGACTCCGATGGATCCAAAGGGATATTCCTGACCTGAGCAATAAAAGCTCAGGGAAAGAAGGAGGAAGGGAGGGGATGTTTATGTTTATGGCATTTGTCTTCCCAAGCAACTGCTCTGTGTGCCAAGTTCCCGTTTTCCTGGAAATGGCTAAACACCTGCCTGCTGATGGGAAACTGTGAATGACACAGAGCAAGAGCTGGAACAGACTTTAGGTAAGGGGTTAATTGAACTTGGTCAGATAAAATTGATGCAAGTAAAACAGTGTTTCTTAATACCTGGAGGAAACAATAACTTAGTTATTTCAATATCTGTTCTCACATTAACAACTTTGTTGTGCTGTAAGTATTTACGCAATGTTTAGTTAGATGATTGTCCCTGGCTCTGATACCAAGGCATTCCTCTCCTCCCTAGACTGGAACCCTTATTAGCAATGTCTTGTGGTAAGTAGCTGCTGAATACAGAAACTACTTGCAGAGACTGCCTGCTATTGCTTACAAACTTTTTTCTTCTGGTCAGAAGGTCAGTCTTTTATAGACTGTCCGAGTACAAAGATCAACACTCCAGCCAGAGTAGCACTAGGGCTTATATTGCCAAGCTGGGACACAAGAAGAGAGTGAGGGATTCTCAGCTGGCAATTCTCACCATTTTTCTATGCAAAAGGCCTTAAGTAAAACTGAGCCTGAATTCCTGTGCAAGCAAACTCAGATTTTTCCTTTTAAAATTATCATGATTAAACATTCAAAAAGGCATCTGTCTGCTCCCCAATGAATGGCGTACTCCGGGCGTATCCTTTGATGCACTTCTCAGACTAAGTGCATGATGTCTGGATCCTGAAGAACAATAAAAATGAAAGCTGCAGTTCATGACCTACAGCCAAGAAAATCAGTTTTAAATTAACACTTCTCCTAATGATCCTTCTCAGCTAGGTTTCGAAAAACAGTGACACACTTTACATAACATTTATTAAGGAATTAAGGCTGACCACATTTAATACAATAATATTAATTTCCTGTAATTACAGTGTACTTTACGATTTGTTTAAGCAGGTCTCAGATTCTGCAATAACTGCAGATCCCTATAATTCTATTTGGTTCTCTAAAGGGTCAGTTTAGTTTTGATAATTTTTAGTTTGATTTTTAATTTTGACCCAAAACAAAGTTTATAAATCAGTTCTTGCATTGACTGTTTTTGACTAGTCAAACAATTGCTTGAAATGCTTTCGTTTTCAAAGTCCCAAAATAAACAGAGCTTGATTATTAATACTGAACATTTTTTTGAAAAGAACAGTGTTACTAGTTTAGCTCTTACTTAGAACCTAGCTTATTTCCTTTTAGTTTTGACCAAGAATCTGCAAGTTGTTCAAGCCTCATCAAGTGCTTTTAACACATGCAAATAGATAAAGTGGATGAGCACAACTCAGTTTTATGAACTCTTCAACATAAACACGTAGAGGTCACTATGTACGGTACTGGGATAGGACTGCATGATTAATCCAACTAAGTATCACATTCACTCATTCGTGGATAAAGCAGTCACTTTATTGTTGGCTAATAAAGAAAACTAATTAGTGTTTGCTTTTCTCCCTACAAAACAATTATTATATACACAGAGCTCCGAAATTACCCCTGCATGGAGTGTGACTTGGGACATGCCTCAGGTGTACTGCTCTTTCTTCAGTATACTGCGTACCCAGAGGCTGGCTGCTCAGTTAAGCCACCTACCTGCCAGTTCTTGGGTTTTAGCTTCAATGTCTGTTTTAGGTCGAATCAATGTTTCACAGCTCACCAAATGTTCTTAAAGGACAGTCACAGCTCAGACTCGAGCAGTGCCCAAGAGAAACACAGACTGCCATCGGGGTCTTACAAGACAAGGAGGCATAAAGATACATGAGCCAAGCTTGCTGCTTGCAACTAAAATCTGTCATGGAGGATGAATTCAGACATGGCTGGGGATGTAGAGCCTTTAGAAACATCTTCTCAGGAGTTTGTCACTGTAGTAAGTTTGATTACATTGCTAATACTCACTTTAAAAGCTTTTACCAGAATCTTTATAATCATAATAATTTTAACACATATATATTTAAGTTTTCTGACAGTCAGAAAGTTTGACAGAAACTACAGTAGCTAGACCAATTAATAATTTTAAAAGATTAATGCAAGTAAGTACTTTAAACAATGTATTTCCTACTCAAATGCAAAAAGGTTTCTATTTAATTCTCAAACATATCACAGAAAATGAGATACCTCTAAATCACAGGACTAGCTGCAGGATGAATAAGAATGACGTGTAAATCACCAGGTTTATAGTCTATAAGGAGTGAAATTATTTTACATTGTTTTCTGTATATTTTTAAGCTACAGCTTATTATATAAATGCTAAAGATGCAAGTGACCAGGAAAATCGACATAGAAATGCACATACCAGTATTTCTGTAGCAAGTGCTACCTTTCGCTAGGCAGATGCCTAGAGAGCATTTTTGAAATTTGTAAGCAGAATTCAGAGCTGAATGCCTCAAATACATAATTTTCATTTGTGTACTTTTTAACAACAAATAATCCTTGCCTTGAATTCAATTCTCTGTTGTTCTTGTCCTCTGATCAAAACATCTATAGATATTATAGAGAAAAAAAAGATGTTTTTTAAAAATCATTTCCTTGTTTAAACCATCATCAGAACAAAGTGAAACTTGAGATGGTGCTGTATTTCAGCTGTTAGTCCCTAACACTATAGAAATTTAACACTACTAAGTTAACAGCACCAAAATTTTCTTCAGCCTCAGAGTGAAAAGTCCTGCTCCAGATGTCCGTATTAGCACTGAACTTTGCCGACATAAGGCTTTACACAGAGACTTGTTGCACACTTCCATGAGAGCTGTAAATCCCTCTATTCTAAGTCAAAAGACTCCACATGACATTTGTAATGGCTGACATTAGATATAAATTTTGAATCTTAAGTTAATAATTGGAACACCATAGTTCTTTCCCCTCCTATTTAGAAATACCAAGGTTAGTACAAGACCTCCAGCATTTAAGTCTTTACCAGTATTAAACCAACGAAAAACAGAATGTGAAACAACCGAGAACAAACTTGAGTTTTCCCACAAACTGGAAGACTGGGACTAGAGCGAATGAAAGAAAGTAGTTTGCAAATAACCCGACCACCCTGATAAAAGCAATATTGCAGCACTAAGCCAAAGGCCAGAATACTGAAAAGAATGAAAATTTCAAAATACTAGAACAAATACAGTCTAACAGTTAAGCATGTGCCAATATAGGAAACATTTATATGGAACTCTTAAAATAGCAATGCACTTCTGAAAAAAAAAAAAAGGGGTAATGTTAGAAGAAATTTAAAATCAGCATTCCAGGTTAAAACCATTCAGACCACCATTGCAACAAATAAAATTTGTGTCATTTTCTGTCAAGATTTTTAATCTATTTTAATGTAAAATAAAAAACCCCACAGAAACTACAAGAAAAAAAGTAAGCATTTATTATATTAAAGTTGGTAATTCAGTTGGTTCAAAATGTAATCTTGGCAGACCTGCTTCAACTTCTACTGGTTTTACAAGAAGGAATATACAACCTAGCTGACAAAAAGTCTTTTTCTTACTTTGTACAGGCTAAAAGTTATAAGTATCTTAATACTTTCAGAACAGTAGCAAGGGGCTGAATAGGCTACCAAATCAAACAAGGTTCGAGATCAAAGCTGTACATTTATAAAGTGTCTTGAATTCATAGAGATCCTGAGGATCTGAACAAGAAAACCAGAAACCTCTCATTGGGTTAGCTTCTAACTCAAGAATGAAAAAGAATAATTAGTCGTAATACTACAAACATATGCTAAGCACCAGTCGAGAGAAAGTAGGCTGGAAATGTTTTTAAATTAGTAAAATTAGTTTTAAAAAGTTTAAAAAGCCCAACTAACTTGGCTTCTATTTTACAGGATAACAATTTCTTTTGTTCTCATTTGAAATCTAGGCAGATCTCAGATACTAGGACAGAAACATTTCCAGAGTAAAGTCAGCCTAGACCTTATGCAAATAATATTAAGTTTAGTCTACACCTTCAAACATGTACGAACTTCTTCAGCAACATGCTTTATCCTGCAGACTCAGTAGTTTACAGGGTAAAGCTGAGATCGACCACAGAAGTCCACATTTATCGTGCTGGAAGCGAAAAGGAACTTCTCACAGCTTGTTTAATGGAAGAGTTAGTTTGAACGAAGGTTTGATTCCACAGGATCCCACGTAAGGACTGAAGTTTTCTAACTACAAGCAGACTGTAAATCCAGATGAAACAAGAATGAATTTTTTATTAACACTATTAACTTCATGCAACTTCACGGCAACTAGATGTACTGTACTACTATGAGTTTGCATCAGGCTGTACTTTCACCTTAAGGTTTCGGGAGTGCACTTAAAATGTACACTTGCTGAGAAAGCAAGCTGCACACATGCACAATTTCACATGTCTATTGGTAAATTTATATGCCCAAGTGAGGAGTACACAGAAATTCACATAATTCACTGCAAGGCTCACTCAGTAAATTCATTTTGAAATTACCAGCTTGATCATCCAAACATGTGGATGGAGCATATTGTGCATTGCACAATATTGCTATTGTGCAAGAGCCTATCATTGCAAATCTCAACCCTACTCCTACCTAATTTAAACAGACGAGGCAAATATGTATTCAGACTTATAATTAAGCACATAGTATCAAGTACCCGCATTGGGCAATAGCACTACATCTATAGATACTGATACACACAGTTGCAAGCTTCCTTTGGATCCATCTACTTGCCCCCGTTTTCTCTTATCCTTACTGTTGGCTTTGAAGTGTGAGGACATGAATATAAAATAATACATAGAATAACACATCATAATGCCATCTTTATAAAAATTTTAAACCCAGAATTCTAGCTTGGAATCAACATCATATCTATTTCCAGTTTAATTTTTGGCAGTACTCACTTTGTATTAATTCAGATCAGGACAGTCTTGGAGTTGTGACAGTTGAAATGCAACCCCACTTAAATCAATGGATAAAATTTTTTTTCCACAAGTGGAACAAAAATTTTCCTACTATTCTACGTGCACAGCTATTTGCAAAAAGGAAGTTTTAAAACTTCAAAGGATTCCATTGTTTGAAAAGGCTACAGGAGAAAACGATAAGAAACGATTCACAAAAATAACTTTTGATACTTTCAGCATAAAAGTTCTAAGATTATGAATTTTAGCATGTTTCGTGGTTATGAGTCCACCTATGGAAGCAACTTGGCGGAAACTATAAAATCCATCAAAGTGATCAGCTTCTTAATTTTGATAAAACGACATGTGAATTAATACTACTTTTCCATGGGAATTTTCTTGCTTGAACGCTACTTTATCCCCAAAGACAAAGTGCAGAGCAAACTAAGGAATATATTCCTTTTAAGTACCCTTCTACAGCAAAAGGACCTCTTGGTTCCTTCTGATCAGAGAGCAGGTGACTAAGTTCCTTCATGAGGGCAGTGAAAGACAATGGGACTGAAGTTGTAGAAGGGTTTGTTGTAAATTGCAGCACTCTTCTTCCAAAGGCAGGGATACATACAGTTGGAGGCATGTCACTTCTGCATTTTCTGGTAGAATACACCGAGTTACAACTTCCTATAAACTCCTTTAAAAAACTTCTTCTTGAAATACATACTGTGTATTTTCATACTGAGACTGAACTCAAGCTTTGTATCAGTTCAAGATCTGCAAAATAAGGCACAACAGCACGTAGTACAGAGTGCTGAATTCTATGGCAGTTTAATGAAATACACTCCTAAGATACTATAAGGGTTCCCAAAAGTATTTCCTTCAACGTCTGCTGAGAAAGCACATATCGCTGAAGCTACCTACTATACATACCATTTTGCTGTCTGACACAGCCAATCATGTATGCTAGACCTTCAGAAGCCCCTACCAAGTGTTCACATACACAAGTCTTTACAGCAACTGTTGTAATGCTTATTGCACTCCCTGCTCCCCCCAGCTACATGTCAGGAGGGCAAATCATTGATTTTAGTGCCTCCTTTCTCAATATGCAACTGTTCTTTCACATGCTAGTCTTTCTTATTTGCCTTTTGAATGGATACCAAAGACAACAGACTCCTTGCAGAAGACACTCCCAAGTCCAAGTGCCGTTTCTTACATTTAACTTGTTCTACCCCATGGACCATACCCTCTTTGGTCAGCTTAAATGCAGTCTTATTTGAGCCAAAGAGAGAAACACGGACTTCTGAAGTTCGATGACAGAAAGCAAAAGCAACCATTGCTGGTAAAGGGGATATATCAAAGAGTTTACAGGCATTGTACAGTATGAGGTATCTCCATCTCCATGAACTCCTCAGTAGACTGGGAAACACAAACACTCCAGTCATGTAAGGTTCAACAGCAGTATTGCTAGAATTTGTATTTTTTTCATCAATACACCACTGAATGTCAGTTTAATTAACTGCTTTCACTATTTATATTTTCTGTATTTCCTAGGTTGCTCATAATTAAGACCAGTCAAAATGACAGAGCAATTTCAACTGCTTCCAGATCAGATGCATTCTTAGTGTCTGTAAAAGTGTCAAGAGCATATTCTACCAGAGATGGAAGAGAATTCATGCAGCTTTCTGTGCTACAGTATGCTGTCAAAGTGTGACAAATAGAACTTGTAGTTGTCGTAAAACTTTGGATATAAGTTGTGAGATCACAAACCTAGTATGTCATAGCGTTACAATTCTGAATTTTTGAGCATTATAATGAAACAAGGGCTGTTTCTGACAATAACTTAAATGTAAGACATTGAATACCTGTATTAGCTGGAAATCAGTACTGTAAAATCATTTCACAGTACGCCATTTGTGTACTAGGTACAATTAGTGTACAATCAGCAGTGTACAGTTGAGGTACAATTAGTGTACAATCTGGGTTTAAAGCAGGAATTGCACCTTTAAAGCCCATTTTGCCAATTTAAAGGACTGTTACTGAAAGGAAATTACACAGTATTAAATCCTCCCCCCAAACACATAATTGAATTTTGAAAAGCAATTAATTTAAAGACTCCTGGGAAAAAAAGGTTTCTATTTTGCTTGGGTGCTAATTATCAGGACAACACTGTATAGTCTCATTTGGTTATTAGTATATACACATTTTTAACATTGTTCCTAGACAACTGCTAGTTAGTTGTTTTCAAAGACTACTAAGAGAACACAACATTAAAAAATTTTTGTTATTAGAGAATGAAGTCCTTGGTTTTCATGTGTTTTCTTTAGAGTTGTATTATAAATGATTAGTACATCAACATGCATGTCAAAACATGCTGAAATTCTGCTTATGAAATCAAGTTGTATGTCTCAAAAAATGGAACTTTGGGGAGTATAACTAAATACTCAACTGCACACAGACTACTTTGTAAAGTATTTAAGCAACTAAGCATGCAAATATGTTTAAAATACACAAGTTTTTTTTAATCTTCCACATAGAATAAGAATCGCATTGTTATTACTCCCTTGGGAGTAACATGGTTTTGCAACATATTGCCGTTTCATGTAACTCCATTCTACCAGAAACTAAGACTAGAATGAGTCAGGAGACTCTGATTTTTTTTTTTTTTTTTCCCCTTCAGGAAAAAATTATTCAGACTAGGTCATCCATAAAGTTGCATTTAGAGACAAACTCTGCATAGCTAAACCCAGGACAGTACCTCAACTTTGCCCTAAATATAGAACAGAAACACAGCACAGCCCATCCGTAAGGGACAGAGACATCTCACACAAGAAACAATGCTGCAGATTTATTTTCTTTAGTTTTAAGTTTTCATAACCTCAACTTTGTTTAGCCCACATAAGACATTTTCAGTAATAAGAGATCCTCTAATTCACGTACTATACAATTGCAAGTAAAATGAGGGGCACGTGAAGTACAAAAAAAAAAAAAGGAAAATACCAGCTTACACTGGGTAGATTTAAAATACTGCTCAAAAAAGTGGCTTTTCAGCTTTTTACCTTTGCAGTTTGGAAATCTTCTCTGCAGTCCAAAGACAGGCAATGAATGGAGAAAAAAGCAACTCCAAATCAGGTGGAATGAAGAAAGAGGCACATTAGTAGAAGAAACAAAGGAAATTCAAATCAAATGGAAAAGAGACACTTCTCCAATCACAAAGTCCAAAGAAAAGCATTTTGCAGGTATTTCAGAAATGCCTGCTGATGTCCATCCCTTCTAGCTGGGTACAGGAATCACACTCCATACTATTTAGTAGTCTACACTTATACTTGCAATATAGAGAGCACATCTCTTGTACAGTATGTAATTCCTTGCCCCAAAGAGCTTACAATCTAAGTTCATAAAAAAGAATGCATCAAGTAGCTGGATCAAGATCAAACAAATGGAGAAGACAGGTTACATTACTAAGTGAGGTAACTTCTGAACATCATTGTCAGTGATGTTCTTAAGACATTGAGTAATTTTTCAGTTAGATCATGAAAAACTGCTTTAAAATGTACTGAATGATGCATAAAAAGTAATCCACAACAATTCTTAAAAATAGACTTGTTGGCAAGACACAAAAATGTTCAGATTGCTTAAGTTCTTCACTTGAGACACTAACCTGTCATTCTACTAGAAAGATACGGATGTTACACAAATTCATATGTACATGTCACATTTGCATGTGAAAGGCTTTTTAGATTTAAGCTTAAAATGTTAAATTCTGATTTAAGAATCCTGCTGCTATCAACATAGGCTTAATACTTAAATATTATATGAAAATAGTTCTATTTTAAAAATTATTTTTAACTTTAAAATAAACTACGAACAAGATACAGTTGGTTTGAAATCAACATTCTTTGACTACAGCAAGTGACCCACTTTTCCCACTTTTTTTAAACACTGTTCTTGCTACTTGGCATTTATTATAGAAGTGACTAATCCATCACTTTGAAGTTTTTTAGTTTTGGGTTTCTTTTTTTTTTTTTCATTTCCCTGGTTATATCTTATTTTTTAAAGTCAAAGTCACAATTGCACTTTATCTACTAATTAGCAAGACACAGTTGAAATGTAATTTAAATGTAACCTTTGTGCCCATTTAGCTATCATATCTTCTTTTCATGCAACTATGACATTCGTGTCTTTCATACCAGGGAATCTTGCTTTGGATTATATACATAAGCCATCTGCAACACTTCCATGACATTTGAAAAAATGTTGGAATAGTTATAGTAATAAAAACTAACCATAATTATCCAATCTGTATATGATAACCAAAAAGAGATACTTCTTTTTCACCTTAACAAACAGCATAGCCAGTGGAAAAATCTGACTTGAGCTATCCTTTTGTAAGGGAAGCAGATGTTAAGAGAACTTCATTTAAGCACAGAAGTGAGACAGTGAGGATAAGGACTGATAACAGGCAATACATTTTGTTTTAATTTTGAAAGATACTCTCAAGGAAATTAAACCAGAAACAAAGACTTAAACCAGAAACAAAGACTAAAGAACCATACATTTCTTTGACCCAAGTCAGTACTAACATTTAATTTTTAGAAGTGACAACTATATTAGATTTGCTTATTGGAGGATACAAAAGGAGTATAGCCACAGATTACCAAAAGAATTTGATCACTTCTGACCAAGAGCTAAAAAATGAGGGAAGAAAATGGTCAAGGGATTATGATCAACTGTTTCTCATACATGCCACAAAATTACAAAAAATTCACTGTAGCCCTGTAATAAAACCCTCCCCGCTATTTGAATGAGTTTCAATTCCCAGGTAAAGATGAATCAACAAAATTAAAATACTGTGCTGTTTTATTGGTGTAAAAATCACACAATTGCTAGTTCTGATTCTGCAGAGATACATCCATGCAGTTAAACATCTATGATCCCACAGCCAGAAGAAGCCATTAAATAGAATATCTGCTGTTAGTCAGCAATTAATGCAAATTTACATATGAGATCAAAAGGTGTGTATCATACAATATACAACAAATCCTAATACAGTACATCAACCTGAATAGCAGGATACACTCAGGGAACTCTGTTAATAGTGAAGCCTGTCTATATGCCAGAGAAATAAGGCCTGGAAACAAGATGACAGAAGGTACCCCAGAATTCCTAAGAAGCAAACTGTTCATTTTTTGTTTTTATTTTTTTTTTGCTGGGAATTAGAAGTTCATAGAGGTACTGACACATTACTTGACAATACAATTTGTTATAGTGAAGACTGGTGGAGGTGATCTGTTATTAAAAAGTCATGTGTGAAACATGCAATTACAGGTGGTGCTTAGGTCATGTGTAATTACTATGTTGGGGATTTACACCCAACTCTTTCCACAAAAGAGAGGACTGAAAAAGGTCTGTTTGACAGACTACCAATTGTACCATAAATCTTTATATGCATGCGGCTGAATCAGGGTCATGAATGGATAAAATCTGAACACCTGGCAATCTGTGGTTACATACTCTATAATGGATGTAACAAAAACACAAAAACAAATCCAGTTCATATGGCAAACAGCCTCCAAGAACTCTGTCAGCCTGAATAAGTTGGTTTACTGCACAGAGGCAGGCTTTCTACAATTGTGAACAACCTTCCAATTGTGAAAGGCAGCTTGGGAGGTAACATTGGCTGATGACAGATTACTAGTTTTTCTCTTTTCTGGCACAATAAAGTAAATGCCATAGCAAAAGAAGAGTTTATGTGCTTAAAGTCAACTGATTAGCAATCCTCTTCTCCAAAGATGTTTCAATGGGAAAAAAAGAAACCACTAAAAAATTCCAGTTGGAAATTTTGGCGACAAACTCTGCAAACTCAAGTCCAACAAAGATCACGGTTGCCCACAGAAAATGATGTGAGAGGCAGTGTCACATTCAAGGAAAAAGTTTTTCTCTGTACTGAAATTAAAATACTTAAATACAAAAGTGGACAAATTGACAAAACAGAACCACAACATTTAATGTAGAATACAGTGCACTGAGCTAGATGCATGGATCTTTAAATAGGCTTTGAAACCAATACCCCTTACAAAATTAGTAAATTCACAGTTAACGGCAGTAGGCTTAGAGGTGAGAGAAGGGTCGAAGTTGTTCCAGTTGGACTTCCAGGGAGATTCTCTCTTCAAGAACATCCTACAAAAGAAAGATTTTCTACTGACTGTCCACAGAGAATGAATATTAAACATTTCCTCATGTGATCAAAACTGGTAAATGTCAGCTTCAGTTTTGAGAACTAACGTCCAGGTCTTTTCTAGAATCTGGAGAGCGTTTCCAATAATCTGAATAGAAGATTGGCTATCTAGTAATTACTCATAAATGAAAATCAATACTTTGCTCAAAGGTGAAGCCACTTAGTATTTCTTCATTCCTTTCAAATCACCCAAAACCACAAAGCTGTAGCCAGCTGCAAACCCAACTATATTTTCAAATGAAGTTTAAAATGTTAAGGGGGTAAAAGCTGTCATCTCAGTTAAAGCATTTGAAACTCACATTTCTTTTTCCCCAGTTTTTCCTGTTATATGAATTTTGCGCACCTTGACTCTCAAACAGTAACATGAAATTCAGGCTTGATAGTTTTTAAAATGGCCTATCTTCCAGTCTAGACAGTACATTAATTCATGTTTACATTTAAGATTTTTTTTTAATTAATTAGATAATTAAAATTAGATATCTTAACGTAAGAAAGATGGCAAGAGAAAGATGTTAAGATGTGCCTACAGATAAATCCAAAATAATAATAGCTGACCTAGATAAACAGATGACTACTGTTGTTCTTAAGCTGCAAGTTTTGTATTCCAGACTATTATATTTGTTTAAAAATATTTAAAATTTTATTAAGACTTTAAGGTTTGCTTTTTCCTTCAGAAAGCAGACCACTTCAGCTGCTCTTCTCAATACTGCTTTTAAAGTGTCTGATGACCACAACAGGTACCCTGAATTATTAACACTAAGATTTCTGCTTTTTTTATTTTCAGTGTAGCTGAAAGAAAATCAATACATTGAAAAATGTATTTTGTAGTAGTAAAAGCATCCTTTGGAATTTCACAAAGTGTGTCCCAATTAGGTATATTCTATGATCTATAAAAACAACTAAATATTTTATATCTATATCCTCTACTATGTATATTATTGGTTTACAGAGATGCCTGCTACTGTGCATCATTAACATCTTGCCCTCTCAGGCTCTTCTCTTAAACAGACAATGATTATGGAATTACCTTTAGCTGCTGCTGTAGTTCACTATTCAATCTGGCCAAAACAGTGTTGGTTTCCTTGTTACGTCTGATTGATGCCTGAATTGCCTTCTTGTCTTTCCCCACTGATCTGAGAACATATTAGAAGTATTGTAATAAGTCATTTCGTTGCTCAGCTGAGTATCTCATTTATAGTCCCTCTTTTGTACACGAGCAGAACCCTCTTTTCAAATTTTTTAACTTGTTACACTGTTAATTTTCCCTCTCCTGCCTGGCTCGATTAACCTTCCTTGTTTGCATGGAAGCCACATATCCTTGGTTTCAATGGAACAGCAAGAAGCACGTTTTAAAAATTTGTTATAATCAATTTTCTGAAGTCTCAACACACCGTACCACATTCATTTACCTCAAAGGGACTAATGTAATAGTCTACTTTCATGCTAGGACACAAAGACTATACATTTTGGACTGTTCATAGTGACCATTATTTAAAATCAAACATTACATCTTAACACTTCCACCACTTATCTCCAACATACTTGCAGAAGTTAAGAGTTCACGCTCCAAAATTCAAGATCTCTAAATGGTCTCTCAGTAGCAGAGGCTTTGGGATGATCTTGTTTAAAAACCAAAACCCTTCAAACTGTTAAATTAATCTAATTTAAGCACATTGAAATTGTTTGCAACTCCTAGAACAGAAAGCGTATCTGCTGTTTAAATGTAAACTTTCCAGTAACAGATGTATTTATACACTTCTTGGGTTACCTAGGAATAGATGGCTGTGAAGCAAGAACAGCAGCTATGACACCTGTTTTCTGTGTATGTTCCTCAGCTTCAGGTCTTAGCTCATCTTCTGATTTTAATCTTCTGCGAATAGGCTTTGGTGGTGGAGCAAGTGGGGTAGTGCCTTTACTCTGAAGAGGAAAACACAGTCTATTAATTCTCACAAACTGCATTTTACTTGTAATATATAACCTGGCAGCTTGTGTTACATATTCTTAAAATCGCTTACTGAGCTGACTGAATTTACAACTTATCAGATATTTTCTGATGGACATCTAGCATTCTCATATAGTCTGGAAAAAACTTAAGTACTAAATCCTGCCCCCTGGTGAAAGGGCAGTAAGTTGCTACACGCTGACAAAGAACTGTGCAAGCAGAAACACTATGGTACAGCTGACAACTGCAAATACACAACATCTCAGAGCACACTTTCCACCCTGTAATTATGTGTCTGTAACAAAAAAAAAAAGCTACTGTTAACCAAGTTCTGCACTAAAACTTTTGCTCTGTTTCAAAAATCTAACACTTACAAGCATCTTAATTTTCTGCTATCTCAAGAATAAAGCTAATCATGAACATCTTCTCATGCTAAAATTCACCATACACATGCCTATTTCAAGCACACATTGGGTTCAAGTGGATGTGTATAAAGTTGCTGTTGCAAATCAAAACAGTTGTGTAATTTCATATACATCAGACAACTGCACTCTACTTCCAAGTGTACTTTGCATACCACACTAGTGGGGACATTAGCAGGTGCTTTGTCTTCAACTCTTCCATCTGCTTTGGCAACTCTAAGGGAACTTGCAGAATCAGAGGGCTTTTCAACCTAAAGAGATATAAACTATACTTAGAAAACTACTTCTTAAACAAACGTTTCATTCAGTGACAGTTGGAATAAATAGAAGTATGCTGTGTTTCCAATATGTGAATACAACTAACACCTAAAATTCCAGTTCAAGTCTGCTTTAGAAGCACAGGCTGGAATACAACAACAGTATCTGTTTCGGAGCAAAACCATCTAAAACTATCTTGGTCACAAATACTGTTTTGGCCTGAGAGCAGCTCACAGAAGAGGCACATAGTAAAAAGCTGTACTTCCAGAATCAATAGTCAGACCTGTCTTTTGATACAGAAATTAAGATTCGATACAGAATCTAAAATCACTATAAAAAAAGACAAGATATTTACTTGAAAGTACTCTGCTCTCGAGCATTGTACTCTGGATGTTGGAAGACCTCTGAACAAAGTCAAAGACCCAATGTTAGAAGGCACTGTATAGTACAAAAGAGGCTGTGACCTGATAAAACTGCTACAGCTCTTTTTGCTATCACATTACCACCATTATCTATTTGTTACTGCCAAAGGTTAACCCCTCCAATGGAACACAATGCAACTGTTCCCCATCCACCTCAACGCAAAACAATCATCAAGCTTAACTTAAGTAGTTTTCAGCAGCAGCTTAAGCTAACATAGCTGATTTTGCAATGAGGTACATGGAGAGTGCTCAAAAGCTTCTATGTCATTGACCTTCCTGATTAAAGGAAGCAAGAACATGCTGCTGATAGTTGGGAGAACTTTAAAGCACCACCGGTACTTCTGCAACTGAGGATGCAGAAGTGCCCCAGAGAACGTACAATCTGGATGAAGGCTACAAATTATCAAAGGAAAACATGAAGCAATTAACGTAATAGCAGTAAGCTATTATGACATTAATAGGAATAAACCCTGAGGCTTCCAAACGTTTAAGTCCTGTGTTTGTAGTAGGAAACAGGGTTTTGTAAACATCTTTAACAATCTATTGTAGAAGGATGCCAGAGCTCTAGTCACTTTAACTGTTTGTCCAATGGCTTTAACAAAACCAAGTTACTGGAGTTTCAGCAGATGTTTATGATACTTGACAGTCATCTCATTTATTAAGACAGACTACTTTAAAACTTACCAGTGAGTCATTCGGAAGGCTGGCAAGAGTAAGCAGAAAAGTTTTGCCTGTGTTAAGTCTTAAATGCACAAACATAATTATGTTTGTGCACGTATATGCTAATAAGTTACAATCAAGAACTAAGAAGAAAAGAATTTCTTCTGCCTAGGTGTTTGACAGTTGCTAAGTAAGTGTAGCAGTGTTTAATGTAATTGCTTTCTAGCAATGGATTGGGACACTATAAAAAACCCCCACTGAGTTCAAACAGCAGAAGTAGGTTTTAACAAAGTCTCATAACTGTTGGTGGTATTAAGCAATTGACAAGATCTTCACTTCTGCTCACCTGCAAGACTTCTGAGCGTGTTTCAATTTCATCTTCTTCCTCTTTGTTTACACCTGAAACAGCAAATGCCTCAAACTGGCTGAAGTCTGCAAAATTTGGCTGTTCTGGTATTTGTTGAGGTGAGGTACTGGTATGAGCTATTAGGCCTTCAGCATCTACTGGGCGATGCACATGAGGACCTGCACCCTGCAACAAAATAACAAAAATATTTAGTTATCTCACCAAAGAACAGTTTGTGACAGAATGTTAAAGATTATTTGCCTTTTTAGTGGACAAAAATTTATGTCCTGTTAATAGGACAAAGTGCATCTCATCCAAGACACAGACTAGACCACTCTGTGTTTATAAAAAGAGAGAAATATTTAAGAGAAAAGGAAGTTCAATCAGATGTGCTATTATCCAGAGAATGAGACCAAAGATGGATGCACCATAGGACTATCTAGACTCATTGGACAGTAGATGTTTCTGCTGTAACACAGTCCAGCTTGGCTCTGTCAGGCTTGATACAGATTTTTAGTCTAGTTCTGTAGGGAAACATGCTTATGTGATCACACTGTATGGAATATGTCTGTCATTGTACCCTCTTTCCTTGCAGATGATTTCTGGATCCATTGACTGGATTCAATTGCTGGTAACTCAGATTCTAACAAGTAGCTGCTGCTGCTGAAAAACAACTGAAAAGCAATTTTATCTGTCCCATGTCAGATCTGCACAGCAGTTGAAGGATTCAGCTGGCTGACAGAGAGAAAAAACCAACTTTTCTGGAATTTGTTTTCTACCAAATCAGCTAACTGAACTGACTCAGACCAGGACTGAAAAGATCACCAAGTCAATGACAAAGGAAGAAGTAGGATCACTCCTTTTGGGAGCAGGCATGTTATGTAAAACTATACCCTGTGCCAGACACGGATGGAAGACACACACTTATTTTGCAACACGTTGAAAGATTGCTCTCGCACTCTGTGTTATGGGCTATTAGCTATACAGGGACAGGTAAAGAAATGTGAAAGTATAACTTTCCCCTCTTTTCTACAACTTAGAGCTCCAAAGCCACTCACTCCTCATCAATTTCTACTTAAGTCCCTTCCCATGGTTCCATCAGAATCAATTCTTCATTCAGGAAAGGCCAACATTTGGCTATAGTCTAGGTTTTGCCATCATTTACATCCTGTCGGTTTCAAAAAATACCAAGCAATACCACTCAGAGATAAGTTAAAATTCAGAGTTAGATAAAAATGATGCACCAAGTCAGAGTATGATTTTTCAAAAGTGACATCATCACCTGTGAAGGCTGTGGTCTTGGAGGCACTGCAGGGGGACAGGCAACAACTCCAGCCTGTTGCTG
Source organism: Nyctibius grandis (assembly GCF_013368605.1). Taxonomy (NCBI): domain Eukaryota; kingdom Metazoa; phylum Chordata; class Aves; order Nyctibiiformes; family Nyctibiidae; genus Nyctibius; species Nyctibius grandis. The sequence goes on along the minus strand of NC_090658.1, from coordinate 64,104,595 downwards.
TCCTGTAAAAGAGGCATCGTGTTTGGCCAAGATTGTTACTCTTCACATTACAGTGCTATCTAATTTTTTGACTTGTCAACATGAAGAAATCCTGCATTTTGCCTACATGTTGTCATATCCTTTCAAATTAGCAAACAGACAAAACAAGGAACCAAACATTGATCTTGTCCTTTGTTCCAGCTCAAAGTACAGACATGGTCATACTTTTATCTTAGTCCTTTTTTTCTTTTACCCTCATTATACACTCTTAACATTTTCTCATACTTTGTGATCTTGAAAAGTACTGACAAGTCAGAAGTACAATAAAAACCCTGAAGTAGAGCATCAGAAGTGACCTTTAATCATTTCCTCTGAAGTGAAATACTTAACACCTGTCTCTAATACATCTGATACCAAAAGAACTCCTCTTGAAAATTTACTGGCACATGCAATTCATTGCATGTGGGTGCACTACCAAAATGTTATTACTTGACTTTGCTTCCCACATCCATCTAAAGGACTACAATGCCAGCATTCAGAATTTACTTCTAAATTATCTGTTTAAGCGAAGTGGAGTACAAATTTTAATGCAAACAGGAACAGTGACAACATTTTCAGCTTTTTCATTCAGAAGCAGTGTTTTAAAAACACACTCTAAATTTTTCTTCAGAGGAAAAAAAATTGTCTGCTTCAGGAATATATGTACAGAAAAATAATATACACTAGGAATACAGTATATCTACCTGGGGTAACTGAAAAGGATCTGTTCATGTCTAAAGATGATGATCGAGAATGAGAAGGATGAGGCCTCGGAGGCGGCGGCGGCGGCGCAGCATTATCTGGAGATGTTCCTGAATGTGATCTGCAAAACATATAAGCCTCTGTACTGATTTTAGGCAGCTACAACAGAACTAAAATTCAAAAGTTCTTCAAAGTATGCAATTAAAAAATAAAGTTTGGCAGATGGAAAAGAGCCTGATTGCCATTGATTTTGAAGACTGCAAAATCAGTTTTAAACTTCTGTTATTCTTTGATTTCACAATTGTTTTTATATTTCTATTTAATTAAATCTCCATTATCCAAATTATTCTTATATTACCACAAGTAATTTATCTTTGGGAAACCAATAGCTAGATGCACATCCCAAACAATGATAGTTCAGGAACAGAGAATCCTACATTTGGTAATTCCATCCAGATGTTAGTCACTATGATTTGCAAATTATGTAAGATGTAGTCAACATCTTGATTAGGTTTTAAACGGGTTAAGTTCAATGTCACTGAAGAAGAATAGTAAGTTTCTCTTGGACCTGCCTCCAGACAGATTAAGCTTAAGGATATACCTTAGTGTATGAGATAGCTATTTAATTCTCTGCCTGAGATTTTCCAAATCTATACACTTGGTAGCATCTTCAGAAATTTTAACTCACTCTTAGGTAGGATCACCATCTAGTGGATACCTGTTGTAAGTTCATCAAACACACATGCAGAAAGGACAGAAGGATGAAGTACTGCACTAAGTGCCATTTAAGTGGGATTTATTATATACAGAATTTTTGTACAGCTTCCATTTGAAAACAGCTTGCAGAAACTTCCCAGCTAGTCCAATTGGAGCAAGACAGATTTACTGAATCATTGACGTAAATATGACCACTCTTTTATTCAACTCAAATAAGCGACAAAATCTATTCTATGACTGACTTCTGTAACATTCTTCTATAACTATCATAAGATATAAAACCAGGAGAGGTAAAAGGTACCTAAGTTTCACACAAAACCTGAAATTCCTGAATGTAAAAGTCCAGACAGAAAATTGAGTTATTGCAATAGAAAAATCTGCTTCCTTAATATACTCACCAGGACAATGCTTCTCTAACACTGCGTAACCCTCCAGCTGATAAAATACAAATCCAATTACATTGACTCCTAGGGTCACCTCTCTACCCAGTCCAGTGTAAAAGGCACAAGTAGGATAAAAAAGGGAGAAAGTGGTTTAAGGACACTCCTGAAGTATCATTATCTGACACAGCCTTTTTTTGCTTTTTGAAAATACAGAAAGTACTCTGGAATAATGGTAAGGTTAAGGACAATGTCATCTCTATAGATAAAGTCGCAATTGGTAGAAGAGGTATCAGTGGAAGTAAAAGAGGAAGTGGGAGAAAAATTTCCTGGGTGGACACTGCCGGAATTGCCAGATCTGGACAGAAGCTACCTGTGCCATAAAGCAGCAGCTCATCAGAAAGCTTCACTCATCTACACAAGTTCAGCAAGAGAACCCAACCCCAAATCAGAGATAAAAGAACATGTTGAAACCGTCATGTTGATAGTGCAAAAACATACATAGAAGCAGAACAGACAATCAGATTTGCCATTAAGTAACAATGGAGGAAAGAAGTTTTCAAGCTGCTGTACTGAAATGAAAGGCAATTGTAAATCTTTCTTTGCTACTGAAGTCACCCTAATTATTTTTGTTTTAAAACTTACCTCTGAAACTGATTGTAAGATGGTTAATGGCGTAGCTGGTTTTTAATCCTATTCAGGCAGATTTAATGGCAACAATTAGCACCAGCTAGTACAGCACATTCTCTTATGTCAAATGATGCAGTAGGTTACATGCTTGCGTAGCTTCCTCCAGTCCCTTACTTGATGTCGGGCCTACGACTGCCCTTCATTTTATAAAAGCCCATTATTAAACAAGATTGAGTTACTGTCATGATATTTCTAATTTATGTTTTATTCTTCTTTTATGCTGCAAAGTCACCAGGTCTTTCTCTATTAATGCCTAATGGATATTTTCAAAAACACAAAAAATTGCTTTCAAGTAACATCACGATCTCCTGTGCGTACATTCCCTCCATGTTAAGTCAGAAATCTTGATAAAGACTTTCCGCTTAAACAGGAGCTTCATTTGATTGGCCAATCCCAAACAACTTTTTAGACTACATTATTTTTTGAATTTTCACTTACCCATTACCAGGAACAGCACACATTGTTAATGCTTTAGAAAACAGACTGCTTTCAGATTCCCAAGTGTTAAAGTTAAGAATCTCTTTAGCCATCATTTTACAACTAGTTGTCAAACAATCAGAAGCTCAGAACAGGCTTCTTTAAACACCTTTTATGTTTTTTAGTTGCTATTCTACTGACCGTTGCCGTGTTACAGTGCTTCCAATTTGCTCTGGATCTGAAGTATAGGAGTCCGAACTGTAACCATCTGCTGGTAAGAGAAAGTACAAAGTTTCATATTTGTTTTGCATCATTAATATACCCTAACAGATATAGGTAATATATAATTTCAAATATAGAATTTTTATTTTTAAAAAAAGTTCTATATCCTTGTATTGCTTCCCTGTAAGGTATCATCGGGGCAGGACTCAAAATCCTTGCGTCTGAATAATTGAAGGATCCAGTACAAACCAACTCCTCTCACCCAATACTATGAGTTATTGGTTACTACTGGAATGTACTGAAGAATAAACAATGACAATAATGTTGTATTTAAAATACAAAATATAAGTTTCATAAGCAATGATTTTTAAACACTTGATGTTCTATCACTTCAATAATCTAGCCAACAAGAGTAAGGGACATCCGAGAAAAAAAACAGGCAAGAAGTAAGACATGCTTGATTTTAGAAGTGCTGAAGGATTGTCACCAACTGTGTAAGTTAGAAAAGGGAAAAGATATGTCTACAGTACATGGATTAACTCAGTAGCTTTGCTGCTACTGTTGCACCTTCAAAGCTGATAGTCAGCTCTGTTTTGGACTAAATCTTTAAAAGCTTTCAGCTTTTGGTTAAGGCAACCTACAAAAATGAAGGGTACTATTACACAGCATCACGTAGACAGCTTCCTTAAGGATATCTTTACCCTTAAAAGCTGTGCAAACCTTGAGTTTTTTTCCCCCAAAATGAGGAGTCTCACCAAAATCACAAGATTTGTGTGGAATGAATGTAGACAGAAAAACAGCTCTCAGAACAATTTATCACAAGGGATGATTCCAGAGCACCTGGTAAAGCACAATTCAAGGTGGAAAGTCACTGGAGCAATGACACTCACCTGATCAGTTATCAGTAAAGAGGAAAATTCTACTCAAGAACATCAAGATTTTTTCTGAATTACCCAGTCTCAAAGGATTACTTTAACCTCCTAGGACACTAAAGTTTTCAGAAGTGTTAAGACACATCAACCAGGAGTTAGAGACCAGAATCCTGCAGAGATGACTCTCCTGTTTAGTAAGGCACATTCTTACCTGTTACTTTTTTTTTTTTTTCCTTAAAACTGCAGGTACATTAATCTAGTGAAGTTGGCCTGAGACCTTTACCATGCACCGTCAGTTGAGGAATACCTTATTTCAAGTTAATTTCGGATTAAAAGTTATTTTGCAGGTTTACAGGTGTGTGTCTATTCTATGAGGGCTACAGAGAATTAAATAATGATATCTATATACACGTTCTTTAAAAAAAAAAAGAAACAGAAATTGCTACCATGAGATTACATTTAGGTTTTCAAGGATCAAGTGAGAAAATTAAGTTTTAAGCAGAAGTTTGTTATGTGGTAAATGAAATTCTCTCTCTGATCCAAACATCTCTAGTACTGTGTATATTTCTTAAGCCATTCAGGATGTAATATCACCTAGTCAAACAAGAATTCATGTAATCACACTTCTAAACAAGAAAGAGTAAGTCCTTCTGGACCAAAAAGTTCTACATCATTTCAGTACAAAACTACTGAGTTTACACTGATAACAGAATAAGTATTTCTAAACCAATTTCAAAGACATTTGGACAGTAAACAATTTCAATGGTTATGTAAGGCAAAGGATGGTCACTTAGCAAATGTAATCTTCATACTGCACCAAGACTGGCTAATCCAAACTCGTGAGTTTGAACACAATCTTAAATCTAACAGAATCCTTTTTCACTATTTCCATGATAAGCATGAAAGCATGATAGTTAGGTAAAGTTCCTATTATAAAGGATATTGAGACTTCTACAATGTTATTTTTGTCCTCAAGGAAGGTTTCTACATTTCAATATTAGTAATACAAGTTTATCTCCAGCTTTGTTTGTATTTTGTTATGAAGGTTCTCAGTTCAAATACTATTTTAATATATTGATCCATGAACAGTGGACTATGAGAAGTAAAATAATTAACCTGCATCTAAATTTTGAACAATAAAACACTAAGAAATCTGTACTCTTCTGTACAATGCACAAAAAAGCATGTGAACCTATGAACAAAATATTCTAGAAGAAAAGTTCTTAAAAATATCCATTTATGAAATAACACTTTCAAAACAGCAATATCCTAAAAAACCCCAAAAATCCACTTAGAAAAAGACTTGCCTAAATTAAGATTGAGACTTCCTATTCTCAAATGAATTGTCATAGCCAAACAAAAACAAGCAACTAAAATAAACACTGAAAAATGAGTACAGACCAATAACTCAAGCACGCAGACTACAGACACTGTCACTGATTTAGCATAGAAGGTGCTCAGATACACTATTAAAGTATGACACTAAAGAACATTAAGAAATGTAATCACCAAGACAGCAAGTCTGCACAAAAAAAATTGTTAGATTTATAGCATGTTTTTCAGCATCAGAAATTAATTTTCTATAGTTTACTTGTATTAAATTATTTCTTCAGGATTTACCTGAAAGATGCTAACTACCCAAATTACTTACAATATTGACAAGAGCCATTTCTTCAGAAAAAGGACGGGCATCCCATGATAGACACAGTTTGAGGTACTACAGCGTGGCTTTATATTACAATGCAATGAGGTTTGTTTTATTTCACTACATTCTTCCTCTGAGGGAAGGATACTTCTTGGTATAATTACAGTTACAGTCCTTTGTCAAAGGTTAAGCTATATTCAGATAAGGAAAAAGGAGTACAGAAAGGCTCTCAGAACTTAGATTCTGCATGTAGTAGTAGTTTCCCCACTAAAAGACCATGTTTGCTCATTCTTTCTTTTGCATCAAAAGACTACCTAGTAAAGACAGAGCTCTGCTTGAAAAGCAAAAGATAGACAGGCTCTGGATATTGCTCAGAATGAAGAGTGCCGCTGAAACAAGAGTTCATGGGGAAAACAAAGCACACACTGCAAAAAGGCACCTTCTAATTTACTCCTGTATTACAAACCAACTAAAATACTTATGTCTTAATACTGCGCAGCAAAGGACTCAAATAACAAGTTCTTCAAATCTTATTTTTACTGAAGAAAAGTTTCCAGCTTAAAGAAAACGAAAAATTTCAGAAACAGGCTCCACAGATTCATTCAGGTTACATATAATCTGGGACCTCTCTCAATATTAGTAGACTAATCGAATGAAAATAATGCAAAGTGTTTTGGACACAGGAGACACTGAAAATAAAAAAGGCTATTAGAAGCAAAAAACACTTGAAAAGTACCTAAAAAAAAGAAATCTAGAAGTCTATTGCATTTCCTTAGTAGCTAAATCAGAGAGAAGTGCCTGAAAATTTTGAGGTCAACAGTTTTTCACTCTTCAGCATGTTGTTACATGGTTCTGAGGAAGCAGAATCAAATGCTACTTAGTCAGTTCCACTTTCCATACATTTCAATTTCTCATCCTAAGATTAAAAGAGAAAATAGGAAGATGGAAGAGAGCTGACAAAAAAAAGAACTTTTTTGAACACATATGGCAGGAAAATATCTCCAGTGATATCAGTAGAGCTTTCTTAATTACTACTTCTAATATACACTTCATAACAGAAATGTCTATTCTTTGGATAGGTTTATCTCATTTTAGAGCTGCTGTTATTTAGCACGTTTTCATTCACTGTAGAATATAGCAGATCTACATTTTGCATAATGTAACAAATGAGATCAGAAAGTACTTTGATACTTACTAACTGTATTTCCAGCTGTAAATTTTACAGATGAACTCATTTTATTTTCTTCTGGGAGATCAGGTGGTTTCACAAGTAGTGGGCTAGTAGGGTTAGCATGATCTAGATGGAAAAACAAGCCTAATAAACAAATGTATTCAAACTAGCCTTTACTTCTGATGCCAAAGCTTTACATTAGTTTTCTGCCCTTATCTGAACTGCTGCACTCAAGACTAAAATTGTTGTATTTTAATATTTTTGGTGTTTGAATTATTTTAACTTTCAGGTTTTATATTGTAATAGTGTTACTTCTATTTCTCAGTGTTAAAGAGTTGGGAATCTTTACCTATTTACAAGGCTAATGAAATTTTAAAGGAAATGTATTGTGGATACTATATGCTTGTGTATGAGTTACATGACTTCAGGAAATACTGGCGTATTGGGACACATCTGTAAACTGAGACACTCACTGTTCCTCAAGGAAGGCTATCAAACCACCTTGCTTATTTTTGACCAGAGTCCCAAAAAAAACAAAAAAAAGGCCTGCCAATACTCCCAAATGCTGTCAAGTTTCAAAATAAACTCAGTATTTCTGACCACAGTAGAACAAGATTTATCAATGCAGGTTATGTTCTCCATCTTCACAGTCTCCTTCAGTATTTAACAAGGGAACCTAGACATTCTCCTGGAGGCCCAAATCAAATCTATATCATGATAATCCTCAACTACTCCAAGCAATGATCTCCTATAGATAGTGAAATCCTCACTGCAGCAAATAGCCAATTCAAACTCTGCACCTATCTGAACAGTACTCCGATTCTTAACTTGGAGAATCTCATTAATTATGCTGGTTACAACTCCAGATATATTCATCTAAGGAAAAGAAAAAAAGTCACAGCATGTTTAAGGAAGCAAAGCCAACTCTAATTTTACAAAACTTTCCTCATTAGCAAAAGAAAGTATCCTACCGCTTCCAGTTCTTTTAAGCTCCATTTCCTGCATGTGGATTTTGCTTGGAGTCATTCTTATGGGAACTGGGTGCACAATTGCAGTGTCCTGTGGAGATGAGAGTTAAGTGATGTTAGTCTAGTTTTAAATCATTTTATTAATAGTCTCTGACACCATGCGAAATGCCACTTCTAAACGAAACTTCATAAATTTAATTTTTTAAACAGTTCCAGGGAATTTAATATACCCATAAAACCAAAGCTCTAGAAGCTGAAGTTTCTCTAACGATTTATAAGGTGTAACCTGGCATACTACTTTAAAAGGACCCTAGAAATGTTTCTGTAGATTACTGCTTTGTAAATAGGACCTGAATTTTACCAGCTTTCCACCATTTTTGGCATACCAGATACCTGTTACTTCAAGTGCATCTCAGAAAAAAAACTTCAAAACTCCACTCCTCAGCTTTACTTACGGTGTCTCAGAAAGTTATGGCCTCTTTAAATAGTATGAGTAATTCTCTATAAAATAGGTACTTTGTAGTAGTTTAAGACAAATAGTTTCAAGAGTCTTTAAAATAGTAAAATCTTCTAAACTTTAGTCTAATAAACCCTATGGAATATATCTCTAGATATGTGTTGACCTTACACTCCGGCATTTTCTTTGTAGTTCAGACAAGGGACTCCATTTTAATGTACTTTATAGACAGCCCTTTTCATTCAGTTTGGAGACTGAGTGTAGATAGCTTAAATAAAAAAATCTCAAAGCTTTTCTGTTTGTTCACAAGTAACCTAAAAATACGGACATAGCTGTCTGAGCTTTTTTTACTGTCATCTATATTTAGAATATATGAATTGGTGGGACAATGACAGCACAAAAAAAATCCCAGTTTATATTCTGACCCTAGAAACAAGAAGTTTCAAAGCTACCCTTGTGCCAGAAATTTAATCTGTTCTGACTACTCAATTAGATCCATTTCACCAAGCATAATACATTTACATTAATATTTTCTAAAACTGTTTAAACTGACTCACACTACTCGTTGCAAATATAAGCTTTTAAAACCACATTCTAGTCGCAGCTCAAACACTCTTGTTGCACCAAGTTTTCAGGAATAGTTATCACTTTAAAATACGTTGCGCTTTTTTTCCCCCGTAATGGGATTATCACGCAAAGATCACTCTTACTGTAGCTACTTCAGTCCTCTGCTGTAATCTAATGAGCAGCTACTACAAAAATCGTGTCTCAGTTAAATGGATTTTTATATAGTGTATCAATTCAGATCATGAATCTAATTTTACACAAAACAACTTTCACTTACAATAGGGAAATTATGTTCCTATACTGGGGGATGAATGTACGGTTTTACTCTTTCCACTTATCTTCTACCTCCAAAGCAGCTGCTTTTCCAACAAAAATAAAAGAACTGGACTATGAATTTACTCTTTAGTTAGTTATTAACAACTGCTCAAGAAAGCAGACTCTGTCCTTTGGGAAAGCAGTTGTTGTTCAATAAATCAGTCCTATGCATCACTGTTGAGACTGCTAAAGTAAGAAGTCTGCATACTGCCACTGAAAATTTGCTGTCATTTGTTCTTATTTTCAGATGAAAATAAAGGCTCTGAAGTATCTATTCCCGAAGTCTGTTACATTAGCAAGCATCAAAGATGCCTACTACTCTTTAAAATTTTTCTCAACTACAAGCATTGTAAGAAAACAACTCAAGAATGTGATCTCCCAGTATATTTTTTTTGTATTTCTATTGAATTTCTGTTTATACACACAAGCATACACACACATATACAAACAAAAACATATATATGGCTATATATGAGTTTTCCATATATTATCACTGTTCTACTTTTTAGATTAACAATGTATGGGAAAAATTTCAAACTTCAGATTTCTGTCATTTACTAATTATGTATAAAAATAAATTACTATTTTATTGTGGAAACACGACTGTGATAGCTCTTCACTGTCGAGCAATTATACACAGTAAGAAACAACTATAAACTGATTTCCACCATGTTTACTTCCTTAAAATATAAAAATACAGTACATTTCAACCAAAAAAAGTCTCTCTCAGATTAAAAAGGGCTGATTTTAGTAGATTAAAGTAGGACATTTTCATTTGTTTTGAATATTTACTAAGGGCAATTCTGAGCACAGAGAACAGTGCAGTTTGGAGTCTAGCTTCCAGCATCTAGAAATCCTATTTCCACATAAATATCAGTATTAACTTTCAGAGTGGAGCATTAACGTATTTAAAATATATGTCTATTTATGTACTATATCTTTTCAGAAGTGACCTGTTTAATACTAAAAGCAGTTAAATGCGTATTACGTACGCCTATTATATTTTGTTATATAATCAAATGGACACTAACATTGTAATTAATTAAATTTAAACAGACACTAACAGTGGTAATTAAACCCGTAAGAAAAGCAGGATGAAAGCAGCAGCTAAATACTTAAGTAATTTTAATGCATTTCAGAACTGCTTCAATGTCACAGCTGTGAAGTTTAAAACCAGCAAAATCTGAAACACTGTAGAGAATTTCTGGCTCCCAAACTTGGCAAGTTATTTAACTACATAATCCTTCAGAGCACTCCTCACCGAGTAAAGCCTTAGAGCAGTACAGGTTTTAGCTGGAGAAATACTAAAAGCCTTGTTAATAAGTAACTTGGTGAAAACATTAGGAGTATGAAATACCACACCCATTAAAGCCCAGTAGTTTTTTCAGTGAAGCTGGCATTGTCAACTCCTAAGAGTTTCTGCAAATCAAGCTCTGCAACTTGAAAAAACCCCAAATAACACTGAAGACAAAATTTAAAATGGGACTGGTTTATCACTGGGAGGGGCCCTTGTGTTAACTTATAAATATTTTTCAAAAAAGCAATGCATTTAAATACTTTGTGTAATACAGGTTTTGACAGCAGTGGTATTATATCAAAACCAAGGGAAAAAAGCATTCTTTGCACTCAGTCTTAAACATGAGCAGTACTAGAAAATTTATATTCCTAAAATAAGCAAAAAAATTAAGAAGCCTGCCACCATTCCCCAAAAAGCAGTCCATGAAATCATGCATAACAGCTAATTACAATGAATGGAAATTCAGTGTTAATAAAATTAATTTCAAACAAGCAAGCTAAGTGATTGACTTACAGGATCAGCTGGTGCAATGTTAGAATCAAATTGGGTCAGAGTTTGTGAGCTTGAAGAGCGTTCGCTAAATGTCTCCCACTGCTGAACAGACAGAGGAGAGAAGTCAGCATGATGAGAAAGATGGGAGCAAAAGATCACTGAGGAGATTTAGCATAGTAGTTCGGAGGTTGCACTGGAAAGTACTATATTTGCACTGGACAGTACTTGACGACTTGGAAAGCACACTCATGCACATTAAGCATTTCTGTTTCAGTCTGAGATTGTTGTGCAACCAAGTTTGTTATCTGTCAATATTAATCTTTACATTCACATTTCATAATGAAGATACAGGTGCACAGTCAACACAGAAGTACCTTCAGAGTTCATGTTTGCCAATGAAAATCATACAATAAAAAATTTGGTTAAGCCATTCAAAAACTGTAAAGATAAAATCGGTGCCACGTGGGTGTATTTGTAATTATAAAAACCACAGAAATGCTCCTCAGCTTTGTAGCTGCCGAGTTTCAAACGTATTTTGTAAATGTTGATTTTCTTACAAAATCCCAGACAAATGAAGACTGAGCAGAGTACTCCAATTACACCAGTTCAACTTGCCAGTGCAACCCCTGAGAAGTGATTCTATGCTGTAAAAGAGTATTTTTACAAGTCTAAATCACTGACAAGGCAAAGAATTAAATTCAAACATACTGTTGATTGCTGAAAGCAAATAACTTGATCTCTGAACAGTTTTATAAGATATAGGCATGTTGTATCAATACATGGTTGTCAAGAGTCCTCCTGTTTGGTAAGTCAAGCTACAGCCACAACTGGATCAACAAAGTACCAAAGTACATAAAATTAGTCTGTGATCCAGAAACCAGATTACAAATCACAACAGGAATGCTAAACTTGTTATATTTTGGTAAAATAACAAGTAAATATTGACAAAGTTTCAAACACTACAACAAAAGTTACAAATACAAAATTTTCAGTGCTCAGAAAATTTGACAAAAACGATGTTAGTATAGTTGTGAAAACAAATCAATATTCTCGTCCCACCTCTATAGGCAAATCAGTGTAAATGATTCCAGAAGATACAGTACAAACTACATGGTGCTAGTCAACCTATTCTCACGTGCTCCTCTGCACCAAACTATACTCAGTGAACGAACTGTATGTGAACCTAGTCTAAAACAGTTATTTCAGAAATAACTCTTTATAGAAATTCCTAAATAACTGCTTTCAATCAGCTGAAATTAAATTCAGAAAAAGATCAACTAAATTTGTAACTGCTTTCATCCGCAGTGCCGCTCCTTGTAGAAACAGAACGTTATGTCCTCATTACAAACTTTAAAATAAGGCAAAGGTTATGAGACACTGTTTATATGGGTTTTTTTGTTGTTTGTTTTAGAGACACAAAACTACTCCCTTTGTGGACAGAATCTAACGAAACCATTTTAGTAAGGATGTAAGTTTTCCCCTTCCTAACTGCTCTGTCCCACTCCCTGTACTGAACAGCTCATCTCTGTGTCACTCCACCCCTTTGTGGAGAGGCAGCATTGCGAGTAGTTTGAAGCTATACAAACATGTTGAGTGAGCCAGTTATTACTAAGTCAGAAACTTAATGGCCAAGTTCTGCCAGCCTTTCCCCCGATTTGGCCTCCTGCATTTACACAGCTGCTCATTTTCACGAAACACACATTAATTTTAGGACTACCACTGCCCTTTTAAACTTGATTTGGCCAGTGGCTTCAAAGTTACTGGTGAGACTGGCAAACAGGCCATCTGATTACAGAAATAGTTTCTTAATTTTTCAAAACTTCCATAAAGACATACAGCATCTATGTTATATGTAAGATGAATGCTAAAATATTATTTTTTAGAGATGGATGCTGAATTTACCTCTTATTCTACTCCTCTGAAGCCAAACTGCAGGACATTTATTACTTGTCCTTATGCTCCCTAGCTGGGCACAGACAAAGGAACACCAACACCTCCTGACAGCTCTGGGGAATATGCTGTTTGTGCTCCATCCTGAAATACTACCAGAAGCTAGTTACTGCTAATTCCCTGGTTAATAGAAAGCTACACATATTAAGGATGTACTGGACTGCATCTCAAACTCTGTGCAAGGTTTAAGAGCATTGACAATACAACTGATCAGCTAGGATAAAACTCCCACTAGTTGAAACTAAAATACTTGCCTTTGACTTGCAAAAATCTTTCAAAAATACTTTCAAAAGGTTAGTTACTAAAAACTAAGACTCACGACAACCTGAGCCGTTACCAAAAAAAAGACATTTGAAACAAGGGGTCAGTGGTGAACTCAAAAGCAAATCTCCACATCTGTGTCAAAGCTAATATGACCACATGACACTAGATTGTTTTAAATAAAAATTTCATTTTTTGAAATTGAAATTGGTCTAAACTTGAATTTCATTTCAATTTTCAATTTTTTTTTTTAAGCTCGCAGAACTAAGTGCTGAACCTTGAGATCGGATGGAAAAGATGTCTGAAGTGAGAAAAGGGATGAGTGAAGAGATGAGAGCATGAAGAATGCAGTATCCAGAGTTAAGTGGATTTTCATGGAGTTCTTTATTCTCAAGTTTGAGATTGATGCCTTGGGTCCATACTTGTGAGCTTACAGTAACTGAGTCTGGCAACTGGAGTCTAAAAATCAACTATAAGCTAGGAAGAACAGAGTAACCAACAGTTTTGAAACTAACTGGGATGAAACTGCCTTGAAAGGCAGATGATCCAAAGATGCATAGCTTTTTCAAGCAATTCATTTGTTGATGACAGTTATAAGAGGTTGAAAGAAGAAACAATTAGACTGGTGCCTGCAGTAATACCAGAAATTTTTTCATGGCATTAAAACCTTGAGGACTTTGACCTGACTCATGCTGAAAAGAAAATGCTAAGGAGCAAGAAGCATGCACAGCAATGTAGCTGAAAAATCAGAAAGTCCTTTGTGTTAGAACAAAAAACCCTTAACATTTAATAAATGTTCAACTCTTATTTTAGTATAGTTAGTATTTGGTAGTATATTTATTGTGAGAACTTTTCCAAACCTCTTAAAAGTTTTAGTAGATTTTCAGAAAGAAAATACCACATTATCTATCTGAATGGACAAAGTCAGTTTTGTAAGACAAGATTTTGGCTGACAGAGAATTGTCATTAACTTTGTTCCACTAGTGCAATTACCCTATTCAACTGGTTTGAGTTGCATTGGACACGGAAGGAATCTGTTCAATTATGATGCAGCTTCCCATGATTAGCTTATTAAATCTTTACTGCAAACATGAGGCAATGTATCAATGCAAATTTTAATACAGTTGCAGACATTTACAGCTTTTAAGCATCAACTGAGTATCTGCTCACCTCCCTCCTAAAATATAGCTTCCTCCCAGCAGTCTAAGAGTCACTATGTCAAATAGAACAACTAAGAAACACTAAATAATTTCCTACATTTTTTATTTGGTAAGCACATCCCTGTGAAGCTAGCATTTGCCCTTGAAAGGAACAGCAGACTTTACAAAGCCCTTCCTCCTGAGAGATGAAGAAAGTTTCCCCTGCTCCTAACTTCAGTCCTAAAAATTTGCTTATTTTCTGTATCATATGGACTCTCCTTTGGTTAGTCTAAATCTTCTACTATCAATCTTCTATTCACTTGAAATTTAATGAAGAAAGAAGAAAGCCACAAAAAGCTCTTTCAATAAGAGAAGCAGGTAAGATAATACTCAGCTACTGATAGGACTGTCTTAGATGTTAAAATAAGTTTTATATTCTTCTTGAAAGTCTCAGATTATTAAAGTAAAAGAGTTTTCCATAAATAATTTCAATACTTTTCCCCTTCCCCCTCCCCCCTTATAATGAAATATAAGCCTACATCATCTTTGTATTATGGTTGCAGTCAGGAACTCATTTGAGCCTCTGAAGTAGCTCTTAGGATAAAACATTGGTTTATTCTAAGTCACAAAGGCAAAAATACTAAAACAGAGCAACAAGAAAATCTCTAGGAATCAATCCCTTACAGGCTTTTTAAACAATGGACATTTGTGGGGAAAAAAAAACCCAAACTGTTTGGTAACTTCAGTTTCAAATTCTGACAAAATATAGCTTTACTATATAAGACTGCTTATATAGCAAATATGTATGGTAAAGGATGATAAAGCAGCAGCACATAACAGCAAAAATTTAAAATTTAAATTAATTTAGCCAGCAGCTGGCTTCAGATTCAACTTTGAGTCTTTTCTTCTGAAACAAGCTACGACTTCTCTACATTACTGGTGAGACACTTTATATTTCAGGGTAAAATAATCTCCAGAAATAATATCCAGATCTGTCAGAAATTTATTTTGAAGTTCTGCAAAAGTGTTGGTTATAAAAGCCCTTCAGAAGTAACAAAAAAACCCCAACCAAAAACCCACCCTAAAAAAAAAAAAAATCAAGAATGAATCCAACTTCTCTAATAAATGAGTTGATTTTGTGATTAATGTAAAGCTTAATTACCATTAATGACAACATTTTAAACAGTAGCTCACCTCACAATGAGAGAGAAAAATCAGAAGGAAAGCATTATCTTTTTTACAATTTAACATGCATAGAACCTTCCTGGGTCTACTGTCCTGCTGAACTTTTTCACAATGTGTGATCAGCAATCCACTTATGATGAATTATGGAGGCATACACAATTTAGTTATTGCAATGGCAATGAAATAAGTCAAATAAAAGTGCTAACCTCACTGCCCTGATTCAATTCCGGCCAGGTCTGGTTTAGGGATGGCATTGATGGAGACTTGCTTGGAGGTGCTTCTGCTGGAGAGCCAGAGTAACCTACCTCGCCAGTCTGTTCCCCAACTTCTGAAATGACAGGAATCACTATAAACCAAGACCATGAAATGCATTCAGTTTATTCTCAGAAGAGCTGCTTATATCTCATGGAAAGTGCAAAGCACCCTTTGATTTCAGCTTTTCCAAGTAAATACTTATCAGCAGACAAAAAAACACTCATTCAAGTCAAATATACTATTTATTGGGTGCAACTCTTATTTTGAGGAACTTTCTAAAAAATGGACTTTGAAGATTACTCTGTACCTTACTATCTCCCAGTACTTTTGGTTTTAAATAGCATTTTTAGATTTTGATTACATGTAGAAATAAATATAATTCTCTCTTACATTATGAGAAAATAACTTCACACTAATATTTATTACATCAAATCCAGCACTGAGAAGTTTATCTTACAGAATACAATACTTCCTTATAGGAAAGGTTAAAGCAAAACCAGTATATCAATGCAAACACAAACCCAAACTATGAAGAGATTAAAACCATTCCCTCAAAATATTCTTTGGGGAATAATCTAAGTTTTAAGGCTCCTTACTAAAACAATGGTGTTTCCATTCATTACATTTTGCAAACTGAACAAGTCTAGCAGCTGTCACATTGCAACTGTACATTGTTACTGTTAATTCAGTTTTCCCTGAGCTTTCAGCAAGTACAGTCCCTTGCAGAAACATTCCTTCTTTCAGAGTTGTACAAATTTTGATGATGCTGCATACTTATTTTTGTTCTGTTCAAACTATGAGAGAATTGGGTACAGTAAATCTGAATACGAGATTAAGCATTCTGCATAATACAGTAAAATCCTGCTTATAGTGTCTTCTACTTTGCTAGATACCACAATACCAGGTACAGCAATGCCTTGAAAGCCTCAAAAAACTGAAGTTCAGATTACTAATGTATAATGTAAATAACAGGAACAGTTGAAAGTGACTGACAAGTAGCTACACATATTAACAAGATGTTTGTAGTCCAAAGAATTAAAACTCCGAACAAGACAAAATGATGCACAAGAGGAAGGATGGCTTAATTAAATTAGCATTTAAAAGGACTGCCTGATAGAGATGTGATTGAAGATGACTGCCACAAGAATGTGTGATACATTGTAGCAAAAATTGATTAAACTTTAAAAAAGGACTGGTTTCAGGCTCCCGAGGAGCTGAACTCTGCAGCCTCCTCTTTTGCCATGGCAGCTCAATATTCTCTCTGCTGTCTTCCATTCAGAAGAAACTCGTAACAAATCCAGCGTCAAATTGAGCTGTGTGGCTTGCAGGAATGGAGGCATGTGTGTGTGATGGTGTAAAACTGGCACCAACAAAAAGTTTGAACTGGAAACACTTGGAATAGTCAGTGGTGACCAACTGCACCTTTGAAAACCAACAGCAATCCATTATTGTCTCCAAAGTGCTGCTGAGGACAGCAAGAGGCACAGCCTAACAAGAACAGCAAAAACACTGAAGTCCAGAAAGATATTAATTGTCCCATCTCAAAGTCAGGGGAGGCTGAGGCACTACTGACATGAAAAAAGCCACACACAGAAACCAGTAACTCATCATAATTTCAGAGGTCTTGTAAACTTCCTGTAAATAGACAGGCATCAGGTTGAGACTGAGTGTTCCCAAAACTGTGCCCAGCAGAATAACCTTCCAGACTCAGAAACTCATTCTGTGTTTTCAGAAATGAGAATATTCAAAATATTAATTTGAAAGCAAGTTTGAAGTATAGCTGGATTGGGAATTTGGAATACAATAGCTGATAGTGAATAAAAACCATACTATGACACTCTTGTTTTCCTTAACATTTAAAGGACAGGGGCAGTATTTCCAAATGTAATAGTCAATATGTGTACTGTTCCTAAATAACATCTCCCTGTACAGAAATAGGTATGTGCTCAGATTAGCTCTGAGTAATGATTAAGATTCCTAAGAATTGCACATTGCTTTACTTCACGCTAACGCGTTATGCTCTAACAAACGTGTAAATATCTGCTGATATATGTAACCTTAATTATACCATAATTTGAAAATAGCGAAATTTATGTTGAAGTATGTCTTACCTGTTGAGTCTTCCAAATCAATCAGTTTGGGCATTAAACTTTCTGGTAACTTTTCTGGCAAATCATACCCATTCTTCCTAGCAACTACCAGATGAAATGCAGCACAGAACTCGTCCAGTGTCAGTGCACCATCTTTATCAAAATCTGACAGTTCCCTAAAAAGGAAAAAACTTAGTATAAATAACATTTCTTAAGGTTATTTTATTTCCAAAAGACATACTTCTGTTCTGCTACTTGGAAGATCAAAGAACGCAGTTCATAGTTCATTTTACCCTATTAAACACTTCATATTAGCGCTACATACTTTATTCTTCAAAGAAGATGACTTCATTAATAACATTTCTTAGAGCATAAAGGTCGTTTAAACCCACTATTATCTCTCCAGTTTTTTAACTCATTTAAGACAGTACTATACAATATTATCGGTCTCAGATTTCTGGCAAAGTATACTAAAGAACCAACAGTGCGGAGGCAATGTGATTTAAATAGGAAAATACTGGAAATAGAAATCATTATGCTGAAAAAAAGATCAAATCTGCAAAAATAAGCCATTTAATTCTAGCCTGCTATGATGCAGTACGAATTCTAGAATACAATGAAATATAAACTTTGTACCAAGTCAAAGCTAAATTTGTCATCAAGTCCCACTAAGAGCATTTAAAAGTACTTGCATCTGTACATTTCATTTAAACTCAGACCTGAATAAATAAATATAGATAAGGAATTATTAAAATTTAAATGTATCTTTAATAAAAACCTCAAATAAACTAGTTCTTATGCTGAAGTGTTTGAAATTTCTTCAAAAGTTCAAAATGCCTTGTAGATAGTGCCTTGTAAATAGACCCATTAAAGCCCACTAAAATAATACTGGCATAAATGTGAGTAAGACTGAACATACTAGAGTACTAGTGAAATTCCACTTAACACATTCTAGTAAGCAATTATTAGATGACTGTCATCTCTCTAAGTAATTATCCCAAATAAAGACACATCACACTTACCAAATATGAGAAAGTTCAAGAATAGGTAGTTTTGACTTAGTGAAAAATTCTTTAGCTGCAGATCCTGAAAAAATTACAACAACCATTTTTAATATTTAAAGCAAGTTAAATTACTAGAAGACTTAGAGTTACAGTAAAGGAGATGAGCTATTTAGCACAGGTTAGGGGAAAAATGGCACTAACTACTAGAGTTAAATGAAGGAAAAAGGCAAATCAGTTTCAAGTCCTTTCTTGAATTACACTGGACTTTACTAGAACACTATCAGTAAAATGCAGAACTTTCTTCAAAATGGTATGCAAACCTAAGTAAACAACAAAGTCTTTGTAACAGAACTGCTGCACCCACAATTATATTTTTTTAAAGAGTAACTTACCTGGTATAAATCCATTTAGATCAGGTTGAATGGTTTTAAACTGATTAACATAATACTGCCTTTGTTCATCAGTTATTTTCCAGGGGTCATCGTAACTACTTGATTGCCTACGAATTTCATTTGTTGTTGTAGCTGATGCTACAGTTCGAACTGTTGTCTGGTCCTGAAATGAAATATTTTTCCTCAGTATTATCTACCTAAAATGCTTCTATGAATTCTAAACTTCTTGCCTTCAAAAAATAAAGCACAGTTAAATCTCGCAGTAGTTTAAAAACTGCAGGAAACTATCAGCAGATTGTATCTGCATGATAATGACAGGGTACTTTTTGCACACTTATGGATAGGAATGACTGCAGGTACGCAAGCAGAAAAAAAAAAGTATGACATATATGAAAAAAAAAGCTAAACACAGATGTTCTAAAGTCATACTTGTTGACATTTTTAAATTAGTAGCTTTTAGTTAATCATTCAAAATGAAGTCAACTCAATGAAACAAGTGTCTTATGGATAAATAGCACTGAAGAGACTACAGCACAGATACACAGTAAACATCTGCAATGAAAACTGTAAAAAAAAAAAGATTGCAACATTAATCTGAATGAAGCAAATCAAATACCAATAAAGTCACACCTGGACAGAAGCAGGATGCATGGCTAAAAGAGCACTGGTTGGTGGGGTATCTGCAAAACTGACCCAATTTTCTTGCTGGGGTGGTGGTGAATGGCCAGACCATATGGGATCACTAGAATTAGATGAGCCTGAAAGTAGAAGAAACATTTCCTTTTCAAAAGACAACCTTAAAAAATGAGTAAAAACTATGGATATTGAAAGCAGTCAAAAAAAAAAAATCCTGAAACACATGCTCCT
Source organism: Nyctibius grandis (assembly GCF_013368605.1). Classification (NCBI taxonomy): domain Eukaryota; kingdom Metazoa; phylum Chordata; class Aves; order Nyctibiiformes; family Nyctibiidae; genus Nyctibius; species Nyctibius grandis. The sequence goes on along the minus strand of NC_090658.1, from coordinate 64,084,522 downwards.
ATGAGGGAGATACACGCTCATAGAACGGTGAAGAAAATAAAAATCAAATTGCACCAAGGTGACAAAGTTCACCTCCTGACAACTCACTCCTGTAGATTTTCACATTAGGTCAGCTTAAATCTGTACTAAAAAGACAGAAGTGAGGAACAAGCTTATTGCAACATGTGTAAAATGTAAATTGTGTTTTACCCATTTAATGGGTTTTGAATGAGTTAATACTCCACATTTTCACTTAATTGAAATCAGCAACACTTGTATGGACAAACATCTATTTAAAAGAGGCATATGATATTAGCATGCAAATTTATTATAATTAATTTTTTTCTTTTTCAGATTTTAGTTTGGCATTCAAAGAACAAAGACTTGAAAATTCCTCTTGAGAATCAGGCTTTTTGGCACAGATAATTTTTTTCCCTAAATTGTTTCTAGACTAACTTAACTCAGTTGCTTAAAAACAGTCCAAGAATAATAGAAGGCATCCATACAGAGTGCTGACATCTGCTATGTATTAACTATCTGGAACACAATCACAATAATCAAGATTCACCCAGTGCCTTGTTATAATCTACTTCTGAAGTACTGCTGATGTTCAAGGTCATAATATTAAAATAACAATGAACTATAGACAGATTTGGCCACCCACTGCTCTATGTACAAACCCCTCAAAATTCTCTTAAATTGCAGTTGCAAATTCAAAATTTAAGGAACTCTGATCAGAGGGAAAACAACCCATCTAGAATGAGTCTAGAAGAATCCCAATCTACTCCTTGACTCCTAAACGAAACGCTGAACTCCTTAAGTCTAAACAGCAGTTGTGAAACTGATTACTTTAATCTACTCTTCTTGCACAACTAAATGCTTTCTCTTGAAATATGTTAAATAAAGTCATACTTAAATAGGAACTTCTGCCTCATATGTAGAAGCAGATTTCTTTTTAAAAGGCAGGTCGACTTCTTGTGTGTTTCTGTAAGCTCTCCACACAACCCACAAACTAGAAATATGACATTAATGTCATAATTTTAATCCTGCCACCAAGATCTAAACTGAAGCAATAAACCCCAAGAATTTATTGTCAAGATGCTGACTAAAAAATATTGCTATGAGAACTCCATTTATACATAGATAATTATTTACGAAGCAGACAAATATCAACAATTTCAGGTTCTTGGAGACTGATGACACTACTAGTACACCATCTGCAGTAAACAGAGTGAAGGAAATCTAAGAATCAGTCAGGCACACTGAGGGCTAACATCTAAAGTGACAGTAACATTGATAGTATACAAAATGGCTATTTAATATCTGGCAGTATGCAATGACTCTTTCATTCCATAAGTCACCTTTTTCCTAGGTGAAAGTAAAGAGAGAAATGCTTAGAACTGGTTTATCTTTGCTCTTCTCTTACATAGAATAGCTATAATTGTGCACGTTTAATCTTGCATTACATAGGGTAAAAATTGAGATTTCCAGAGGGAGAAAGATTTTTCAAGGAGTAGATAAGTCAAATATACAAAATTGAGAGGTTACGCTATTTCTGAATTTCATCAAAATATGAGAATAACACCAAGGGTTGATTTTGTTTGTTTGTTTGTTTAAGTTAGCTTTACTAGGATAAAAAGCCACTATTAACTACTCCTTTTGTTCACAAACTTGTCCTCCACTTCTGGAAGCTCCCAATGTGGCCTGGAGCTTCTAGTGACTTTATCCAAAATCGCTGAGAATAAAGGCAATGAGTTTGACAACGCTTTTTGCCTTGGGGTTCTTCTTCAGTAGCTGGCCTAACTCTAGAACACTAGAAACAAACGTGCAGAAAAGCTCAGTCTCTCTCCACCTGGTCTCTCTCAGCACAGGGCTAACAGACAGTAAGATTCAGACAAGTCCTTTCCGTCTCTCCTATGGATAGCTGACACTCAAATTTTACTGTTGAAACAATGGCTCTCCCCTTCTCTGCCCCTCAGACACTGACACTATTACCACTAACCTTATATATGTTTACTCTGCCTTTACTTCTCCCAACAGCTTGCCTAAGCACAGTTCAATGTGTACCCCCCCCCCAACTTAGCACAGTACCTCTTCCCAAAGCAGTACTTTGACAGCGATGGAGTTACCAGTAGCACCAAATTGTCATACGTTCCAAGTACTTCACAAATATTACAAGAACTGTTTCCTTTCTCCCCTGTTCAAATCACCCCAACAAGAATACTCCTGCTTTACTGTTCCTGTTATTCACTCTGCGATGCAACATTTTAGGACACAGAATGGGAAGGCTAGAGATGGAGAAAGATTACTTTATTAGTAACTGTGGATGCTTGGATCTACACACATACTCATGGATTGCCACCAGCCAATAACTCAATTCTCAATCATTAAAACTACATCTATTTGACACTTGAATTAGAGATAGTCACCCCTCACTTTCTCCTCAAACTACGAAACCAGACTGGGAACAATGAGGTAGAAGGAAAGGTGGAAGAAAACAGGGTCACAGAGAAGACTCAAAACAATCAGTGTATTTTTTTTACATTTGTAACCCAATGAAGAAACAACCTTCAGTGGTCTCTGCATTTTCATCAGCGAGAACATCATTAATAGCACTTTGAACAGAGAATAGGCCTAAGATCAATTGTCAGATTTGAACTAGTTGAAGTCTAATGCGCTATGTTTAGTATGAAGAACTTGAATTCCTGTGGCTGCTCTATATCCTTCTCCTCTAGCTTCAATATCTTACCAACACATTGATAACTTGTGGAAAATGATCTTATTTCCTTTGGGAGAAAAGCTGCCCCCTCATTTTAAGCTACAAATGTAAGTGTAAGAAATGGGCTATCTAGATAACATCTAAGTAGCTTTTACTTCTCAGTAACTATACAGATGTGGGTTTACTTGCAGAGAACTAAATTTTCAACTAACTTTGTAAACTAGCAAGAGCTCCCCTTACCACCAATTTATGATGAAACAAAACCAGAAGGTCAGTACAATTTTGGCAATAAGATAAAATGCTGTAGAGCTCTTCCCTCCCTGAATAATCACGTCCAGGTACGAATAATGCTTAACTTGTAACAACACCAATTATCAAGTTATTGAAGCAGTAACTAGGAGACAAAGGACTATTCAGTCCCCTGCAAACACAGTAAATATCTTAGGACTCTGAAGACGCAAGTGAACTGTTAGCACAGTAGACATGTTCCACTTCTGCCCATGAAGTTTTCTGGTTCTTGATTTCATGAACTGCAGCAAAATCTCTCCCAGCAAGGAAAAGAAAGAAGTGTGGCTTAGAATGGCAAGTTCTCATACATATTCAGACATCAAAACAGAACTTTGATGTAATGCCAAGGAAAGCTAACAGAGGTCCTATGACTGAACAGAAAACCTCAGATTTTTTGACTAGTCTGAAATTATTATTTGTATACTACCAACATAAATGCTGTGCTCCGCTTCCAGTCCAAACAGACTACAAGGTAATAAAAAAAAGTTTCTAGCCTCTATTCTGACATGCCACTCAACTATCATTTCAAGTGGTGAAGGGGTTCTTTCTCCGAAGTTTGTCACAGTCAGAATCCTTCTAGCAGCTGAAGCTGTAGTGCAAAATGAGCTGAAAAGGTAAAAGTATGAAGTATTTTTTTTTTTCCCCTCTTATAACCATAGGAGGCTCTGATCTCATACAATTGTTTCCTACAAAGGGTTCAGTCATCCACTGCATTATTCTATGAAGGCTGATCTAGGAGAAATGTAAAAGAGATCAGAGATGCAAGCCAGAACTGAGACATAACAACATGATTTTTGAACAGCTTTACCTTAAACTGTTAAATCAAAGCCACCTGGAAGACTTGAGAGACTCAGGTTTTAACAGAAGTGACTCAGACATTTAAGGATGAGACCTGAACTAACTATAAACTTCATTCTACACAGGAGATCAACGTCTGTCACTGAACTTTTAATTTCTGATATTAAAATACTATACATGCACTCTTTGGGGTTCTCTTTGCAAAGAGACTTGAAGAAAGACGGTAACAAGCCTTGGCTTCTGATTTCAGGTCACTTATGTGTAAGCACACTGAGCTAGTCATGACAGTGCCTCAGAGTCCAGCTACTTATGAAGCATCACTAACACTATTCTAACTGAATTACTGGACAACACAGTGGCAAAAAAATGTTTAAAATCCATATTCTTTTGCTGTGTTGAGATGAGAAGTTTTTCTCCCTCAAGAAATCGAAGACTACAGCTGTAAGCTATGCTTAAGACTTCTGATACAACACAAGGTGTAAGAATTTTAAAAACAACAATTGAGTCATTATCTAATAATTATTGTACAGCCCAATTTGATACAGAAAGCACTATTTAATTTTGTTCATGATGGGAATACGACAATGCACTGGAGTGTCTTTACTATGCATAAGTCAGAATCTTCCTGTTGAAACACATCTGTCTCCAGAAAAAAAAAAAATCTTTTGATTTTTGTCCTTCTGGTTTAAGGCAAGATGCAGTTTATTATTAGACCCATCACAAACGCTTCCACACTTGAGGTTCCATGCTTTCAGTTGACAACCCCATTACCTTCAAACAATGTTGCATGTAATGTGAAATATAAGCAGAGAGACCTGGGTTCTTATTTTTCTTGGATCACAAGTGAAATGCCATAGCCCTGCCTTAAATCCTACTGAAATAGTATCACGTATTTGCAAATTACCCGATTTCTCAAGAACATCTTGCATTGGAATCAAGATGAGCTTGCAGCGCTGATTTTAAGAAAAGTAACCAACAGTCTATCTGGTTCTACCTAAATGTCAGCAGAACATTTTTCTACAAAATACTGTCCTTAAAAAGTAGGGTCTAGAGAGGGAAAAAGAATGATGAACTGTCTACAACAGCTGAAATTCAAAGGAATAATTAATCATCTGCAGTGCAAAAGACTCACCCACAGGATGACAATTTTTGTTAAACTAATATATGAAAATCCACTCTATCCTTAGCATTGGCAGAACAGACAATCCTTCTGTAACAGTATCTCCAAATTACTTTAAACACACTATCAATGTGTTTCAGTACAGAATATAAAATTGACAAATACTGAGCTAGTTCAGAAATATTTTCAAACTACTACTCAAAAATTTATGCATTAGACATCACAGGGAGAACATTGCCAAACCGCAATATTAACAAGGTATTACAACTGTGTTTTTAAGAGGACAATATTAAACTCTTCAGCAGTAGGAACAGTTTGCATACTTTCCTGGAGTCCTTGACTTCACATGTTAGAAAAACTTCACAAGTTAGAAATCAGCTACCAGACAAACTTATATTTCAGCTTGAAAGAACAGCAAATCAACTGAACTATGAAAGAAAAAAAGTCAAGAAGTTGACTGCTGAAAAACCACAATGCCTGGACTGAACCCTTATATGTGATTATATATGCAACGAGCAGACTAATAATCTTTATTTTTTTAAATTGACTGGCACTTACTAGCAAATAGCATTCAGTACACTGGTGTCAACATCTGCATACAATCCATTTCACTTCTAAAATAAGTTTTATTTCCTTATCCAATCAATTCTAGCAACAGAATCCCTGGTCCTCCATGGATGCTTATAATTACAGAATGATGATAAACTGAAAGGTAATGGATCAATTTTGGAGTATTACAACTAAAATCAACCAACCAACCACAGTTCAATCAAACTACAGCCTACAAAATACAACATATTATTTAGCAGTATCATCAAAAACAGAACCTGAATTAAAATCGCTCCGCTGTTCCCAAATTTATTAAGTCTATCAGATATCAGAAAAGAAAACAGAAACTTTCTGAAATATGAGATATTAAGGGGGAAAGCTTTTTAAAATGGAGCACAGCAATACAACAACAGGGAGGGTCTTCATGTTAAATGAAGAACAATAAAGGATGAAAAACTACTGAAATAGGTGGTTCTACTTCGACAGACTGGAGATACAGTAGCTTCAGTTATGTTTACATAAACTTGAAAGAAAGCAAAAAAAAATGTTGAAAATTAGTTCTTCTGACAATTCATCTAATCTACCAGAAACATAATTCAAACAACCAATACATTATCTGCTGCTTTCCCTTGAGCTCCCCATGTTTTTGGGTACACTGACAGTTCCTGCACAATTTCAATAAGATGTCCATTTTGTATTAGAAAACTTTCCACCGGGAAACTTTCATACTCTCTTTCCCTCCCTCCAAACTCTTAAGCATTTCCCATACCACACCAAGAAATGGATCTGCCATATACAAGACCACAGATTCCACAGTGCTGCCATACACATGAACATTTGAATCTGCAAGAAAGTTTCCAGGACTGGAAAATACAAAGATAAACTGCCCTAAACTCATTTAATATACTTATTTAAGAAATCCACAACTTTGGATTACAGCTGAAGCATAACAGAAGACATTTATACCTGGTTGTGCTTCACTAAATGGAGCCCAAAAAGGCCCAGGTCCAGCAAGAGGTCGTTCATTATTCCCTCCGCTGGGATGGCGGTTGTGCTTCCTCCATGTATGTGGAGAGGTTGGTGGGGATTGCTGTGGTGAAACAACTGGAGATGTGGACTCCTAATAAAACAAAGGAACCTTTTAAGTTTTTTACTAAATAACTAAATACATAAAAGCCTATCTAAAACCATTATTTCTAGGAACAACCATCACTCAGTTAAAGTCTCATTTTAGAAAGTGAAAATTTTAGTACTTATTAAAATGAAGGAACAGGAGAAGTCAGGTACAGTATGACTGGAACTGGACATATTCACTTCAAAAAACGTCATCTAATATTTTTAACTTGGCATTCTTAAGACAACAGCAATGCCAAGTTAAATGACTCTGCTACAAAGGAAACTAGATTATAAGACTCACTTTCACTTGTGATAAAAGTTACATTTGAACCCAGGTCTCAAAAGATTACTTACTGTACAATTTATTAATCATACTTAATCTTCATCAAGTGATTCACAATCAGTTACTTCCATTTAAAAAACAAACCAGAATTAAACATTGGAAAAAAAAAAAATCACTAGACAGGCCACATTATTTTTTTTAATATACAAAAACATAGATGTAATTTTTTCAAAGAATGATGCCATCTAGGATATACTTCCCTGCTGTACAAATTACAAGGTAGTTTTGCCCTGATGTTAAGGCTCAGGCTTCTCTTTAGTACAATATTGTACCATATTCTCCCTGAACAGGTAGGAAAACAGAGAATCACAAGTACAGTTTCTACCTGGAATCAGTTTTCAGGAGACCTTCAGATTACCAGATTACTCCATTTTAAATAAAATACAAAGGAAAATTCATTTATATTGTACAAAGTAAAGTATTTATATAGTAGAGAGTAATTTCCTCCCTATATCTAGATCTTTTGAAATTCCTGTTTGCCAGATGTCCCAATTTGAACTAAACTCTGAAAACAAGTACAAAAAAGCAAAGTTTGAACTCTGAGTTTCCTGAAAAGTAAAAACAAAGCTAAAAATCTCAAAGTCTGTTTCAGCAGTAGACAAAAAAAAAGTTTGGTACTCTATGTTAACAACTGTTAACATACTACCAAGTACCAACAGCCAGACTGACTGTAGGCTTCCACATGATTCCCAAAACTGAACTTGTTTACTTTGTGAATATTCAAAGGTCATTATGCTTTTTAATCAATATTACATCTGCAAAAGTCTAAAAGTCGAGAAAGTGCCATAAATAGGCTTTTCTCCACACAAGGTACATACTAAGACTACATGCATCCTAACAAAATAAGTTTTAGGGCCACAACAACTGGTTACTTTCTAACGTGTTGATGTAAACTTTCGCTTTTTTCCCCTGCTCTGCTTTTCATATTTCCTGGGATACAGGGTCAGCCTGGTTCACTCTATGACTGAGGTATTTTCTGAAAGTTCTGACCATTGAGTCAGATTTCTTTAAATAAGTTTCTAGACCAACAAGATTTTGAACCTTCCATTCAAAGCTTTTAAATGATTCCCATATGTATCGACAAAGAGTATTAAAAAGCGGCTGGGAGCAGTACAAATTCACTCCAGCTCTTAATTCAGGGACAAGCTGATTGCACAGTCAATGTCACTGTTTTTCCACAGTACCTCCATCAGTTCAAGATTTTTTGTTGCAGTTACATGCCTTTCAGAAATTTGCCTTAAGATTCCTCCTCTTAGCATCCTACTTGACAAAGAATTTATTTTAGATGACAGTACATTCTTACCCTTACAGGTAGCTGGGGGCAAGAGGGGAAGGAGTGAGGGTATCCAGAGTGCCGCTTGCAGGCTGGAAGCTAGAATCGAGGTTGAATGGTTTTTTTGCTTAGCATAGTGCAACAGGTGCTAGGAGAACCATGCTGATGCATCACTGAAATCAATGAAAAGCTTCCTCTTCCATTGGCTTTTACACAAGCCATTCTTATCAAGCAAGATTTGAAGGATGTTTGAATTTTTAGACAAAAACACCACGAGTAAACCTAGGGAAAGCTACACTTGGTCACAGATACTATTCATTTACTCCAGTACTCTTACTCCGGTAAGTCAGATGGTCCAGACAGACACAGAAGAAAACTTGGCACAGACAAACATATGATAGTCTAACTAAAGGAAACCACTCACTACTTCCAGTAACTGCACGTGAACATTAAAACTGCTGACACATAGTCCTCATGAAGCAGCCCTGCCCTAATGAAGCTGACTACTGTCACTATTCAGTAAGCCTTCATCTAGCATTTGGCCTTGTGCGCCAGGCATAGGAAAAAATTGTAAATATGATCCTCAACTTCAAGTCTTCTAAATGTTTACTTTACAAGTGGCTTATGTGATTTTGTAAAGCATGTAATAATGGTAATCAGATCATCAGAAGTACAAGCATAATAAATAATTAACTTTGTCCTCAATGTTCCAGACAATGTTATATCAGAATTCTGAACATTTACAGATTTCTCATAATTATCTGGAGCTTCACCTTACAGATTCCAAAATTATTATACAGCAAAAACAAGTCACCAACTCTGATGTCAAAAAGCTTCTGGAAGAGGGACAAGCCACATCTTCAGCCTTAACGTCACACACGACACACATTCCCAAAACAGTTTAAACCAAATTTAGGTGGCATTACTGTGGCACCATCTTTCCCCTGTGCAATCCCAGTCACTCTCATATACGACTCATGGCATTCATTGATCCAGTTTATTAGAAGCTTAGGAGAGCTAAACTCCTTAATTATTATTTTAAAAATATGTATATGCGTGTATATATATTTATATATACACACACACAAATCATAGAATCATTTTGGTTGGAAAAGACCTTTAAGATCATCAAGTCCAACTGTTAACCTAGCACTGCCAAGGCCACCACTAAACCATGTCCCCAAGCACCACATCTACTCATCTTTTAAATACCTCCAAGGATGGTGACTCCACCACTTCCCTGGGCAGCCTGTTCCAATGCTTGATAACCCTTTCGGGGAAGAAATTTTTCCTGATATCCAATCTAAACCTTCCCTGGTGCAATGTGAGGCCGTTTCCTCTCATCTCTTATTACTTGAGACGGACACCCACCTCGCTACAGCCTCCTTCCAGGTAGTTGTAGACAGCAATACGGTCTCCCCTGAGCCTCCTTTTCTCCAGGCTAAACAACCCCGGTTTCCTCAGCTGCTCCTCATAAGACTTGTTCTCCAGACCCTTCACCAGCTTTGTTACCCTCCTCTGGACTCGCTCCAACACCTCAATGTCTTTCTTGTAGTGAGGGGCCCAAAACTGAACACAGTATTCGAGGTGCGGCCTCACCAGTACTGAGTACAGGGGGACGATCACTTCCCTAGTCCTGCTGGTCACACTACTTCTGATACAAGCCAGGATGCTGTTGGCCTTCTTGGCCACCTGGGCACACTGCTGGCTCATACTCAGCCAGCCATTGATCACCACCCCCCCAGGTCCTTTTCCACCAGGCAGCTTTCCAGCCACTCTTCCCCCAGCCTGTAGCGGTGCATGGGGTTGTTGTGCCCCAAGTGCAGGACCTGACACTTGGCCTTGTTGAACCTCATACAGTTGGCCTCAGCGCATCAATACAGCCTGTCCAGATCCCTCTGCAGAGCCTTCCTACCCTCCAGCAGATCAACACTCCCACCCAGGTTGGTGTCGTCTGTGAACTTACTGAGGGTGGCTCAATAAATGTGTGTGTTATATATGTAAAAAAAAGGCTTAGTCAAAACACTAATGGCTCAATGCAAGTGTAACAAAGGAAGATGCAAGCCAGAAAAGCCTGGGGAGGAGGCAGGACTGTAGAAACATTGACTCAGATTCAAAAGCAATCATGGGAAAACACAAGTAGGGATTTATTGAAACTGTAATTACACAGGTTCATTCACCCCATATATATATAGGTTAACATCAACTATGTATCTGCCTTTGCAGTGGGTCAGAAGTTGTCATTTTTGTATACTGGTGCCTAGAAAACATGGTTTGTTGTACAAAGTTTCCACTTCAATTTTACACTAAGCTTCACATTTTAGTAAACAGAGCAAATATGTCCATTAGAACCACCTCCATTCCTCAGCTACAACATAAGAGTCTCATAAACGGAGTGTTTTGAAAGTGTATGTTGCAGCTGAGAAACTAGGATTCTTCACTTTCATCTGTCTGATCTATTAATAACAGAAACTAATTTTGAAAGCCTGAAATATCCAGGATCAGATTTTTTCTGAGAGTATTAGGGTACAGAACCTAACTTAACTACTCTTCAAAATCCTAATGTTGAACAGCTACAACAGTTTGCCTCATTTGGATCACTGATAACTCGATGATTTTGAATTTCACCAATTTTAACAGAAGTTACCCACCTAATCTATTTGGGAACTGACAATTTTACTCACCATCTGCATACTGTAGTTGATGTATCACTTATTAGATCAGGTACTATTAAAATCTTATTTTGATAAACTGTTTTAGCACTTTCAATGCAATTATATTTAAGCATTTAAAACACTAGCTTTTAATTTCTATCCAAACAAACCTCAATAAAACTCACAGCAATTACAACATTCTCGTTTTTACTATCTTAAGACATTTATTTTTCCTCTTCAAATTATTCCAGAAAATTGATTTAAATAAAAGCATGTTGACATAAATATTTAATAACTATTTAACATTTTCATGTTAAATCGAACTGCTGAGAACGTTCTTCTCAATAGCTAAACAAAAAACAAGCTTATAGCTAACAGAAGAAAAGTAAGTAATCCATCTTCATTTAAAAAAAATCACTTAAAAAAAATCACATTAAAAAAAGTCATAAAGCAGCATGATTTTTGTCTAACTGGAATTACAAAACTAAGACACTATGAAGGACTCAGAACTTGGACCTTTTTGGACTGACAAGCAGTTATGAAAAATAGTATGTTAATTAAAAAAGGTGATATAATATATGGCTCTAAAAGAAGCACCTTAGTGAAGATAAGTCAAACTGGCATAAGGCAACACAATACTGTGCTAAAGCAACTCTGGAGGGATCTCAACCTTAAAAGGGCACTGCAAGCATACATGAGTCAAATAAGATTATAAACCTTTTCCTGGATCTCACACCTCAGGCCAGAAGAAAGCCTCCTAAGGAGAATTCCAGAGACAATGAAGCCAGACATGGTATCCGAAGGGTAGCTCTAAGGGTGTTGTGATCCAGGTCCTGATACCACACAGCCTGCATAAGAGTCAGGGAACAGATCCATCATGAAGAAAGCTTATGCTAGAGATGGTAATTGCATTGCAGAACCCATGTTTTTGTAATTAACTAGCATTCATACTGAAGAACAAAACAGTCCAAGGTTCAATGTGAACTTCTCCACATGCAGCACTACACATTTTTACAGACGGGAGGTGTGGTTCAGCCAATTACAAACTTCTTAGCCTGACCTCAACAGTTTGAAAGGTTTTAGACTAGGTTTTGAAGGAAATAATAATTAAAAACACAGACAAATGGAAAAGGGATCAATCATAGCATGAGAAATTTTACTTAAGTTGGCTGATATTATTTTTGTGATTTTCTAGACAAAAGAACTGCACTACATTTAACCTGAACCTTAGTATACTTCAGTGGGGTGCCATATAATTCTAACAATGTGGAGATTAATACAAGAATCTAAAGTGCAAGAGAACTGGCTACAGAAGGAGCAAAGCTGGACTGTATTAGAATGGGAGCTATGGGATCGAAGGGAAGTTTCTAATAATGCTCCTGAGTGACTGATTTGGGGAATGACCTAATTTCATACTTTAGGTAACTGTTTATGCACAGTAAATAGCATGCTGATGAATTCTGACAACAAATCTAAGGAGGCAGACAAATGGATTCCTTTCAGAGCATAGGTAACAATAAACTATCAAAATATAAAATGCAGTTTCTTGCATAGTGGAAATCAATACCAAAGTGCATAATGAGAATCAATCAGCTGAAACTAGAAGACTGGATATACAGGTCAGTTATCAGACCACTACAATATGTTAAATACAACAGATTTGCTTTATTCACAGCTGCTAAGGCATATGAGGTGAGATACATCAAGCAGAAGTAGGGAAGTACCCTACCTAATAGTATTAATACTGGCAAGATCTCATATGGAACAAGAAATACAAATCTAGTATAATATTTTCAATAAAAAAAAATTCAAATTGTATCAAAGGCAGAGAAGGGTTATGAGGATTACTGGTAACTACTTTATGATATGAAACTGAGTCCATGGATTGTTTTGTCAAGCAAAACAAAGCTAAATTGGAATACGATGGTTCTCCAGTAAGTACTGGTGGTGTTCTGCAGCAAATACTAAGGACAAAGCTGTTTAAAGGACAGGCATTACCTGATCTGAGTAAAGTTAAGTGGGAATTCCCACCATATTCCCACAAGTATTTCACTATATTCCTACTAAGGCTCTGGAATACTATTCCCCAACATGGCCAGTGTGGATAAAAGGCTGTGATTTCAGGAGAGAACCCTGATTACTTTTTTTAAAACCCATTATCTAATCCAATTTCTCATGATAGAGGGTTAGACTCAATGACACAAGAGAACTTTTCCAGCTCTGTGCGCCTAAACTATTTATTTAATACCAGATCTATTTTACATGGAATTACCTGTTCAATCTACAAAACAGAAGTGAACAGAAATGGACCACTGGCAAAACCTTAAAAGAAAGTCACACAGCTTCTCAGGTACTTAAAAAGAAGTTGAAATGATCAAATTTTGACTGCTACAGGTGCCAAATTTGAGCTGTCCCCTCCTAAGGCTGACCTGATACAGCAATAAATCAATATAATCTAGAGTGCTAGTATTATGCTTAATGCACACATAGGTAGATGAGTAGCTTTTATTTTCACCTGATATAGCAAAGTTCAGCCTATGAGCATTTGCAACATACATGTTTTTCAGCAGTTAGAGCCCCAACATCTACTGAAACTAGCTACCCCACTTTCCTGGAAAAGGTAGCAAGCCAGGTGAAAGTATCCAAAAGCAGTACCCGATCAACACCTGGATCACACTTAAAGACACTGGAAAGAGTATTTGTTTTTTGGCTTTAACAACAAAACACAAAACATCCAAAGGCAATATCTAACAGAATAATACTGAGAACATCTAGTCACTTGTAAGCTCGTTTCAGAAGACAGAAAATACTTCCTAATCTCAATGTTACTGCTTCTTCTAAGAAACTGCTTTCAGTACATTCTTCCTATTTCTTTAAAAAAAAAAAAAGCCAAAAAAACTTCCATCTAGTGATGGCTCCTAATTCTACTAGGAGGATTTATTTTAAAAAAGCACAAGAACTCCAGAGAATCTAGATTCTCAAGATTGGCCTAAATTAACATTTGTAGTAGCAAAGCTGCTACTATGAAGGCATAGAGATATGTATATAAACTGTGGTTAACATACTGTGAGGGACAGAGTTTGTATGCCTTAAACAACTTGTTTGACAACCCTGGCTGGAGGAGGGTATGTGTACTACAGAGGCCTGCAAGTCTGGCAAGAGAGAAGGGTCTTGGGAACAGAACAATACCCCTGCTGTGCCTTAATTGTTGTGATTTACAACTCTGGCTGGAGGAAGAGATAAGTCCTGCGGAGGTGGGATGGTATATTTTCCTTGGGACCAGCCTACATGTGCAACAATTTTGCAAGGCCTCAACCACGCTTGTGCAGAAGCGGGGTCATACTGCGGACACCACAACTAGGGGATCACGACCACCAGACGCCCCTTGGGGGACCACCGACTCATTTCGAGAACAATCTAAGACTACAAAGCGCAGGCGTCCCAATTAGCATGAGAAGCAAGCAGAGAGGGGAGATGTTACCACCCTCTCCTATCTCGCATGCAAATGACCTAAAGTATTGAGACCTTCTTGCTTGGGATGCTGGTGCGCGCTCCCGCACGCCACCTGAGGACCGATCCTGCAAGCGGTTTACCGAAGGAGCAACTCTGCAAGCAACTTACCAATACTACGAACAACTTACATCGCTGGATCCCAGAGTGGTGATATCTTTCCTTCTCTCTCATAATCTCTATCCTCTTTCTCTTTTCCCTTTTCCCTCTCTCTTTTGGCAGCATCTTTAGAAACCCAAGACACTTACAACCACGCCACTTTCCCTGTATTAATAAATTGTTCTTAATTTCATACCAGTTATTTGGTGTCGTTTCACCTTAATTTACTCCAAGGGATTTATGAACTAGTTGCGACCAGGTCGTAACACATACCTATGTCAACAAAAGTGATCGTATATATGTCAAATTATCAGCAGAAGTGTTCCAATCTACTTAGCCTCTGTTACTTAGGAAGAAGAAATTATGTCAGCAGAAAAAAAAAAATATTTTCCCCGCACGTGTTTTATCTCCACTAGGATGTGCAGTCAACATGCCATCCGGTGAGTGAAGGCATCTTTCACTGTTTGGCTTGACTCCTAGAATCAGTTCTGCAGCTTCCATAACAGCTGGGCGTGACTTCAGTCATCTTCTATTAACACTAACAATATTAAAAAGATATAAATTTCCGGCCAGTGCTATATTTACATAATACTTAGACATTATAAACTAAGAAAGCCACCACAAAAAAGGCTAGAGATAGAAAAAGGATGCTACTGAACTTAGCTCACACTTACTTTAAAGGATGAACTTATTTATAGCTACTCTATGGAAACACAACCTGATTGCCATTTCCTGATGCCCTGCCTCCAAGTGAAGCTCATTTAGGGCAACTGCCAAAACAATGCATTGATAAAGAAATAATTTTAGCTAGGACATTTCAGGAGACAATACTCTTAGAGTTAAATTCTTTTACATAAATTAATTGTAATTATAAGATATTAACCTATGCATGACAAATCTCACCAATATGGAAAGCTGCACATGAATGAACCCAGTTTTTAAAGATGAAGACATCTTATGATTCCATACAGATAATATTTCAGCCAGAGTATTTTATGAAATCAATCTATTTTGAAGTGACAGACATTACCAAAGCCAGTAAACAGTTTAAGAAAAAAAAAAAAAAAAAAAAAAATCAAAACCCAAACTCACTAATGGAGTATCTAACAGCCACATGACAACCTCCAAGAGTGAAATATCCAAGCCGGACTTTGACACTTAAATTCCTCCAGAAAGAACAGGGATCCCTAGGAAAGTGACATGCTGTGATTTACTTCTCAGAATGCAGCTTTTCTAATCCTCATCACTAAATGAGGTGACACACAATACGGATTCACAATGTGAACCTCTTTCTAGATTTTATAAATCTGAGCGGTATCTCCAGGTAAAGACAACTTTTTCTACAAAAACATGGCTAAAAACTGTATCAGTCTTTTGGAAAATAAGCCAATTAAGAGTATTATGTGATTAAGCGAGAAACCTGGGCTTAAACCCCTTTCTCAGCCTAAGGGGACTCAAATTCTCAGCCTGTTTCTAATGTGGTGTCCAAATCAATAAATACTAGACTGGGACAAGAAGCCTTCTTGAATGGATTCATTGTACAGTCAAAAATGTAGGATAAGCCACAGAAAATGCAGTTTTACAATAGGGTGCAAAATCAGACAGTACTTCCCTGATGTTCTAGACCACAAATACAGCTTAAAACTGCTGGACTCAATGCTGCGTTGTCCGTTACATTTGCTCCACATCTGTTTTCTGGGCCAGATCTCTCAAAGGACTTACACACAGAATTTCTTTATTTTCTATCATCCCATACACTCTTGTGTGAAAGAGATAGCAAGCTGCTTCTATCAGCCACGAGGGAGAAATCAAATTTAGATGCTTATACACCTTTGTGAATATGTGGCTGGTTTATCCAGAACTTGAAGACCTCAAACACTAGATTTTTTTTTTTTGTTATTTTAAAGTTACACCAGTACAGATTCCTGTATCAAATTACAGCTGTTCACTAAATAAACTAAACATCATGATGAAAGTATACAAAACACTATTTCAATGAAGCTAAAACCCCATCATCAGATCAAGGAGATCTGTGATCGTTGATTTCCTCATGAAGCACTTGGGAGCTCTCTCAAACACACCTAACCAAAACTTGACAACACAAGCTATCTTCAGATCTACTGCCAGCCCTCCTTTCATTACAGTCCCCATCTCCAGTTTGGGAGAAAGGAAGTGGCAGCCAAACACTGATTATGGATGGCCTCTGCTAATTTGCTTTTTCTTTATATTGGATCAGTCTGGGTTATTCCCAGACATATTACTAAATGTTCACAAGTGACTCCTTGATTCCCAGACAGATTAAGGGATGTTTGCAAGTTCCTCAATTCTTTACAAAACAAGCCCAGGAAAGAGCATACTGTGGGGAAGAAAACAGGTCATTCAACAGTTATGCACAGACACACACACACAGCGCAAAATTTAATACTTGCACTCAGTATTCTTGCTTGTAGAAAAGAATTAGAAAAGATTTCCCCACTGAAAGGGAGTGTAAAGACTATAAAACCAAGGAATTATGAGGAGGCAGAGAGTTTTAAGCCTTTACAGTTTTCATTTATTCAGCTATCCTGTAGTTGAAGATGAAAGAACCCGTGAGCAAAAGGAAATCAGTTTTCTTATTATTAGAGCACAATAAAAAGCTGTGTGAAAACTTATTTCTGGTTCTCATTGTCTACTTAACAATTAAATAACTGAACAATAAAATGTAAGGCAGAGAAAAGTAAGACTTCAAAAATTTTTTTCTAAATAGAGTATTTCAGATTTAAAGATATGAAGCATGTTGAAGGACTAGAAATTCAGTCTCCCATGGCATTCAGTACCACTCTGCCAATGAACAGGAAGCTAATGTGAACTATCTAACAGACGAGGTATTAACATCATAATGATTACAACTTGATATTTGTTGTATCTTACACATTGATTTTCTATCTCAAATCACTGTCCATTACCACCAATATTTTAAACACAGATTATAAGACTACATAAAAACGTGTCTCCTACATGCAAGTATTTCAGAAGCATATGTGGTGGTCTTGTACCATATACACCAGTATGATTGTTTTTTTTTTTTTTAAGAAACTATATTGAAAGCAAAAAACCTTATAAGCCCTATCAAACTGACATCTATGCAGCAAAGAGGCTGTTAAGAGTCCCATTTAATCTTTTAAGTTAATTTACCTGTTGATCAGTTGATGTACGTGGCTGAACTCCATCATGGCTCACAGAGCCTTTTTTGACTTGTATCCTGCCAGGTGGAGGAGGAATCACACCTGAATATGAAGCTGGGTTATCAGCATCTGAAGAATACAAGGCTGTGTGTCTTGATTCTTGTTCATTCTTTGACACAACAAATCTGGGAAGAGGGAGGTCCTTTACTGGTAAAAAAAGAGCAGGCCATTTACTATACAGAAGTATGATGCTTAAAAATAAAAACACAGTTCTTTTTTTGTAGTTAAAATTTCACATGTGCCTCAGTTAAACACTGAGACTGCTGCTATAGTCAAGCCAACATTTGCTAGTTGGAAAAAGGCAAATACCCTTTCTGCATTATACTTCACAATTCTGCTGCCCAATTTCTGGTTTTGGTATACGAAGAGGACTTCACATAGCTACGTAACAGTTTTGTACTACAACTCTGCACTAAATGCACTAGCAATCAGATAATCTGGATTTAGCTCATTTTTTTCTTAGTTTTGCCAACATTTATTTATTAAAGTGTGATTTTCAAAATTTATCTACCATTTCTAGCACATATATAAAATTAGAGAGTCTTCATACAGAATGGTTCATCAGCAAAACAAATGCTAAAATACTGCAGTATATTCAATGCTATCTTTTAGTGGCTGATGTCATGTTTATATTTACCATAGATTATATAATCTAGTCTTATTGCAAAAACTGCAGCTGTTGCTTAAACACATCTGTGTACATCTTTCTACAATAGAATCTAAATTAGCTGTTTTACTGTGATACAACTGGGAATATGCCAGTATCACTCACTTTGTTACAAACACCTATAAAGCAAAGTTTCTACAAAACACTAAGAGGTCCTTGGCTTTATGTACCACAGTTCAGAGTAGTCTGATATAAAAATGAGACTATGTAAGTCTTCAATTTTTCTCTGCAAGATTTCTACCATTTTTCTGCATCGCAACCACAACTTTCTTACCAGTCCACTGTGAATAAAAATAAATTGCAAATTTGCTGTACAATTTACTTGGAAGTTATTTCCAACACAAAAATTTACAAGCATGGCTAAAAGTTATTTTCTTTTGTTGACTGCTTACAAGTCAGTAGTACTAACTGTATTAAAATACGATATTACGTAAAACTTATGTTTATGTTTATTACATAAACATTAAACTGATTTGTATTTGAAGAGCGTCATTTGAATCCATAGTATTCAACAACCATAGACACCTTTATGTATCCATCCAGTATTAAAAAACAATGCTCCAGTAAGAACATAAATTCTTGATTTAAGCCTCCGTCACTAAGCACAATTCAGTGTGCCAAACAGCTTTCATCACAGAGAAGGAGCGTGCAACACAGCCTCTTTGCTAAATTTGTGGTTACCATCACGTGGAAACACTGTTAAAGCAATTCCTGATGCCTTCCTCACTCCTAGATGTCCATTTTCACATTAGCATTGTACCCCATGTCACCCTAGGAAATTTATTCATGTAGCTAAACAGTGAACTACAACCAGCCAAAGAGTGAAAAAGTTATTGCATACAAGTGGAAATCCGTATGCTTGCAAAAGGGGATAATACAGACACTAGAACATCCAACTGACACAGGGGAAGTCTACGCCAGCCAGTCTAGGGAAGTGATCGTCCCTCTCTACTCGGCACTGGTGAGGCCGCATCTTGAGTACTGTGTCCAGTTCTGGGCCCCGCACTTCAAGAAAGATGTTGAGGTGTTGGAGCGAGTCCAGAGGAGGGCGACCAAGCTGGTGAAGGGTCTGGAGGGTCTGACCTACGAGGAACGGCTGAGGGAGCTGGGGTTGTTTAGCCTGGAGAAGAGGAGGCTCCGAGGTGACCTTATTGCAGTCTACACCTACCTGAAGGGAGGTTGTAGTGAAGTGGGAGTTGGCCTCTTCTCCCGGGCAACTAGCGATAGGACAAGAGGGCACAGCCTCAAGCTTCGCCAGGGGAGGTTCAGGTTGGACATCAGGAAGAATTTCTTTTCAGAAAGGGTTATTAGACATTGGAATGGGCTGCCCAGGGACGTGGTGGAGTCACCATCTCTGGATGTGTTTAAGAAAAGGCTGGACATGACACTTAGTGCCATGGTCTAGTTGACAGGGTGGTGTAAGGGCAATGGTTGGACTCGATGATCCCTGAGGTCTCTTCCAACCTGGTTGATTCTGTGATTCTGTAATCAGTTGGTCCAACATGAGGCTTTGGCATGAGATATCTAGCACTATTTCACAAAATAATATAGAGGGCTCAGAAGGAACACAAAATACTTTGTCTTCTTTGGAAACAAGACTAGATAAATACAGGTTTGTTTTGCTGTACTAAGTTTCTACGTGGGCAACTGAAATCTGTCATTTTTGCCTCTCTCCTCTGTCTTTTCCCCGTAACAGCAGAAAAATCCTCATTTTAACACTACAACATTTGTTACCATTCAGAAATCCCTCAATTATAAATGCAATAGCTGTTATGAATGGAACTAAATCTTGATATTGAATAAATTAGAAAGTTCTCCATATTTTTTATGTCCACATCCTTGTTAACATTTTCTTCCACCAAAAACTGTATTACACACTTAGAAAATAAACATTACTTTGAAATAGACACTGCTCATTAGTTTCTCAGTTTTTAGCTTCCTGGAAGGAAAATTTTCTGATACAGCAAAAGAACAAACACATTTAGAGGCTTGCAGTATAACAACTAAAGACAGTATTTGTACTACATTGCACATTTGAGTAATCAAAAAAGCACTTGGTTAATTAAGAATCAACTGGATGACACTTGTGTTGGATGGACTTAGTACTCAAAATTTGACTGTAGTCTCCACTCAGCAACTCACATAAAGCAAGCTTCCTGTCTAGAGACACACAGTGAACCAAAAAGCAATAGAAACAAGAAGGGGAGAGAAAATACAAAGATCAAAGAGTGAATAACATTAAGACAATCATTGACTAAAACACGCACAGAACACAGAGCTAAAAAGTAGATGTCCTAAAACATAAGCTTTAACTAATTCTAAATGTTTTACTTTGAAGAGAGAAAGAGTATACGGTTTAATTTGGGATGGCTCTAACAGTTCCTCTTCAAGACCTCTTGGAGATGGTCTGTGGGCAGAACCCAGCTGGCCAGGCTGCTGAACCCCAGTTTTCAAAGGAAGGTAACCCAAGCTCAGAATCATTTTATGAGTCTTCAGCCTGCTGTATTTTAGTTGTTTAGTAGCTGCTACAACAAGACTTGAATCATCCTAGGAGTAGGAACTTCATAGACAGGACTGGAACCACTGCAACCAAGGCAACAGACATCCAGAACTAAAAACAGTTAGGGCAAAAATAAATGTTCTGTCAATCGTACTTGTATTTAGTAGGTTTGGAACAAGTTACATAAACTTATTCCTAGAAGTCTAGAAATCATTACAAGTATTTCTAGTATTGTCATGAATCAAGGCAATGTATTCCATCATAAAAGTTCCAATGGCTGCTAATTTACAGCAACATATTTTATGTTTTGGAATTAATTCTGTACCTTAATTTCAATTCCTTCCTTCAAATTTCTTCCAAGTTTTTTTTTTAAATAGGAAAGCTCATTTCAGTTAAGGTACCTTGCATTAAAATAAAACCAAGCATATAAAAACCCTGGTAAAAGCTACATACACAGATTTTAGTCTTTGCCTTCCTTAACGGGCATTTGATGAGAAATCCCACAATTGCTATATCAAGTCCCAGTTCTATCGGATATTAAGAGTCGAAGGTCCCTTTTCCAACTTTCTGATTCTAGGGTATTCTGCTATAATGTGCTGAAGCTTTAGATTTGGGAACACTCATCAGGAAAACTAGGGAAACAGTTTATAAACAGAGTGGCTTATGAGCAGAAAGGAACTTGAATACTAGCAAAATGTTGATTTAAACCATGCAATTTTCCAAAAAGCTACAAAAAACCATGAAAGCAGTATATACCATTTGTACAAGCCTAGAATAAACATAACTGTAAAAGTGTACACGACAATTCCTTTCTTTTTTACAGCTTTGTCAAATACTTCAGTCCTATCAGATTGTTTTTAACACAGTCTCCTTAACTACTCTGTTTAATCTATATCCTTTAGACACAAAAAACTCCTAAGCTTTCTTTTAATTATTAGCATATATAAATTATACTGTAAGATGTGTTCTAGAGACATAAGATCTACTAGGGAAGTCACCCTAATGCAAAGCTGTGCTCCAAAGATACCTCTAAGTTGTGAGTTGTGTACTATGCTGCAAAGGGCAACAGTGGCTTAAAACTCACTACTTATCTTCGTAAGTCTCTCCATCTCACAGAGCAACATTGACATGGATCCACTTCTGTCACTCAGAAGGCTACAGTAGAGCCTCATAGCAAAGCTCCTTCTGCTGTTCTGAACCATCTTCCTAGACTGAGTCTTTATCCTGTTCCTATTTCCCTACCCACACCACAGCTAACCTTTAAAAAGCAGGATAACAGGTGTTTTGGCTGCTAACAGACTTCAAACATCTTTTACAGGTCAGGTTTTTCCACTAGAAAAATCTTAAACCACTAATCGTCATATTTGTGCTAAGAAGGGAGAAAACTGTCAAGCTCAGTGCAAAGCAATGTGACTTTAGAAAAGATGACCTTTCATTTGTTGCAATCAAGGCTTCACAAACTCAGCAACTACAAAAGCCTGCAAATGTTGCCTTCTTCTTTTCCTTCCAATTCATGTTAGTCCTATTAAGTACTTCCTTCAGAGGATACAGCACACAAGTTCTCACAACAGTAATCTATAGAATCAACTTGTACCTACACAATAGTCAGTAGCAGTTGTTCATTTACCCCATGATGAACACAATACTTATTCAATAAGAGTAAGGTATTTCACCTCATATTTATTGCATAGTAAGAATACACTCCCTCACAGTCTCTCCGCAATTTATTTTTCTTAAGATAGCAACATTTATAAAAAGACATACCACACTAATTTACAAGGCTGCTCTACAAGAATCTGTGAGCCAAGTATAATAATTCTGCTTAGCAACTCAATTCCCTCCCCTACCCCGATCCTGTGATTTACCTGTATTTAGGCTTTCCACTCTTAGAGGGAGACCAGACTGGGCCACAGCAACAAGTTTCAAAGCAATGTAAAATTGACTTCTTCCAAAATAACCAAGTCTGGTTGCACCACAGAGCTCCATAATCTGAAACAAAACACATAGTTACTTGTACGAAGAAACTTAAAAAATGAACTGCTCTACAAAGGCGATTTCATACATTCAAGTACAGCATGCCTTGCCTTAAATGCTCTTAACTTCCTATATACAATCTTTCAGTAACAACTTCACGTGCAATCTCTATTATTATGTAACATGAGTCAGAGATTCCTCACAGTAAAAGCACCCAGTCTAACTTAAGTTTTTCCCAATTATCTACCTTTTCTTTCACCTAGGCTTTAGAGCTTCTAGAGAGCTGATGAGATAGAGAAAGAGAGTAACTAGGGTCATGTCCCTTTAAAAACAACAACAACAAAAAAACAACAAAAAAACCCAAGAAAGCCTGTAATAAACATCCTGTGTCACTATTAGCTATCCCATTAGCAGCTATGTTGTCTAGCTGTCTTCAGTAACTGCAACAGAAAAGGAATAGCATTCAACATTTTTAGTATTACATTGTCAGCTGTAATCCAGAAACACAAAATGAAGATTTTCAAATAATTCTCAGACAAAATTGAACAGTGTGTTACTGATCAAGTTAGAGAAATGGTCTGCCCCAAATTTCTCCCTGAAGAATTTCAATGACAAGGTTAGAATTTATAAAAAGTGAAAAAGCTTGACAATTCCAAGCAATACCTTCCAGCCTTTTCTGATGTAGGCTTCCTATAGTTCAGCTGTTAACTTATAAAACAAACCTCTAAAGCATTCATTCAGAACACAAAGAAGTATCCACACACTCGCATGGATTTCAGCATTGAAGAGGAATGCAGAACTTCAGGTTCTCCAAACAATGCCACAGATGCCATTTCATTTAAGAAATACAACAAAGAATTGGTGTTATTTTATTCCCTTTTTTTCCTCTGGAGTTCTATATAACGGAAAGGTGGCTTTGTCTTTTGTTATGAATTTTGAGGAAATTTTGGTCCCTCCAGACAGCAGCCATGCATTCAAACATACTGACTGCACACTCCTCCACATCAAAGACCTGGAAACTTGCTGAGGGTGCAGTCCTGCTTGTGCCAGGTCACTGATAAAATACTAAGCATGACACGTCACAAATCAGACTTTTCAAGCTCAATGATCCAGACTGTCTTTTTATCTACCTAGCAGTCTCATCTAGACTGTAATGTTCCAAATGAGACACAAAGATGCTCTTGGACACCACAGTGAAAGCCTTGTTGAAGTCAAGGTAGATGACATCACTTCTTTTCTCTCCTCAACCACAGTTCAAGTCTTATCAACCAGATTGCCTGCTGTGATGGAAAGTATCCTTGGTAAATCCATGCCTGCTAATCCTAGTTACTGTTTTCACCTTCATATGCCTAGAAATGGCTTCCAAGCTGATTTGCTCCACAATTTCTCTGGGACCAAAGTGCAGCTGACCAGCCTGCAGTTCCCCAGACCAACCTTCCTGCCCTTCCTGAAGACAGCTGCAACGTCTTTCTCCAGTCATTGAGGCCCACCCCCGATCTGCACAACTATTCAAAGAGAAAGCTGACTTGCAATGACATTATCTAGCTCTCTCAGCACCCTCAGAAGCATCTCATCTAATCCCATGAACTTGATATTTCTTAAGAGATCCATCAATCTTCTTGTACTCCTTCTAGTTTCTCTCCTCCTTCAATCCCACCTCTAGGCACAAAGGCCCATGAGACCTTGTCTATAAAGATCAATGCAGAGAAGGCACTGAGAATCTCAGCCTCATTTATACCCATGGGTGCTAATTTCTCTCCTCAACCTTCCCACCAGAGCTCAATCATAAGTTCCCTGTTTAGCAAATCTAGTCTCTTGACACATCTGCTTATTTTTCTAACTACTGGAATGGACTGTTACTGGGCTCAGAGAAAGCTGTCCTGAAAGATTTCCCAGCTTTCAGAGGACACAGTTCTGAAGGGCAGAGCAGCCCTGCTTGCAGGCAAATTCCAACTGAAAAAGTCGACTATATTTTCACGCAGCAGCAACTGAACCACACAGTGCACGAGGAGTTAGTCTGTATGCTTCAGCACTGCTTAAACAGGAAATAGACTTTGGTACCTCCATACAATCAGACAAACGGATAGGTTTACTAACTACAGCTGAGCTAGATACAGCTCAACAAAAAGCTGCTTGGGTATTTCCTTACCATGCACCAGGATTCTAGGACCTCATGAAAATAAGCTGTTGTAAAACCTATCACAGGAAGGTGTGGGAAGTTGACAAACGCTTAGTCCCAAAGAAGTCCCAAGAGGATCAACTGGTCTAGGGCTGTGCACGCAGCTCAAATCCTGCTGGATAGAAGCTAGCCGCATTAAATCACTTGGTTATGTCTGCATGACACTTCCCACATTGTCCTGCAGCACCTGTGTTATTTGTATTTCCCCATTACAGTATTTCTGCAGCATGATGTCTGGACAGAAGTCAGAGCATTTTCTAAAGTTCGTTAACTAGAAGAAAATAATTCAATACAATTGAACACCATACATTAAGTTTCAATAGACTGGTTGGACTACAAACAGAGCCACAAGGAAAGAAGCAAATCTAAACTGACAGGTACAATTCAAACAAAAACTTTGAGGCATCAACATCTAAAACAAATTGCCTGTACCCAACCTAATGCCAAAAATAATTACACTAAGTTTAAATAACTGGCAGAAGTAAAGCAGTGGAGATTCAAGAGACAGCTAGCAATCGAAACCAGTGTGACAGCAAGAGCAATTCCTTTTTTCAAAGCACTGTATCCTGGAAGACTGATGAACATCCATGTACTTGACTACACCTAACACACAAAAAACTTGTGGATGAATGACAGATGAATAACTGAGCAGACTCTGGAAAAGCTTCTTATGAAAGGAAGCAATGACGCAGGCATTTGGAGCCTATGGAATCACTAGGCAGTAATGGCTTTGGGCAATTTCAAAGCCAGTGCTGGACTAGAAATTATTTTGTTTGTAGCTAGTCAGTACTGCCAGACTGAAAAAAACCTCAGTTAAAAACTGTATTAATAATTAAGCTACCATGTCAGGTAAGTATTAGAAAGGAAAGACAAGCATGGATTCAAAGTAAATAGATATAAATGTAGAAAATACGCTAGATCTAAGTATCAAGAAAAGGAAAAAGCTAAGGATACAAAAAAAAAAACCCCAAACAAAAAAGAATGCACTTATGCTGCTGAACAAGCAGCTGTCAAATCCACCCACAGCCAGCTAAAGAAGTCCTCTATTTCAAACACAGAGTATAACCCAATCAGAAACACAACTGAAGGTTGAGTAAAATCATTAAATGCAAACACCTAGCAGAGACTCCTCTGCTGACTGACAGCATGCTTGAATACACTCAAAACAGCCTACCCATAATCTTCTTGAAGGAGGATTTAAACATTCAACAGGTAATAAGCTATATTGATGGGGGAGGGGCAGGGGAATAATAATTAAAAAATAATTAATGGACTGGTACTTTGAGATTTATGTTTAGGGCTTTCATCTTCTTAGGAAGAGAGATAAGGAATTTCCTTAAACTCTTCAAGGAATGCAGAGCCATCTTCAAGACAAAATGCTCCATGACTCTTTTCATCTCCTTTGATATGAAGATCCTGACATCACACTACTGCAATTAACTGAATTAAGGCCAACAACTCTGTGAAGGTCCAGAATTGCTGGAAGCTATTGATACAAACAAAAAAACCTCAGCACAGTAGCTGTAAATTATGAAATTGCACACTCAGTCATCATACTGCAAAGTAGTAACAGCAGCATCAACAATATCAGGAGTTGATGCAGATCAGAGATGCACAGAAAGCAGTATGTTGACAAAGGGCACAGTTTCAAACACGTACCTTCTAGAACTCTAGAGGTTTCAAACAAGAGGTCCTTGAACTTGGAAAGGTTTGTGAACCAAAAAAAAAAACCTAAGACTTGAGAACCTTTAAAAATTCCAGTGGAACCAATCACATATCTATCAAGTGTGGTGAAACGCACTTTCCAGAACTCAGAAAACCTCTCTGGGAGGGTATACTGAATATCACATTCCCCCTGCCCCCAGGTTCTTCTCAAGGCAAATCAAGCCCATTACCTGTAAACATTATTCATGCAAAAGTACAACAGTATTTAAGCAGGGATGACTTCAATAGTAAAACAATCAATGAAGCAACATGCATACCACCTGCATAGTATAGATAAAGATATTTCATCTGTTTGGAGAGAGTTACTGAAGTGCCTACTGTTCCATACCAGAGAGTGGTAAGAGGCAAGACTTAAAGGCAACTTTTGAAGGCTGGAAATTACAACACACATGGTGTATGCTGACAGGAGAGGGGAGTGAACAAACTCAAAGGAGGACCTTTTGTATCACCTCATCTGAATTAGGACATTAACACAAGTCCATCCACTAAAAAAAAAAAAAAAAAATCACATATTGATAAGAAGCAAGAAAGAAGAACTGGGATTCAGAAAATACATTTTGGTCCCAATTTTATTAACACATCCTTAATTTGAGATATTCTAGTAGCCCCACTGTGACTTGGCAAGAATTTTCATGCTTGTATTGTTGGTGCAAGATTTTTTTTTTTTAATTAATAAACACAAATAAACCCTATGCAGAATCACAGAATAGTTGAGCTTGCAAAGGTCCTCTGGAGATCATTCACTCCACTCCCACTGCTCAAAGCAGGCTCAGCTACAGCATGTTGCTTAGGACCATGCCAGCTGGATTTTGAGCATATCCAAGAAGGGAGACTCTACAACCTCTCTGAGCAACCTCTTCCAGTGTTTCATCACCCTTACAGTAAGAAAGTTTTCTCTTATGTTTACATGAAACAATCACCAAGAACAATATCATGTAAACCATGGACCAGAGGTGCAAAACAAAGTTTTGCATTCAATTTACAATACTTGATACAAACTTAAGTTAAACCAGACCATATGAATATACTCGTGCTTCAGCACTTAGTACATGATTTTTGAGTTTTACTATGCATATTGACAATAACCCTTTAATGAAAAGCAAGCAATACATTAAAAAAAAGCTAATGGTTTACTTCAGATAAAAAACCCTAAGAAATTAAAAAGAATAACCTGCATTCATTTTTAGGTTATTTAATAAAAATGTAACTACGATTACAGACTGATTTTGATCCACAGTTTAAAATGAAAAATATTACCATGTCAGCAGTGTTATTTCTGTATCCCATATGGAGCTATTCATTGATGAGAATTCTAAAGCTCTTTGCAAACTTAAACAGATTCGACAGGATGTTTTCCAAGTTAAAAGTTCATTGGAATACAGCCTCAAATTGGGTACCAGAATATGCTGTCCTACAAAGGTGCTCTCCTGAAGTCATGTAATCTACTCACCTCAGCTATAACAAAAATAAACCATCTCTCTACAGTTTAATGTAACCTGAGGGTGTATAAAGGAAGTTGAAAAAAAATATTTCCTCAGCATTGCTATTGTAGCAGAAAAAAAACCTGACCATCACTACATACCAAAGACCTGTGAAAACCTCCTTCATGCTTTTTTTTCTAGATTTAATACATTGCTTTCCTCCCAATTCGTTACCTTCTAATCTTGTCATTCTGCAACCACCGTTCAATAGATGAACTCCTGTCACTTCATTTATCTCAATCTGTCTCACTAACTGCAGACCACAGCCTGACAGAGTTTTCTCACTACAGTCTCTCACCTATTGTCAACTGGACAAAGCAATACTGATTAGTTATTAATCAAGAACTTTTTCTTCAGAAAAATCTCACTTGACAGGTATCTTCTCAGATGCAACTGTTGTTAACAGCACTGTGTAGCAGGAACAAGACAGAGAACTGACAAAGATCCTTCTTTTGACAAGTTATTTTTAACCAAGTCAAGCCTCTGACCTAGTTCTCCGCAAGGCTCCACAAACCTTGGCACACGGTGGCACATAAGCAAAAAAAAAAAAAAAAAAAAGAGACAGGACAAGAAAACACCACTAAAAGAAACAGTCAAAGTAGTGCTCTGAATTCTATGTTTCAGCACTATTAGCAGTATATGACAAACATTTAAACAGTCTCTAACCTATCCGAAAATCATTTGCAAAATGCCTTTATGGAGGATATCAAGAACTACTATATTTAATTCAATAAGCGTGAAGTAGGGAATGTTCAAGTGCTGAACAGCAAGTACATTACCACCTCTAATACATACATTTATCTAATTAGGTACTTTGGAAGCATAGCAGTAAATACGTTTAATTAGTTGATACTAAGAATTCCCATGCATGGGGTATATTTGGGACATTGTTGTTCTCTATTGCATAACAAATAGCAAGGTCTTCCTTTTAAGTCTTACTGACTGTTCCAGGAAGATGGATCTCAGTCAATGCCACAAACCTGGCTTCAGAACACAGGCCTTTAAAGAAATAAAACCAATAGTATTGGAGGACTTCCAAGAGGACACATGCTCTCTGGCAATGAACTATTTAGAGTCTCCCTACTGTCTGAGCCCCTCCTAATACTTCTCCGCCCTTGATTTTCACACTGCACATATCCACAGTGGAAGCAGACTGCTAAAACACCAACAAGAAGAAAAAACTACTCATCAGCTCTGACAATTAATTCTCTATAGATACTTAGGACTAAACTTTCCCATTCCACAGGTCATTTCAGGTTCAAACATACATGTTTCAATCAAATGAAATTTCAGAATTAATCACATCAGAAATAAAGAAGTTAATCAGCTGATCAAAAAATGACCCAGTATTTTAAGCCTCACAGGAATGATTCTGCCCCTGTACTTTGGGATCTGTTTTACAAGGATGTCCACTCCCTAAGTAAGGGTTGGCAGACCTAGAGTCACACTTTCAGTCTGTTAATAGCAGAGACAAAAAAGCGCTGCAAATTCAAAACTCTGATTTATGACAGATGTACACAATAAATACATATCTTAAGAAGTGAATATGTTGAACACCACACACACAAAAAAACCCCACAGAATTTTCACCTACTGTAGTACTTTTTAAACCAGTTATATTTTAGGTCATTCCCAACTTCAACCCATTCCCAAAGTGGTCTATAGCATCTCCTGTTGTTCCTGGTAGCACATATGTTCATGGTGAATTAGCCTCACTTATCAAAGACACGTCCTAATGCAGTAGCTTTGATTTTTCCATTTGCAATCAAAGTTTGCGATCTTGCTAACAGCTCCTGCAAAAGCTGTTACAAGCCACACGTGAATCTTACCTGCAGAGCCTCTTATGCAGAGCTCCACAGCTCTCTAGAGGTCAGCAGTTCCCTTCTTGATTTGGTCCATCAATCAGTCCACAAAGATGAAGCAGATGCACCCTACATGCAACTACAAAAAAGTGCAAGATACTGATTTAGCGGGGCCATTTCTCCAAAGATCTAGAGCTGTAGACTGTCCTACTCAACTATAACTCAAACAAATTATTGCCAAATACCCTCAAAAAGAGGACAGAATAAATACGCATATTCCTTTCTGACATGTTCAATAGCACCAACAAAGTAAAATCCAGACAGCCAGATGAACACTCACTTAGAAAGCAACTACTATCCGCCCAAGTAAAAAGTCATAGCTGGAGACCTCAAGGCAGAGTTGGTCTTTGCTGCATTAAGATTCTTTATACTGCTGTTCTTCTGGCAGAGCAGGTGCTCAAGAGAAAGGTACCTTATGAGTAGTAATGGTAATAAAGCAGCAGGAAGAACTGGAAATAAACAAATCTGAAGCAACACAAGACAGCCTGGGGACCTACAAGAACCATTTTTAATTTGTGTTGCATAAAGAAAGGTTCTTTTAAAAGCAGATATTCCACATACCTGTCTCCTCTTCCTAAGCAACTTTACATTACTGCTTAATCTAACAGCTCCTTCCTCCTCTGCTCTCAGCTGCACAGTTCCCCATTCCTGAGCACTAACTGTTGCTCATCTATCTGACCATACAAGTCTGTTTACTCCACTCAGTAAGCAAGCAAGAAGTAGCTGTGTTAGCTGTCTGCTCTTTTATTAAACTGAATCTGTCTACTGTAAAACCAATGAACACCTCAGCAGCTATAAGATACATGGGAACATGTAGCTGGTAGCAATAGTTCGTTCATTTGACTCTCAACTTCTCGTAAGGCTGCAGTCTCAAGAAAGTTGTGTGCTTTGCACTTAAGAGGAGCAGAAAAGGTTGAAATGAAGCAACCGAACAGAATGTCACATCAAGAGCACTTGTAACTGCGACTTCTTTGCCTTGCCCAAAGAAACCCTCTTTAGAAAGGAAAGATATATTCACATATCAGGCTACTAAGAATTGTCCTCAAAACAGGGGTGCCTCCTTTCTCCTGGTGGTGCCATAAACAGTTCAAGCAATAGGAGATGAAGAAACACACTTCAGCAAGAACACTCAATGCTTGAGCCAGTCTGTGACAATTTGAGACTCCAGGATGTTTCTATAACACTCAAGTGACTGTATTGTCTGGAACAAACAGTAGCAGCCAAAGTATCCATATAAACACCAAGAAAGCATCCAGCTTCAGCAGGCAGAGATATTTTACAGCAATATATTTAGTACTTCAAATTAATACTCCAATAACAAACAGTGCAAAGGAGGTCATACAGACGTTCTAATTGTGGGTGCTCCTGCCATGGAGCATTAAGCTGAATACCGTGGCAGGGGTGTTGGAACTAGATAATCTTTAAGGTCCCTTCCAACCAAACCATTCTATGATTTTTCCTGCAAAATTTCTACTTAAGTGCTAAATGCTGAAGAGAGCAGCATTTATATAGACATTTTGATTCCTTTCAGACCTCCTTTATAATTGCAGCATTCCAGCAACTGATATTCCTTGCTAAAAATTTTTTTCTTACTTTTTTTTATTTTAATATTTTCCCCACACATCACCTTTCATCACTACGCCAGAACAAACGTAAGACAGAAAAGCCTCAAAGAATGAACACAAGCTTCTGGCTTTTTGCTAATGTAAAATGAAGATTAAGGCATTCTCTGATCCCAGAATCAGTGGTCATGCTGTGGCCTAGCCAAATAGGACTGCTCAGATCTGGTCTCGTTATTCCCGAGCATTTCCACACAAGTCTACCTGAAGCTACTGTGCCATTACTTTACGCTGCTTTCTCATCTCAATCCATTTTCCTCTGAGCATCAATCTGACCAGTGTTAATTAGTTGCTTAGCTTTGCACTGCTCTCCTCCTCACAATAAGGCCTTTACAAGTCTTAACAATGTGTCTAACAAAGTTTAAACAAACCTCAGCTAAAATTCTAAAACCTGCATGTTTACAGAGCTTCATTTGAGACTCAGAACAGAGCTGCTAACACTAGGTCTTAAATGATTTAAGACATTTTAATTCCGAAAAAACAAGTCGACACATTATTGCAGTAAGAACAGACTTTTCTACAAAATTCACAACTAACAGGCTGAAGCAGGAGTAAGTTAGCACCTAATGCTAAATTTTACACAGCTCAGTCCTGGTCACCCTTTTCTGGGATTACTGAAGTTGAAAGATGTATTTGAAACTGAGTCTACTAATTGCTCTGTTACCATACTCCAGGAGCATTTTAGATGTCAGAAGTCAGTCATCCCAGAAATTCAGGTCAAACTGTCATCTTTTCCAAGTCCTTTAACCTATCAAAACACAGTTCCTATACACAGACAGGCATACCTAAGTTATAATGTATTTTTTGTATAACAAGTGCAGGGGATAATTTAACTCTTTAGACAGCAACCCCAGCTGGAAAAAGAAGCAAGTCACAAACATGGTCACCAACTCCCTAAGTTAGTTTAGAAAGACTGACACCACTGGCTTAATATCCCTATGGTCTAA
Organism: Nyctibius grandis; assembly: GCF_013368605.1. Lineage (NCBI taxonomy): Eukaryota > Metazoa > Chordata > Aves > Nyctibiiformes > Nyctibiidae > Nyctibius > Nyctibius grandis. Next base: position 64,051,896 of record NC_090658.1, on the reverse strand, counting down.
AGAAATGGTAAAGGAAAAACAAGTGGGGAATATATTCTTACACTAATCATTACTGGAAGTCCAGTAAGAAAAATCTGATAATCAACATACTGCTCCCACACTCACTTCTGACTTCAAACTCACTTAAGCAAAGAGCAGAACTCCAATTTAAAGTCTAGGAATTCTACAAGAAGAATTAATCTAAACTGCAAATATTTATGACCTAATAGGTGTGAAACTTGTCTGTAAGGACTAATATTTTGAAAGCCAGCAAATTGAACAGTCATAGAAGCTGCCAGCAAAGTCCTACAATGTCACAGTATCTGCAGTAGTATTTATTGAAGATTAGACTAAGATGAAGGCATGCTTGCAATTTTTCACAGACAGTGGGTGAAGTGCTCACAACTTATAATAAAAAAGAATCAAGTTTACAGGAAAAAGATCAAGTTTACAATACATAATTTTGTATAGCTAACTTGATTCTAAGACAGCTGCATTTGCCAAAGGCCCTGATATTGCTGAATAATTTTAGAATTCTATCCAGTCATTGCAGAACAGATATTAATCATCCCTACTGTCATCTGACGGCACATTTAAAAAGAAAAAAATAAACTGTTTTCAAACAAAGCTGAGCTGCGATACTTGAAATTAGCTGAGTGCTGTGCTGACATACGGAATTATGATGGAATTATTTACTATATAAGTGACTATACAGTATGAATGCCAGCCAATTACACTGAGAAATCAGCTGAAAACAAATATAAGTCTAATAGAGCTAATCTACACTCCTAAAATTTTGCCATTAACTTCCTGCCTTTCGTTTCAAAAACGATTATTATTCTCTGACTAAATGCTGCTGAGACTACTCAAATTAATTAACTGTAAAGAGAAGACAATTTGCAGCCCACTATAGTCTCTGTGAAGGTAACACCATCAAAGTAAACATTTTTACCAGAATTCCACAGAAAACTCAAAGCACAGTTCACAGGACACAACGCAGGCTAGGGCCATTTCTGGCACTAACAAAGTAGACTGCTTATGTATCTCATCATTTCAGAGAAACAAAACTAACCTACTGCTTAGCTGAGAGGAAAGAAAAATAACTCTATTACAATAATATTTGAGAGGAAAAAAATACGTAATTCACAAATTGGATATTCTTAACTGAGGATCCAGGCACTACGTATTTACAACAGATTTCTAACAACTCTTATTTCCTAAACACAAAATTATGCTGAGATACAGCATAATGTATGTACAAACATCCTTCAAATACATAAATATTATATATAAATGTTATACATAAATTATGTATGATTATAATCCTAAAAGGCTACTGATTCATCAACTTTACGGTGCTCAGGCTAACAAAATATTAAGAATGAGTAAGAAAAATGCTATAGTTATACACTTCTACACTGGAAGAATGCCTTAATGACCTGTTGTAAATATTGCCTCAGAAGAAATCTAAACTAATTTTATTTTAAAATGTCATGTAGAAAAGCTGTAAGTTTTAAAATAAAAATATAAACCCAAAATGTATGGATTGGATTCAACTCAGTGATTTCTTTTTAAAAATTTGGCTTGTTTGCAGATTAGAGAAAGGCCAGTATTAGGAGGGGAAATCTTTTTATACAGTGTACTTTTTTTAAAAAAAAAATCTGAAAATGCTATGCATTTTTAAGTATACTCCAAATCGCTGAAATGAAGGCACGGGATTTGCAATGTATAAGGAATTCTAACATCTTACCCCACCAGTTCTGAAAACATAATAAATTCAGCAAATTAACCTGAATGAGGTTGAGTCTTCTTCATGTCTCCACCCCAAGGGTAATCCTAAGCGTGCCCTGGCTCAGCTTCCATTTGCAGTTAGCATTTAGTAAATTCTACTAATTTGATAAAGAGGCAATCTTTGTGTAGTAAAATTCACTGAAACACTAACTGTAATGATAAAATCACTGTGAACAAGTTTTTATTTTCTTAGATCCCTTTCTCTCTACATCCATTCTCCAAAGAGGCCGATATTTTAAATAAAGAACCTGCAATTTTGTTTTGCCATGTTCTGCCTACGGATTATAATTAAAATTATAATTGCACTGCATGCCACAGATGAGCTCTGGCATCTGAGGAAACTACCATTCTATGTTCTCTGTTCCTATGTTTGCCAAAAGATACCACCCCAAGAACAAGAGAAGGCAGCATATGCCTGCACCTTATCTGTTCTTCCGCGCAATGCAGAAATTGTAGCTCATGAATGAGGCCTTATGCTCAGTGCCTGGACTTTACAGTGAAGCAGCTGCATCACAGGTATGCACTTTCCTACAACTTTTGATGCAAAGGCAGCAAACTATGACAGAGAGTTGAGGCAGACAATCAGAGACAGTAATTTTTCCCATCAATGACACAAGAACAATCAAAACTAATCTGTCTGTAAAGACTCCTTAGAAATGAAAAAAAAAAACGCTTGAAATTGGCTAACAAGAGCCAAAACCAGGCTTTAAACTAGGTTTTTCATGGGGTAATGCAAGCATACTGTAATTGAAGAAACTGGGCATAATTCTATGATTTATCTGTCATTTCAAAGACTTTCTAACACTAAATTAGAAGTCAGGTAATGCTGCTGCACCTTGCCAACACTAAAGATGACAATTCATTCACAGAATCACACACACAGAATCACAGAATGCTAGGGATTGGAAGGGACCTCAAAAGATCATCTAGTCCAATCCCCCTGCTGGGGCAGGATTACCTAGACCATATCACACAGGAACGCGTCCAGGCGGGTTTTGAATGTCTCCAGAGAAGGAGACTCCACAACCTCTCTGGGCAGCCTGTTCCAGTGTCCGGTCACCCTCACTGTAAAGAAGTTTTTCCTCATATTTATGCGGAACCTCCTGTGTTCCAGCTTGCACTTTTCGTTTTAAAGAAAGTAAATGCAAATACTGGCACATTTGTTGTTTTATAGTAATGTTGCATTCTAAAGCAAGATGCCTTGACTCATTAGTTTCAGATGAGTATCATATGGACAACTGATTGCTTCTTGTCTTGTGAAGTTTCTATGATTCATAATCAAAGAAGAGAGTGCAAGTTCATAAAACTTTCTGTGATTAAATCACCTAAATAGGAATCCTACAAATTGAACAAATGGGACACCTATTACACTAATCCATGCACAAGTAATGAAGTTCACAAAACATTTTTTGTCTAACTGTAGCTTTTACAAACAACTTCACCACCAGTACAGAGGCACCAAGAATTGACTTTAATAGCATACCTACGTAAGCGTTTTAGGTCAGATGTGATATATGCTTTTGAAACCAATTTCCTGATCATGCTCACTGCTCCGGTTCATACTGTGCAGCCAGTCCAGAACAGGCAACTAGATTTCTTTTTTATGAAGCTAACCTAGAAGACATACTCTAGGACTGCACCTAATGAATCCCAGCTAACATTCAGTTTACAGGACGAGGCCAGAACTTGATCAAAGGAAAAAAGGAAGGCTTCTGAAATACATACACAGGGTGGATGGCAGCTCCTCAGCATCACTTGTGGTGTGTCATACTACTTGCTAATACAAACACTGATGCATACGCAACTAAGCCATGGGCTCAGGCAGCTGAGTCAAGTGAAAAATAACTTGACAAAAATCCCTAACTTGTGGCTGGACAAGCTCCCTGAACCAGCTCACTCTGTTCAAATGAACGTCAGTACCAGCATAAGGTAGCTCCAGCTTCTAGCAGTTTAAGCTACCATGAAACCCATGCTAGGTCACAACTGAAATACCCCATTGCTCCAGAAAGGGGGAAGTTCTCCTCTTCCTGTCGATCAGCAAATGGTTTTCCTGCCTCTTTCCTTGTGCCAGCACTGACATTCATTCAACCCTACTGTTAGCTGATACAGAGTTAAAAGCAACAAAAAACTGTGATTAATTTTCTGCCTCCATAGCCCCTGATGCCAGCACACAACAGCATCGGACAGGCACTAACGTCTTTGCAAGGAGAAGCAGCAGCAGGAGAACACGGCTGGAGGAAGGGGGAACACTGAACCACCCCCTTCAGTGGCAACTCACCATCAGACTGGTTTATCTGCCATGTGAAACCACACCCTAAGAGCAATTTAAAAACTCATGTTACTGTTGTGAAGTAGTTGGACTCATTATCCCAACACACATACTTTTGTTCACCATTTTATGCAAATCTTCTACCTTAATGCTGATTTCAAGGATGTGCAGAAAAAGGCAGAAATATGGGTTAATAAAGGCTGGAGTTCTCACATGTGCAGTTAAGGCTGTAACGCAGTTTGTGGTATTTTTGTTCTGGTAATAAGGCTGTCCTTTTGTAGATGTGTATTAAGTTGACATATAGCTTTTCTTTGCCACGGTTTTGTTCTTTGTGAGCATATGATTTCTATACAGCAACTGTAACTGTTTGAGTCTTCTATATGTTCCCATATATTTATTCCCATTTAATAGGCAGCTGACAGTGTCCCTTAGAGGCAAAAATGAGAATGATTAGGAACAATTAGCCACATGTATTAACTTTTTCTGTTGCAAGACAGAAATCTCACATAAACGTAACTCTTTGCAGGAAAGGTTGCATGTATATACAGCCTTTAAACAACAGATTTGCAAGCAAAACAAGTTATGGGTCTAAAAATGCAACTGTCACACATTTTCATTTCCAACAGAATACATTCTGAATTATTCAAAGGTATCTACAGACTTGTACTACTGAAGAGGAAAAACTCCGAGGTAGTTCCTCAGGACTACTTAGTCCCTGTGAGTTTGAAGGGCAATAATTTTGTCCTATGTTTTGCACACCTACAAAGGTACTTAGCATTCATGTGACTAGTACTACACTTGCATTCCAGGATTATATAAGAATTAGGTAACTGAATCAAGTTCCTTTCCCCACAAGCATCAGGTGCTTCAAATGAACAGGTAAGAACACAGCACCACGTGGTCAAAAAAAAATTCCACCTCCTTCACAGGGTTTCCTTATTTCTTAAGCTATATCATCTTGAGGCTTTAGTTACATAGTCACAGCTTCCGAAGCATCAAATGCAATTTCCCTTTGAAGAATCCCCATCCAATGCATTCATGCCTGTGTTAACCTGAGGTACAGCCCTACTTCCAGGAGAACATAAGATCACTAATCAACTAGATTCTGTCCCTCACAAGAACAAGGTACTTTACAGGTGAACAACAGTAACTGCACAAGATATTCATAATGTGTCAAACTGCTAAGGGCATTTTGACTTTCTTTGTATTATTTATAGTCTCATTCCCCATGCAATCTAATATCTTGTTTGCTGTTTTAACTGCAAGGTTTTCCTTGAGATCACTACAGTGATAAGCCAGATCTGCTTCTTGAGTTAATTTATGTAGAACCCGTGGAATGACGCCCGAGTAGTTTCTCTTCTTCAGATGTGATCCGCCTTGCAAGAAAATATCTGACCCCCTCTGCAACACATAAGGATATAATCTGTGGCCACTTGTATTCAAAATTCAAAGTCTTTCCAAGTTCTTGCACTAAATCCCTGCATAAAACAAAATCTCGAACACTAGCCTACTCTACCTGTACAGTGATCCAGACAAGATTTATGGAAAATAGATTTTAAATACAAGAAACATGTAAACATTCACTTTCTTAGGATGATTCTTCTGAAATTGGTTGGCCACACACAAAAAGCAGCACTAGGTGGCCCTTGAGAAACCTCACTCATAATACTGAGCATGCAAACTCTCTTACCATTAAGTCCAGTCTAGCAAGTCATTAAATAAGAGGTTACTAGTTTTACCAGTAAGAAGCATTTCTTATTCAGCTCTCTTCCACTTTTTTGCATCTTAAACTCATTTTAGCTAACCATGTTGCTCTTAGGAGCCCAAAACATATCAACAGTGACCCTAGTTAAGCGTAAGTATTCTCCTGAAATCTGGTACTAAATTGCAGAATGCTGAAATTTGTGTACTGTATTTCTGGCTACAGTAACTTTAATGCTTTGTTAAAAGGCCTGCTTATCTCACTAGACTGAGGATGAAACTGCATAAAAGGCAGCACAGCTTTTTAGATAGTGTTTTACCCACAGCCGCTCAAAACACTACATAAACTTTAAAGCATTGAACAATGACAGAGGAAACTGCAGAAGTCGCAAATTATTACAAATAGCTGTTCATAAGAATTCTTAACTGGGAATACTTTCCTCAAATAATTACACAAGGCACATCACAGCAGACTTTCCCTTTTCTATGTTGGTAGCTCTGTAATACTGCTACACCTTTTAGACATAACGTGGCCAAGGAAATAAGTGCTCACACTGTGCACATACATATTGCAATGGTGGGCCCGTGTCATTTTTAGTGCTGCATTTTTCTTTGTTAGAAATGTTTTTATGACTACATGTAAGTTAATACCTGCCGGGAACTGATGCCCCAAAGAGACTGCATGACTTAGCTGAAGTGGATTAGCGGCAGTAGCACCCAACGATACAAACCCAGCTTTCCTTTTGTGTTGCTCTTCATCAGCAGACAGTGGGACGGATCTCCCTCACATGCCCAAACCGCTTTGGGGTTCTCATGCTTTGGATGGCCTCTGCCGACACGAAGCAAACAAGACACCTTCCGACCAGGTGCTGGGCATCGCCAGCAGAGAATACCCACAGCCCCTTCCTAGCCTCGCAGTCAAGAGGCCCCACCAGAACACAAGCGGGGGCCTGCCGCAGGCATGCTCAGCGCAGCAACTCGCTGCACCCCCCGCCCTTCCCTCTCCGCCGGAGAGGCTCAGCCTTCCCCTCCCGCCCGGGCTCAGGTGGCCGGCTCCGGGCCGGGACAATAGCTCCCCAGCCTCCTGGCGGGTCCCGCTCCGGCCTCCCCGCCCTGGCCCGCCACCGCCGGCGGGACGACCCCCGCCAAAGGGCCGCCGGGCGGGCGAGGGCCGGGCCGAACCGAGCGCGGCGGAGGGGAGGGGCGGCAGCGCCGGACGGTGCTGTCTTCCTACGGGCTGTAACGGCGGGGCGGTGCCCGGGCCCACCGCCCCCCGGGGGCCCGCAACGGCTACCTGCATGACCACGTCGTTGGGCAGCTGCGCGGCGCGGAAGAGCTCCAGGACGCGCCCGTTGGACGCCACCTTCTTGGTGCTCTCGGTGTCGCAGTAGGAGAAGAGGTCGCAGTAGTAGCGCTGCTCCGCCTCGCTCAGCGTCAGGCCCTCCATCTTACACCCCGGCTCCGCGCGGCACTGCCGCCGCCGCCGCGCCGCATCCAACGGCGGCGGCCCGGCCGGCGCGGGGGCGGGGAGCAGCGGAGAGAGCGCACGGGGCTGCCTCGCGCCGCCCGGCCCGTCGCGGGGATGATGGGGGGTGGTGAACGCCGCCACCGGCCGCCGCGCGCCCCAGCCAACCGCCGCGCGCGAGCGGCTGCTCACACCTTCCCCCCACCAACCGCCCACACGAAGGCGGCAGCGCCGCGCCTGCGCGCCTTCCCCCGCGCCTGCGCGCACCACGCGTGGTAAGCGTCGCGCGCCACTGTCCCCTCCGCGCGAGCGGCGGCGGAAGCGACAGACCCGGGGGGCGGGGTTAGCGAGGAAAAGGGCCAATAGCGTTCCCCGCCGCCTGCGGGCCCGCCCCCTCCACGCCTCGCGGCGCCGACGGGAGGAGGGGTTGAGGGAGGTGGTGGCCCGGGCGCACCGCCCCCTTCCCGGGGCCCGGATGTGCGGTGCGGCCGTGCGCGGCAGCGCCCCCTATGGGTGTGGCGGTGCGGGAGGCGCGCCGCGCGGCAGCGGCGGCTCCGCGCTGGGAGCTGCTGTGAGGGAGCCCGTGAGCTCCCTTCGCGGCGCTGGGCCTGCAGTGCTGGGGCGCCGGCACTCGGCTTCCCCCCGCTTTCCTCGAGACAGCGGCGTTGGCGTCTCGCTCCCTGGCTTGGCCGTGACTGCCGCCGGCCGCTCAGGCCCCCGAGGCAGCTCCCCAGTGAATCCCGCGGGGATCGGCAGCGCGGCCCATGCAGCCGTCCCAGTCCTGCGGGGCTCTGCGGGCCCAGTTCACGTCTTGCGGACCAGGCTGGGAAGCTGGCAAGAGCAGGCCACCTGCCTCACCAGCTCCAGCGAGCGGGGCTGAGGCAGGGTGGAGCGGCTCCCAGAGCCTCCCTTCCAGAGGGCTTGGGGCTCACGGGACAGTCACGAGTACAGGTTCTCCTGGTAACTGGTGAAGAATTACCCATTCTGCAACACAGGCCCTGCTGTAAATGATTACCTTCCTCAGTATGCTGTCTCTCCACCATCAATACCTTACGCAGCAACACCACGTAACACACGAGTGGCCTGCAAAATAACTCCGTACATCAGTCTTGCAAGAAAGAGTAGGCAGGAGCTCAGTTACCTCTTCAGCCAGAGCTCTCGCTCTCTGTGTCTCTTGGCTATGTTTTCCTGAATTCTGTGTGTTGCCCTCGGTAAATCTATGCTCTCGCTGCAGTACACTAATAAAGTTCCCACCAAACTACTTTGGCTTCTGGAGGGAGTGTAACATCCCTGACAGAGTAAAGGGCCTGTGCAGAATGCCGTGGTCTCCTGCTAGACCCTTTTGACTACCTGTTCTGGTTTAAATCCTGCTGAAGTGGAGGTCCAGCACTTTATACTTAGAGTCATCCTCTCATTTTTAATTTATCCTCCTTCCCTTTTTCCACTTCACCTCCCTTCACAACTCTTCCAATTTTTCTTTCCACATTGCTCTTGCCAGCTGCTCCAGTTCCCTTAAGCACCTCATCCTTTCTGCCTCTTAAGATAGTCATGTTCTGAACATAAAGCGAAGATTCATCTTCCTTGCTCTTTGAAATAAATACACAGTTTATCCTTTTGCTGCTAACCAAAGTTTCTGAAAACTGCTGATATGTTAGCTTATAGTTAAAATAACTGACAAAAAGATCTTCCCATAAATGTACCGTTATCAAGATTTTGCAACCCCAAATGATATTAATGATGAAACCACACAGATTGATCACATTTCTCTGTTAGTTAAAATTTCTCAAAATAGGCTATACTGAAGAAATAATTAACTTTTTAATATAATATCTAGTTATTTTGACTTTATAGACTTAGATAAGGCCAACTTAGCATCATAGGTCACTTAATTGGAGCTATTGTCACATCAGTATCTCTGCAAGTAAAACAAATGTAACCTTTCCTCCACAGCTAAATTGCATGCTGCAGTTGTATTAGTTATACAGAACCATTTGTAGAAGAGGTTTTTAAATCACTTATTAGCAGATGATTAGGTTCAAGTGCCTTTGCTTCTTACAGGTTCAGTGATTGTACGCTAGTTCGGGCACTGGAGTTTGAAAGATTACTCTATGTATATATCTGTAGCTATAAAGTCAGGACCCCAAAATACTTTTATTGTCAAAATAATTTTGAGTTTTATGTCTGAAAGTAATCTGAACATCTAATTATTTTAAACGAGTGGCTATTTTTTTATTTGCAGTTTTGCAGCAGGAGGACTCTTTTGACATTAATGGGGATCGCTTGGCTGCAACAGTTTGTACAAGTCACAAAGAATAATACAGGGGGGAGGTTCCCTAGTACGGACTATTCCCACATGTCCAAATGCCAAACAATTCTGAAGTAAGCTTAATAACTGTCTATTTCACTAAAACCATGATGTGAAAATGTTATGTCACTGCTTACTGGAGAGTTGAATGCTTTCGGGGAATGTGCCGGGCTTTTCGCTGTGTGTTGCACCACTCTGAAGCCATTTAGGTAGCTATTCTGGAAAACAGGTTCTTGAGTCTCATTTCCAACTCCCGTACCTTAAACTTACCTTCTTGCTGTGTGCTGGTTCAAAGACTGATCAGAAAGAATAAGAATGACATGACATGTAGCAAATTGACTTCTAATTCCTAAGATCTACATGTGGGAGAAGCATCTTTGCCTCAGAGAGTCCCAGTATAATGTTTCTGTGTTGGCTATGGGATCTCCCTTCCCCCTGATTGGCCCCTTGCAAACCTCCAAGCTGAGGAGGGATCTTGCTGTTCAGAACATTACCTGTTCCCATCAGGCCAGACTTAGCATCTACGGAGATAAAAATAAATCTTTTAAGTGGATTCTAAATGAGGATTCATTTTGTTTAGCTGGAAAATATGCTGTTTGCTACAGGATGAACTGAGGAAAATAGTATTCCTGCATGTTTGTAAGATCTATTACCTTCTCCATATTTGTACTTTCCAGTGCAACTGACCCAAACAATGAAACCATATTTCTATTTTTACTTCTTTTGTTTGGAAAGACCTGTATCACAGCATTTCACAGAGCTCATATTAGATACGCAGAGAAGGTGGTTTATGGCAAAATGCCCACTAAAACATATCATTAGTGATACCCTTTTCATAGAATCATTTTGATATAGTAGATTCAGCCTTTGGTACATGAAAACCTTGATTTAACTGCCTTGAATTATGATTTAAACAGAGCAAGAAGAGGAAATTTTATTCTCTGTTTTTAATGTATCTTCTTAGAATTCAGAGCTCTGAATAGCTAAGAGTTAAGCTGTTCTCCACAGGGTGCCTAATTTTGCTGTATTTTATTTTCTGTGAAGCAACTATTAGATGACATATATTGATATCAAAGCAGTCATCCTTTTAAGACATCACAGTTAGAGAAAATCATCATCATCATAGGTAGGCCAAGTCTAATGACCCAGATGGAAGGAAGTGCAAGGTTATTTTGCTGCCCATAACAACTCTTAGAATCAGAGCCAAATTATACATCAATAAAACATTACTCTTTTTTATTAAAGGAATACTTTTACAACTTGATATGTGATCAGAGTATGTATGTCCATTGCTACTAAAAAAAAAAATGTTTTATTCGTTTAAGGGAAATGCCCGTTAAAACACTGCTCAAGTTTCAGTATCTTTTATCAGCTGTGAAATTACTATTTGTTTCTAAAAACTAGTTGTTACACATGCTGAGACTCATTTCTAAAAGCAAACATAACTCATATACATATGCAGGGTCTAGTCTTCATCAAGTGTTGTGGGAGTGCCATGTCTAGGGTCTGCCTGCTTTTGATGGGCCTCTGAATCTCTAAGTTCTTGTTACAGTTAGTGGGTCTCATGTAGTACCTTATTTGCACCAAAGTAAGCTATATGCTCAGATTTTCTTTTTTTTTATTGAAACACCTTCAAATAACTTTCAACCTTATAATGTGTGTATTTGGGTTTACTTTCTATCTTGCACCTGGTTCCCCAAGTTTAGAAAAATGGCCCCGAGGTTATTTGTCATTGCCTTGCTAAGTTCTTCCGCATACATAATGCTGTGGAGCAGGTTTTACAATCTCTGTCAATATACTCCTTTACTTGCAGCTCATCAGGAGTTATGGGAACTTGTTCTATCCTGATTCTTTAGTGGAAAGACAAGTAGACTAAGGCTAGAAACAAATGGGAGATGTTTAAAAAAACCTGCTGACTCAGACTTTAGAGCTGTTTTATTGTTACTGCCTGATCTTTTCAAAAAATAAGATACCTTTGGAGGTAAGGTACTTTATTCCCAGAGAGAACAATATTTTGAGAATGGTGTTAACACTTACAAATGAAGGAAGTCCCTGTTCTGCTTTTCTAAAAGCACCCTTATTTCCTTTGTGTAGAAGCAACATTTTAATGCAAATATAGCCACACTACAGATGTTTGTACCCATACTTTTGTAAATTCCTGCATGTATGTTCTGTGTGTGTGACAGTTTACAACCTCTTTCCAACCTTGATGTTTACAGTCTTGCAATTTTGAAAAACATCAGTTTTGTCATATGGTCAGGTTTCACCTGCTGCTGATTTTACCTTCTATGCAATGGCATCCATATTTCAAAGAACCTACCCTGTTCTATCACTCCTGCTGGTATTGTTTCCCCATCAAAACGGCATCCCACATTTAAGGCTATGAGATTTTCCATGGTGGATGAAAAAATCCTTTCCACACAGAGCCATGTAGCAGAGAGTAACAACGACGGGGGTATAATTTTTTCTTTCTGTACAAGGAGAGTGCCTTTGCAAGGAGCATTCAGCAAGCAAGTGGTGGATCTAAAGCGATGATGTTACTCACCACAATGTGGTCATTCTGGTCCCTCCTGCACCTCTGTGCAGGCTGTCCTGGTTTGGCTCAAACCAGGCCAAATAGCCTTAGAGAACCCAAGGTCACTGCTTACGAGTAAAGAGCCGAAGGGGGTTGTACCTGCAGGGAGGAGTGGACGGGGCAGGTGACCCAGGATTGACCAGCAAGGTATTCCATCCCATACATGTCATTCTCACTTTCCTGTTTATCACTAACCCACTGCCTCCTGGAGGTGGGGCCCAGGAGGGAGGGGCCCTCCTGTCTCCCACTGATTGGTACCAGCTTTGCCAGTTTCCAGTTAAAAGCCTGCAGGTGTGATGGCAGAGGGCTTTTGCATTTTGCCCTCTGCCCGTGCTGGGTGGAGCTACTGCATTTTCCCCTCTGCCCGTGCTGGGTGGAGGTACTGCCTTTTCCCCTCTGCCTGTACTGGGGGGAGCAATTCTGCCTGAGGAGGATTTCCAAGCTCTTGATCTTGGTTTTGTACATATTTGTATATATTTGGTTATTTCTATTATTATTGTTATTATATTCTTTTTCATTATTATAGTTTATTAAAACTGTTTTAACTTTCCAACCCATAAGTCTCTCTCCCTTTTCCCTTTCCCTTTCCCTTAGGTGGGGGGGAGAGGGTTAACAGAGAGCATCTGCCACCTGGTTAATAGCTGGCCCAGCTTTAAACCGTGACAGATTTATTGGCGCCCAACGTGGGGCTCGAGAGAAGCTCCAACAGGTTACTCTGATAAGTTGAATCCTGGCTCTGGTGGGAGGAGACCTGGAGAGCTCAGCTGAGAGAATATCAGATTTCTTCCTTTGAGATTTACGAGGGGTTGGAAAGTTAAAACAGATAGTGAAGATGGTGATGTCATTTTTGAATGCTGTGTTATCTCATCTTTTTATGGAGTTTCTTTCACAATTGAGTATTGCAATGATGCCTTACCTGCCGTGGGCACTGTGTTATTGCTTGCTTCTTATGAATGTTTACATGCAGTTTAGCAGTGGGCGCTGGTCGAAATGTATTGTTTTGGTATGGGGTTTGATACTGATTTATGCTGTGATAAACTGGGCAGTTAATATTCCGATCTCTTATCTCTATGACACAATGATGGGCAGCTTTAATCGCGAATCAGTAGCAGCGACTTCATCTGCACGCTCCAGGCGTCCTTTAGCTGATTCTGTTAATGATTACACTTCCAGTTTTACTTCGGGAAATAGCACCTTCTCCTTTTCTGCCAAGCTGATTCCACCAGATTTTGCGAAATTAGGATGGTGCTGTCTAGGTGGCATGTTTTTATTTTTGGTTGTCCTGAATGTGTTTCTGATGTGGGATAAGATTAAATATCAGTGCAGGGACAGTTGTAGGTGTCATGCAGCCACCTCAGATCCTACAGTGTGTACTGCTGCTACAGCCACTAAACCCACTGAAACCTCGGCAGCCTGTACCACAGCTGCTACAGCCCCCAAGATGGCCACTGTAGCTACTCAGACTCTCAGCACTCCCACGACAGCCACTGCATCTACTCAGACTCCAGCATCTATCGAATCTCTACCAATTGCTCCTGTAACCAGGAAGAAATACCAAAAGAAATCAGCTCGTGAAGTGAAGGATGAAGACTCAGAGCCTTCTAAGGCAGAGCCATCATATGACCCAGGTGAGGGCCCTTCTCAGGCAGAGTTAGGGCCTGACACAGATGGGGGTTTCCTCGATCGTCCTTTTAAAGCAGACCCATCACAGAAGAAAGGCCCTTCTAAAGCAGAACTATCACAAGAGGACTCGGACGTAGAGATAACCTACCACTCCTTATCCCTGAAGGACCTGAGAAATATAAGGAAAGACTTCAGCCGTTATGACAGTGAACCTATTATTACCTGGTTGCTCCGATGCTGGGATAATGGGGCAGACAGCATGCAATTGGATGGCAGAGAAGCCAGACAGTTGGGATCCCTGTCCAGAGATGGTGGTATTGATAAAGCGCTCGCAAGAAAGTCAAACACTGTCAGTCTCTGGAGGCGACTCTTGTCAGCTGTAAAGAGCAGGTATCCCTATAAAGATGATGTTATGAGCCACCTAAGCAAATGGAAACCCACAGTCCTGAACCAAATGAACTTAATGAACTTTTCGCATAAAGATGAATCATAGACTAGTGATATGTATATATATATTTGAAAATGAAAAGGTACTGGTGATCTGAGTATGACATGAATGGTATGGAATAAGGGGTGGAATGTCCTGGTTTGGCTCAAACCAGGCCAAATAGCCTTAGAGAACCCAAGGTCACTGCTTACGAGTAAAGAGCCGAAGGGGGTTGTACCTGCAGGGAGGAGTGGACGGGGCAGGTGACCCAGGATTGACCAGCAAGGTATTCCATCCCATACATGTCATTCTCACTTTCCTGTTTATCACTAACCCACTGCCTCCTGGAGGTGGGGCCCAGGAGGGAGGGGCCCTCCTGTCTCCCACTGATTGGTACCAGCTTTGCCAGTTTCCAGTTAAAAGCCTGCAGGTGTGATGGCAGAGGGCTTTTGCATTTTGCCCTCTGCCCGTGCTGGGTGGAGCTACTGCATTTTCCCCTCTGCCCGTGCTGGGTGGAGGTACTGCCTTTTCCCCTCTGCCTGTACTGGGGGGAGCAATTCTGCCTGAGGAGGATTTCCAAGCTCTTGATCTTGGTTTTGTACATATTTGTATATATTTGGTTATTTCTATTATTATTGTTATTATATTCTTTTTCATTATTATAGTTTATTAAAACTGTTTTAACTTTCCAACCCATAAGTCTCTCTCCCTTTTCCCTTTCCCTTTCCCTTAGGTGGGGGGGAGAGGGTTAACAGAGAGCATCTGCCACCTGGTTAATAGCTGGCCCAGCTTTAAACCGTGACACAGGCACATCCCGTAAGGGAAAATAACAGCTTCTTTCTCAGCAGCCTCTCTAGCGTGATGTGTCACCACTGAAATATGTATGGGATCCCAGCTGGAGACATCTGCTATCTGTGGAGTATTTAATAATATTTCTCTGTGTAAATTTCCTCAGTGGAGAATGAATACCTTTTCCATATCATTCACCATTGCACCTGCTCAGTTTTCCCTGGTCTCTCCTTTAAGCTTTTAATTTGTGTATGTCTGTCATGGTCCTTGTAAAAGTTGCACGTATTTAAAAAATTGCCGCCTTTTCTCTTTCATCCAAATACGTCACTTGATTGAAAGGAGTAAGCAGTCAAAGCATCTAAAGGAAACCTTTGCAATTAAAACAATCAAAGTTGAAGATACTGGAAAGGAGAAACCTTTACTCCTTTATGATTTTGGCAGATTTGTACATGAGATTTCGTCTCTGCATCTCAAAAGGTGAGAAGCACCTAACCTAAGACCAGCACAGCTATATGTGGTGGGTGGAGGAGTTCCTTTAGAGAATGGAGTGAAGGGAGAGTGACTTTTCATATCTACCTCAGCACCTCAAAAGGTGCTGAGCAGCTGGTCAAATCCCACCTTTCTTTAGATTTAAAACTAGCCTTGTTTCTTCCAAAAGGAGAGGATGTCTCCTGATTGCATGATAGTATCAAATAGGTCTCTTCTTATAGAAATTAAAACTCCTTTTAGAGCCTTTTCAACATTTAACTATAAATCCATCTGGTCTTGCTGCTGTATTTATTTACAGATTATTTATGACAGTGTCTACATCCTGTTTTATAAATGTGTTCTCTATAATTTTGTAGAGTCAGGAGACACAAGAGTTTAAGTTTTCGTTGTACTTTTTGGCACTAACATACATAACTCTTCATTAAATTATTTATATATTGATAACAACTGCCTTGAAGTACAAAAAGGTTAAATTCAAATTACTTTTTCTTAATGATTTGGGTTACCTTTGTAGTCCCCCAGTATCCTTCTTTGTTTTGAAGCCCTAAAATGTACATTACTGAAGACCCAGCTAGTCTGAAAACAGTCTTACACCTCCTTCACTACCTTTATTTACTTAGCTCCCAACTCCCTGGTTTCTTGAGCAGTTCTCATTGTTCTCATACTTTTTCCTCTTGCTCCCTGAATGTGGAAGTGCACTGTAACTTGCTGATGGAAGAGAGTGTTATCCCTTCCTAATGGATCATTATCTCCATCTGGGAGGGTTGTTAATGTCTACTTCAGGAAACTTCTGGCACATTACTGAATTTGTCCGAAATTGGTTAGGAGGTGGGAAGAACTCCTGAAAGCAACATTTCACATCTCTGTTTCACCCCTCCTTCCTTTTCCTACTCTCTGCTTTTAGCTGTATTTATAAATGTACCTTTCCTCTTCCATTTCACTTACATTTTAGATTCCATCTTGCTATTTTTTACTTAACAGTTTTCAGTCATAATCAGTTACACAAGGATCTTAAGTCCTGCCTTTAACCTTTCTTTCTACATATTTCTTCCTCACATTAGCAATACAATCCTCCACAATATTGATAGTCTTAGGATTTGTGCTCCAACTCGCCTTTTACTTGTGCTTTGGTACTTTCTCTATTCTGGATTCACCAGTTTGTTATTTCACAGTGTGATTCTGTCTCTTGGTCAGAGTTTGACTCAGCCTGTTCTTTTAGCTGTTTTCCATTAAGATCAGTTTCCCAAGGATTTTAATCCCTTCCTTTTTACTCCATGGTGATATGGGCTGCTCTTGATACGTTAATATAAATAAAATGTAAGACTCCCTCTGTGTCTTATATTTGTTTAAGATAGCAATAATCTAGTTTATTTCTGTTTCTTAAAGTCCTCTAGACCAAAAACACTCCAGTGTGCTTTCAAATCTGCTTCTTTTGTTAAAAACAGCACTGTTAATGACATTTCTCTGATATTTGAGTGAGGTTTAGGAGAGATATTAAAGAACGCTGTGTGCTCCATCTGTGGTGGCTGTAGGAAGGAGTCTAATTATTAAAGGTCTCTCTATATATATAGCTTTGCTTTAATACGTTTTACAGACTCTCATTTCTTCACACTTTCTAATGTTTATAGGTTTTTTTTCTGTCCCCTGTCTTATCTTTTTTTTTTTCTTCCGACCATCTTGACTTATTTTGAAGATCTATTTCCAATTACATCTCTTTATCCACATTTATTGTCAGGGATTAGCAAGGGAAGATGGGAGCTGAGAGTGATGACAAGAAAGGCAGTGGCCATCTTTGCTGACAAAAGTCCCATCCCACCACCCCCAGCCAGGGCACCGGGCAGGGCTGCGATGTGGTGGGGCTGCAGCTCTGACCAGGCCATGTGGCAGAGCCTCAGATGAAGGCAGCTCCCATGGGACGAGGTTGGCCCTGGCTGTGGCTGCCCCTCTGGCAGCCAGCTCACAGCTGGCCCTGACCTCCCCCAGCCAAATCCCCACTTACGTTTAGGTCATTCATCTCACCTCCATGTCCCCAACTTTCATTCACTGTTGTGAAAGCTGGAATAATTCCATCACACTGAGGAATACAACTTTGCATTTACATTAGTGTACTTGGGAGCAGAAATTGATTTTGAAATTTGGTAGCATTTTCATTGCACTACCATTCCCATTCACAGAACCCCCAGTTTTTGAGTTCGACAGTAAGATATATGCAACATACATAGAACTGAAATGTCTTCTGTTTGCATTAAGAGGCTCAAGATGACAGAGAAGAAAGATGCAGTTTTCCTGTTACTGTATAAATAATTCCTGAAGCAAAGCTCTTACCATCATAACTTCCTGCTAAACTTGACTCAGTAAGCGAATGCTAATGACAGTCCTGTAACGTAAAATCAATAAATATTATTTGAACTGAAGCTGTTATTTGAGCAGAGTGGAAATATACTTAATTAACATACATTCAAATGTTCTAAAGAAATTACATTTCTTTATTTTTGAAACACCATGTTCTGTTCCAGTCATTGTAGAGGGACTATATTTGGTAGAATTGGGGCTCAGCCTACATAGTGCTATGGCTTTTGAATTTAAGTGGAATCATTGCCAAGTACTTTATTTCTCCCTGTTCCTTCTAGAAAAAGTTCAGATCTTACAGTTCTTTAATCATAAAATGAGTGTATTAGAAACTGGCAGGATGGAATGAATATATGTGCATAAATACAGACAATTGCATCTTTTGCTATCCACACATTTTTTCATGTAACTGTTAACTTGTGTGTGCCCTTGTGTGTGCTTCCCACCTAAGTCATTGACAGGATTTGCATCTGTGATAGAGGAGACAGCATACTCTAAGCACATGAAGTGTGTATCTCTCTTCTACTGGAGGGTGAAATAAAAGGTGAAGGAAAGCAGCTCTTTGCATCATTACTCTTCCCATTTGCCTTTTCTTTCAAGCTAAGAGCAGTTTGGCTCTCTTATAGAGAAAATAATTTTGTTAGGAAGGGATTAGAATGTATAGTCGCCCCTCTGATTGGAAGGTTGTGTCCCAAATTGGTATCTCTTGTGTACTCCCCAATAGATCTAACAAGGGTTGTGATAAAAGGCAATGCTGACTCTTTGCAGGAATCCAAGCACTGCTGTTACCTGGCTAAGGTGTCAGCCTAGATCTCCTAGCTTGGACAGGTGCTAGAAAGTAGCAGGCTATCTCATTCTTCTCTTCCTCTCCTGACCCAGAGAGAGATGTACTAGTAGGTTTCTTCATGGCCAGCTTTGGGAAATGTCTGAGTAGTGCTTGTTTTTATAGGTGTTTTACAAATGGCTGAGAGCCTGAGAGAGGACAAGCCTCGGGCATGATCCCTGCAATTCCTTTGCGGAGGGTCTCGTACAGACAGAAGGAATAGAGTCAGACAGCAAAGCAGGGCCTGCTGGGAGCATACTTGCTTCCCCAGATCTCCAGTTACAGCTTGTCACTGAGAGAGAGCAGAAACTTGTTGTACCACTTCCCAGTTCATTCCAATGGGAATTGTTGCAACCCTGGCAAAAATCCTGGGAGTACAGTAGCCAAGAGTGGGCCAAATGTACTTCAAATCTCAGACCTGTCTCGTGTTTATATTTGGTCATCCTACTCCAGCCACTCAAAGGACTGAAGATTTAGGAAAAACAGCTGAGAAAAAGAAACCCAAAAATAGTTTATTGGGATTTTGTGGGCAGGTTACTTATTTGTATAGTTTGATCTTATTCTCTTGGAAGAGTGAGAACACTTTGAATGAAGAGCTACTATGTTTTATATGAAAGAAAAACGGCGGCTGCCTTTGACATACAGCCTTTTTATCAAATAAAGGCTTTTCTGATATTGTCTGTGTACTTACCACAAGATCCATTTACATATTATTAGATATCCAAACATGCTAAATGGAGATGATGTACTCGAAGTGGCAGACCCTTGCTTTTTTGAATGAGG
Organism: Nyctibius grandis; assembly: GCF_013368605.1. Taxonomy (NCBI): domain Eukaryota; kingdom Metazoa; phylum Chordata; class Aves; order Nyctibiiformes; family Nyctibiidae; genus Nyctibius; species Nyctibius grandis. The sequence continues at coordinate 64,032,528 of NC_090658.1, read as the reverse complement.
CATAGTGAAAAAGGAGGCAGGAAACTGTAAGAACAATAGGTCTGGTCCCATTTTCCTCTCCTCTTTCTATATAGATTTTGAAGGAAATGAAACGGCTCTGTTTCCTCACATCTGACCTGTGAGAAAAATAGTCTGTGCCGTCAGTTTTTAGCTTGGGAACGCATACAAATTCTATTTCCCAGTAATGAAATACAGGATTTGTATTCCTTAGAAAGTAAGTGAATGAAAAAACGCCTGCTTTTCTTCTGGTGTGAGATACTTGCCTTTCCACCTTCTGTTTGCCTCTGTGATGGAAACATTCTGACCTGTAGTAACCAATTAGCCAACGTACCAAGTCTTTATTGATGACTATTTGCTATTGTGAGAAGCCGTTAATACTGAGGATAATTTGTGTGTTTGCTTAGAGAATCTTTGGTTACTTGATAGACTGGGATCAACAATACAGCCTTGGTGCTTTAGTTGATACGTCTCTTAGCCTACAGCTGTGACCAAAAGACTATTATTGTTCCATGTCTTTAGCTATCTAAAAGTTAGTTGCCATCTCTGACTTGCTTATTGAAGCTCCGTCTATACTGGTGCTTTTTGGAAGGTGAGGTATTTATCTCTATTCTTTACTATAGAGACATAACTACATACACATGCTGAGAGTTAGTCAAGTAACTAACTTAAAATAGACACCTTGCTTTCAGGTAGCTAAACTTCTGGTGAGATGAATACTGATGTGAGGTGTGTGCACAGGTAATACAATTTAAAAGCCTGACTGAAAATCAGGGATCTTTCAACTCCTACCCAAAATCTTAGCTACTGCACGTTACCCAATGATTTATTAAATGCCTGCTGACTTTTCAGGGAGATTGTTAATCGTTCTCTATGCAGTTCACAGCAGTCCTACTTTGCTGTTATCTGCAGATAAAGAGTTTTGCATAGCTGATGTACATCCTAGTGCAACACCACCCATTTTAAACAGTGTGCATCGTGGTCAGTCTTCTGAAAGGTGCACTGAGAAAATGCCAGCTGAGGTCAAGGGAAGTCTTCTACAGGATTAGAGCATGAAAGGTCACAACCCACCCTTTTAAATAAAAACAAGAGGTTAGGCTCTCACTACATTTTCCCATCAGATCTCTTTTCTCCTTTGCTTCCACTAGCAAGTGAAAGAATTCAATAGGAGGAAAGAGGGAAAGCTGGTTGGCTGGCTGAAGTCTTTGGCTTTGCATGCCTCCCTAGTACTAGAAAGAACTGTTTCACTGATTGACCTAATGGTCAGTTGCCTCTGTTTTAGAGACTGTTTCTCCAGTTTTCCTCCACCCAGAGGACTTCTGTCAACTGTCCTCTTATGGCTCCAGCTATGTGACTCTGTAAAATAACTGAGAATATGTCCTTGTTCTTTTTTTTTTTATTTCCATTTTAAGACCCTACCTCTCCTGAAAGTACACCTGAGGAAGAGAGCTAGTATTTCCTCTGTACCTTATCCCAAATACTGTACCTGTGCCCACCTGTAGCTTTTCCCTCTGACAGACATGCATACCTTGTTTGTGTAGCTGGGAAGTGCCTCATCCTACACTGACTTACTTTGCTTAGTCTATGATGCAACTGATTGTCTAAAGAAAAAATAAAACTACCACTCCCATTTCTGTTTCCTGTTAGCACTGTAATTACACTTATTTATGGGTTTTAGAGCAGAAATACATATATAAATTCTAGAGTCATCACACCTCCCCCACCCGCATTGTTTCTGCCAAACTTGCAGACCATCAGAAACATACTTTCATATCATCTGACATTATTTTATAAGCTTCCATTAAATTCAAAATGAAGATGAACTTTTTAAAATGGAGTAATATGCTGGTTCCTAGTAGCGGAAGGAAGTTGAAGCTGGTCTAAACTTGCATAAGGAAGACTTGGATTCAGAGGAAGTGCACTGGAAAGTTTCTGTAACAGTTCACAAAGAAAACACTTGTCTGTGTGCAAGACAGCTTTTGTGCTTCCTTCAGTAAACATAAGGGAAGTGATTCATTTGTGCTATTTGTGCGACAGAGAATAATACTTGCTTCAAAACATGATGCCACAATGTCTTGAGAAGCAAATATTATTTATATACATGTAACACAATTACGTAGGATAACTCTGAACCAAACAAGAAGATGGTTATACTTAACTTTCTTAACTGTTGTCCTGGTTTTGTGGGTATAAAATTATAGAATGAATTTTCTGTTACATTTTGTTTTAGCTTGTGGCCAGCTGGGGTATGGTGATCAAGGCCGTTAGCAGTGAAAGCCAGGGCAGCTGACCCAGGCTGGCCCACAGGTGTGTTCTGTAACATTAATGTCATGTTCACAATGAATGGGAAAGCTTGGTGGGGGTGACCCTCTCTTGACTTGCTGTCACTCTATAGGCTAGGTATAACTTTGTGTCTTTTGTATTGGTATTGATATTGTTTTTCTTTTTTTATTAAATCTGTTTAAATTTCAGCCCATGAGTCTCCCTCCTTTTCCCAATTCTCTTTCTCGGTCAGGGAGGGGAGATCGGGTGATAGATCAACAGGTTATTGTTTAGCCCTGGGTGTGGGCTAAATGGAGGCAACTATGTTTTTAAATCTAAGCTTCTCCAACATGTCAGAGATGCTTGGACAAAATTTCCTCGAGGAAAAATAAAAAAGGGTAAGACTTCTCACAGAAATTTGGGATTCACAATTACAATTAACTTTGCAGATGAAAAATTCATGAAAATACATAAAACTTAGGTGTTACATGAAGGAGAAAACTGGCACATCATTTGTAATCAAACCATATGGTGTGTTAAAAAGCATAAATTAATTTGATGTTCTCATAGTACTTTCCTTGTAGATATTTGTCTACTATTTGAAATTAGAATACAGTTCGACCTTCCACACCATGACAGAAATTCCTCCTAGGCTCTTAGGTCAATAGGTAAGGCCATTAGCAATGCTCTTTGGGAAGCTGTGTTGGGAGTCTGATCATTGTTCTGTGTTGCAGTTTCAAACAGCATGAAATCAAATTATTTAGGATCAAAAGACTTGTGGCTGCAGTCAGTGCCAGTGAAATTAATAAAGTATGATCAGTTGTGAATTTGAACCTCATTTGGTTTTCAGAGCTGGTGTTGTATCTTGAAACCAGAAAGAATTCTTAAAAGGCAGTTTATATAAAAATTTGACCCTAAAGATACACTTCCCCACATGCAGGAACCAATGAAGTGCTCCTCTACTTGACTTCAAAATATAGTATAAATTCAGTGTAATTGCAAAGATTATCAGATTCAAATGATCCAATGTGCACCTTAAGCACAGTTTTTGAGCTAAGAACCTGGAATGTAAACTAGCAAAATTACAGATTTATCCCTAAAAATGCTTATAAACCATGATTTTTGCATTAAATTATTATTAACTGTCATTAATCCAGTGATAAAGAAAGTTTTCTTATGTATTTAGCCAACTATAAACCATGCTTGAATGGCTGGCAGGAGGTCTTGACATTTCACAAAAAAAAAAATTTAATGTAATGACTTTTGCCATGACAAGATTTCATATGTTAAGTAAATGCATTCTGACAAATGTCAATCCACAGTTCCATTTCAATAAGATTCCCTTCAGGAAAAGATTTGATGTACTTCTGTCATGAGTCATTATAAATGCCTGAGTTTTAGGAAGAAATTGATATGAAACTAATAAATAAAAATATTACACCTAGAGCTGTATTTGATGTGGATGTGAATAGTAATTCTATATTAATGTAACTATCATCTCTGCTACCACTATTTGACATCTTTATGCAAAGCCAGTATTTTTGGTTTTCTGAAAAAGTCCCCAAAATGTCAGTATGTGTATGTATATGTGTAGAAAGGGAGAATGGGAGGTGGCTTTTTTTTTTTCATGATGCATACCAGACAAGAGGACAGGGGGACTGAATGATTCAGCTGTTACCATGCTGTCTGGAGATCAGGAGATGTACTGCTGTTTCCCTGCTATAAGAGATTTTTTTATACCAGTAATCTGAGGAAGTAATTAGCCTTCATGTTCCTCTCTCTCAAATGTTCAGTTGTTATAGCAAAGAACACCATACACACATTAAATACAATCAGCTATTTATATATTTATTTTTCTCTTTGTAAACTGTCTCCAAACACTTTTTGATACTCTGCTCCTTCAACATATTACTACACGTCCTCTTTACTTCACATCCTCTTGTGCAGAAAAGCATCACCCAAGCTGAAAATACACCCCCTATTAATTCTACCTTTGTGCATATTTAGGGAGGTTTTGAGTTCAATCTTATGGTTTTCAAGAAACTATTCTCAGACACATGATTAGGGTCATATCATAGTTCTTTTTACAGTGTGTGCTGTGTAACTAACATTATGGGCCTCGTCTTTCAGCCTGTACTGATACAGCATCTTTCTGTCATTCCATACAGATATTTACTCTTTGGTTAGGTGTAGAGCAAGTAATTTCAGTGATTTACATCAAGATTTTATGTACTCCTCCTCTCCTCTGTTCAACTGTATTAAAGATTTACATGCTTAATTTAGGAAGAAGCAGCATTACATTGTTTGAGGTATCTAGTGGATAACAAGAAGGGTATGATGCCCTGAGGCCATTTCTGAAATAAATCCCCTCTCTTGGACAGACACAGGTGAGTAACAGCATAAGTGAGTCATTCCATTTACCTCAACGGAAGGGCTCATTCAAGTGCCATGACTGTCAGCAGTCGCTTTGTTTGTATTTGTAGCCTCTCCTGTTCTGAGGCTGGTCCGCTGTGTTTGCTTTTACATTAAAAGAAATGCTTATGTTTTGCTAGGTTACTTTTTCAACTCACTGAGAGAGAAAAAAAGAGAAAGTGCGGGTTTTTTGTTGTTCTGTTTTGGTTTTGGTTCGGGCTTTTTTGGTTGTTATAGGAAATGTAAAGCTATGAGCCCATACAATTAATATTTTAAAACAGCTTTACAGGAAAATTCTTGGAAAGTTTTCCAGAGCATCCCTGTGCTTTTCATTTTGGTAATATAATTTTCTCCCTTGAAACAACTGCTGACTTAAGACAGAGAGAGCAGCCAAGTAAGACTAATGATTGGACCAAAAATGATGGAGAGCCTTTGGATATGGAGTTTGTAAGAGAAGAGAGTGCTATTTTCCTGGTTGATTGGCTTGTCTCAAGCAATATAGTTGTTGTTCTGACTATCTCTAACAACCATACTCTCTGAATATTGCTTACTCCCCTCAGATTTCTATAACAGCATTGACTTGCTGTGGTTTTTAGTTTCTCATTGCAGCCAAGGACCCTGTCTTGTTCTAGGAAAAGACATCTTACTTTTTCAGTGGTGTTACAAAGTTCACAGGAATAAGGAATGTAGTAGATCCTCTGTCACTTGAAATCTTTAAGTCATGCGAAGACATATTTTTAAAGACCTGTTTTAGCCTGGGCTGAAGTGGCTTTATGGCTTCATGTTGAGTCATAGCCCTACAGTGGGTTGCATAATATGGCACACCCATGTTGAGAAGTGATTCACGGCAGGCCAACAGAACAGATACATGATGGGGCTGGGCTAAGACAAGACACAGACGCACACTCCTGGTTGAATCACAGCACTGTAGTTTCTGTCCAGCTTTGGAGACAGTAAGGAGAATCTCTGGCACTCTGCACAGGTGTAAGTTGCTGGCGTTAAATCAAAGGGATGGGACACAGACGCATGTGGCAGGAACTCCTGTCTTTACCAAATCAACAAGTCAAACAAAAATGTGTTGAAGGAACAAAGTAAGACCTGGACTATGTAAGAAGACAGATAAGATGGTCTCTTCTAATAGTGAAATCTGCAAATCACGGTGGCAGTTCTAATGGTTTTTAGCTGGGGAGGATCTCAACAGAAAACTCTGTGTATGCGTGTGTGGTGCATATGTCTGCCTATTCACAAGCACACATAATGCAACAAAAATTCAAGAGAAGTGTTGTACAAAACAAGTACAGCATGGGTTATCAAGAAATACTAGTGAAGTGAGAATATTTAGTTAATATATGCTGGAAAACAGAAAAAAGATGGCCACTACCTAGCAAATGACCTTGTAACTTTCTCCTACATTTTTCAGGCTTGGCCAATGCTGCTACACGCCTGTTTCTGGAGAAACCTGTTACAACAGATATGTTTACAACATGTTTACTGTAAACATTGAATACTTTTACAAAACTAATTTCTCATGAGGTATGAAGACAGGCTGCATTCAGAATCAATAAACAGCTGAAAGGTAGGAGGAGACAAAGAGGCAGAGCCTGATGGTCAACTTTCATGAGGCAGAGAGGTTACTAGTGTGCTCTTAGTACCATCTCTGTTTGGACCTATGTTGTTCAAAGCTGTCATGGATGACATGGGAAAAGAGGTGACAAATTTTGTGTGTTCCTATTTCAAATCACACAGTAAAACAGCCGATGGTACTGAAAAATGCAAATTAATGTACTGGGAGGAAAATAATCCTAATTATCTGTAGCAGAACAACTAATTACTACCACTTTGGAAAGAGTTTTTGAAACCAGTGTGAATACTGCTCAGCACTTTTCAGAAAGGCAAGTAAAATGTTGGGAATTATTAGGTGTGAGAACAAAACAGAAAACATCGTTATGTCATTGTATATACTATACCCACGTGCTGAATAATGCTGACAGTTCTACTAATTCAATCCCCAAAAGAGGACGTGGGAATTATATGAAAAATTATAAAGAACAACAAGAAGGATCAGCAACATGGAAAGACATTCATCTTACATGAGATAATAAAACTAGGGCTCTTCAGCTTGAAAATAAGACGAGTGATGGGAGAGCTATAGACATGAATGTGATGGAGAAAGGAGAAGAAGGAATAATGCTCAAAAAAAACCCCAGGAGAGAAACCAGGGGATCAACCGATGATAGTTTTTGTTGATTATACTGTTTTCCAAATGCCTGCTTTTGGTCACTGCTGGAGGCAAAATGCTGGGTTAAATTGATTGATTGATCAGATCCAGTATGGCTACTGTGGTGTTCTCAAGCTATGTTTTTTACATCTTGTGTTGCATAATTCCTCTGTTTGGCTGCCTTGATGTAAAACTGTGCATCTGAGGGGACAGTAACGGTACGGTGAGATGCCAAGGAAGGTCGAATTAGAATAGTCCGTTTTAAGGCAGAGTCTCATGACTTCTGGGGAGCACTCAGTAAATGCAGAAAGGGGAATATGAATTATGAGTCCAATGATGACCTTAACCAGTGATAAGAAATATGTATGAGCAATATTTCCATGTCTGTTCTGTGTGCTTGTAAAGGGCTGTTTTGCACTTATTTTTTTTAAAGTATCATTTTGTGGAAGCAAAATGACTGAAAATCACCAACTCCATAATTTTCACGTTTCCTGCTCTCTGCTGCTGCCCTTGTAAGGACATAATCAGTCACTTAGTCCTGATGCTGCCCAGCTCATTTTCATACTTTGGCAGCATCACCGTTCCCTTAATTGTCATGGTAACAGATGGTTTTGAGTACTGATTTACCTAGAATTATTTTAACATTACGTGACAAGGAAGGGCCGTGAAAGAAATAGTAATGAAAGCATACCATGTTTTGATAATCTCCTGATGTCTTCCTGGGGACCAGTACTTGGGTACGTGACACTATCTTTTCAAAAGACATAATTTAAAAAAAAAATCTGTACTTCCTCAGAAAAAAGGGTTAAAAGAAAATAAGGAATTACAGATTTTTGTTCATCTTTCTCAGATGTATAGTTGATCTGCTGCTTATAAATTAGGGGCTATGATTCAAAATAGACTTAGAAAATGATTTCTAACATAGATTTAATAATAATAATAATAATAATTCCACCTTTGGTCCAAAAAGTCCCAAACTATTACTTGATCAAACATAAATTATCCATAACAACCACATCATGCAGAGCAAAGGCCTACATTATTTGTGCAAATGTAACGGTGTTCTGATGATTAAGAAATCTAGAGTATGTCCATGATACAACTGAAAGCATGTTCTTAACAATAAAACCAGAAAATAAGCATGTTTATTCTATACTGCTAAATAACGAATATTTGACATATTTGCTAACATACTAATTAGATTCTCTTTTAGAAGGTTTACCTCAGATTTTCCTTAAATGTCTATCCTTTTTACTGTAGTATTTAGCATTGTGTTGGCCAACAAAATGAAGATCTTAGGAGAAGGAGTATGCCTTAATATAAGCACATATGCTATCATATACACAGAGCATCAATGCTCCTCTGATACATTTTTCTGAGAATTCTCCACTGCCTTTTGATTCAATTCAGACAGATTTAAATCTCATTAATTTCATTATCGACTTAGGAATGTAGCTCTTTCAATCTTAACTTGTTTTCCTATCTGTCAGGGTTTGCTTTTTGAAAAGAGCACCCCTTACTGATGTTAGATACAACTAATCCGTTCGGGAAAATGTTTTGATATGCTATCACCTGCTGAATATATAGCTCCTTGAGCAGAAAGCTGCAAGGGTGTTTTTTTGACTAACCGAAGATTCTGTTACTGATAAATAGTGGTTATTCTAAGGAAAAGTTAATCTTTTAATAAAAACACCAACATCAAAAAAAATCCCTCAGGAAAGGAAAGGGCTTGGACTCCAGTTATATATCTCCGGAGCGATAAAAATGTGATCTTCTTGGCATCATTTCCACTGTGCAAATCGATTTATCTAGCTGCAGGTTCTGCCAAACAAGCCCTAGCAGAGCTTGCTGTAGTGGTTTAAGGTGCCATTAGCTATTTATTCATCCTTACACCAGAGATGGGGGAATGCAGTAAGGTACCAGACCTAACTGGCACAGCTCCCAGTCTGAGAAAGTATCTCAGCCTCTCCTTCAGAAGCTAATGGATGAAAATGTGAATTGCAAGAGCTGGAAATAGCTTCTCATACCACCTCTGCTTTAGGGGCAGTCATGCCTGATAAGGAGGTGGGAGAGACAGCTGGGGAATGGCAATGCCTTGAGCTGTGCCGGTGAGAATTTTCCAGAGACATTTGTTGTGAGCCTTGCCTCTGACTAGTGGGTTGGTGGCAGCCTCATTGCTTTGTAGGAGTTAACGCAGCTCTTGAGTTTAGTGCCCGTGTCCTTGAGAGAAGATGTAAACATTTCTGCGAGGTGAAGGAGCAAGAGAGACAAGAGCAGTAGCAAATACCAAGTATAGGAAATTAAACTGCCTTCTCTCTGCAGTGTAGAGTGCAAGGACGTGGCGCTGAATGAAAAATTATAAACCGCAACGTGACTTTATCGAAGGTAAGTGATATTAACCTAGCTCGTTCACTTTGTCTGGAAAGAGAACTCTTTTTCTAGGAGAAAACAAACGTGAGGGGCATAAGAAAAGAATGTGGCGTAGTGTCACCCAGGGAAGCCAGTGCAGAGTATGAGGCATGGTACGGTGACAGAAAGCCACCGAAGCAACACTGTGTTATGTTGAGAGCGGACCTACTGGAAGAGAGGGAGTTACTGAAGGGCTGGCCCTGGAAGGCGTTTGACCGAACACACTCGGTAACGCCTCTGTCAGGAAAAGAACGAGGCGCGCTGGTGGCATCTGTCGGTGGCACAAAGTTGGGAGTCGCTGGTGTGGAAAGCAGTGAGGTGCTCACAGCGGGGGAACGGCACAGCCCCTCAGCTGGGAAGGGGCCAGCGCTTGACCTGCGAGCTCGCCTCCTGCGAGGGGCCGAGGGAGAGCCGGGCCTGGCGCCAGCTGCGGGGTGCCCGCGGGGCGCTGCCGCCCGGCAGCCCTCGCACGCCGCGAGGAGCGGGACCCCGGCAGGGCGGCGCCGCCCCTGCTGCAGCGAGCAGCGGCGGGACCCGAACCGGCCGAGGGCGCCGCACCGGGGCGGCGGGCAGCCCAGCGCCGGCAGCGGGCCTCGCCCCGCGGCGGAGGCCGGGTAACCGCCGCCCGCCCCTCGCCCTGCCCCCGCCCCGCCTGACGCGGCTCCTCGGGGCGACGGCAGCGGGTGAGTGGCGGCGGGGGGCGGGCCGGCCCGGGGGTGCCGTGCCGCGGGGAGCCGCCCTTCCCTCCGCGCCGGGGAGGAGGAGGCGCTGCCCGGGCAGCCGCAGGCAACGTCGGGCGGGTGCGGCTGGGCTGCCCCTCGCCCGGGCGGGGCCCGTTTCCCGGTGCGCCCTGCGCAGGCGGCAGAGGCAGCCTCGGCCCGGCAGAGCCCGGAGCGGCGGCGGGTCCTGCCGGGAGGTGCCTCGGTGGGAAGGGGACCGCGCTGTGCCTCCGAAGGCCGGCCCGCCCAGGAGCCATCTTCCCAGGTATGCGCAGCCTCCGCAGGAGCGGTCGGTTACAGAGATGCGTTTGTGGGGAACTGCCAGCGGATAAAGAGAAGTTTAGTTTTCGTACTACGTGCTGAAAAGTCGTGCTGGCTTCCAGCGACCTATTGGCATCAGACGTATTAGAGTTTAATATTTGGCGTGCACTTTTCATAGTTGGTGTGTCGAGTATATGACAACATAAAGTAAATATTTAAGTGTGCTTAAAATACCTAGAATCCCTTCTTCCTTACTCCTTACACAGTCACGGTTCTCTGAGCTCGAAAATGTTGCATAATAACGTAGATTTTTTCTTTTAAATGTTGCTATTTAAATTGGCGGTGTATGTGTATGAGGGAAAAGAATTTTAAATTAACGTGAATTTCAAGAGTTAAAAGTTAAAGTAAAAAAGCCTCTAAAGTTAAAAGAATATCTTTACAGAGAAGCTAACTATGCCATTGTAATAAGCAATATTAAAATTGGCAGTTTGACAAATTAATCACGATAGTGTAAGCTTTTTGGTAGATGGGTCGTATTTTCCTTGGTGATTTGTAACAATATGTTTAGTGCTCGGTTAAACAAAATATAAAAGTTTGTAGAAATCGTCCGAGGCAGTTAGAATTCCGCAGCCCCGCTGCCAGGCCCTTTTAGGGCAGCTCTACAGAGGTGGTACCAGCAGAGGTGGTACCAGGGCAGCGCATCCTGTCGCAATGTTGCATGTAGGTCTGTTAATACCCGCTTGAGTTAGGAAGGAAACCGTGCTTTGGATGGGCTTTGCCTGTAACCCGTGCTGATACTCTGCTTGCTCAATTTTGCATGTTAAAAAGACAGATTTTTGCAAGTGAATTGGGGATCTGAAAAGCAGATTGTTACAAAGTTTTTTTTGCCTCTTGGATAAATCATGAGGGGTCAGGAAGGTGGAACTATGTCACTTTATCTATTTTAACTCAATAAAAAAGAAAGGAGGGGAAGCTTTTTTCTTAGCAAGAGTTCATCACACAGCCAGATGTCAATTTTTAAACTCCACTTACTTACCAGACCCGTGCAGAAATCCTGGTTTCTTGAACAATGGGGAGGGTCTCAGTTCTCACCGAGCCCCTCTGGGCAGTGCTCAGCTCCAGAAGCTCTCTCTGTAGCTGTTGTTCCAGGCTGCATTGTTGGCACCTATGGAAGCTGCATTTGATGCTTTGCTTTGTCTGTGGGACCCAGTTTCTTGTGTTTTGCCTTGATGCCAGTTTTTGCTTCAGGAGTTCCACATCTGAAGGTTTCATTGCATTGATTCAGCTTTGCACGGCATAGATCCCCGAACACCTTCCAGGTGCCTGCAGTTATTACCCACGGACACTTTGTAGCCAAATAGTGTTTTGCGCGCTATAGCGTTGCCACATGCTAAGTTGCGTATGGCTAAACTGTTGCAAGGCATTGGTGCACATCGGTGCACCGACTTGCCATAATCACAGCAAAGAGGCGCACAGGATACGTTTGGCAGTGTAGTATTTCCTTGGGATCACTGTGATGCACTGATGCAAATGGTGGATGAGCCAACTAGGAGAGGAGCGCTGCTGGATCTTATCCTCACTAACAAGGAGGGTCTGGTTGAAGAGGTGAAGGTTGAGGGCAGCCTTGGTTGTAGTGACCATGAGATGGTAGAGTTCAGGATCTCATGTGGCAGGAACAGAATAGCTAGCAGAATCGCAACCCTGAACTTCAGGAGGGCCAACTTTGGCCTTTTCAAGCAATTGCTAGGGGAAATCCCATGGGACAGGGTACTAGAAGGTAAGGGGGCCCAAGATAGTTGGTTAGCATTCAAGGACTGCTTCTTCCGAGCTCAAGATCAGAGCATCCCAACAGGTAGGAAGTCAAGGAAGGGTACCAGGAGACCTGCATGGTTAAACAGGGAACTGCTGGGCAAACTCAAGTGGAAGAAGAGGGTGTACAGATCGTGGAAGGAGGGGCTGGCCACTTGAGAGGAATATAAGTCTGTTGTCAGAGGATGTAGGGAGGCAACTAGGAAAGCTAAGGCCTCCTTGGAATTAAACCTTGCAAGAGAGGTCAAGGACAACAGAAAGGGCTTCTTCAAATACATTGCAGGTAAAGCCAACACTAGAGGCAATGTAGGCCCACTGATGAATGAGGTGGGGGCCCTGGAGACAGAGGATAAAAAGAAGGCGGAGTTACTGAATGCCTTCTTTGCCTCTGTCTATACTGTTGGAGGCTGTCCTGAGGAGCCCCGGACCCCTGAGGCCTCAGAAGAAGTCAGGATAGAGGAGGAACCTGTCTTGGTTGATGAGGGCTGGGTCAGGGACCAATTAAGCAATCTGGACGTCCATAAATCCATGGGCCCTGATGGGATGCACCCGCAGGTGCTGAGGGAGCTGGCGGAAGTCATTGCTAGGCCACTCTCCATCATCTTTGCTAAGTCGTGGGCAACGGGAGAGGTGCCTGAGGACTGGAGGAAAGCGAATGTCACTCCAGTCTTCAAAAAGGGCAAGAAGGAGGACCCGGGTAACTATAGACCGGTCAGCCTCACCTCCATCCCCGGAAAGGTGATGGAACAACTTGTCCTTGGTGCTGTCTCTAGGCACATCAAGGATAGGGGGATCATTAGGGGCACTCAGCATGGCTTCACCAAGGGAAAGTCATGCTCAACCAACTTGATAGCCTTTTATGAGGATGTTACCTGGTGGATAGATGATGGTAAAGCTGTGGATGTGGTCTATCTCGATTTCAGTAAAGCGTTTGACACGGTTTCCCACAGCATCCTCGCAGCTAAACTGAGGAAGTGTGGTCTGGATGATCGGGTAGTGAGGTGGATTGTGAACTGGCTGAAGGAAAGAAGCCAGAGAGTGGTGGTCAATGGGACAGAGTCCAGTTGGAGGTCTGTGTCTAGCGGAGTCCCTCAAGGGTCGGTACTGGGACCAGTTCTATTCAATATATTCATTAATGTCTTGGATGAGGGAATAGAGTGCACTGTCAGCAAGTTCGCTGATGACACAAAACTGGGAGGAGTGGCTGAGGTGCCGGAAGGCTGCGCAGCCATTCAGAGAGACCTGGACAGGCTGGAGAGTTGGGCGGGGAGAAATTTAATGAAATATAACAAGGGCAAGTGTAGAGTCCTGCATCTGGGCAAGAACAACCCCATGTACCAGTACAAGTTGGGGGCAGAGCTGTTGGAGACCAGCGTAGGGGAAAGGGACCTGGGGGTCCTAGTGGACAACAGGATGACCATGAGCCAGCAGTGTGCCCTTGTGGCCAAGAAGGCCAATGGCATCCTGGGGTGTATTAGAAGGGGTGTGGTCAGCAGGTCGAGAGAGGTTCTCCTCCCCCTCTCCTCTGCCCTGGTGAGGCTGCATCTGGAGTATTGTGTCCAGTTCTGGGCCCCTCAGTTCAAGAAGGACAGGGAACTGCTAGAGAGAGTCCAGCACAGAGCCACGAAGATGATTAAGGGAGTGGAACATCTCCCTTATGAGGAGAGGCTGAGGGAGCTGGGTCTCTTTAGCTTGGAGAAGAGGAGACTGAGGGGTGACCTCATTAATGTTTGTAAATATGGAAAGGGCAAGTGTCATGAGGATGGAGCCAGGCTCTTCTCAGTGACATCCCTTGACAGGACAAGGGGCAATGGGTGCAAGCTGGAACACAGGAGGTTCCACTTAAATATGAGGAAAAACTTCTTTACGGTGAGGGTGACCGAACACTGGAACAGGCTGCCCAGAGAGGTTGTGGAGTCTCCTTCTCTGGAGACATTCAAAACCCGCCTGGACGCGTTCCTGTGTGATATGGTCTAGGCAATCCTGCCCCGGCAGGGGGATTGGACTAGATGATCTTTCGAGGTCCCTTCCAATCCCTAACATTCTGTGATTCTGTGATTCTGTGAATGGAAATAAATGTTGCCCTTCTTAAGACACTCGCATAGGTTGTCTCTGGTTCAGTTCCGCTTCCAGTAGCAGGCGTGTGGTCGCTGCTGTCCTTACAGGCACCACGTGCGCAGACCTGCTGTACCCAGCTGGATGTCTGTGCTCTTGCCAGGATAAGTGGGAAGCTGTGGCGTGGTTTAAAAAAACAAATCTACCACATATCCCATATTCCAGAGAGGCATTTAAAGGAAGATGTTCCATTTTTATTGAGGGCATTGATAGAAAGTTGCAAAGCCCCCGAAGACCTGTGACGTTACCAGGATGCTCTGATTCTGTGGCAGCCTAAGCTCATTCCTTAAAACAACTTGCCCCGACCTTCCCACATTTTTCATATTTTGAGATTAGCTCCTTATATTTGTGTTTAGAATGTACTGAGGTTGTAGTTTCTGTTCACTTCCCCTCAAATGTGGAGGTGTGGAGGTTCTTTATCCGTTCAAGTCTGAAATCTCGGATAATCCTGTAGCCGTGTGTCTTCAGGCTACCGGGATTTACAAAGTGCTGTGACATTCCTGATGAACTGAGAACAGGCCAGGATGGTGCAAAGGATTTACAGGTCTCCTAATAACCTTGTCAAAATTTATTTTACTTTTTAGACCACAATGAATGTGGAACATGAAATTAGCCTCTTAGTTGAGGAGATTCGGCGGTTGGGAACCAAAAGTAAGTATTGTAATATCTCTGACCGTACAGATGTAGTCATGTTATACATACATGTATGTGTATGACATACATGTCATACAGATGTAGTCATGTTATATCAACCTATGAACTTGGCAGATTTACTTAAGCAGGCTCAGATAACCTGAAAACTTTCGTATATACTTAATGTTGGACTGTATGGTACTCCCTGCGTCCCGTCCTTTAAAGTAGTTCTGTTATGAAGTTAAATGTTTAAGCCTTTGCAGCACAGAGGATGTAAGCCTGAAATCTGGCTCCCACTAAAATTGACTGCAAAATTACCCTTTTCTTTAGACTTCCAATAGTTGCTATAGCCATCAAAGAAGAAAGTTGCACCTTTTCTTTCCACCTCCTTAGTAACTTCTGACCTTCAGAATTCATACATTTCAGTTCTGTTCATCATACTGTTATTTGGAAGGAATTGATCTGTATGGCTAAAACTAATCCAGCAGTTATAGGTGTGGTGCCAGCCTTCCTTAAACTTGCTTAGAAGGTAGCCTTTTCTCTTAAGATTGTTTTTTATTGTTAACGCTCCTCTTTCTTTACAAATACTTATGCAATTTGTGGATGTGCTACCTGCTTGTATATTTCAGTTCTGATGCAATTTCATTCAGTTCTGTTTGTTTTTCAAAGCCTGAACAGATATGAACATCTTGCATTTTGTATGACTGCATCTGCCTTTTAGGAATAACCTAGCTAACCTTAACGTATATTTTAAAATTCTTGTGTTGTGTGAGAAATGAATTTACATTGCACCTTTTTCAATGTGAATCTTAAATATTAATGAGTGAAAAAAAATTAATTGAAAAAAATTAACATTTTAATTATTTAAAACTAATTTCCTCCTTATGCTTTGAAGAGGTTCAATAGCCTGTGCTGGTCATAGGTTTCGGAAAGTCATCAGTAAAAATAAACATAGCAGGTATGTGGTCCTTGATATGAGTCTCTGGAAAAAAAAGGGAAGGTCCTACTAGGAAAGAGTTTTGCTTACTATTTATCACCAGCATTCATAATGTGTTCCCCAATAAACTGGGAAACACCACGGGGTTTACTTTAAATGCTCTGACTGTGTGTCACTTTGTTTCCCCAGTTATTTCCTACCTGAAAGAAAATCTGCATGTGTTTTCATGTTGTGTCTTTGATTTAGATGCTGATGGACAAGTGAGCGTGAAATTTGGTGTGCTCTTTGCTGATGAAAAGTGTGCCAACCTCTTTGAAGCCCTAGTGGGAACTCTTAAGGCTGCAAAGCGACGGAAGATTGTCACTTACCAAGGGGAGCTACTTTTACAAGGTGTTCATGACAACGTTGATATCATGCTACTGCAGGACTGATGCAGTGTTTCAGCTATGCATTAATAGAATTGTTTGAGACAGTGACTTACAACATCCTCTGAATATGGCTGATCATTCTAAGGTGTTTTGATGTATTTTCTGTATCTTTATAGTCAAAAGGAAACTGTCCTATTTTGGAAAACATTCCGTTTTGTAATTCTTCCTAAAATGGTACTGTATGTGAGTAAGGTAAAAGATGCCAGATCTCTCTCTCTCTTCCTTTTTTTTTTTTTTTTTTTAAAAAAAAAATCTCAGGTAATGCTCTCAAATGTCTGGTGGTTATTTTCAACATATGAAGAAGGGGACTGGTAATTTAATGTTTACAAATCAAAATGTGCCATGAAAGTATAAAATAAAAGCACATACTTAAATTTATATTGCTGTTGTTTCTCTTTTTATTTGCAATCTGAAATGAAAGCAAGTAGAATTCCTGTAAGGAACATAGTTAAGTAACTGTACAGAAAGCATGCTAGTGAGATAGAAACAATTTTGCAGCATGATTCAGTTGAAGAATGACCATCCTTTGTAGTGACCAGATTGTGCACAAAAAGCCAGGAATGATAGCTGTACCTTATTAGTCTCTGGCAGTGTAATAGTCTTTAATTTTTTTGTCCTTTTGAAGGAAGTGAGTGAGGAGCTCCCTGAATGCTTTCGTGCAGTGTTAACCAGAAGATGGTACAGCAGCTTCAGGTTGTGATTATTTTCCTTGCAGAAATCATACTTTCTCTAAATCACTCCAGACAAAAAGTCGGAGGGGTGGGGAAAAAAGCCCTTCTTATTGTTTTCTAGCTTAGTGCTAGTATTTCTTAGCTGGCAAAAATGCTCCCTCCAGTAGGGAGAGAGCTGCTGCATGGGGAAAGCAGCAGTGGCTAAGCAAACTGCTTACTGCTCTGTGTTTCTGCTCTGCAGCTGCAGCTCTTAAAGTTGCAGGATGGGTGAATTTCCCTTTACTTAGCAGCCTTTTACAACTGCAAAATGCTTGAAAAGTGTCTCCTTATTTCCAGATACAGGAAATGCACACACAGTTATGGAATCTCGACAAAGCTGTGTAATTCCAGATGCTTGCCCCTTTCATCTTTGTTTGCTCTGCTTCACGCAACAGGAAAACAACTTAAATCCTGTGTGCAAACAGATCTGGGCTGCCTCTGCCTGTGTTGGCCCCAGAATCTGGAGAGCAGGGAAGTGATACGCAGAGAAACTTGAGCTGTCTGGGTCCCAGCCAGCTGGAGCAGAGAAGCAGAGCAGGAGCTCAGCATAGCTTACTGGCTCCAGTGCCCTGTCCCTCCAATGCAGCTATTCTGCTTCCAGACCTGAGCTGACAAGTGCCTGCACCCCTGCACCCCACAGGTGGAAAGAAAGGGGACTGAGTCCAAGCCTTCTGCATCAGGAGTGAGACCAGACAGCTCCACGTTGCCAGATAACCACAGCTGTTTTTTCCTCTGCCTCTATTTTGTTGAAAGCCTGAGTCATTGCCTGGTTTCACAGGACAGCCTGAGTATGCTGACAGATACCGAGTGCTTTGTGATTGTCTGAGATGCCAGTTTTGGTACCAGAAGGCACAAGCCTGCCCCAGCCAGGATATAGTTCTCTGTGTGTGTTCATGATAGCTCTTTAAGCGCTGAAGGGGCCTCCATCTTGAAAATTTAGGTACCAGTAAATTTAAGGCTTGGTGCTGGGTTGGAGCTGAGATGGAATTATGAAGAGACCTTCATGTCTCATTTCGGATTTGTCCTCTTAACAACACTAATAAATGTATTTAGGGCTTCTGGGAACACCGTGTAGCAAGAGACAGAGAAACTTGGCACTAAAACAAACCTGTAACAACCAGAGGAGAGTGTGACTGTGTACTGCCCAGGGGAGCTGAGATTCATTTTTCCTGTGTTTCTGAGAGCAGAAGAGGAACAACATGAACAAGGACGTATATCCAAGAACTCGCACTCAAGAACTCGCCCTCAGTGCAACACTTAATGTGTCTACTGGCCCCAGAATTGTGTAGGCTTCTTCGCTTCAGGTTGTATGCAAGCACTGATGCTTCACTTCTAATTTTTTTTTTTCAGAGAAAATCAAATACTAACATTGCTTCACGTGAGTGGGACCGTGCTTCTGTGAAGGAAGTAATTACTACGACAAATGGCCTGAACACAAGGTGTAGTTCCTGGAGCACTTGACACGATAATAGAAAAGCTAACTACGGGGAAGGCATTACCTATTTTTGTAAACAGTAGGACAATCAGCAGTCCCCTGTGACGGGTTCATGACCTTACCAGCCATGGGTCTGAAGGAAGTTTGTAGGTCAGCCAGGAGCACCAGTGATTCCAAAATAGCATGTCATTCTCCTGACTGCTGGGAATTACGAAGATACAGAGATGTTTGACAACAGCATAAAAGAGTCATCAGTAGGGTGGTTACCTGTCTGTGATAATGCTGGGAAATTAGTGAAAGAGTAGCTTAGCTAACTCAGTCTCCATCTGTGTAAGATCCAAGAGCACAGTGGAACCTCCAAGAGAGGTTAGATGAGCTCCAGGCAAATCTAGCTGGTACAATTTTAAGATGTTACCACTGTATGTCTTCAGCAGGGACTGTTAGAGTAACTGATGGAGTGGAGTGTATGCATTCACCTTGCCTCAGCTGCTGCCATGCAAAATCCAGTGACTGGAGATAAATGTGCTTTGATAATGGCTGGTTTTATAAGACAACAGGTGTGACGGTAATACATGGGAAAGGCTTATGTCGTAGGGGCAAAAGGGTTCTGGGACAGGAATTAGCAGGGCTCATTCGGAGAGCTTTAAACTAGATTCGAAGGGGGATGGGGTAGTAGCTGGGCTTGCACCACTGGGGCAATGCTCTAGTGTTGAGGTAGACCAGGAGGCCTCCCATCCCCCGGGGTGAAATCGGTGTGCTCAGCTCGCTCCCTGAAATGCCTGTACACCAATGCACGCAGCATGGGGAATAAACAGGAGGAGCTGGAAATCCGTGTTCGGTCGGGGGGCTATGATTTAGTGGCAATCACAGAGACTTGGTGGGACGCCTCGCATGACTGGAATGTGGTCATGGATGGCTATGTCTTGATCAGGAAAGACAGGCCGCTAAGGAGAGGTGGTGGAGTTGCTCTTTATGTGAGTGAGCAGCTAGAATGTATTGAGTTCTGTCCAGGGGCGGATCAGGAGCGAGTTGAGAGTTTGTGGGTGCGAATTAAGGGGCAGGCTGGCAGGGGTGATACTGTTGTGGGTATCTATTACAGGCCACCAGATCAGGATGAGGAGGGTGATGAGGCCTTCTACAGGCAGCTGAGAGCAGTCTCGCAATTACAGGGCCTGGTTGTCATGGGGGATTTCAACTACCCTGATATTTGCCGGGAGGCCTACTCAGCCAGCCATCCTCAGTCCAGGAGGTTCCTCCAGTGCATTGATGATATCTTTCTGATGCAAATGGTGGATGAGCCAACTAGGAGAGGAGCGCTGCTGGATCTTATCCTCACTAACAAGGAGGGTCTGGTTGAAGAGGTGAAGGTTGAGGGCAGCCTTGGTTGTAGTGACCATGAGATGGTAGAGTTCAGGATCTCATGTGGCAGGAACAGAATAGCTAGCAGAATCGCAACCCTGAACTTCAGGAGGGCCAACTTTGGCCTTTTCAAGCAATTGCTAGGGGAAATCCCATGGGACAGGGTACTAGAAG
This sequence comes from Nyctibius grandis, assembly GCF_013368605.1. NCBI lineage: Eukaryota > Metazoa > Chordata > Aves > Nyctibiiformes > Nyctibiidae > Nyctibius > Nyctibius grandis. The sequence continues at coordinate 64,012,650 of NC_090658.1, read as the reverse complement.
GTAAGGGGGCCCAAGATAGTTGGTTAGCATTCAAGGACTGCTTCTTCCGAGCTCAAGATCAGAGCATCCCAACAGGTAGGAAGTCAAGGAAGGGTACCAGGAGACCTGCATGGTTAAACAGGGAACTGCTGGGCAAACCCAAGTGGAAGAAGAGGGTGTACAGATCGTGGAAGGAGGGGCTGGCCACTTGGGAGGAATATAAGTCTGTTGTCAGAGGATGTAGGGAGGCAACTAGGAAAGCTAAGGCCTCCTTGGAATTAAACCTTGCAAGAGAGGTCAAGGACAACAGAAAGGGCTTCTTCAAATACATTGCAGGTAAAGCCAACACTAGAGGCAATGTAGGCCCACTGATGAATGAGGTGGGGGCCCTGGAGACAGAGGATAAAAAGAAGGCGGAGTTACTGAATGCCTTCTTTGCCTCTGTCTATACTGTTGGAGGCTGTCCTGAGGAGCCCCGGACCCCTGAGGCCTCAGAAGAAGTCAGGATAGAGGAGGAACCTGTCTTGGTTGATGAGGGCTGGGTCAGGGACCAATTAAGCAATCTGGACGTCCATAAATCCATGGGCCCTGATGGGATGCACCCGCAGGTGCTGAGGGAGCTGGCGGAAGTCATTGCTAGGCCACTCTCCATCATCTTTGCTAAGTCGTGGGCAACGGGAGAGGTGCCTGAGGACTGGAGGAAAGCGAATGTCACTCCAGTCTTCAAAAAGGGCAAGAAGGAGGACCCGGGTAACTATAGACCGGTCAGCCTCACCTCCATCCCCGGAAAGGTGATGGAACAACTTGTCCTTGGTGCTGTCTCTAGGCACATCAAGGATAGGGGGATCATTAGGGGCACTCAGCATGGCTTCACCAAGGGGAAGTCATGCTCAACCAACTTGATAGCCTTTTATGAGGATGTTACCCAGTGGATAGATGATGGTAAAGCTGTGGATGTGGTCTATCTCGATTTCAGTAAAGCGTTTGACACGGTCTCCCACAGCATCCTCGCAGCTAAACTGAGGAAGTGTGGTCTGGATGATCGGGTAGTGAGCTGGATTGTGAACTGGCTGAAGGAAAGAAGCCAGAGAGTGGTGATCAATGGGACAGAGTCCAGTTGGAGGTCCGTGTCTAGCGGAGTCCCGCAAGGGTCGGTACTGGGACCAGTTCTATTCAATGTATTCATTAATGACTTGGATGAGGGATTAGAGTGCACTGTCAGCAAGTTCGCTGATGACACAAAACTGGGAGGAGTGGCTGACGCGCCGGAAGGCTGCGCAGCCATTCAGAGAGACCTGGACAGGCTGGAGAGTTGGGCGGGGAGAAATTTAATGAAATATAACAAGGGCAAGTGTAGAGTCCTGCATCTGGGCAAGAACAACCCCATGTACCAGTACAAGTTGGGGACAGAGCTGTTGGAGACCAGCGTAGGGGAAAGGGACCTGGGGGTCCTAGTGGACAGCAGGATGACCATGAGCCAGCAGTGTGCCCTTGTGGCCAAGAAGGCCAATGGCATCCTGGGGTGTATTAGAAGGGGTGTGGTCAGCAGGTCGAGAGAGGTTCTCCTCCCCCTCTCCTCTGCCCTGGTGAGGCCGCATCTGGAGTATTGTGTCCAGTTCTGGGCCCCTCAGTTCAAGAAGGACAGGGAACTGCTAGAGAGAGTCCAGCGCAGAGCCACGAAGATGATTAAGGGAGTGGAACATCTCCCTTATGAGGAGAGGCTGAGGGAGCTGGGTCTCTTTAGCTTGGAGAAGAGGAGACTGAGGGGTGACCTCATTAATGTTTCTAAATATGGAAAGGGCAAGTGTCATGAGGATGGAGCCAGGCTCTTCTCAGTGACATCCCTTGACAGGACAAGGGGCAATGGGTGCAAGCTGGAACACAGGAGGTTCCACTTAAATATGAGGAAAAACTTCTTTACGGTGAGGGTGACCGAACACTGGAACAAGCTGCCCAGAGAGGTTGTGGAGTCTCCTTCTCTGGAGACATTCAAAACCCGCCTGGACGCGTTCCTGTGTGATATGGTCTAGGCAATCCTGACCCAGCAGGGGGATTGGACTAGATGATCTTTCGAGGTCCCTTCCAATCCCTAACATTCTGTGATTCTGTGATTCTGTGATTTTCAAAGCTGTGAAGGCACTGGGGTGCAGATTGGCGTAACCTCTGTCGAGGAGTGGTAACATCTTAAACTTTGCAGCTGTTTCTCTTGTGAGCATAGGTTTTTGCTGGGAACTTGAGCAAAGGAAGGACTGCAATGTATGCGATGTTATCTTGTCCATGCCTCTCTCACGTTGGAATGAATTTTGAAAATGCATGTTGTGTTTTGTTCGTTTCTGATCTCCCCTCCACAGCTTTGCTGGAAGTTTTCTTTCTGCTTCAAGGGATTTCTCTCAGTGACCGCAATGTCGCTTTTGCCGTTCATATCTGTGTAAGGCTGGTTATCTTTACGTAGTTTCTTTGTCACAAAAAACACTTGCAGGAAAGAACAAGAGTAAGAGGAGCAGGAAGTCCTTACGTGATGAAAACTGGTTATATTGTTCCTGATACTTAGCAGTTCCATTTTAAAATAGTTGGATATTTCAGAAATAGGCTGAGATTCTCTTCTACTTCAGCAGCACAAAGTGACTATTAAGCAGTTGCAGAGCCCTACGATGACACAGCATGAACCAGTGAATGCCACAGGACTGGCCTTATGGCTCCATATCAAAATACTAACCATTAGTGGCATCTTTGTATTGCCTCCACCTCGTATAAAAAAACAGTCCTAAAGGTTTGATCTACACCCTGCAGCATAATTCATGTTCAGTATTGCCTGAAAATCCTCTGTCTGATAACTGTATGATGGGAATCATGCTTTCAAAGACATCAAAAAAGAAAAAAAAAAGCAACATGCATTTCTTCTGGAAGCTGGCAAAGTCAATAATTTTGCAAAATTCCTGTTCTTGTTCATGTCCTTCTCAAGCAAACATGGGACATTTGGTCTGTAATGGATCTTTTTTTCTGATGTGTAAGAAATCAATTCATTCCAAAGCCAGCCATGAAGGGTAAAACTAAATATGAACAAAGCGATTTGAAGGAAAATGAACTCCTAGACCAAAAAATATGTTTCAGTGCTCTGACAGCTATTTGGAACAGGTGATCTGGCTAAGTTGAAGAATATGAGTTTGGTGACCCAGGGAAAAAAGACAAGGACAAAAGAACTGCTTAGTGCTCTCCAATACATGCAGACAAGATCGAAGTCAAGACTTAATATTACAGGTGACGCTAAAAAACAGCGGTCTGCCTTTGCTCAAAGGTCCAGCACCCATACCAACTTAGCTTTCCCAAGGATTTGATTTTCAAGGCAGCATATCTTCAGCATTTTGATCTGAAATGGCATTCTCAAAGAATGAGAGAAGTAGCAAGTAGAAGAGTTGCTCCTGTGCAATGATTTCCAGAATCTGTATGGTCAATATTTCCAGGTACTCCTTTTTAAAAAAAAAATCTGAAAGGGTCAGTTAAGGATAAGTGCTTGACTGCTTCTAGAAAGCTGGTGTATTTAAGATCTAGTTACACAAACTGCTTAATGTGAAATTGTTCTAATAAAGTTTTCCTGAGGGTGGCAGTTCAGTTTAGTTCTGCCACTCTGAGTTCAGATTTAGCCACAAATGCACTGTAGATGCATATTTAAGCAGCTGAAGCTAGTCTCCTGGCAGGTATTTTGAATAATGCACCAGAAGCAGCATTATCTTGCAGTGTAGCCTAGATGTCATCGCAGATTATGCTTATCTCTGCCAGAGCACCTGAGCAACTTGGGGAGGTTAAATACCAGGCTGGTACCTGGGGAGGGAGTAGTGTGACCTACAAACGTGCTCCAGAGTCTTGTCAGATCAGATCTCCATCAAAACTCCTTTCGGAGAAATGCTTAGGGTCAGACCTGAGTGTTTTCCAGTACAGCATTTTCACAAATATTGCAGCATTATGTCCGTGGCCTTGCTCCTTTTTGGAGCTTATTCCTGCACAACCACTGCAAGCTGAGTGACACTACGAGTCTTAAGGCCACCTTGCCATGCTTAAAGCTGTTCTGCAGAGAGGACAACAGTATGTACCATGTATTTGCATATGCAAACATATTGGTATGACACGTACTCAAAACTTGACTGTTTTTTCTCAGTGCGGAAACATTATGTTTCAATGGGAGTATAGTGAGTTGCATTTTCTGGTCTTTGCTAAGTCTGCTAAATGCCACAGAAGATCATACTTGAATAATTGAGAGTTTATATCTTGCAGAATTAGCTCTTTTGTGAGCTTTGGTGATAGAAGACATATTATTGCCAGGTCTTTATTAGTCAAGAGGCCTTGGTCTTGTCTCTGTATCTAATGTTCTGAAAAGCTTCGTTTCTAAAGTTGTATTTTGGAGCACAGTATGATTTTCTTGGAAATCTGCTTTCAGTTTTCTTAGAAAAGACTTGCAGTTGAAGACACTCACCACCGTTCAGCAGGAGTTCAGCACTATGTAGCAATTGACACAGAAGTCAAGATCCAAAGATGGAAATAATTGCATTATAGGTACCTTTGGTGACATTTGAGTACCTGAATTCAAGTACATGATTCATAACATCTTCAGGGTACTCAGGTAGCTCCAAGCCTGCAGGTACCTAAGGTTTGACTGGAAAACTTTGCTGGGAACCTAAAATCATGCAAGCCTCCATATTCCCAGAGGCATTGCCAGCTTGTCTGCGCTGAACACCAAAGTGCCTGTCTCGAGACTTATGTCCACAAGGGATCAGCACACCCTCATGCCTAGACTCCTCCAGTATCTGTGCTGGGAAGCATGGACACTGAGTAGTCCTCAGCCCTGTGCAAAAATGTCTGTAATTTTCTGCTTAAGAGTCCACTAAGAGACCTTTCATTATCCTGGCAAATGATTCTGGCTGGAAGGGGATGGGAGCATCTGCAGTGGGTGGGTGGAGGTTGCAGCTAGGCTCTGCGTCCTTACCCCTTTCATGGCTCGTGGTGCACTGAAAAACATGTCAGCAGATGAAGACAAATCACTGAGTAAAAAACTGCCTCAGGCTCCTTTGGAAGTTGCTCTGTGCTTCTGTGTTAGCAACACTGAGGTTGAACGATTTGCTTAGAGCCAAGAGTGGGATTCCCTATCCTGTGTCTTACTCTGTGTTGTGGAAAACAATGCACACTCTGTGTGCTTACATTTGTATTGTACTACACTCAAGCAAGCCCAGCCAGCTGTCCTGATAGCAGATAACTGCTGTAGTGAGGCTTCTCAGAATTGTTTTCTTCTCTGTAAACGTGTTTGTCACTTTGTAGAACCATAGAATATCTCAAGTTGGAAGGGAACCCATAAGTTTGTAGCACACATCAGCTTGGTTCCCTCTCAAATACTTTGCGCAGTGAGAAAAAGCTCCCAGTCATGCTTGAGACCCCATTCGTAGATGTGCACCCTAGTAAGGCTCTTGTCGGCTTTGTTGACATTACTGAACACATCTCTTCTTAAAAGTATAACAGTATGCAGCCCAGAAAATGGAGGGTTAAAAAATGGCAATACCACAGTCCCACTGTCCAAACTGCGTTTAGGCCTGGACCCAACATGCTTCCCTTGCATTTTTAAAACAGCCCAACACAGCAGGCTTTAATTTGGATGTCAAAGTCAGACCTTCCCCTCCGTGGTCTGCAGCCCGAGCGCTGGCAGGATGTGGCGGCGGGCGACAGCCAGGGCTGAAACGCGCCCTGGGCTTCTGCAGAAAGGAAAACGAAACCGATTCACTTCAGCAGAAGCAAGAGGAAGTAAACGGTATAAACAGTGCAAAATAAATGATACTGTGAATTTTTGTTGTACTGCAATCCAGACTGCCAGTGATCATGCAAGCACATATTTTAAATCGCTGTTTTGATAATCTCCATTTTAAACAAAAAAAGAAACATCACTGAAACTGTCTAGAAAAATCCTGACTTGAGCCATACCTTGCAAGCTGCATGTGTTGCTGTCAAGTCCTATGACACTCTCCTTTAAATTTAAGAAACAAAAACTAATCATCTTTGCATTATTAATTATAGACGATGGCGATAACCTTGGCCAGTTAATGATGTCTTGAGGGTAAAATGCAGACGGTTGGCATTTCAGCTATTTATAATAATTTTTAAAATGGCAGTGCCATCCCTTCACTCCCACTCCACCTCTCCCACACACACTCAGCATTTTATGAGTCAGTCTGCGAAAATATTGAGAGGCTGATGTAAAGATGAGGGTTCGGAAAGTTCTTGGGTAAAGAATGCTTGAGGTGCTTTTTCTTTGCCTCACTTTTTTTCTGGCTGTGAATGGATCATATTTCCAAGCCCCTGTCTACAGTACAGGGGCAAAGTTTTTGTTAAATCTAAAATCTGAGGGTATTCTATGGTTAAGGTGAGGCCACAAAAGAAACACATTTTTTTTTTCATCAAATTTCTAAGAATGTGCCTGCATTTCATAGGACCTTTATTTCTGCAAATGTTTAGGAGTCAATGGGGCAGTTCACATGTGATCAAGCCATGTGTATGGCTATGGCTATAGAAGCAAGGGGGCAATCAGTGTGAAAATCGCAGGTCTCATCACTGCACTCACTGTTTATGCATATTTCTATCCCCAGCACAGGTAGTTTGTGAGCCATTCAGGCATAACGTCATGATCTTGTGGCTTCAGGACCACGGTAGTTAGTGACACCACACCATTGCCCAGATGGCACCAAGGTCACAGCTTGGACATACAATCATATTCTAGATACATTTGTCTCAAGAGAGAGGTTTATATTACCATTTTAACCATTATCATTTTAACCCATTAATGTTACTGTTTAAAAAAATACACGTAGCATGAGATGTGTTTCAGGTTTAAAGGTTCACTGAGGTAGTACAGGTGTGAAGGCTGCTGGGTGATCTGATCCCCCGGCTGCGGGAAGGCAGCAGTCCTGGAGGAGAAGCCCAGGCTGAAACTCCTGAGTGAGCCTGAGGTCCTGCCGGGTGCTCAGCCCAGTCCTGCCCATGGTTGCCAGATGGGGCTCCACTCTGGTGACACTGCCTTCTCTACCTTGGAAACACCTGCCTAGCTCCTTCCCACTCGGTGGTATCACAGAATCACAGAATCACAGAATGTTAGGGATTGGAAGGGACCTCGAAAGATCATCTAGTCCAATCCCCCTGCTGGAGCAGGATTACCTAGACCATATCACACAGGAACGTGTCCAGGCGGGTTTTGAATGTCTCCAGAGAAGGAGACTCCACAACCTCTCTGGGCAGCCTGTTCCAGTGTTCAGTTACCCTCACCGTAAAGAAGTTTTTCCTCATATTTAAGTGGAACCTCGTGTGTTCCAGCTTGCACCCATTGCCCCTTGTCCTGTCAAGGGATGTCACTGAGAAGAGCCTGGCTCCATCCTCATGACACTTGCCCTTTCCATATTTAGAAACATTAATGAGGTCACCCCTCAGTCTCCTCTTCTCCAAGCTAAAGAGACCCAGCTCCCTCAGCCTCTCCTCATAAGGGAGATGTTCCACTCCCTTAATCATCTTCGTGGCTCTGCGCTGGACTCTCTCTAGCAGTTCCCTGTCCTTCTTGAACTGAGGGGCCCAGAACTGGACACAATACTCCAGATGCGGCCTCACCAGGGCAGAGGAGAGGGGGAGGAGAACCTCTCTCGACCTGCTGACCACACCCCTTCTAATACACCCCAGGATGCCATTGGCCTTCTTGGCCACAAGGGCACACTGCTGGCTCATGGTCATCCTGCTGTCCACTAGGACCCCCAGGTCCCTTTCCCCTACGCTGGTCTCCAACAGCTCTGTCCCCAACTTGTACTGGTACATGGGGTTGTTCTTGCCCAGATGCAGGACTCTACACTTGCCCTTGTTATATTTCATTAAGTTTCTCCCCGCCCAACTCTCCAGCCTGTCTAGGTCCCTCTGAATGGCTGCGCAGCTATGCAGTATGAGGAGTGGGCATCCTGTCTCGCCACCTCCCATAGCTCTGAGATGCGGCTTTTTGTGTGACTGTCCAAAAGGGTGACTGTCTCTGCCCTCGTCGGAGAAAGTAAAGTGTGAGTTTGTGTCTCTGTAACAACAGCAGTCCATTTTACAGGTCTCTTTTTTTATCTTAGTTTATATCTCTAGGGCAAACGTTTAAACTAAACAGAATTTTATCCCTCCTTGCTCCCTTCCATCCCCTAAAGCCCAAGCAGCATAACCCTACCTGTTACATTGCAAAATATCTCAGTCTTTGAATAACGGGCAGACAAAATAAGCTTTTGAGAGGTCTTAGCCCATAAATCCTAGAAAAAGCTCTTGTAAAGGCATCTGACCACAGAGCCCATCCCTGTGGCTTTCCAGGTAGCACCAGGGCTTTTCGGTGGAAACTCTCCAGAGTAAGTATTGTTTCTTTGAATTTGTCCATGCATGTTATGCACCACTAACCTAGTCCTGACTGGAACATCTGCTTTACTGATGTAATGGTGCAAATGATAGCATCATCTAAACTTGCATTTAGTAGCTTTCCAAATAATTTTTTATTGTCAGAATTTGTTTCCCACAAATACAGCAAAAAGTTTTTTAAAAATTCCACATAAGACACTGTTTTGCACCCTGGGTGGTGGTGAGGTGAGAAAGAGATGGGGGGAGAGAGAGAAGGTGCAGGGCTCTTTCTGGATCTCAGTAAGAAAGGCACAACAAGAAATAGATTAACAAAACAGCCGTTTTAATAAGACAGAATAAAGAGAGGAACACAGATAGTGGGTAATTCTTACGTCCCTTCAGACACTGGGCAGACTATGTTTGCACAGCATTGGAGAGGTCCCAGATGGATTTTCTCATGGCAGATCCCTCCAAGGATAGGTTCTTCCTTTTTGGTCCTTTGAGCTATTAAATAATTTCTTTACAAGAAAACAACCCTATTCCTAAAGGAAGTTTGCAGGAGAACGTCTCGCTGTGCTGTCAGATAAAGGCAAGGCCAGGCGGGTGGCGTAATCGCTGGCACCGAGAGCGAACTGCCCACAGGCTCCTCTGTTATGACGAGGTGGCCGAGTTTGTCCCATGGCCAGGGGACCTGTGCAGCTCAGTGCAGGCTGAAGGCCACGCTGGATGTGCAGGCACAGCCCAGCACAGGCCTGGGATTGCTCAGGTTCGCTGCGATGTGGATGACTGATTCCTCGGTGCACAGCAGTCTCCCGGTCAGGATCACTACCCAGATGCTTTCAAACCTTTAGTTTATTCCTTCTAACAAGCTGCTAAGCTATTTATTGGCTCACCTCCGAAATGAAGTCATTTGACATACCAGTAGTAACAGGAATTAAAATTGGGGAAGTACTTTCTGTTGTTTTCAAGTAGAGTAACTGGTTTTTCAGAAAACTTGTGTGTTTCACGTGTTGGGGTGGAGCTTAAAAACTGTCCCAAGGGGAATTTTGCCAAATGCAAATTTTCTGTTATGGAAGAACTGTATCATATCACGTAGAGTTAGGATATTAATAGGTACCTAATCCTGCTGGGTGTCATGTCCTGTTTCTGTGCCTTTGTATTCTTACAGAGACTCAGTCTTTTCTGATTTTCAAAGCTGCCAGGCATTCCGATGTCGGTCCATGTTATACTGACCCGCACACTTCTTTTCCGCCCTGTCGTGTCTAAACTGTCAATTCACTGTCTGGGAAGCAGACTGAGGCAACTGTGGTTATGGTCAGGGAGGAAGTTTGTAGCAGCATCAGGGACAAGACTGAGTTTTGTTTTGTAGTATTCACTTGCTTTATTCCAAAAGACATGCTCTCGCCTGCAGCCTCCTGCCTTTGCTCTTTGCAGAAGTTTCATTTCCTGCTCCATCGTGGAGCAAATGAAGCAAGAAGCCTCATTAATTCCCAATCTTGCTTCTTTTTCTTATTGCAGTTCTCACCCCATGACAAGATCCCTATGAAAAAAAAAAGAACAACATTTAATTAAAGGTGTCATTTGTAATTCTAGAGTGTTTAACCTCTAGAGCATATTATGTAAGTGCTGTATGTACAAGCATATATAGATATTGATAAGCATTATCTCCATATCGAAAAGTGTTTATACATACAAGTCCTCCTTGAGGAAGATGGATAAGCAGGGTCTCACTCTGGATCCATGTATGCGTTGTTCTGGATAGCACACTCCGTCCTCCCGCTTCGGAAGGTCTCGTACTCAGTTATTTTGGCAGGATCTTGGCAGTGCAAATGCAGATGGCAGAAGCACCGCAGCAGCCTGAAAAATGCTGTTTGTCATCCAAGCTTGAATGGAGCTCCATGGAAGGCAGGCAGAGCACTTGTCACCACTCCCCTCCAAACTTGCAAAGGCTTGCTACGAGGCAGAGGTAGAAACTGAGCTCCTCCAAAAAATGTCAGATAACTTTTGCAATAGCAAATATTAATGAAGCTAAATACGTAACTCCTCACAACCTGCACATACAAGTCCAGTTTGCTCTCTCATATCATCCTTACTGCTGAACAAAGCATGGCAAAAGGCAGGGAAAGTTTTTCAGAAGAACGATTTTGCTATGCTTCGAAATTTGGTAAACTTAGAAATGTGTTTTATTCCTTTCTCTGTGTATACACAGTGGCTTTTAGAAGCAGGTGTAATGTTTAAACACATCCCATCTGATCCAGTGTCACTAATTGCATCTTACTGAACATCATCAATTGACAGCTGTTTGTTCCTAAATCCATTTTAGAGCTTTCCTTTCTTAACATTTCCTATTAGCACAATACTAAGTCCCAAACAGTGCAGGTCCAGCATAAATAATGCATGAACTGGATGCAAGCTGTGTTTTCCCTCCACTCCCCAAGACTGCCTGTGAGCAAGGTTAGAGGACAAGACAGTAAAAATGATTATGTTTTCCTACTCTCTGCCTGATGTTGCTCATAGGAAAGAAGCTATTGCACTTCTATTCTTTTTCTAATTCCATTCTATGTAACTTCCACAATATTGTGGGTATCCTTCATCTTTCCATCTTTTTCTGCTTATTATACCCTGGCAATCTTGTGGAAGCAAGAAAATTGTCTCTACAGCTTCTTTCTCCTTGCAGAACAAAGCATTCGTTCACCACAGCTTTGCACCTCACAAAGATGGCAAAATGATGTACAGTTATTACTAGATCAGAAAAGGTGTTTCTGCTGAGTTTGCACAACAGCAGGTGATTACGCCAAGTGCAAACTGCTGCACAATTAGGCCCAGAGTTTCTAAATATATGCAGAGCTAGAAAGGGTAAGTTTTACTGGAAGTTTTCCAGCAGAAAGTATCTGATCTTGTGGCTTGTACTTTGATGTTTGGTAAATATGTCTTAATCAGAGCTGTAGGACTGGGCTCAGCATATTCAAAGCAGTTTGAATCTTTCAAGATCACGTTTTTTTTCCATTTCCAAACCTGATGGTTTCAAATCATCACGTTTCACCATAGCTGAAGTGATTTATATGTCTTAGCAGTGCTGCAAACTGCAGTCTTCTAACCTGTAATTCTTCCCGCAAGGTATTAATGCTCCCCAATGATTACAAATCACTTTGCACACTGTAAAAAGGGCTATGGGATTAACACCCTTAAAAACTCCTTATGTTTGGCAAAGATTTACATTTAGATCCCAGGCATGTAGGAAGCCAGGCTGATACAAACCACAAGATGTATTATTTTTTACATTTGAATGTGAAAGGTATTTCCCAAGCTCTTTGCTGTATCATTCAGCTAAACGTGTCAGAGTCTGTAAAATTACTCTCCGCTTCTTAACTTCAGCAAGTTCTAGTAAAAAAGCAAAGAAAACTGGTGGGATTTTTTTGGCATAAAACGCAAACTCTGCCACTATTATATTATGCTTCCCTAAACTATATACTGTCTCTGTTTCTAGCTACCCTTCCTTCTCTCCTTTTTCTTCTCTGTGGGCTGTACAGAATTGCCTGTTCAGCACGGGGTATTGTTTACGTAGATAAGGGGGTGGCTCTGAGACCATACAAAGCAGATCCAAAGCTGCATTCAGGGATTAGCGTAAATCCACTGGATTTCTCCCTCCTCCTCCCTTTCTGTGATCTGGTAAAATGGGGGGACATAGAGTAAGAGCATGTGAGGTTGGACCAGTGGGTGTTGGTGTGTTGGTTGGAAGCAGATGAACCTTCCAGATTTGTTGCCAATGGACACAAAGGTATTTGCACAGGTGGTGTAAGAATGGTCCAGTGTGGAAATTCTTCTGTTTTTCTTTATTTTTAAATGCAGAACAGGCTATCCTTTTACTTTCTGGAAAGAAAAGGGCAGAGCTTATTGCCTTCCCTAACCAGCTGCAAGCACAAAATCTGTCCCCTCTACCTACCCTTGTGCACATAAGCATCACCTTCACTCACGCTGGGTCTGTCTGGAGATGGACTCTTCCAGACAGGTTCAAATCCTTGTCTCTTCCTCATGTTCTTTTTGCTCTACTGCACTTTTGTTTCCACGTACAGCTGGAGTCCCTGCTGGTATATGTAACCTCAGAACTATGGTGAGCTCTAATTGCTGCTGCTGGGCTGACGATTTCAGCCTCTGAACCCTTCTTCCCTTCTCTCCCAGCATCCTAATGCAATGTCCTCCTTGAGACTAGTCTCTTGAATTTGGATCAGCAGAGTTTTGCCACTACACTAGTAATGTCCACAGAGACCTAGTCCTTGATATTAGCCTCCCCAAATGTAAGTAAGTGCCCAAATCTGTGTGTTTGCCTTACCCCATCAAACTGGGGCTAAATTCTGCTGTCAGCAGATCGCTGCCACATCACCACAGTGAATCCCATTCAAGGGTATAATGGAAGGGCACTATCAGCTACGTACAATACTTGTGGTGCAAAGAGCAAAGCTTTTTTGATAAAAGGATCCCTTCCTGAGTATGTGGCTAGGGAATTTTGGCACCAACCCTGAGAGAAACAAGCTGAACCACATAGTTCCTTTGTAGCATGGAGAATTACTGACATGTTAGTAGGGTAAATCAACTGTCAGCTCCCAGAGAGAACTAGGTTTGGCCAAGCATCTTGTTTTCTCTGCTAAGTTTGATGATGGGATTTTAAAAATTATTTATTTATTTATTATATTTTCTTTCTTTGTTCTGTTGTGAAAGGAAACGGCTGCAAGCTGAACAATACCTGCGTGCTTATTTCAAGACAGGCAGTCTCATGGGCCTACAAGCAGCGAGTGTATAGGATGAACTGAGTTATAACAATGGGAGCAAGAAATTTATATTGGTTTGCCTTTGAAAAGGAGAGAGTCAGCTATGGGACCTGCGAAGCATCTACCCTGATGCCTCCGAGTTTAAGGCAAGACCAGGCTATTGCTTATATTTTTTAATGAGAAGCTTTTAATCTGCACCTGTGTTTGTATGCACACATACGATGTTGAAAATTAAATGGAAATGAAACATTAGCTGGTCTTCAAAGCTTGTCACTGTTATTTTTTATGCCTGCTATTTTGCTACTATAGAAGCAACCAGAAGTCTCTAGAACTACTGCATGGGGCTCCTCAAGACCTCGATTCCTCTCAACAAACAACAAACAAGTTACAAGAAGACAGAAGTTAGGAAGTGCAATGTGCTCCTGGCAAAAAGCAGGGTCTGGCTGCCACAGACGGCCTATGGGACATCAGGACAGGTTGGCTGTTGCCTTCCCCTGTTCCAGAAGAGCTGGCTCAAGTCTGACTCCATGGGAGATCAGTTTTGTTGCCTGAGTGAAGCAGGATGAAAGCTAGCACACTGGAGAGCTTGGATACCTGTTTCCTGGTCCTGGAACTGGCCCCAGCTCTTTCTGTGACAGCTGGATGACTTGTTTTTCCTGTATGTAAGAGGAGGGTAGTAGTATTTACTTACTTGGCAAAGTGAAATGATGATTAATCGGTCTTTGTTTTTGCAGCCTGATATACAGAATGCGATTAGTCGCAACGCGTGGACAACATCCCCCCAGGCAGGCCATCTTTGGGCTGCTCTCGGCAGCGTGAGCATGAACCCCAGCTGAAGCAGCTGCTTTCAACTCTTCCTGAACCAGGGAGGGAGGTCCCTTCCTCAGTCCCACACAAAGGTGGCTATTTGTCTTTTACCTGAAGGCTTAGTGCAGATGTGGGTGTTTTGAAACCACCTTGTTAACCATTCCTCAGATTCTGGGCTGGCCCTGTGCATGGTGATGAAGATCCAGCAGACGTAAGCTGGCAGCTGTAGGTGGCAAACTGCATTACAGGATGCCCAGGAACGTCGTGCTTGTCCTTCAGTGATGCCTCCCATGAAGACAAATTTCAATCTAATTGTAACAATATTCTTTGAATATAATGAAACATAATACAAAAAGATTGAGATGACAACAATATAAATCAGCACAGCGGTTAATGAGAAAACTCTACAGGCCGTTCATGCGTACACTCCCATTAACCGGCCTTCATTCTCTAACTTCATTTTTTTTCCTGTTTCACTGCAAAGGATTTACAGGTCTGGATGTTAAATCTATTTGACTTTTGTAACAGAGTAGTGAACAACACTGCAATCTAAATCTAAATTCAATACCTGACAGAAGTACTCTTGCTCATTACAGATGAGGGAACCTAGAAAAAAAAAGCTCAGCTCTTCCACGAAACTTCAGCTATTCTCAGTGTTTCCAAAGACTGAACATCACCTTCACTCTCTCTGCTCTTTTGATCATGTGCCTGGGGCTATCCTCCGTAAAAACCTCTATATATTCGCTACAATTGCTAGAGCTCATGGCATCCCTACAGGTTCCAATGCCAGCTTCTCTTCTCTGTAGTGCAGAGGTCTATACTACAGAAAAGAGGGAAGGAGCCTTAACGACCTACCCTAAAGCCCACAGCCTCACTTGGAGAAATCAAGGAATGATGGCAAATTAGATAACGAAAAAGACCGCTCATTTTTTTTTCTAGTTCCTCCTTCCCAATGGGTAGTAGATTTTTTGCTGTTGGAAATTACATATATACTACAATTTCATTATTATCAATCATGTGCATTTCTTGGTGTGAGAATCTGTTATACATGATCCACTTTTCCTTTGGGAGTTGAAAAAAAGACTTCTGCTTCTTACAGCAAGAGAGATCTTTCAGACTGTGACAGGACTAGCAAGGAGGTTGAGTCTGGCAGTGATGGCTATGCCAAGAAGAGATGTTGTTGGCATCCGTGTACCACCTTTGTGTTAAGTTATTCATCACCTTTACCCATCCCCATCCTGCCCACATCATCCCGAGTGTTAGGGTTAAAACACAAAAAGAAGGGGAACAGTAAGTTAAATACACAAGGTATGTCTGGTTGTCTTCAGGCATCCTGAAAGACTAATTTTCTTTTCCTCCTTACCCCTGACCCGAGGCACCCTTTGTCTGTAAGCAGGATTCACTCGGGAATGTAATTTCTTTTGGAAGCCATCTTTCCTCGGTATTCCTGATTATTTTTTTTCCCTTGTAACTTGCCATTTGAGGGAAATATTAATCATTTCTGAGTTTGATATCATTTGGGCCAAAACTGAAAATGAAAAAAAAAAGCTAATTGTCCATGAACTGGAAATATAGCCTTTTCAAACAGCTTTATCTAACTAGAACACTCCTGAATTAAAGTATGCATTTTTGTATAATTTCACAATAGCATTCTGAGGCTCTTAGAAGTTGCTCTGTAAATACATACTGCTGTTCATTTTTCAGTGTAAGGCTTGATTTCATCCATGGATTTCAAGGCATTTTACAAAGGACAGCCATATCATTGTCCTTATTCTAATGAATGGGAGATTTTAAACTAAAGAGAGAGGATGATCTGCTCAACATCACACCATAAGGATGAGGAATTGCTGGGACGAGAAGGCAGATCTCCTGGAAGGAAAGTCAATATTCACAAAAAATAGCCAGCGGTCACCATCTCTGTATCTCTGCATGAACTGACGGTTTAATTGGCTATGCACATGATTTTGAGTCACTAATACAGGGTCCACTGTAATTGAAGCTGTTTCTGAGTGACCTCTCTCAAAGCCTGCAGTTTCACTTATTCGGGGGTTTTATTGCTGTATTTACAACATCCCATTTGTCTTGTTTTTTTGGCCTGTAGAAGAACAGAATGTACTATTCTGCAGACACCTGAGTCCACCCAAAGAATGACAATCAGCAGATAAAACTGGAAAAGTATGAAATAACTAAGCTACCTTTGGCATCTACCAACTCAAGTTAGATTCATAGAGAGAGAAAGGTCAAAGTACTGGCAAATTCCTTCTCTCAGCTGGGGGGAAACAAGTGGAAATCTCAGAGGCAAAAGTATACTCTTTGATAGGGAATTTTGATAATATAATAAACTGAGCTGGGAGAAGAAAGAGGGGAAGGAAAATCTCCATTGATGTAAGTTAAATGTAACTGCCATAGCTGTAAAACAGTTTGTTTTGTGTCCATTTAATATTAGTGGGAAGTAAAACAATGAGTTGAAAAATTAATTTAAAAACAATTAGTTGGAAGAGGTCTGTGAATGACATCATTGAGGCTAAGAAGAGGTTTTGCGAATTTAATTTCTCTTTTTTTTGCATAGTTTTCATACAGCTGCAAATTATAACTCCCCCTTTGTTACAAAAAGTCTTGTTCAAAGCAGTTTTTCAAAACCTGTTTTGGTGAACAGCAGAACTTGAAACCAGAACCAGAAATTCCCTGAAAACTCAGATAGTCTTATTTGCTTTTTAAATGGGAAACTATAGATTTCATGCTCCTGAAAGCAAATGACTGGGACCTGGATCCTCAATCTGGGCTTCAGAGGCCTCCTGATGTTTAGTACACAAATTTTTGTTTCTTTCCTGTGCCATCAATTCATTATGAACTCCTCAACACCAGCACCCTCTCCTCCTCTCTTCATGTCTGGGGGTCCACGTAACAAAAAGCCAGAAGCAGCGTTGTCCTAGGACCTCTAAGCTGCTGGTGCAGACCAACTCCTGTGGGCACAGGCAGATCCAAGAAACAGGCTCTGCTGGCTCAGAGGTCTTTGTAGGGCTGAGATGTACTGTGGGCTCTTCTTTGGCATCCACCTGCTTTTATCAGGCACTGGACTCGTGACACATGTTGCTGGTGGCTTAAGTCATGATTTGACCCATATACTGGAACACAGAATTCAGTGGATGCTGATAGCAGGGTAGCAATTCACTGCCTGGCGTAATCTAATCATACCAGTCCACACCTCCCGTGAGTCTGGGGAAAAAACCCAAAATCTCACACAGACCTATAAGCTATTCTAGAATATATGCCTTTCTATAAAATATACTTACTCCTCGCTATACTTACACATGCTTTCAGGATGATCAATCTGGGTTAGCTCTTAAAATAAAATTAAACTCACAGCAGCAGCAGCCATAACAGGGTTGTCACCAGCAGGACCCAGACTCGGTGCATGCTGAGGGGAACAGCTGGTGCAGAGAAATGAATAGCCGGCCATTGTCCCTGCACCTGGCCGGTACCGGCTCCCGCAGCCAGAGATGATAAACAGGGCAACCACGCAGACGACTGGCGTATTTTTCTGGAGAGGCATAAATTAAATGATAATTGTGACAGAAGTGTATGATGTGTAAGAATTATGTATAAAGGAGATGTGATGAACATGATCTTCCACTGCCCTCCATCAATGAAAGCTTTTTAGCTCTCTTGTCTTAGGGACAGAAAGACATTGGGGGAGTCCTTTCATAAAATGGAAAAACGGGGAACAGCCAGATGAGGAAATGCAAATGAGCCTCCCGGCATGCTGGATGAGACTCTAATCCTCGTTATTCTTTGTGGACACAGTGGTGATTTTGATTGTTGCTTTTGTTAGATAAATGCAACTGAGACATAACTTGTTCACGGGGCCCATCTGTTTGTAAGAGCGAGGATGGTGGGAGAACAGCAAGCGCTGAACTCAGCCTGCCCTGCTGCTTACAGCCGAGGGCATACGCAATTATTACAAACACCGGTGATGTCTTCAGACATGGAATATGGAATAACTCACCGTTATCACCACACAGGGCTTTACCTTGTGACTGGGAAGGGACAGGTAAGCCTGCTACACTGGCTGTGCTCAGGAGGCTGGAGAAACCCTGTGCCTGTGCTGCAGCCACAACTGCCCTGGCCCCAGTCCCGGGAAATAAGGTCTGGAGCAGCGGGAATGGGTTTCAGCACAAGCTGAACATCACACTCATGCTTTGGTGGAGCGAGGGCCTTCGCCTGCGATCGTTAGCACTCAAACTCACTTGAGCACAAGGGACTGCACAGAACATCGCTTTCCTTAATTTCACATACAGCTCTGCAGTGCTTTGCAGTTTCCCCACCACAGACATCTAAACCAATCTTCCCGTTCAAATGAGTAACAGCAATTAGTAACAGCAGAACCCATTTCCCAAGATCTCATTATAAATCCCCAAACCCAGGCATTTACACATGGTTAGCAACAGCGGGAGACCGATCCCCTGCCTGTCGCTCCCCTCAACGCAGGAGACAGATCCCAGGGATGGCAAATCCACTGGATGTTTGGAAACTCAATCCAGTTTTTCAAGAGTAAACACCACAAAAGCGGTATGAAGACTTCTCCATCCCTTCTCCTTCTACAACTGTTGCTACACCACCTTCCTACAGACGCCGAGAAAACTTGCCCATGCTTTGCTTGGGGCCTTTGCAAAAAATAGCACCCATTATTTGAAGAATGAGTAACAGCTCGCAGATTACATGTTGTATTTCCTTATTTTTGTTAAGAAATGCCTGGAAGAAATGCTAACAACTTCTTTGCAGTAAACACTCATGGAGAACTGGAAGTATTTCCAGGCTGCGCATAATTTTGTGGTTTACAACTTCCGACAAAATGGGTATTTTTCACAGACGCATGATATTCCCTTGAAAAATCTGTGCACTGCCTCTCATCTCAGCTGTAACTATGTGAAATTGATATAATTTCCTTTAGCTTCATCACCTACCCACTTCTGAACAGCAGCAGTGAAGGTAACAAATGCCACCAATTTAGTCTGGAACCGAAGCTTCCAAGACTTGAAAAATACTTGGGGCTTCGCAAGAGCCTGCTTTCAGCCAGTTGCCACAAATCATTTCTGACCTGAGAAGCTCACATCTTCTGATTAAACCAGTTTTCCCTGGCAAACTTCACTGACCGACTGTGAAGAGAACAGCCTGCTTGCCATTATTCCACATTAAGGACAGAGAAAGATGCTTTGGGAAACCCAGCTTTTATTGTCCTGAAAATTGGAAGGATTCATGTAACACTACTTTAGAAAAATTATAAGTGACTTGTAGGACCAAAGCTACTTAAGAGAAAGTGGGCTGAAGAACCAATGTCACTTTATCTCTTGCTTTCTGAGTTTCAGCCAAAGCTGTTGAGGAGAGGGGAACTGCAGCACAGAGGTTCCCAGGCACTTAGCTATGGGGCTTTAATAACAGGGGATGGGAGGCGAAAGACCACTGTGGCACCAGTGGAAACCACAGATGGGGACTGCAGAGGGAGAGGATGAGGAACTTGTCTCTCTTCTGAGAGAGTATTTTTGAAAGATAACTAACTGGAGCCCAGAGGTGAGTTTTTAGTCATCTTAAGTAGCTGGGTGAACAGCAACCTGTTATCTGGAGAAGTGACAGTAATAACCAGCAATAAAAGAAACCGGTCAAAGTACTCTATTTTGTCTCCCACAAATGATGTTTTATTTTTATTTCTTGGTTACTGGCAGTTCTATCTGATCAGCTTGAAATTGGACTTGAATGAACATTTTGAAGTTGTGCAGGAGAGCTGCAGAGGTCTGAGTTTGAGTTTTCACTGTTTTCATCTAATTCTTTCTTTTTAACCCTATGTTTCCATAAAAGTACCTAAATAGAAACTTTATAATACAGGATGTTTGTATTAAATGTTTCAGACAGGAAGATCCCAAAATGATTCACCACCTCTTCCCATTAGCTCGCTCTCACACTTTCTGACAGCCATGGAGTGGAACATGGCTCATGCTCTCTCTCTGTCAGCAATTCAAGTGAAATGGCACTATTTTATCTACGCCCATTTCTTGTCAATTGAGTCTCTTTTCAGAGTATGACCCTGATTTCAAGTGTCTAGTCTGTATCTATTGAGAAAGTCTTGTTTGTTCCTATAGCATCATACTGATTAGGTGCAGTCATTTATTTCTGTTACTGATATTTTCAAGATAATTTTTTAACCTCAAAGGAGTTTACACCAAGAATAAAGTACTGGACAATACCTGTGAACTCAAAATATATTGCGTATGGGAATTTTTCTTCTCTGTAGAAAACAGTCTTAGTACATTTCCTCAAAGTCTGTTGATCCTTTCTATGTGCATCTCTTTTGAAGTACACAAATGTGATGCTGTTTATGCTACTACAGCTGGGTGTTAAGGTGCCTTTTATGTTCTAAATCAAAATTCAGCGAGATTGAACAATTTGTGAACATCTGCAAATCGAGTAAGCTAAGGTCAGCTTTCTGGGACTGTTGCTAGCCCTTTGTATAGGGAAAGAAATAAAATATCAAAAAATACAAACAAAAAAGAATAAAAGGCTATGAAATGTGGCTTGTTTTGCTAACATCTTCCTTGTTTATTTATTAAAGGAGGAGATCATATCTATTCTGATAAAGGAACTCCTCAGAAAGTATGATATATGGAAAAGATCCAAGTGTGAACAGAAACCCGGTTAAGTTTTTCAAAATTTTTGTGAATAATGTAACTACTTACTTGGTTTTTAAAATAACTGATTTCAGAGTAAAATGGTCAGAACTACTCTGCACTATATATAGAAAGAAAAAGAGATGCTTACTTTTGAGTTATGAAAAACAAGGCTTCTGCAAAGGATTGGACTGTGGAGAGAGAATTTGCAGTAGTGGTTGGTGTGGACTAATCG
Organism: Nyctibius grandis; assembly: GCF_013368605.1. Taxonomy (NCBI): domain Eukaryota; kingdom Metazoa; phylum Chordata; class Aves; order Nyctibiiformes; family Nyctibiidae; genus Nyctibius; species Nyctibius grandis. The sequence continues at coordinate 63,991,831 of NC_090658.1, read as the reverse complement.
CACTCGTCAGAAAGATGTATCTCCAGGACAAGTCCTGGCTGGTGGTGTGCAGTAAGGACCTGCAGACCTGAGCAGAGCCACCTTGCTTACATGGGACGGGGAATGGGAGGGCCTTTGTGGAGAGGCTGGTGGAGACCCCTCAACCTCACACGGAGGCATCCTCACGACCCCACCACCAACCGTGGGTCTAAGTAGGAATGTGCATGTACCAGGGGACTGTGGCAGTCTAGTTCCCCTGCCAGACCAGCCAAGGGAAATTAGGCAGCATACATGGTAGCACCAAGACAGCTGAGATGAGCTTCCCTGTCCAAAACTAGTATGTACCTTGAGCCTTCTCCTGCCTGGCACGCCTGCTCCTACTCACTGCTCTGCCAAAAATGTGTCCTAGGTCACAAACCTGGCTCGTGGCTGGCTCAGAGCCACAAGAATCCCTGAATCACCTAGGCAAAGGCCACTATCTGTGCTACTCCCTTTCTGATGCCACAGGGTTTTTTTTGGTGCTGACCACAGACACATCCTTCATGTAACCTAGGACCCCCCTTCAGTCCTCCTGCTGCTACTCACAACTCTTCTGCTCTTTGTTAACCTACACAGGTCTTTGGTTCAGTAAGTTTTGCCACACAGTTACAAATCTGGCCTCAGCAATGTTAACAGGAGGCCTTTCATTTGGATATGCGTTTGGTAAGGGTGCTTTGTACCCACAGAGAGCTTGTCACTACTTCATTAAGTAGATCTAAACAAGAAAAGCCCAGGAGGCAGACACTTCCTCTGGGTGAGCCAGCAGGTACTCACCACACTTGTGGAAGACTTTTTTCACCCTCACAACATTACAGCAGATCTCCATGACTACCGAAACTGCTACGAATTATGTGATCTCTGCACATTATTTCTACAATTTCACCCCAAGAAGGTCTCACCTACTCATGGCACAACCCTCACAGAGCATAAAGGCTGACTGGACATCACCAAGATTTGACCTTGCAGACTAGGAAGCTTAAATTTTGCAAAACTCTTGTTTGAGACATTACAGTCTTGTACCCAGCCACAGCATTTAAGCAGTTACTCCTCCAGCTCCTCTGATGCATGGTAAGGAGCAGCTTTCTTGGCTCAAACTGGACTATTTAGTCCTACACTCCACACCTACTCTGGACATAGGAATCAGGCCCCTATTTTGCATCCATAGGGTTTTCACTGTTTTATAGGAATATGAAGACTTCGAAAGATTTCCCTGGAGGTCTGACCCCCTGCTACTGCAGGCAAGCAGGTTTATGAGCCTGTGAGCGTGGTAGTGGAAAGGATTCATTTTTTTTTGGTCTTGGAAACCTAAAGAACTATGGGTTAAATCTGGTCTTGCTAAAACAAATGGAAATTCTGCAATTGAGATGGCTGGGATCAGGATTTGCCCAAATTCTTGGCCTCAGAAATTGGCCACACTTTCTCTGTTCCTCTGGTTTTTAGAAAGAAATGCAATTTAGAAGCTTCAATGCCGTGAACTAAGGTAGGCAGGAAATTTAGCTATGGGAATGCAAGACACTGAAAAACACATAATTTTGGAAGGTTTCTGCCAACACAAGAAACTGCTTTAAAATCTCTCTAAAATGTTGACATCTGCAGGTGAAGAAACTAGGCCATGTGACTCAAAACTTCTTGTGATAGCTGCTTCAAGGGTATTTGAAAATACAGTGGCCTTTTTCTTGGAAAACTACGGCCCCAGCTAAAGGTCCAAGACTATCCAGGACGTATATCCAGTTTCCAACAGGAAGAAATTTGGGAACTGTTCCAAGCAAACAGTTTGGCCTGTCACTGTAGATAAATTGTAACTTACAAAACGTGGCACCTCCCCATCAGACAGACCTCACTTATTACACATTTTGACCTACCTGCTTTGACTTGACCTCTAGAGCCCAGGCAGCTCATGTAAGCACTTGTCCTCCCAGCCTGGATCAGTCACAGACCACTAACCATAACTGCTCTATGAAGGCGCATTCTTGAATGCCCGTGTACTTCTTCCATAAGGAAATCATGGAAACCTAATCTGCAGGATCCGGGTCAGAAGGAAAAAAAGTTAATTTATGTGCAAGGAAAAGCCTGCCAGGCTCAGAATAACTGCTCAGCTTGGGAGTTGGCACACCGTTCTTAGGACAGGTTGTATTTTTCATTCTCAAATTGGATAACCGGGTAGGTACCAACGTGAGCACACTGGCAGAGACACTTAGGAGCAGGGAGCCACTCACTGCTGGATGGCCAAGCAAAGGCATGTTGTGAGTGCTGCGGTTTTGGAGCTGGCTGGCAGCATCTTGCCTCCTTGGGTATGGGAATCCTGTGAATATTTGTTACCAGTTTTTCACCGTGCCTCCCACCAAGCTTGGACTCCTGCAGACGGTGAGGCTGCTGCCCCTCCACAACGCCTCCATCGAGGCACGGTGGCTTCCAGCTCTGCTCCATCTAACTTGTATCCGAAAGGTTCACCTGCGCTACCTGTCACCCACGGGGCTACCCCTACCAGTAATTATACAAAATGAAAAATCTCAAGTCAGGGCTGCAGTGTTGTGAGGCTTTTTGCTCCTTAACCCGCCCCCCAAACACGAGACTGCATTATTTTGACACCCTCTCCCCCCCTCCTTTTATTCCTGCGCCTTCAGGTGACATTTCCCAGCTGTTCCCCGGTGTTTGGACATTCACACCGCCCGGGATGCGGAGGCAGGAGCCCAGCCCCGACCGCACGGGCCGGGGCTCCGGCGAGAAGCGCGCACGGAGACCGCCGACACCCGCCGGGCCCCGAGCCGCCGTCCGCCTCCCCTGCTCGCCCGTCCCCCCCCACCCCGCCGCCCTACCGCCGGGGCGCGGTACGGCCCACGGCCGCAGCCTCCCGGAGCGGCCGCCCGCCCCGCCCCGGCTGCGGGAGGGCCAGCTCCGGCTCCGGTTCCCGCTCCGGCTCCCGGCAGCGGGGCGCGCTCTGCCTGCTCCCGGCAGGCGCTGCCGCCCTCCTGCCCCCGTGTCACCGGCGGCGGCCCCTCGCCCCATGCCGGCAGGAGCGGGGCTTTCCCTCTCCCGATAAGCCCCTCCCGCTCCGCCCGCCCGGCTCAGCCCCAGCCCCCCCGAACGCGCTCCGCTTCCCGCTGCCGCCAGCGCCCGCGCCTGCTCCGGGAAGAAGCGGGGCGGCGGCGGCCGGCCGAGCGGGACACGCCTTTCGCCCTCGCCGTCCCGGCCCCTGCGGGCCCCACCGCCCACCGCGGGCGCGGCGCAGCGCAGCGCGGCCGCCGCGGCCCCGCCATGAGCCGGAGGTAGCGGCGGCGGCGCCTTCCGCAGCCGCTGCCGCCCGCCCGCCCCGCCGCGGCGGCGGCCGGGCCCGCGATGCCGAACCAGAAGGGCGGCAAGGGCAAGAAGAACAAGCGCGCCAACAGCAGCGGCGACGAGCAGGAGAACGGGGCGGCGGCGGGCGGCGGAGCCGCAGCGGCGGCGGGCGGCGGCGCCGCGGCTGGTGGCGGAGCCGGAGCGGCGGCGGCGGGCGGTGGCAGCGGGGCGGGCGGCGGAGCGGGCGGCGCGGCGGCCGCCGGCGGCGCGGCGCCCGGAGACGTCAAGAGCGGTGAGCAGCGGGCCGGGCCCTGCGGCCTCCCGCGGCCCGCCGTGGCGCAGGCGGTGGCTGGGGGGCGTGTGGGCGGCGCGGGGGGCCCGGCGGGGCGGGGGAGCGCCCGGCGAGAGGGGACGTGCGGGCGTACGCCAGCGGACGGCGGCGGGGCCGGGGGAGGAGAGGGGCGGGCCCCGGCTGCCGGCGGGGGCAGGGGCGAGCCCCGCGGGGCGCCGCCCGGGCCCCTGCGCGGCCGCTGCCGCCGTCGGGATCTCCCCGAAATGCGCGGCGGGGCGGGGGGCTGCTCGCCGGGGTGTCCCCGCCCGGTGACCCGCCGGAGCGCGGAGGCCTCGGCGGCGGCGGCGGTGCTGAAAGCGGCGCGGGCGGCGGGAGCCTGCCTGCCCCAAGGCGCCCGGCGGCCGTGGCTGCGGGTGGGCAGGAGGGGAGGGGGGCGGCCCGCTCGGGAGCGCGGTCAGCGGGGCAGAGCGCATCCCCGGCGGCGGGCGAGAGGCGCAGCGCCCGCGGGCTCCGGCCTCGTCCCGGCTTATCCAGTGCGGAGTTGAAAAATTCCGACTTTTATTTCAGCACAATTAAAAATGGAGTCCTGCTTTCGGTCCGCGTTATTTGTCGTTTTGCAGCGGTTGGGATTGTCAGGGTAATGTACTCACTTTTCATCGACCATTTTATGTTGCCTTTTGTGGGTGGGTTGGTATTTGCTTTGGAGCAATTTTGGTAGGGTGCCTTCTTGCAGAAACTTGCATTGCTATCCACGTTTGGAGATAGTCTTGCTGCGGAATGATATTTGAGGCTAAAACTAAAGGTAGGCTAGGATTTTATTACACTTTTTTGCTAAGCCAGAAAACACCCACACCGTAGGTCTGCTGCTAGGTCTACAAACTGAGTCGCAGAGTCCCTGCTCTTGGCTTTTTTCCCCCTCTCAAGTTGGACTTCAGGTTTTTACTCTCCATGCTTTGGAAAAAGTGGGAGGATAGCAACAACCGGTTTTATACTTTGTGGCGGTAGTTTTGCCTGGCTGCTGTCAGCCAAAGGTAGTTCCAAGAATCTTACTTCAGTTTTCAAGATGTCTGGTTCTCGTATATTATTTAATGGAAACTTTTCGTTAGAAGTATTAACAATTAATTACGAATCACTTTAGCTCACAAGGTCTTTGCCAGACTGCTTTTATAAGAGTATTACTTACTCCAGAGAATTGTGGAGAATGCTTAGAATTTCCTTTTTAGGTGTTTTTTTTTTTTTTAACTATTTGTTCTAAGTGAGCGAACAAGGGGGGAAAAAAGAAAAATTAGCCGGATTTAGAGAATTTCTAGAGCATTTTTATCATGACTTCAGTCTGGTGATGTAATATGTGCGACATCTGCTTTGCAGGTGGTGTCTCATAGATGACACTGTTGGCTTGTATTTAGTTTTTGAGGTGGAGAGAAAGTTTTCCAAATTTTTTCGCTCAAGCATAAGTGAAAGCAGAGGAGTGTTTCTGGTGTGGCTCTTTTGCATAGGGATAACGAAGCGTTGTTCCTTGGGCAGGTGCCACTGAAGGTGATGCCAGTGGAACACTGGTAGCGGTACAGCTTGCTAGCTGGATGGGTTGTCAGTCTTCTTCAGCTGTAAGACTGTGTATCTCAGCTACCTTACGTATCCTTCCTCTGTGCTGGCCAGCTTCCTCAGAAGTTGAGGCTGCCTTTCCAAGAGCTAACCTGAGATGCTCCTTTATTCTCTCCCTCCCTGATTCCATGTGACTTCAGTGGTCAGAAACATCCTCAACACTTTTGTCAGTTCCTCCTCTCCCCCTTTTTTTTTTCCTTTCACAACACAGGTACAACATTGGCTTCGGCATTTGCTGTGAGTGCCTGGTCAGCACACCTGATCTTTGACTTGACAGGATCATTGCATCTAGTCACATCTTTCATTTCAGATAATCATAAAGGCTGGAGGAGTAGATGTGGTTGCTAGCTTTGTTTTACGTTGACTGCTGCCTCAGGAAACTTCCTGAGCTCGAAGTTTTGTAAATTGTGTTCTCACTGATAAGTCCAAAGCTTTCAACAGTTTTCGTTCAGGACATGAAAGGAGAAACTGCCCCTGTTGTGCTGCAGCGCTAGGAATCTGGCTGTCATGTGCAAGGAAAAGATTAGATGGTGATAATGGATTCCCCCAAGTCTTCCAAACGGATGAATCTGAAATGAAGCTATGTAGTACAGACAGGGCCTTGGAGGCAAGGGTCCCATTACTAGGCTCAAGATGTTTGTAAGAGGCCGTGCATTTATGGTTAATTGATCACTAAGCAGTTTATGGAGGACGCAGCCTGCTGCAGTGAGTTGTGAGGTTAACAGAGTTCTGCTGTACACAGTCAACTCTCGATTATTCATGGGAGATTATCTGGGTTGCGGATTAAGTGTGCTGGGTGCAGGGGAGGTCTTTGCCCTGCTGCTTTTGGACTGTGCAGCTGCATGCTGTGACTCGTGCTGCCCAGGCTCGACAGTCCTCTGGGTCCCTTGTCCCCTGGGCTTGCTCTTCTCTCCTGCATCGTCACTGTATGTTGTTCTAGAGTAATTTGCATGTGTGTGGTATTATCGCTGTCCTACCCTGGAAAAGCAGTGGATGATCAGAGACAGAAGTACGCAGATCAAGACAGAAGTATGCAGAGATGAAAGCGGCAGACTTACTTAATAATTGCAAAGTTAAGATTGTCTGTGCAAACCTTGGCTTTGCATCATGATGTCAGTATGACAGCCCAATTGCGCAGTCCCATCAGGACCGTGCTTCATTCAGGGAAGGGATAGTGGTTCAGACATATTTTTTTTTTTTAAGTCCTCACAGTTCATTATGTGATCTGTACATCGTTTCTGCCCCGCATCCACATGCCATAATGAAACAGAATTTTTAATTTCCTCTGGGCTTCTCTGTGCAGCTCTGACCATGTAATACAGAACTGCCATTATAGCACCCCTTTACAGGGGAAAGATGTTGTTCCCTTTTACATTTTGACAAATTTAGCTTCAATCCCTGCACAATCTCCTCTCAAAGTGCCAGTCAATTTTTGGCATCATGATTGAGAAATGTAGGCTGATTTTTGCCTTGCCCCAAGAGTGCATCTGTTTATGCTTTTATTGGTGGTGTTTTAACGTGTCCGTGTTCAGAGCTCAAACTGCGATCGAAGGCTTCTCAACTCCCACGTCTGGCTGTGGGAATCAGGAAGGTGGAGAGCCTAACCACTGACCAGATGTGATGGCTCTTCTCCATCTTGCACTGTTAACTTTTCAGCGGGTATTGGGATGATGCTGACAAGGAGGATTCATGCTCTGTAGCTGTGCCTTCCTTTCCTATCTCTTCCATCAGACCAAGCAGGAATTCTGTATATGCTAGGCTAATCTTTCTTGACCAAAGTGCATCCATTTTCTGCATTGAATGAAGCACAAGTCACGGGGGATGGGGGATGGACTAATTTTAACAGTATCGCGGTGCACAGGGAAATTGAAATTTGATGTCACAGCCTTATTTCTTAGGTTCCTTGTCTTCAGAGTGGTTGAATGATATTCCTAATAAATTGATAGTTTTCTAGCTAATTTTCTGGGTTACTTTTCTTAACCAAACTAGAAAATATGAGCTGTCATCATGTAAAATTATTCCAGCAGCTCCATGGGACTGTGCACTTACTTACCCCACTGATTTCAGCCCTGTGGATTACCAGTGTTCCCAACGGCAATAATTGGTTACCTTCACCTGCAGGCATAAGCAAGAGTGGGGAGGCAAGATATTTTACAGATACTTTGCCCTGAGCAGCAGAAGAGGAAGATTTGCAGGGTTTACTTCAGATCTGAGGGCTCTGGGTAGCAAATTCTTTCTCCGTTTCTGCATTGCTGAGCCTGGGTGCTTTTACACCATCAGCTCCAGCCATTTTATCCTTTTATCCTATAAACTTCTCGCTCTGGTCTCCACATATAGTTTTTTCTGACCCTACAATTCTTTCTTCCATCTGTCTTCTTTGCCTTGTTTCCATTCCATTGTCCAATAGACCCAAGTCCTCTTCCTCCTCTTGATGGTCGCTATCTTAGCATCTTGCTGCTATGTCCCCTTGTCACTCTAGGCTCTCCAGTGTTGGTGCTGTGAGAAGATGAGAGAAAAGGAGAAGCTGGCTCTCTGTATGTGTGCTTTTCACCTTTAACGTGGGGTTCATTATAGCCAGCTAAATTCAAGAAAAAAAATACGACATAGCTGTCTCTAAAACACCATCTTACGGTGTATTTGCGATCTGTTTTAAGACCATACCTTTTCCCCTGTGGCGTAGGTGAGCCCTTGAACTGCTGAAGTGGCAGAGCTGGTGCGTTGGTGGGTTGTCAGGTGGAGTTGCCGGAGGTCAGATGTGTGCAGGATCCCCAGGCATGAGTGTCCTTCAGGGGAAAAAGGGCTGTGGCGAGCTGGTGGAGGTGGGTGCTGTAGGTCTCACAGGAGCATGGTTTCCCAGGGGTGGAGTTCCTGCTGTGGCAGACGAGGGGTTGTGCGAGCGGTGCCCGCCGTGCTGGCTGGGCTCTGAACTTGTCTGTAGTTACCTGGCTTTAAAATGGCTTTTGCATGCTCTTACCTGGGTTTCACAAATTTGTAAGACTGATTTACTTTCAAATAAAAATGCTAATGTAGCACAAATGTATGAAGAAGAAAATCATTCAGCGCCACAGTGACTAACGTGTTGAAAGCTGTGACTGGCCAACAATTAAGATTTTTTTTAAAAAAAAAAAAAAAGATTATATCCTAGAGGTGGGATAGTTGAAGAGGGCCAGAAAATTTGACAGTGCAATATTTAATTTAAAAATGTATTTTTAGAGCATGAATTGCTGTAGCATGGATTAATATTTGCTGTCAGATGTTCCCTGCTGCATATAACATCCAGTTTGGCACTCTAGTGATGTTCCGTATTGTCACCTTCTCATTACTTAGCTTGAGAGAGTCCCGTTGGTATCAGTGAGACCACCTGGAAAATTAAGTTTCTATTCTGTTGCAGTGACTGCAAAATTTAATACCTATTAATTTTCTAAGGGGAAACTATTTTGCTTCATAATTCCATTGAGTTCTTCTAACTGCAGAAATCAATTGAATGCAAATTTCACTGTTTCTATCAATGCAAATCGGGTTCGAAGGGACTTTCATATTCATTTTAGGATTTTTAAAACTATACAATTACATGCTTTTGTAGCAAATGCAATTCATGTTCTGCAAATCTTTGCAAATGGAATCATGTCTATGGTATTACTGAATAAAATAAATAGTATCCTTTCATGCAAGCAAATACACACCCACTTAATTTTTTTAACAGTTACTTGCTATCAGAACGGTTATCGGTGCCTTGACAGCATTCTGTGTTCATGTGATTAGTCATTTGCTCAAGTGTAGCACCTGCATGAGTAAGGGTTAGGCTTGATGTTTGTTAGGTTTCATATGAGGAAGTACATTTTTTGAACTGATTGCTTTACTTTGTCTGTGCTCATCCCGTATCTTCCTCCCAGTCATCGAACAAGTAGTGACAAAATGATTTCTAGTCCTTGGAGACATTTGTAAGTTTTCTTCAGCCTCACTTACAGCCTTGCATATTGAGACATCCTTTGATATTAAAGTACTGTGATGACTGGCAGATGTCCATCCTTCTCTGCTTTTCTTCCTGCAGCGTTAGTGAGGGAAAATAATAGAGGTAAACCTTGCATCCAGCTCAGGGTAAAATACTCCAGCGAATCTTCAAGGTGTCTAAATTACAACAGCGTTAGTAGGGCATAGGTTTTCTTTAAACAGTTGTGATAGAAACTCAAATAGTTTCAAAGAGGCCTCTTGAAGCAGTAATCTAGTCACTGGAGTGGGTAATTCTGTTTTGAAAGCTTGCGGGATTTGGAGTGGAGCACTGGCATTTCCTGGTAGACTTTAGTGACATTTATCTTGAGAGCATTCACTTTAACCTTTATCTCTTTCTCTCTGTCTCTCCTGCAATGGTAGAGTCTGTCAGTCCTCCTTCCAGGGCTTGAGAGGGACATTGCCATTGTTCCTGTCTTGAATGCCTGCTGGGAGAGGAGGTAGCTTCAGTCAGAACCTGACTGTTTAGTGTGCCTGGCACTCCCCGTCTCCACTGCTGTGCTACCGATACCCATTTTGGGAGCACCGCACAGTCGAGGTCTCCGTGTACTGCACAGATGACAAAGATGGCACACGGGCAGGACTGCGTGCCAGCACAGCATTGTGAGGAAGGTGTCTATTGGAGCCAACAGCTCCACACTCAGGAGCTGCTGTCTTGCAGAGATGCTAGGTGCTGCAGCTAGGGTGACTGCATCTCCCCTTTCCCACTGAGTTTCTACCAGCTTCTTTAGCCTTTAGCATGGGAAATAAAAATACTGTCTGTCATGTTGAAACGTGGGAAGGATAGACCAATGACACAAACATCCCTAGACTTGGAATGAAAAGAGGTGCTGATACCGCTTGATTCAACCTTTTCTCCTTCTCTTCCCTTCTTGTGCTTTTGGACTGAGTCTGGTGGGTAGCTCTGAATCTGGGCAAGTCCAGCCTGCGGTGTTTACATCTATGCTTTGGTATTAGGGCATCTGCTGCTTGCCACATTTATCTCTTTATTCCCAGCATGAGTTGGAGTTTGCCACTGAAAACTTGCTAGGGCAGGTGCATTAGAGTCTGCTTTAGTTATTAGGATGTCTGTTTCTTGAGGCACCAGGGCTGGTCTTCTGTAACATTGTGAGGTATTAAAAGCTATTAGAAGGCTACAGTGAGAGAATTTAACGGTGGAAATGCTTTTCTGTGAGGACGATTCATTTGTGGACAAAGCAACAGCCAATGTTCGAAACATGTTGATGCCCATCAGTCTTGAGATAGTCACTAATCTCTGCATTCACCGGCATAGAGGTCACCAGAAAAATCCACCCTGTGCTGAGGAATGTCAGGAGCCTTCCTGGCCCGGGCTGATTGCTTGTGGCACGGAGGACTGATTGTCGCCTGACCTGGTTAAGCCAATTCAGAATTCACTCGGGAGTATCAGGAGTTTATTGTCATTAGTTGTCCTGGTGCTGACACAGGTATAGGCTCAGACCTGTTCTCTTTGGTGTGGTGAACTGGTGATATTTTCAGTTGGACTGAGGGTATTACAGCACAAGCCAGGGCGAGATTTCTTGTATGCAGAAAGGGTCGGTACATCCTAAGCAAAAGCTAAAGCTGGTGATTGAGTTGTTCTCTGTGTTTGGACGACACGTATTTAATGGAAAGAAGTTGGCTAAGTTGGCTAGATGATAACTGTACAGATTATGGTGACTTCTACAAGACCGCGTGAATTCTCATGATGGATTTCAGCAGCGTAGGCAGTTGGTCCAGCTTGGAGCACAGATGGCTGTGTAAGTAAACTGCAAAGCTACTGTGCACATGTAAGTGCCTATCCTCCTTAGTTTGTACAGTTTTCCTCTTGACTTTCTGACTTACTTTGGTGAGGTGATGGCTGATCTGGGAGTGGGTGGTTGAGTAAGAGCTACAGATAACTGACTCACGTGCTAAATTGCTGATTTCATAAACAGGCAGTAGCTCTGACTGTGCTGTAAGTTAGAAGGTGTTAACATGGCAGGTATGAGTTAAGCTTTCATGATTTCCAAGGCATCTTCCTGCTGCTGTGTAGTTGCTAGGTCTTTCTTGTTTTTTGTTTGGGGTTTTTTTTTTTTTGTGAAGGGACTCCCTTGGAGGCCAAGCATGAAGTCAGCGTAAGTGAAGTCTATGGAGATGGTTCTAGCGCATACTGAGCTCTCCAGGAGCCCTGTCATCTGAATTCCTGGGTGAACTAGAGTTTAGCAGCTCCAAATTACCTGAAATCTTTTCCAGGGGAGGGTGATCGCTTCATATGGCTACTCACATAATAGAACTAGTGACATCTTGCACGTGGGGTAAGCATGCCAAGGAGAGCCAGGCTGCTTACAGCTTTGTGCACTTTAAGTCCCTCTGAGCATAAATATTGGCTGCAGCTACTTGGTCCTTGGGCGTAGGATTGAGCTCCAAATTGGCACGTAAATGTCAATATGTAGGTGCTTACGTGTGGAAAGCTATCAGCCAGACTCCCATTGCGATGAGGCCTTGTCTGGAGTCAGTGGCTCTCCGACGGTGATTCAGGTGTGTCTGTGCTGGGTGTTACATCAGCCTGAGCTCTTGTCCATTGCTCACTGAAGATGGACTGCTGGCGTTGGCTTCGCTTTCCAAGAATGTAAGAGGGAGTCTTGTGACACAGAGGAAAGCCTGTGTTTTGGGTGGCTTACCAGGTACTGCTCTCTTGTTTTTTCCCCTCTCTCCTGGAGAATGACTGGAAACTTTCATCTTGATCAGTATGCAAAGATTGCTTAAGAAGTTTTGGAGAGACATCAGTCATCATCAGTGAGTGTTATCAACATAAGCCACGAGCTGAGCTGTTTTGAAAGACTTCTCTTACTGTTTGTCGGCTGTTATTTGTTGTTGTTTCTGCTCTGAAGATCCAAGCCTGCCTTTTGGATCCACTTGTGAAACATTTTTTCCCATTGCATTCAGGCTCTTAGGAAGGTGACTGATCATTTCTCTATTGCTGTATTATTTGTACTGTTTTACCAGTTGTGCATATGGCAATACCATTTTGTCACATCTAGGTAGTCCGTTGATTTATTAGATTGTATTCCAAGTTTCACCAAAGCAAACACGTTGGACAAGTAATACAAGTTTTCCGTTCAGTCTGTTTTGTTGTTGTGGTGGTGGTTTATTTTCTACAGCTGCATTACAGTATTAGCACAATAATATGGTATTACTTCAATTAAAATAAAGCTACGCTGATGCCAGAGGAACTTCAGAAGATTCATGCAGATGGTTGGTAGGGAGTAGCCATCCACAGAAATGACTCAGCTCTGGTTCAAGCTGTCAGAGTGAACAATTCCTAGCTGTGCAGGGTTGTGAAGAGAGCACTGTTCATGGGAAGGCGGTGGTAGAGGTTAAAGCTCTTGATTTGCAAAGTGTGTGTCCCACAGGTACCCTCTCTGGCCTAGGTAATGTGCTGGCAAGTAAAGTGTCCTTGGCATAGATGATGAGATACTAGAGTAACAGCAGACTAAAACCAAGCCGTAGTAAGTGTCTTGCAGCAGTTCTAGTGCCAAGACCTTACTTTTTTTTTTTTTTAGACAATTTCTTTTTCCAGATCCATAACAACCTACTGTCGCCTGACACTTGCTTTAAGATGACAGTAGGGCTGCCTCTTCCAACAGCCGCCGTGCTTCTCTCTCCTCTTCCCCCAGCCTCACATATTTAACACCTCCCTTGAGCTTTACCAGCGATTGCAAGTGTGTGCGGTGAGCTGAAACCTACGCCAATGAGTACAGGAAATAATTATCTGTTTCTGTCCACTGACTGAAAAACTCTGGTGCTTCACACAATGGATAATGTGGGAACATGGAGGGGGAAGAGCGAATTTTGCTTTAGGCATCTGCATTGAGGACTTGGAACAAATGAGAGCAGTCACGGAACTGAAGCCGTGGAGTCATTACATTTGGCTTGCTGGGTGCATCTTTGGTTTTATGATGGGTGTGTAAACAGAAGTAAACAACATTCTCCTCCATTTACTTCATCAGAGGGAAGTTCCTCACTCAGCCGTTGTTCTGCTGCTTTCGTCTGGGTCATAAGGGTGGTCTTTATATACCCTCTTTCTTTTTTATTAAAATGTAGCAACTGGTTAACGTGGGTTTTTTGTTGAAGGAGATTTATCTCAACTGTCTGTTTATATTCTGGGCTTTTATTGATGTTTATAAATCTGAATGGAAAAACTGAGAAAAAGTCAAACAGTGTTTTTTGTGTGAAGGGACTCCCTTGGAGGCCAAGCATGAAGTCAGCGTAAGTGAAGTCTATGGAGGTGGTTCTAGCGCATACTGAGCTCTCCAGGAGCCCTGTCATCTGAATTCCTGGGTGAACTAGAGTTTAGCAGCTCCAAATTACCTGAAATCTTTTCTAGGGGAAAGTGATCGCTTCATATGACTACTCATGTAATAGAACTAGTGACATCTTGCACATGGGGTAAGCACTAAACCAGCTTCCTTGCAATCTTCTGTCATGTTGTCATTTTTGAAAGAAAAGTTAATTTTGTGGTAGCTCTGTCAAACATAAAACATAACCTTGTTTAAACAATGAGCTGTCTTTGCTCAAATGTACGTTTGTTTGGAATATTGTATGTTATTTCTGTTTTAGAGGGCATTTATGTGCTGCTCTTTGCACCTCTTTTCAGAATTCCTGATCAAAATTGCTACAGCAGAATATGAGAAAACATTTATTTTTTTATGTGGAAACATAACTTATTGAAAGAAGCAGCATGCAGTTGTAGTTGCAGGTTGACAGCCTGTCTGTTACAGCCGTGCACTTGTGTCTGAACGTCAAAGCCGTTCTGCTACACAAAACTGCACGCTGTCCTGTTCTGTTCTCTTAGGTTGTGAAAACCACTTTGAAGCTGAGAGGTAAAACAAGGGTGCTTTTATTGTATTTAGACATTCTTTCAGAAGGTGCTGCTGGGAGAACGGATGCTGCTCTGATACCTGGTAATCTTTCGTTTCTCCTGAAGTTCAATTTCATAATTTTGGAAACCAGAAATCTGTTAGCTACTTGGAAGTAAATTATATTTAGGTGACAAACAAACAAGCTTGGGGCTGCAGGTGTGGATGGGCAGTTTGGCCGTGTGAATTTCTATTTACTCCCCTTTATTGTCTCTCTTGACAGTAATCGTTGTACTGTTGTTATAAAACATTAAGACGATGATTCTAGCTCTGACTTTTTGAAGAATAATCTCAAAATACATTTCTAATTAATGGGAAATAGAAGGGCTTGATAACAAGAATTTTTAAAGTTTTGTAATTTTGTAATGTGTTTTGTCTCGTTCATAATGATTAAATAACCCAGAGCACTTCCAAGGGTGTGGATTGATGGGAAGAGCTCTTCACATTTGCTAATGTGGCTCCCATACAAAGTGATGTGAATGCTGTCTCTTTCGCTTCTAAGGCATATCTGTTGCTGTGAACTGGGAAAGTTGCACAAAAAATTGCTTTGTTTTCTGTTTCTCATTTATTCTTTATGTAGGAACATGTGGCATGATTATGTTTGGCAGGAGACATGCATGGAGAGAAGTCTGCAAGGGATGTTCAGTTGTGCCCGGTCTGCTTTGTACAGATAGATCTGCTGGAATTTGAAATATTAGGCAGAACCAAATGTTGGCTTGAGGTTTTTATACGCTTTTCAGGTAGTGGAGTTTTCTGCTTTCTTAAATATGGGGATACTACAGAAGTGGTAGGACTTTCTACTGAGACAACTTTCATTAGCCATGCTGGGCTTTTCACTTCTGCTGTGGAAATACTGCAGCAGTTTTATCAAGGCATTCTCCAAATCGGCAGACTTCGTAATAACAAACTGGTGTCAGTGAAAGTTGCTTTTGACTAGCATGGCATTAACCTTGCTGTGGAGCGTGGCAACATGGCAGAGTGACTTGTTGGTGTTCTAGTATTTCCTGTGCTATTGCAGTGACAGTAGTGAAATGTCAGGTGAGTTCCCCGAAGAGGTGAGGAACCAGCTTCTCCTCTTAGCAGTGATGTTTCCAAAGCGATCTCAGTGCCACCGTTTAACAATTCAGTGGAGTCTTTTGCATGGGGAAGGCTCTTGTTTGCTCCGTTGCTTTCTTCCAGCTGCTGTAGACCTGCTTTTGCTATGGTGATTGTGTGACCAGCCAATTGACACTGAGTAGATAGAAGATCAGATGAGGGAATGTCTGAAAGCTTTATAAAAGTTGACAAAGACATCGCTGTCCAAAACTTGAAGCTTTTTCTTGCTCATAGTTATGCTGTGTGAGAAGTTCCTCAGGTAACCTAACATCTGTAAGTTCTCAAGGAGAAGCTGGAGGAGATCCCATTCCACAGTCCTTTCACTGACCAACCAGGGAAAAGGGGAAAAAATCTGTTGAAAGTCACCTTTATAATAACCTCTACACACCCAGTACATGATCATAATCAAATAATTGTGGACATGTTCTGTGGAATACTTGGGCTGTGGTGGTTTTTTCTGTATTTCAGCCACTTATTTTATTAATTTCATTTTTTTGTCCACATAATGAAGAGGCTGTAAACTTCTCAGGGGACTAGAGATCACAGGTTTTTGCATCCAAAACCAAAAACATGTTCAAAGCCTAATCAAGGAAACACTTCTCTTTTTTAGTCAGTTCACTATGCCAGTATTGATGAACAAGCTATAGTCTTTATTCTGAAGTGGAGATCTCTAGACTTTTCTGTATAGTAACTTTCTTGGCTGTCAGCTATAATTATACCTGTGACTGTTAGAACATTTACACTCTGAAACACAGGGGGAGCATAAGTGGATTTTTGGCATGTTCTTTCTGCCTCCTGGCAGTGGTGGAAAGGAATATGTACCAAAATAGATGAATACAGGAAATACATAAATGGGAACTGTTCATATCGGAACCGACAGTGTCTTGCTGCACATCTGACTTCTGATGATTTGCCTTTAATGGTTTCAGTTTATGGAAATTCCGAGATAAATTTTGTGAGATAAATTGCATAAGGATACTATATTCCAAACTATACTTTCAGGCCCTAAATATGATGAAAGAATGACTGACAACGAAGAAACACTTTGTGGAGATGCTTGGTGTGGCATAGTGTGACTTGAATCAAAGTCTAGGAGAATGGGCGGGAGAACTCTCTGAACTGGTAATCTGACAGATTTTGTTTCAGAGCAGATAAGTTATCATTCACTTTTGCTCTTGGCCAGTGGCATTATACTTAGTAAAACACAGTAAAAACTGTGGAGATAAATTAGTATTGCTAGCCAATAAAATTCATGCTTCTCAAAGACATCTCAAAACCTGCATGTTCTTAGTGGGCTTTTCAGAGACCTGAGACAACTAGTAAGAATATAGGTGTCACGTGTATAGAAGGAACTTCCAAAGAGTCCCTAGGGAAAGCCTCTCTTATCTCTGTTCTCTCCTATTTGGTAATTTTTTTTTAATGACTGAACAAGTCCATATTTTGAAATGAAAAAGGCTTTTTTTGCTTTAAGAGAGTGTTTTTGGCAGTGTGCTTTGCTCGCAGTTTATAGGCCAGTCCCTGAAGGAAAGGTGTTGCAGAAAATTCTCCTTGCAACTGTGCTGCTTCTGGCATTTGAAACGGAGGCAGAGAAATGAGGTGAAGGATATGGCATCTTCTAGGGAGCGGCTCAGGAAAATTTTCGTGTGCTCTTTGTGCCCCTCTCTTCTGGGTACATGAGTCTTAAGAGCTACTGTAGTCCTGAATTTGCTGAAGGTAACCTTGAAGATTTTGTTTGTTTTTTATAGCCTTTTAACAAAAACTTGTTGTGAAGGGGCAAAACCACTAGCATGGCAAAGATCTGTTGTTGTAAAGCATCTGATTTGTGTATTGCTGCTGTATGACAGGTGATGATGGGTAGCGTGTCTACTACCGAGATACTGAGTAAAAGTGAACATAGCAGTGTAAAACCGACCATCCCACTGCAAATTGTGTTGTCTTACACGTGCTGGCAGTGACAAGAACAGGATTGAAAGCAATGCAACAGAGTAGTGTTTTTTTTTTGCTGCTTATCAGATAGAAATTTAAGTCCTAAGGAAAAAAAAAACCTGAATCACAGCAGCCTCTCTCCACAAGGCTCACTGTACCTCTGCTGCAAGTCCTGGAGCTGTGGCTGAGACTGGGGAACTGCAGGGAGCCGTTTGCTCTGTTTCACATGGGGTGAGACAGCACTTGACCATGGAAGACCGTGAAGAAGCCTGCCAGTATTTGAATGCAGCGATACAGAGGTTAACAGGCAGCCTGCCAGCCCTGTTGGGGCGGTGGTTTTTGGTGAAGTGGAGGAAGTAGGAAGTCAGAAATACAGAGGAGAAATATTTGTAATACTTGAGTAAGCATCTAAAAACTTCATAATTAGAAACTCTTAAGATCCAGTAGAAACCCCAGCTGAAAACTTCCTGTCCTTTCTGTGCCTCCCAGCTGCAACTGAGCAGCCAGAAATGGGAGTCTGAGGTACTTTGGTGAGGGAGGGGAAAACGTCATTGGTTCATAAGTGCAGAATATTTTTTTGTAGAGCATTTTTGTGTAGAAGCTGATATTGTTGCAGGGAGAGAACTGAAATGAACTGTTCTTTGCTCAAGGATATAGCAAAGGCTGCTACTTTGCTGATAAAAGACCATGTGGCATTCGGGTTTTTTTACTTGTCTGTGTTGCAGAATTATTTGGTTTGTGAAATTTAGGTATCCAGTAGGTCAATGATAGTGGTATAGTCTATATTTGCTTGAGCAATGTAATGAAGGCCCTCCTTTCTGCCCTAGGAACATAAGCTGTTTGTCTTGCTTTTCAAAGTCCCCTGCTTCCTCTTTCTCTCCCTAGATGTTATCTCGTGCTCAGTCCCAAAGAAAAGATCAATTCCTGCCTCTCCCTGTGATAGCAAAGCCAGGTTGTATTGCCTACTTGTTTTTCAAACAAGCATCTCTCTATGTTCTCCCCATGTTGCCTGTCAGGCTTCAAAACAACCCTCCAGAAACACCTACAAATCTTTCTCCTCACTTCCTAAAGCCTTTGCAACAGTATCCACAAACCCTTGAGGAGGGATAATACTTCTGAGGTGCTTTGGCTTTGAATATTAAACAAACTATAATGTCATTTTGTTTCCTTATTCCTTCATTTCCATATCTCCTTTCACGTAGTTAACTTTTTTTGGCGAAGACTGCTTTTTGCCCTGACTCAGAGCTGATATTGTCAGCCCTTCAGTAATATGGTTCATGAGCAAGAGCTCGCGTGCGTGTTTGGCATGGTGTTTAAAGAAGTGGTGCAATAAGTAGGCCATTAAGTTATTAATGTGTCTGTTTTATGTTCCACAGAAGCCCCTTGTGCTACTCCACTGATCTGTAGCTTTGGAAGGCCGGTGGACCTTGAGAAGGATGACTACCAGAAGGTTATATGCAATAATGAGCATTGTCCATACAGCACCTGGATGCACCTTCAGTGCTTCTATGAGTGGGAAAGCAGCATTCTCGTCCAGTTCAATTGCATTGGCAGAGCCAGGAGCTGGAACGAAAAGCAGTGTCGCCAAAACATGTGGACAAAGAAGGGATATGACCTGGCTTTTCGCTTTTGCTCCTGTCGATGTGGGCAGGGTCATTTAAAGAAGGACACTGACTGGTACCAGGTGAAGCGAATGCAGGATGATAAGAAGAAAAAATCAGTGTTGGAGAAGAGCACAGGAAGGTCAATGGCAGAGTCAGGGGAGGAGGCCAAAAAGGGCAGGCTGGCCAACAAGCCACAGAAGGGCTTGAGTCATGACCTCCAGCGAAGGCACTCAATGGACCGGCAGAACTCCCAGGAGAAGGGCATCATGGGCAGCAGCTATGCAGTTCGTTCGCCTTGTGTCTCTCCCGGCCAGTCCCCACCCACTGGCTACTCTATTCTTGCCCCCACGCATTTCAGTGGCCCTCGTTCCTCGCGATACTTAGGAGAGTTTTTGAAGAACGCCATTCACCTGGAGCCCCATAAGAAGAACATGGCCAGCGGGGGCGTGTTCAGGAACGCGCATTTTGATTACGGGGCAGCTGGTTTGCAAGCACATAGGTCAGGACACTTCGATGCCCCTGTGCAGTTTTTGAGAAGGATCGATCTATCTGAGCTGCTTACTCACATCCCCAGGCATAAATTGAATACTTTCCATGTGCGGATGGAAGACGATGCCCAGGTGGGCCAAGGGGAGGACCTTCGGAAGTTTATCCTTGCTGCTCTTAGTGCCAGCCACAGGAACGTTGTAAACTGTGCACTATGCCACAGGGCACTGCCAGTGTTTGAACAGTTTCCGCTGGTGGACGGGACCCTGTTCCTTAGCCCATCAAGACACGATGAGATTGAATATGATGTTCCCTGTCACCTTCAAGGTACAGGTTGTCTGTCAGTCATGCTAGGCTTCATTAAATGATGGAACTGCCTTCTGTGCCCTGTCCCCCCCCATTGTAGATTTTCATCGTGATTCTGCATTTTTAAGCAGTTCTATAAAGCCTGAAGTTGCGTCCAAATTAATCACGTGGATCAGATTGAAACACTTAGGAGGAATTACAAAAAGCAAATGCCGCGTAGAAAGATCTATACCTTGTGTTTGGGTTTACAACTAAGAGATTTCTCATCCGGTTTCTAGGTAGACCACGGGAAGGATTTCCAGCCCCTCTGTTCTGCAGCCTGTGCATGCTGATTTATCTGTTGTGAGCTTTACTCCAAGATATACATCAACCTTTTAAAAAACCCTTTAAATTTAAGCACACTGTGCTGCAGCATGGGTGAAAGTTCTGTTTGTACCACTGGTGAGATGAGGTGCCTCTCATCTGCTTTCAGACTAGAGAATAACACTTGTTTTATAGCAAACTACTTTTTTTTTAATATGGAAAGGACTATAGTCTGGCCTATGTTAACACCGGCCTGGAGAGGTTGGACGTAGTAAAAGGAAGCTTTTGATACGGTGGGTTGAAGCAGCAATGGTGTAGTGGGGGATTTAGACTTATTTCCAAACTCCCGCCTGTTTGGATTGCATCCTGATCACGTCCCAGCTCCGAGCTGAGTTGAGACCAAGCTTGTATTACTTTTCTCCTCCTAGAGAAACAAACGGCTGTGGGCTAGGATGAGCTTCAGCTCTTCCTGAAAGCTGTGCCCCAAACCAAGTGATCAGGGTGGTACACGGCAAAACACGCCTGTCCTGCAGCCTGCTGGCAGCCAGCATGGCTAAAATAAGTCAGAGAAAGTATTTGTAGTTTGGTGTTCAAAACCATAGAATTATACATTGAAAAGGGTGTTTGGAAAGCATTAACGAGAGGTATTTTAACATGTACGTTTCTCTCCTTTCAGTAAAATTTGTAATATCCCATGCATGGTCATAATACGTGTTATGTAACATTCCTTTGCTCAACAAACTTTGTATTTTATATTTTTTTTCTTCCTTAAATCACTGTGCACTAAGTCACTAAGCTGTATTCATGCTAACGTTATTGTTTCTGTCTTGCCTAATGTACTCTAAGGAGAAAAAGTGATAGACAAACATACAAACTAAAAAATCTCCGGGATAAACAGAATATACGTATATGAGATAACAATACTTATTTGCTTTTGTGGGGAGGCGTGCACCATGTGCTTGTGATTTTATCAGTACTAATAGCAGTTTAGTAATAGTGAAACTGGTCACTTGTTAACATTTGCCACTAAGAATGAAACTCTGTGAATTTTTTTAAATTAATTGCTCCTTAACCATTGGACGATACCTCTGAAAAACTTGCTCAGACAAGATGCTGTGAATAATTAATTGTTAAAATTTTTACCTCCTTGTCCTGGGTAAAATGGTTTATTATCAGAAGTATGCTTTGAAATGAAATTAAGCTTGCAAGGTGCTGTTCCAGGGTGTTATTTTCTCTTCAGTACAGAAAATCACTTCTTTTATTTCAGGCATGTTTAAGATATCAGGTGCTTCATTTCCTATATAACAAGGATCCTGAAAATTAAGCGGTGGGGGAATACAGTATTTTAATGTGCGGGAACAGTGCAGAACTTCAGATGGGGAAAATTATTTTATCTTCCTGCACAACACAAAACTTCTGTGCGTGGAATTACTTGAACATCTCCAATCTTGAGTGTTCACTTTAGGAACAGAGTTTATGATATTTGCACTTTAGTCTCACCACATCACATTTTCTAGAGCTGAACATGCCAATGTGGAATAACTCGATTTTTCCCAGCTCATACTAGCAAGTTTATTTTGTATATATATTTTAAGAAGAATCTGTTTTTTCTTCTAATTTTTCTAAAATAGTTGGCTTAAAAAACAAAACAAGTTAAAGAACAAACAATTCGTTTTGAAAGTGTCTGGTATGGACTAATCATAAATTGTTAGCATTTTATTCACTTTTATCTAGAAGAGGTACAAGATGTGTGTGTTCATTAAATTACAGGTTGTGATGTGCTCAGTACTTTGATGCTAAAGAGCATGAACTGCAATCCAAAATAAACATACATATGCAGTCCTGTTTTGTGGCTGATCTGTAACTACACTACTTCTTAGCTTCATCTTACATAGCAGTGCAAAATATGGTGTATTACAGAATTAGCACTCTGTGTCAGCCCTCTTCTAATAGCCAACTATTAAACCACAGATAGATTCAATCACTACAAATTGGGCATAATCTAGATGCTAGATCTTTGTAATTTGTGTAGGGCTCTTTGTTTTGTGTGAAATTTGAATCTTGGATTTTGCATTGGTGAGTTCAATCACATTTATGTAGAGAAAATATTTCATTTTCAAGTCTGAACCACTTGATTTTTATGGGAGTCAATATAACTCAGGTTTTGAAAGTCATTGTGCATACAGAGCCTAAGGTCACGATAGAGCTTGATAGATTTGTAGTTCTGAATGGCATGTTAAATCTGTGTATGTGTAATATAGAATGTTTTTAAATATACTTACTGCTAGTGAATGGTCAGGAAAAAGTACATGAGAGAAAATTGCTCTTCTGGCTGTTGCTTTTTTCCATGAAGAATATTAGGTCCTTTGTTCCCTCTTTGCTGGAAGATTTTGGCAAGTTGTTAAATGAATCTGTACCCAGCTTGCTGATAAGCTTCAGCACTTCTCTACTTCTTCTGTCAGGTGGGGATGAAGCTAGGGCACAATCCGGGTTTTGGAAACGCTGCAGCTGATCAGATAGCTTAACCTGGCATCTGTTCATGCAGCTTCAGCAACTCCTTTTATAAAAGATTTTGCTAAAGTCTACTAGCAAATGGAGGAAAGGAGGGTGGGCAGGGTGATGACTAATTCCTGAGTTTTACATGCATGGAAAATAGCTTCAGTCAAGCCCTATGTACTTCCCATGGAGAAACACTTTTTTTACTTTATCATTCTCCCTATTTAAAAAAAATTGTAGTAAGGTGTGATTTGTATCACCAAAGGGCAGATAACACATTGCAGGAAATGTCTGGTTTAATCATCTGTTCTAGTCTCCTTAAGAAGTGTGTTTCCTGTCCACAGGAAGGCTTATGCACCTCTATGCTGTTTGTGTAGACTGCTTAGAAGGGGTTCACAAAATCATCTGCATTAAGTGCAAGTCCCGATGGGATGGAAGCTGGCATCAGCTGGGAACTATGTATACCTACGACATTCTGGCAGCATCTCCCTGTTGTCAGGTTAGTACCGTATGTAAATGACTCATAAGGTGAATTTTCAACTGATGATAAGTAAAGCCAAGGTTGTGTTTTTCTTCTCCCTTCTCTTCTTCCATCCTTCTTTTCCAGCCTGTACATATGAGTGCAATACAAGGAAGCTGACCAAGTCTCTGTCCCTTTGTCTTAGGAGGCACAAAGGCCTATAGCTAGAAAAAAGCCAGAGCAATGGTCAGTGGTTAATACTTATGTTTTTAAATAAAGCCCATTTAAATGCATTTGCAATTAAATCTGATGCTTAGGATGATCACTAGCAAGTATGTTTGGCATCAGATATAATTCAAGTAATATTTTAATAACAATTGCACATTTTTAGCAGATATAATTCCAGTAGTATTTTAATAACAATTGCACATTTTTTAGCAGATGTTTCATGTATTCAGGTTTCTCTTAGTTGCTTGAATTGTGTTTTATCATAAGATAATTGTAGCAAAAAAGCCAAGGGAATTGAAAGGTCTAAAGAGTCTTTGTGCTTGGAGATTACCCAGCTCTCCTTAATCTTTGCTGCAACTGACTTTGATGATGGTACTCCTCCACAGCCTGAAGCAGCTTAGTTTTCATTAAATGCTCACCTCAGCTATACCTTGGGTGAGAACGATCCAAGGCCTGGGGGTTACTCCAGAGTAGACCTGTGCCTCAGGCAGCAGGGTGGTCAGCATCTGAGAGAACTGTCCATGGGATGGGCAGAGCACTTTTGTTGTGCAGATAGCGCACGGGAAAAGCCCTGGGCGCCATCCATCTGGGAGCGGCTCAGCGGTCCCCTTGGGATGCTGGGGAGCGGGCTGTTGCCTTTGGGCACGCAGGGGTTGTTACTGGGTGAGAGCAGGAGGCTCGCAAAGATACATTCGTTCAAAGTATGATCAATTCATGGTATTGTGTGTGCTTAAGAGCAGTCTAAGAGTTTTGTCAATATGCAAAATGCCGTTTAATTTTAAATTTAACATATTTACCAAAATGTGTTACTCAAAAGACAAGTGGTGGTGCTGCTACTGGATAAAATGACATCGATAACAATTATAACTAAAGACAGAGATATTACCTCCAAATTTAGTGCCTCTTGAGATTGTAACTTTTTTTTTTAAATAGAGACTTTTAAAGATAAAACACTGATGCTGACTTGCTAGCGCTGTAAAAGCCAGCAGATTTAAATCTGAATTGCTTCTGTTGAATGTACCAGACAAGAATTGAGGTCTCATTATACAAGAGCCTTAATTATATGATTAATGGACAGTATGACAGTACATGGTAAGTAATAGAACTGACTATGAAATCATTAGCTGCAGTGACTGTGATTGCCAGATAATACACATTATTGTTTCACCCTGATTGTTACAGATGATTCTGTGCATACAGAGGAATGACATTTAGATATGGTATATAATTTAACTCCGAATTGCCTTGCTAATTTCTGTTTTGAATAATTTCATACCTTATTTCAAAATATTTAATTACACATCACAAATGTGCATGTAGGATAATGAACTGCAGCCACTGTCAGGTTGCTAGCAGCTAGCTGATGTGCTGGACAGTAGCAAGGGGAAAAACAACACTTTGGTTAAGAAAATCATACAAATCCATGCCCTACTAGATTGTATTTCTTAGCATTTCTGCTTTTCAGACAGAGCAGATGGCTGTGGAATTGATTGTTGCTTTTTGAGTCTTGTCTCAACAGTAATAATACTTTAGTAATTTCTTCCCCTTCTCATCCCAGGAAAATTCCTTAAATCAAGATTGCCATAGAAAATAGTTTTTTGTTCTTTTCAGTGAAGAGCTGAAGCTTTCATTAGCACGCTGGGCTGCGAGGTTAGGCTATGATACAGCTCAGGCCCTCACTGCTCATTTGCCACCTTTACTCTTAAACTCCTTTACAGTCTCAAATCTGCTTCTCTTGAGTATTTCAAATGACCTGCTGAGCTTTCACACCACCTGTTGCTTTCTTTATATCAATGGGCTGGGTTTCTCAGCTAGGTTTCTTCTGAAGACTTACTTTTTTTTGCTACTGCTGAACATTAATAGCTTTGTCTGTCCTCACCCTTTAATGATTTCTCATATCCACCTCGTTAATGTTGGTCCTTTCTCGGTTGGATTTGGTAGAATAGTTTGTGTACTTGAAGTGATGTTTAGTTTGTATAACCTGATATGTATTATAAATGTTTCAATAGATACCTAAAGTGATACAATACCATGCCGTGCTGATAAAGTAGATGAAGTTATGGAGTTGTTAAGCCAAAAGATTAAAATGCTGATATATTTAATAGACAGATCATGTTCAAACGTCAACCTAAACGGTTGAATTGCATGGTACAAATGTAAAATTTCTTCACTTCAGGGCTTCATTAATGATTTATTGACACAGCACTTCTTGTGCTGGGGATTGAGGAATTGGTTCAGAGGTTAATCAACACAAAACAATTGTATGTGTATATAAACTTTGAAATTGTCTACCTCCTGTCAGTCAGAGTGGGAGGTAGCTTACTGTCCAGAATTTGGTGGTGGTATTTCATGTGAAAAACATTGTGTACGCCTGCGAGTTACCAGTCTGTGTGGGGAACGTCCTTACCAGCAGATCCCCTTACTGCCAGTTTCCTGACTTACCCCTCTCCTGCTGGGGAGGGCAGAGCAGGGGCCTGCGTGCGATGCTCTCTTTTTCAGAGGTGAGAAGCAGAGGTGAGTTTGGTTATTTCAAAAGGCTTTTTGTTTGTTTATTTGTTTTTTTACAGGCTCGACTGAACTGTAAGCACTGTGGGAAGCCAGTAATAGATGTACGGATTGGCATGCAGTATTTCTCTGAATACAGCAACGTCCAGCAATGTCCTCACTGTGGCAATCTAGACTACCACTTCGTGAAGCCATTTTCTTCATTTAAAGTTTTGGAGGCTTATTGACGAAAGCTTTGCTTTAGTAATAGCTATTTTATGGGTATTTCAACTTTATTACATATCTTTTTATAGGATTCATTCTGTGATGAAATCTAATTTCTTTTCTAACTGAAAGAGCAGCTTCTTTGTCTGTGTACATATTAATATGTATATATACACGTTGTTAAAACCAGAATCCTCCTGATGAGATCTCTGTGAAGGTTGGAGGCAAGCCGATTTAATGGCCTTTGAATATATCCCAAGTGTGGGGTAAAGTCCAGCTACAAATGATTTGGTTTTATTTTTTTGTATAATTGTAATACGGTTTATAGGAAGGGCATGGGGAGACATGCAGGACAAAATATGTCCAGCTGGAAAGTGGGTAATTGTATAGGGTTGTTGTCCCTCCAGCTTGGTGGAAATGGGAAATCATTGGGAAGGAACCATCCTGTTACTGTTGAATTCATTCAGCCTTTTGCATTGGTTCCCATGGGTGCAGGAGCTGGCCCCACGCTGCCGGTCACCTCAGCACGCTTTCTTTCAGATTTCCCGAGATGGTGTAAACTAAGGTATTGTGACAAGTGAATGTAAATGTATGCCAGAAAATGCAATCTTGAAATGAATTATTTTTTTTTGGCATAGTGTCTTCCTGCTGTGTGCATTTGGTGTGCGTTGCCCTCACTGACTGACCATATGGCAATAGTGCTGCTTCCACCAGGGCTGTCATGTGCCCAGCCAGGTCATCTATTCATACCAAAACAAGCTGGAGATCTTAAAATGCTTCATTTAAAGGTGTTTCTTCACAGACGTTTTAGGGAAGGAACAGGCTGAGCTGAATGGGGATGTGTTTGTATGTGTCTGCTGGAGCTGAGGCTTTGCTGCCTACTGTGGACTGGTGTAGAAGGAGGACCATGAAGTGGGATCTCGGCCGTCAGACATGTAAGAGCTGAGAGGTACTGAGTACGAAACATGGCATCAATTTTTAAAACAATTAATTGCTGCACCTTTGTCTTCCAAAATTGCATTAAGTCCAGGATCTAAAAAGTTGGAGACTTTTTAAGACAGCAAACTTAGCGTATTTACTTTCTACATGCCTCTGTGCTGTACATAATAGACTATGCATTAGGCAGTGAATTTGTATCAGAGGGCTTGGCCCTGTAGGCTCTGCAGTTGTTGTTTCTTGGTTCCCGTTTCTCCCTTCCTTAAATAAAAATTTTAAAATAGGTCATTAATCTTTTGCTTGGTTTCTCAAGCCATTTGAGATTTAGGGGAGGGTTTGTTTTTTTTTTCCCCCTTAGTGTATTTATGGAGTGTTTGTCCACTCGAGAGATGTGGGTTTTGTTTCTCTTTACGAGGTGGGATTATTTTTTATTTCTTCTCAAGTTGTTTGTTTTTCCCAAATCTGGATCTTTTTAAAGAGTGTATCTGTTGAAATCATGATCTTGAAAATGGCCCTGATACTCTGCCACCCTGGGAAAGAAAACAAAAAAGTCAGAAGCCAAAAAAGTGTTTTATATGCTGGACTGAGAATTGTGCTTTCTGCTAAGTTAAGAAATTAATGTGCACATAAAACTCGAACTGAACATCCATGTTTCTTTGTGCATAAAAATGCCAAGTTCACAGTTTTATTTCCTGGCTGTCTTCACTGCAGAATTAGCTCCTTTCAGCATTAGCCACTCTTCTAGTAATACTTGAGCTGCACATAGGGCTTATGTTGGCACAGATCACTTACTGCTAACTTGAGTGGTAATGTCCTTAGAAGCCAGCCAACTTGCGTTAATGGTTTTCACATCTGGACTGTCTATCTTGTACAGCTACACTGGTGATCCACTGCTGGTCTGAAAAACGGTGTTAGCAGGCTGTGGTAGCCTTCATCACGGGTGCTCCCCTCCTTCTGTTCTCATTCCTGTACTTGGTTTTGGATCTGGAGCACATCCTTGGGGTTTTGTACAGTTGTTCCCTGTTTGTGACAGTTTTGAGAAAACCTGTTTCCTTGTTAAGGAGAATTATGGGAAGGACTTTGGGGGATTTCTAACACTGTCCTGGTCCGACTACCACAAACCACATAACACCGAGCCCAGTAGCAGTGGGACCGGCACTGTAACCATTGCCCATAGGAGCAGCAGCTTGTCCAGGCACACCTGGGCTGGAAGAAGGTGTCTAGCAGATAAAACCTGATTAGCTGTGCAGTGTAGATGGAAAACAATCAGGTTATAATTTGAACTAACTCCTCAGGGACGATGGGCCCTTCAGCTTTGATGGTGTGTTGAGCAACCTGATGGGGTTAGGATGGCTAACAAGGTTTGGAGTTGCATTGCTGGGCAGAACCAGACCAGATGGACAACGGCTAGACTGTTCCAGTGGCCTGAAATCACACAGCAAAGATAAAGCTCCTGTAATGAAAAAAATGAAAGGATACATCTGTAACTGTACTGTTAGGTCTTGAGTGCTAGTCAATCACGCCATGAGTCTAGGGTGTTGATTCCCACATAGGCTACATGGTGTTGTGTACCCACTTTTTCATGAATTCAGCGAGGGGAGGTGTCACTGTACTATGCACATGGTAGAGAAGTGGGATCGGGAGTCCTTCTAAATACTTGTTCATTTGCTTTCCTTAGAGTAGCTTAATTTATAATTCTATTCTTTAAGTACTTAGATGCCTCTCCAGACATGTATCTATGACAATCGAGAATGAGTAGACATGGGAAAAGGGAATTTGGCCAGGTTTAAAAACACAAGCATATGAAAGGTTGTACAGTATATTCAAGTCAAAACCAAAAATGCAGCAGACTGACAAAGTGGGAAGGGGAAAGCATATTAAAGTCTTAACAGCGACAAGGAGTTATGTACAAATCTATCCAAGAAAACAATTCAGTT
Organism: Nyctibius grandis; assembly: GCF_013368605.1. NCBI lineage: Eukaryota > Metazoa > Chordata > Aves > Nyctibiiformes > Nyctibiidae > Nyctibius > Nyctibius grandis. The sequence continues at coordinate 63,963,251 of NC_090658.1, read as the reverse complement.
CTCCATCAGCTTTTGCTTTTAGTTCTGCTCTTAAGTGAGTCTTACCTACTGCTTGAGGAAATGCCTGTTTTCTTGCAAAACACATCTCTCAACTGGAGGCTAGCAGCACATGTAGCGCTGTAAAAATGACCCTCGATGGAAACCAGCTGAGCTACAGAAAGATTCCTCTGAACTTTCACTCCAAAGTAAATTATCCCTAATTTGCAGAGAATGCTTTCCTGGCTTCTTGCTGGTACTGAAAACTGGTCTTGGGTTACTGCAAAATGCAGTATTTTTTGTAACGTGCGTCAGATTGCAGTCAAGCAGTCAGGCCCACCCTTTGGCCGTGAGAGTTTCAGCTGGGCTTTGCATAAGTACAAAGGCAAAGGTAGGGACCTAATGGCTACTTAGAGGCTAAACTAGATTGCAGTTGATTTGCTGTCCATCTGGACGAGCACTGGAAGTAATCATGACCTTTTAAATGTGTCAAAAGGGAAATTATTTCCCTAGCTAGGGAGCTGCTTGCTTTACTTGTTTGGCTGAAGTTTACTCTTCATTACCTTTCATTTTTCTGATGCTCTGTGTTCTTTTAAATCTGGCCTGTGGTCAGATTAAATTGTGCCTGAAATATGTTTTGTATATGAGAATACAGTCCTCTGGATTTGGAGATTCATTCTACTCTTCTTAAATGCACGATACTCCTTGTGATAGTATTAGGAGTTGCATGTGCAAATGCTTTTCTTTCCAGTAGTTAACTCTGTCTTCCATAGGAGAGGCTTGCATTTAGACTTCATATTTTGGATGTGTAAAAATGAATTCATCCATCAGTACGATGTTCAAAAGTAAATTTTGATAACCATAACTAACACAATGGACAGCTTTCACATGCTGATGTGTAATTTGACATCAACTAAGGTGATCAGCCTGAAATTCTTGTTCTGTCTAATGCTGTAGAGTCATTAAAACTACAGTGTTCTATAGCCAGCCCATAGACTATCCTATAGTCTATTTGCATTAACATCTCCAGTAGTGAGCAGTGTATTAATAACTAATTTAGTTGGGAAAATAGGGAGTATTCCTACAAGGAAGGCATCTAACCCCATTTCTTTCTTTTTTCTTTTTTTTTTTTTTCCCTCCATGTACTCTTCCTTTTGTTGTACCAGGTAACCGAGGACAAACATGTTGTTGTAAGGCCACTGATGAGAAAACCCCTCAAAAATGTACTTGTCCATAAAGGTTTCTTGTTGAGACATTCTTGGATTGCACTTTTGCAGATGGAAGAATATGTACATAGCAAATGAATGTTGATGAAATTAAAATAATTGGTTATGATATCATTTGCCTGTGTTGTTAGAGAATATTTTGTTGTGACTTCTCTGTAATAAAAAGTAATAAATACCAGACAGCTAATGCTGTGAGTTCTTCTTTTCCCCCTTCTTCTCTTGACTAATTGCTTACCCCTGCTCTTTATAGAGAGACCTACTCTAGTCACCTTAAGTATTAAAGGGCACAGTGAAAACAGGTTTTCAGTGTCAATTAAAACAAAGCTTTGATGTAGTCATTTTGAAGACTGCTATACTAAAAGTGGGTGTGGGGTGTGATGTGTCCCCTTGCAAAAGAGAAGTCCTCTTCACTTTGTGGAGATTGGAAATGCTCCTCCCGCAGCATCATATGTCCTGTGGGAGCCGTTTCAGGAATGCCCTGGTGCTGTGCTGGCCGTTGCCAGTGGGGATGAATGGAGGACAGAGTGCTGAATCCTTCACTTCTGGTTGAGTCTCTTAATGGAAATATGCCCTCTGGTGCTTGAGAAATATCAGAAGGGCTTCTGTAGGGGAGGATGCAATATGGTAGCACTCGGCAAAAGGATTTCCCATGTTACGACTGAACGCTTCATCTCTGAAACCCAGTTGCAGGGGCGGGAGCCTCAAATCCTTGCTTCCTGCGTAAGGTTTTCAGCAGTCTGATTAATCATCTAATCATGCATTTTAGCAAACCTGCTCCATATGCTTACAGCATGGTTTTTCAGCCTTTGCATATTACCATAGAGGAGTTCAGGAAGGATGTAAATGATAAAGGCAATCCAGACTTGAAAAGGGTAAAGCAGATACTGCCGCAGGGGAAAGAGGGCCATGGCTCAAGAGAGATGAGGTGTGATTTGGAGATTGGAAATGCTCTTTAAACAGGCAGCCATAGCTGTTCAGGTTTAGTTTTGGAAGCAGATACTGTGGCTGGCTGGAATAACCTTCAAGATGAAAAACTGTGTGTTGTGTTAATTGTGGAAAGCACTTGGGATATCTGCTGCTTAAAATACGAAGATCTGTTTATGAGGTGGAAATGTAAATAAGCTACCATCAAGTAGTTGCAAGCGAATGCAGTGGTTCCATATTGATCTCTTGCTGAAGGGATTGTAGGTCATGGTTTAAGCTTTAAGCCTATGGGGGAAAACTAAATGAGAACTAATATTTTGGGGAGACCCTTCTCCTAGCTTAATTATAGCAGTCTTTACCACTTTTTTGGGAGGCGTATGGTACTGAACACTAAACTGCAGAACTGAAGGTTTGATCTGCTGCAGTAATTACTGGGTTGCTAAAAGAAAACTGAGTAGCATTGTGAGAATGTGGAGGAAAGAAAAAGTCAGTGCAAAAAAGCTTTTCAAGCTGTTACATGATGTAGTATGTAGTTAAAATAGGGGTGGCACAGGCAAATTGGGTTAGGAGCATGCCTGGGCTCGTGTTCCTGCTGGAGGCATCCCTGATTGTATCGGAGGGGAATGAACTCTTCAGGCTGCATATGCGTGTGGGTGTGTGCACCTAAAAATACACGTCCAGGTTTCACACAGCTATATTCATATTTGATTTCTATTCTGACAGTATTCTGTGAAACAACTTCTGTTCATTCTGATGCTGGCCATATAAAACAAAACCTGCTTTCCTGTTAAGGCCGCAGCTGCTGTGCTTTGTCATTGTCTTGGTACATTGAGTATTTTTTGGCCTTAAATACACGTATTACTCACTGGGTTTCCTGCACATTTGCTTTTCATTCAGTGATGTCCAACCAACATCAATGGGATGTGCAGAGAAACTACAGTGGCTGGTGTAGCTCCTTAACCCACAGACTGCCTGATGTGATGCTCACATGAGCAAAGCTTGAGGAGCCGAACCAGCCGTGGTGGCATCTAGGAGTAGCTCTCAAGCCATATGCCAAAAAGAAATTTGCTCCTTCCTTCTATGAAGAAAATGTTTCCTTTTTGTAACATACCTGCCTGGAGTGCTGTATATTCAAGAGTTTACATCTGGCTCCATTATATAATGCAACCCCAAAGCTACTCCCTTTTGTTAAACATGCACTGCACTTGTTTTCTTATGATAAAAACACGTGTGCAGATCACATCCATCTTACTGCTTCCGTGTCCCATTTTCCTGGCTACATACTCATTTAACGAGCGGTTGGAAAAAATAAAAAGCTCCGGCAGGATCTTTTCAAAATAAAAATCTCCCTGGTTATCCAGATAGAGTTACAGAACAACAAATCAATGCTGCCTTTGTATGATGCCTGCATGACTCTTATTAATACAAGAGTCATAACTGTGGAATGGAGTCTTTGGAGGTAGAAGGTAATCCGGCCATAAAATCAAGGAGACTTAAATAATAATATAAATTACCAATTTTCAAATACTTCCACCGTTTCTTTTTTCTTCTTTTTTTTTCAGTGCCTGAGCTCTTAAATGAGTTTGGCTCCAACCTAAGTAATACTTTGTTTGGAATGTCATTAATAGTAGGCTCAGTTTAATTGCTTGGGACTTGTTCTAAGAAACATCCCTGCTAGCCGATTACGTGTATAATGTTCACAAACCTCCCAAGCCCCACGTGGCAAACTGATCCTTTCATATTCGTATGGCTAGGAAGCATCATTCTATTGGCACAAGACTCAAATACTAGTTGAGGATACTCAGTGGCTCTGAGCTAAGCTCTTCCTTTCCCCTGTCTTCTATAAGACCTGGAGGCAGACAGCACCTCTGAGACCTGAGACAAGAGAAAGATCAAGAGACTGAGTCAGAATCAAGGATCAACATTTTAATAACAAGGGAATATTTTCTTTAAAGCTTTGTTTAAATGATTGCTATGGTTACGAGCTCTGTAACCAGGATACTCTAGTTACACAAATAGTAATTGAGTTTAGCCTGCTTGTTAATCTCAATTTTCTGCCAAAGAATATATTGAACTGCGTGGGAGTCTTTCCTCACCGTTGGGCAGCCTTTCCCTTCAGTGCAGTCAGCACTAGATTGTCTGGCCAGGCCGATGGTGGAAAGGGAGCAGGCTGCAGACCTTGGCAAACGGCTGGGGAGGACATGGGAACCGAATGGTCGGTAGCAAAATACCGTGTAAGCTGTCATTCACTGCTGAAGGCGGTACAGCAGCCGGGTTGGTTGGAGTACAAGTCAAGTGCAGAGTAAGGGGTGTTTCCTGTCAAAAGGTTTATGGCAGTTTTTCCTAATGTTTTTGTAAGCAAGCTTCACTTCTTTAAAGTTGGCAGTGTTTGTACCTGGTTGAATTTAACTTCCCATGGCTCTGGCTGGAAGAATCCCTGTTCCCCTTCTTCACCTCTTCCCTCCCACCCGTGCTGGGGCTGAAGGGATGCTCACAGCCAGGGGGGCATGGACCTGGCTCCTTTCAGACCCACCGAGCTGGGTCTGCACCTCCGTACTTGCACGTACAAGATGCAACGTGGAGAGGCTGAAGCCAGCCCTGGGGAGGGCCAGCATGGGTATGACTGAGCTGGATTGTTTTGCCTCTGTGTTCTGCCCCCCTCACCTGTAATATGCTTGTGACTTGCTTCTGAGGACTATTAGTGTTAAAGTTTGCGTGGAAAACTTTTCCCTCTGTACTCAGCACTGGTGAGGCCGCACTTCGATTACTGTGTTCAGTTTTGAGAACCTCACTACAAGAAAGAAATCGAGGTGCTGGAGAGAGTCCAGAGAAGGGCAACGAAGCTGGTGAAGGGTCTGGAGAACAAGTCTTATGAGGAACGGCTGAGGGAACTGGGGTTGTTTAGCCTGGAGAAAAGGAGGCTCAGGGGAGACCTTATCACTCTCTACAACTACCTGAAAGGAGGCTGTAGCAAGGAGGGTGTTGGTCTCTTCTCCCAGGTAACAAGTGATAGGACGAGAGGAAATGGCCTCAAGTTGCGCCAGGGGAGGTTTAGATTGGATATCAGGAAAAATTTCTTCACCGAAAGGGTTATCAAGCACTGGAACAGGCTGCCCAAGGAAGTGGTGGAGTCACCATCCCTGGAGGTATTTAAAGGACATGTAGATGTGGTGCTTAGGGACATGGTTTAGTGGTGGCCTTGGCAGTGCTAGGTTAATGGTTGGACTTGATGATAAAGGTCCTTCCCAACCAAAACTGTTCTATGATTCTATGAAAAGGAAGTAAGAAAGGAACGCTGCTTAACTGCCCCTGCTGCCATGTGTTAATGGCATAATACCTGTTGGCCAGGGGAATACAAAGCACCACGAGCTTGCTCTAGTTCCTTGTGCAAGGAGCCATGAGGCTCCTTGTTTCATTACTTGTGTGCTGGAAGAAGATTGGTGGGGCATACTGTTTGTGACTGCTTAGTGCAAGGCATTGCGCCCGTGGAGGTGGAGCAGGATTGCCCAGCCATCTTTCTGCTCTTTGGGAAGATCCTCATAGAAGTAGCTTTCAGGAGCTGCTTGTCTATGGCTGAAACAAATGAGTAGCTTGCAGCAGAGCTGGGAGGCCAAAGCAGGATTTTGGCAATGTAGCTGCTCTCTGTCTCCTGACATTTGTGGAAATGGTGGTGTGCCTGTTTATGCCAAGAGAGGATTTGTACTAGTGCTTTGGTTTGTTAATTGCTGGACATCAGAAATTCAGAGTACAGGTATTGCTGAGAATAAGCACTGTGTAAATTAATCTATTCATGTGTTTGGCAGATCGTTCATTAACAAGGAATTCTTAATAAGAATTATATTATTCTCATTAATGAGGAATTACCCTCTAAATCCCTTTCACGGGAAGAAAAGAATCAGAAATATGACTCATACAGTAAGGTGAGGACATTTGGCTGAAGGCATGAGAGACGTGACGGGAGAATTAATATTTCACTTCCCCTCTGGAGAGCGTACAGCAGAGCAGAGCTGGAGGGACAAGTGTACTGACACAACAGGCTGGGGAAGAGGCAGAATTAGCATTTGGTGAAGACAGGGAGAGCTTCAGTCAAGGTGTTTGGAGACTAGTTTAGTTTAATTGCAATATAGAATTTGGCTTGGGAGAAACTGTTGTCAAGTACAAAGGGCTTACTTTGGTCTCTCTTTCTTGTCATTACTGTCGCTAGAGCCAGTAGGGGTTAATACCTGGAGCACTGGGCACAGCCCAATGCAAGAACACCTCGAGAGGGGAGTTTGTGGGTTGCACTTGACTTTTGCCGAGGATCGTGTCTGCGTGCCGGCACTCTCCTCCGCGGGCATGGCGGTGTTGTTGCGGCCTCACTGGACATTTGTTATTTGTATGGATTTTGGCATGGTTTGAGTCTGACCCTCACTGATGACAATGTGCTGGCAGGAGAGGAGCACTGGAGAGCTCAGCCCTGTTCTGCTCCTGGGCTGAGAGCACGACTGCCCTGTTGTCCCTTCACTGCTCAGCTGCCACCTCTGTGCAAACACACACTACATCTAAAGCAGCTGGACTTTCCAGGCCAGATTATTATTGAAGCCTCTCCCCTCTGCGCTCAGCCAAGTGCTCTCTTGTGAGCCAAGCCAGAGAGAGTGGGCCAAATTTTAAAGTGGGTGTGTATAATCTCCAGAAAAAATACTGGGTAACTGTGAGCTTACATTTTCTTCTGATTGTTTTGACAGAGGTCAGGGCATGATAAATGTGCATGCAAGAACTTGTGCTGACTTAACTGCGTCATTTTGAAAATGGGCAGGCACGAACAGGACCCAGAAACATTTGTGTTGCACTCCTGAAAACCTGTACTGTGGTAGTGAGGACCCCAAAAGCAGCCTGATTTTCCTCCATAGTACCGTTGCTCCCTCTGACTGCTGTGGATACACACTGCACCAGCACAGTGGAAGGTAATTCAGACAGGCTTTTGACTCCTGGAGTCAATAGTGCAAGGGCATAAACCATGTGAACTTCATTATAGTGTCCTAACCTTGCCCCTGGCTTTTGGGACCAAGTAGTAGATATCTCACAAGTCTTAGTAGTTAAGTAGTTAATCATCAGCTGTGACTGTGACTCTTAGCTAAGTTGTTTCAGCAGAAGTTTTTGAAACAAAAATACATATCCAACAGACTTCAAAATGGTCATCACACGTTTATTGTTCAGACTTTGCTGGTTGGAGTACCCCTGGGAGATGCCCTGTAGGGTATGTTTCCTAGAGCTGCTTCTCAGTGGTAGCCTGGTATGACAAGACAAAAATGTCTTTACAAGACTGACTTAAGCTTCTTAACCTTTAAGGATTAGAAAAGACTTTTGCTTGTTTTGTTTTCTCTGGTTGAATGTAACACGCATGAGTTTGCTTTAACCAAGTTCTCATGGTGCTGCTTTTTTCTTGTTAATCCTTGTAACATTTTGCCTGGCAAGTAGGAAGAGAACACGCAGAAAGTTCATACACCTGTGTAAATGTTATTGTTAACAATTACTACTCTGCTGAGGATTTGGAAAGATTTGCCAAAGCCTCAGGAGAATAACTTTATCAAGCGTAGGAACCTGAGCTTATGGGAGGTAGGGCCCAAGTAGCTGATGCTGTGTCACACATCCCGTTGGAGCTGCAGATGCAGGGGGCTGAGGATTTTGCCTTCCCAATGGACCTGGACAAACCCACCCATTTGCCAATGGTTGCTGTTCTGCTCTGCTGGCACAGCTGCCCACATAGTCATCCCCTGAGCAAAGACAGGTCAAAATGATCTGGTTTGCTTGAGCATTTTCCCAACTAAATCTGAAGCCACCTGATGCATTTTCACCAGGCAGGGTCAGGAAATGATCACACAAGCTCATATGCTGGCAAAACTGCTGAGGGGTTAAGGTGGAGTTCATGGTGAGGTCCTGGTAAGACTAGGGGGATGAATGGGGAGTGGTGGCTGATTAACTTAGGTAACAGCAGCTAGAGCAGAAGAGGAAAACTCACTTCTGCAGTTCAGCATGTACGTGGGCTCTTTTGTCATGACATAAGGGCGTCCCATGTCATCTCAACAGAATTAGCGCTGAGGGAGCTGGGTTTGTTCAGCCTGGAGAAGGCTCTGGGAGAATGAACTGTTGTCTTCAGCTAATGATGGGAGGCTATGGAGAAGACAATGGTGCACAGTGGCAAGGCGAGAGGCCAAGGGCACAGGCTGCACCAAGGAAGAGTAGACAGAAGGAAAAATATTCCACTGTGAAGATAATCAAACACGGGAACAAGTACCCAGAGATGTGCAGCTCTGTCCTTGGAAATACTCAAAACTGACAGGACCTGAGCAACCTCATGTAACTTCAAAACTGCCCTTGCTTCCCTTAGGAAGGGGAGGTGACCTCTAGAGGTCTCTGCCAACATAAAATATTCTAATTTTTATGGCATTTTAAGTTAGATTAAAGCAATTAATCTTATTGAGAATTAAATGTTTATACACAAGTTTGCACTCAAAATAACTTGCAACCAGGTTCACTAACCAAATTTTACATGCAGGAAGCTGAGGCAGAAAGATCATTCATTTGTCTGAGACACAGGGTTCCAAGAGCAGAGATTATAATGCAAAGATTGCAGGGGTTTCAGGTGCACAACCTGGTGTCCGCATTGTATATCTCCCTCTACCATATACCAGTGCCAATGGGATTCTCCAGGGCACAGCGAGGATCCCAGCTCCTACCTGCGGGAGAAGGGCACCAAGCAGAGTAGAGATGTTGCAGTGTGTCCCTGCAGCTGTGGTGTTACAAAGCTTACACCATTCAGATGTCTTGCTACAGTTCTGCAGGTCTATGTGCTTTATAGCTATAATAGAACATGCTACATCATATGATATGTTACATTAATATATAATTAAGGTGTTATTATGGTATGTGTTAATTCCCTGGTAACTGTGGATGAAGCTGTGTTCCATCAAGAATCTCTATTGGCATGTGTATAATAGAGACATTGAAATAGCTAACGGCAGACATTGTAAACTGATGAGGTGGAAGGCCTGGGTGCGTTAATGGCAAACACTGTTCTGCACACACAAGGTAAATGTGATCTTTTATGGAAGAAGTTCAATCTCTTTTCTGGGGAGCCAGCTGAACATATCATGCTGTTGTGTACCATGCTTGTAAATTGCAGTTATTTTAATCTATATTTTAAAGTGTTATGAGTGTATTTAATGATGCAGAAAATGATAGGTGAAGAAGAATGGGTTGACCTAGGCGGGTGCAGAGAACTGCTGCTGACTAAGACATCTCTCATGGTGGCAGGTCCATCTCTTCCTGACCCTATGTCAAGTTGCTATTTCTATTAAGACTTTTCTGAACAGACTTTCTAGCTGTACAGAATAGCACCAGTCAGAAGTGTGGTTTTGTGCCATGGTCTGGCAGTCTAGCAATGGTATAGAAACACAGACTTAAAACCAAAACTGTCTCCAGTTGATGTACTTCAGATGTGACCCTGAATATCAGGAAGTAACACTGCATTACCGACTCACAAAAAAAGGCTGCTTCTAATAAAAATTACATGGACTGCACTGTTTTTTTCCTTTCTTCGAAACAAATGCCTCATTTTCTTTACATTACGTTCAGCCTCCAGTGTAACAGGAAGATGAGTCTTTTGTGTTCTGGGATGCTGTGGTCTATAGACATTTATTTAACAACATTTTGTAGTGCAATAAGCAAAGAAAGAAAGAAATGCAGTACATTCACATTGCTGAGGGAACTTGCCAATTAGAATCTACCAGAATGACTGGGAGCACAGAAATGATCCTTGAAGTGGGAGCAATCACCTTGCTGCTGGCACATGACCTGTTCTCGTGTGTGAGAACCCAGAGTGTCTGTATAGAAGCAGGAGAGCTTTCATTTTCCTTGTGAGCAGAAGGTGTAACGCACAGTTCCAAATGCTGGAGCGGGTCATTATCGTCATGTGTTGGGTATTGTGTCTTCCCTGTCTTTAGTGTGGAGGGTCAGACTGAGATTTAAAATACAACTTTTCAAATTCTGTTTTCAGTCCAGGAGATGTCTGCTAAAATAGTCAGTGGAAAGGCTACCATTAACTCTGAGAACAGCATTATGCTCCAGAGTTAACATCCAAATACAATGAATGGGTTCTCGCCACACAGCTGTGTGTATTTGTCTCTTTGCCGTGTGGATTCCTTTATGAGCAAAGGATGGGTGAAGTTCAGTTGGCAGTTATTGTGACCAGAATTCAGGTCACAGTTTCATGAGATGCTGTCACAAAAAACCCCAACTGGATCACTGCAATGATCTGAGTTAAAATTAACTCTTCTTGGTTGTAGTAGTGAGGGATATTTTTAATCTGGATCGTTTGAGAGACCCAGTTCAAGTGCAGCCGTGTAGCAGCACACTGGTGAGGGCAGTGGATGCAGTGCATGGGTGGGAGCAATGCCTCAGACAAAGGGACAGGAGAAGAAGCTGTAAGCCATGTTACTGCTAGAGCCATCATTTTATTTTTGAGCCTGTGGAAACTGGTGGAAACACCCGGGAAGAGATAGCTGAGTAACGTGATGGTTAGCACAACTTGACACTCCCCTTGGGACTTGCTTAAGGTTTTTTCTCTGTGCGATTGCTGTGACACTGGAGGTGTTCACCTTGTGACTGTGTTTTCCAGAAACTGAACTAGCTGGCAGTTAGTAGGCTGAAGCTTTTTGGTATTAGCCATAGGGCACTGGAACCTGAACTGAGAAAACAGAAATTCTAGAAAACCGACGAATCTCAGCAAACGCTGATTTTAAAAAAGCTATTGCTTTTGTTGTTGTTGTTGTTGTTGTTGTTTGTAATACCCTCCAAAGGGATGGATTGAAAAGAGGACTGAGCATCACAGCGCCCAGCCTTAATGTTGCTGACACCTGGCAAATCATGAAACAATAAAGCTAGGAGGGACCTTGAAAGGTTCCATGTGGCCGAGTCGCACAAGCCAGCTCTCACAGGCCTCTTATCATTTTGGTGAGGTGCCCAGCCCTGTGCCCACAGCACACCTTGCTGAGCTGTCACGTGGTGATGGGACACAAGAGGCCTCTCCAGGCCCCCGGTGCCTAGACCATAAACCTTTCTTGAAGGGGTCCGCAGTGTTGTGTAGTGCACCTTTTCCCTCTAGGCTGCAAAGGCAGATGCTGCCGCAGCCTGCCATTTCAGGTACCTTTTTTGGCCCTTTTTTGACTTATAAAACTGCCCAGCTTTGCAAACTGGAAGTGATGTGAAATAGGAGTGATCTGCCAGACGAGCTCTTAATGGCCTGAGTGTTACTCATATGCAGGGGCAGATGGATGCTCAAAAGCCCTTGGTTCCTCTCAGCTTCTGCCCTGAGTGAAGCACTAGCACCCCAAACCTGTAGTAAGGCAGTTTGGGGAGATACACCAGCAAAAAATTACTTTTTTTTTCTTTTGCGAGGTTGGTTTTCAGCCAGGTTAAACCCCAAACCAGACCACAGCTGGGTCATAGGGGTGGCAGCACCCAAACAGGAGATGAGGCTGTGATACCCAGCAGAAGTGAGGGGAGGAGGACTCCTTCAGTGGTAGCTAGTCTTTAAGAACTTAAAAAATACCCTGCTGCTCACACCAGTTGTCCGTCTGGTCCTGTATTCTGTCTCTGCCTGCAGCAATAGGAAGATCACACTTCAGGTAGCGCTGTGATTAAGTAGTAAGTGAGCAGGATTTTGGTACACCTGAGCCGACCTGGTCACTTGCTGCTGCCAGAAGGACTATTCCCACTTTATCCATCAGGACCCTAACATGCTGGAAAATAATCCATTTTTTCCGTAGGTGTATTACTTTTCTGTTGGGCTAGTGAATTAGATCAGTTCATCAGAGAGCCTGACAAGTGCCGGTGCTGGCACAAAGGAGGGTCTGCAGAGCCGTAAGCTGGTGAGAGGAGCAGGACCTCCCCCGTTGTGGAGACAGAGAGCTGTTGCAGCAGCTCAAATGGTATTGTCAGCCCTGACCTAGATCTCATGTGAAATGAAACCTGAATCTAATAATGTTTTGTTCTATTTTTAACAAGGTCTGTCCAGCAAGCTCCAGCAAGTAGAATAGGTTTGGACCCATCATTGAGTGGGAGAACTGTGAGAAGGAGCGAAGAGCTGCAGGAAGTGAGTGAAGTGGTTGAAGAAATGGTGCTCTGCTTTCCATCCTTTGTGAGGAGAGGATGTGATCTGGAGCACTGCAGCACTTGGCGTTTGGACGAGCCGTAAAGCAGAGGCCATGACCACTTGTGGTCAATAAAGATTGCTTTTTTGGCACTTTTCCTAAAGTAGCTTCATTAAATGCAATGTGTTTGCCAAATTCTAATTGAGTAAATCCATTCTGTCTCTCTCAGGGCCCCTGAAGTATCAGCTGGGTAAAATGTTCACTTCGTAGGAACAGAGGACTTGCTAATGGCCCAGTAATTCAGCCCCTTGGACGGGATTCTTATTGGATGCCAATGTGTGGAGTAGCTACTCTGATTTATACGTGCAAAGAGCTGGACCTTTATTTTCTGCTGATGGCAGCACCAGAATTATCAGGGCAAGGCACAAAAAAATAGGGAATAAACTGGTCATTGAAAAGGTTTCTTTCTATTACCAGACAGTTAGTGGTTGGATTCTGCTCTGAAGGTTTATACCTAGTGAAAGCCTCTGCCCTAACTCTGTATTTCTGCAGTGTATTGCTGCTTCGTTACAGCCCAGAGCAGGTGGCCCTCAGCCCAAAGTGAAGTCATTCCTTAACATTTTTAGCTTGAAAAGCATTTTGGGATCCTCTGAAGGCACTCTGTGTGGTGTATTTTGATAATCAGTGTATAAAATAATACATGCAGTGTTGGACTTGATGATCTTAAAGGTCCTTTCCAACCTAAATGATTCTATGATTTCATGCAAATAAGAGGGCTTCCTGAACATCCTTTTCCCCCCCTTTTTCTTCCTCTTTTTCTTTTCTTTACAGAAAGAGGGAATATTCTACTAATACAGAACTTATTTTCTTGATCAGTGAACATGAGATATTTTCTTTGTCTCTTCTTTGTCTCATGGCTTGTGACCACAAGGTGCAACATCTTTTTGCCCAGCTTCAGAATCTTTTTTTGTGCTGAGCATAGAGTGTTTTGCTAAGGCTGCCTTTCTCTCAGGCTGGATTGCAAATGTTTCATCTGCACCTTAAAGCTGACTGCTACTAACTTTGTCAGAGACAGACCTGTACTTAAGCCTCTCCCTTTTTTTCTTTTAAGCATAAAAATATGTTCAATGGAATAAACAGAGAAAGTAACCTCAAATCAGAGATGCATGAAGAGAAAAAAAAAAGCCAGGATCTACACGCAGGGAAATGTAAAGCTTTTCTTAGTCTTGCAGTCAGGGCCACATGCAGCTATAACAGGGAGGGAGGATGATGCGGCTGTTCCCTCCTTATGGGACGTCCTTATGGGACACAGAGAACATGCCTCATTAGGCAACATGAATGGGTGTATGTGCATGCCTTCATCGCATCCTCAGAGTAAATCCAGGACTGCCCTAGCGTGGATGCATGACTTCAGTTGCTCTGTCTGGTCATGCTTACATTATGTGTCTCCCTTGAGTAGGGGCAAAGAGCAAAGAGCATTCCCTTTAGACCCTTGTCTATACACATGTGATGTAGATATTGTAAAACACTGTTCTGGGCTTATTTCTGAACCATTACCTCTTTTGGCTCTTCGTATGCCCTTTCTTTCAGACCATCTCCAAATGTAAAAAGGAGTGTGGAAGCTACTTTGCTGATGTAGAAAATTCCTCACAAATAGCATACACCCTGGCATCTTTCTTTGCCACCTGTCTCCCACAGTCAGGGCCAATGCGTAAGATCTTCCACTGCTCCTCACCGTTCATGCGGAGGTGGAGCTGGCTCATGGTTTGTTCAGCTGTCTGCAGCTCATGAGCAATTACCGCTTGACTTGCTGTGTTGGGTCAAGTGTGATGAGCAGCCAGGGCTGCAGGGTGACCTGAGCTGTCAACCATGTGAAGCTGTGAGACAGTGGGGACTGTGGATGCTGACGTTTCTGGGTTTCCCTGGGGTTTGAGTGCTGGCCCAGCACTGTTCTGCCACAGCCACAGCCGTCGTCTCCTCCTGCATCTTTGAAAGGGATGTGATAAGTCTTTTCTGAGTAGAAAAAACAGCATTGTAGTGAACCTCGTTAGTGCAAAAAATTCAGGGGCAGGGAGCCCACCAGTGCAGCAAACTCTCATTTTCCGTGTCTGCCCTTCCATGTCCTCCCAACTCCCTCATCCAGCTGGCAGGTGCTGCGTTGTGGTGCCTCAGCCAGGCAGGCTGACTTGCGGGCAGGGGTATTGCCCTTCCTTGTGCTTGCCCCTCGGCTAAGCAAAGGTCGTGGTTGAAAGTTAGTATGAATGGCAATGATGGCAATGGTAGTGTGTGGACTCAGGAGAGGAACAAGTCCTGGTGTCATTTCCCAATAAAGTAAAAAGAAAAGTCTAAATTCAATACTGACGAGCGCAATCATGTTTGTTGCAAAGAGAGAGGGGTGGTGTGAATCCGGAGACTGCTGCGTATATGGCTGATTGATTGTAATCTGATTGACAAAGTGAATTTAAAGATGACATTAATAGTGAAGCTTATAATAAAAGCTGCACCTTATTTTATTATATGTCTTTGTTTTGGGTCACTTGCACTATTGCTGCAGTTCTGACATCTGGAATGTATATTCCATGCCTGCATCTACTTCTGTTCAGTTTTGTGGGAAAAGTTAATCTGAAACAGATCAGCTGTTTCTTACTAATCTCTCATCAACAAGATTTATTATTACTGTGGTCTGCCACAGGGATCAGAAATTAGGTGAGAGGGTCATGTTAGCATCATGGATGTGATTTTATCTGTTGTCATGAAAATCCCCTCACATTTGGATAAACTCTGGGTTATTGAAAAATGTTGTGTTTTACATGTTCAGCAAGGGAGCTATTAAATTTTTGAGGTGACAAAGGTCAGACATGCAGAAAGGGAAAATATTTTTTTTCTTTCCTTGCAACTTTTGCAAATTAAGGCTGTTGCTAGTTTGGAAGCAGCACAGCAATGGATGGTTTTAGCAAGGAGGATACAGCTACCATTACCACCTTTCCTCCCCCCAAATCTGTGTCTGCTGGTATGGGAATAACTGTGTGAAATAAAAGCAAGACTGAAGGGGGCAACCACAGCACACACCAGGATTGATACGACTGGTGATATCAGTAGGAGAATGATGATAAGGATTAACAGCAGGGAAGACAAGTCTCGCTGCTACTCACTGCCTCCGAATGATCACAGAAGTGTGCTGGGTTTCTGTGTCGAGTGCGGAGGTACCTGAGGGAAGTGCAGCAAAGCTGACATGCAGACTGCAATCCCAAAGGCTTTTCACGAGGACGCTGCTTCCATGCAGAGGCAGCTTTTGTGCTGGCTACCAGTACAAGAAGAGAGCAAGAGGAGGCTGGCAATTAATATTGAGGAAGAATGAGAGAAAGTAGGTTAACACAGAAATCTGTGAAGGTGATGGTGGTTTAAACTGCCAGTCTGATGCAATGGATGACAAACAGGTGCGTGGTTAAATTTTATAGATTTTTCACCTTTACTGAGGGTACTCCAGCCTCCTACAGCTCTATAGGCCATGAGATTACATGTAAACCATCTCCACAGTGTGACTATAAATGCTCCATCCAGCCTGGGTTCAGACAGAATTTTCTGTAAAATTTTTTCTCCCATCTTTTGCAAACATATGAGGCCAAATCCGGGAACTAAAAGCCAGGAGGGTCGCTCTCCTGTGCTTTCAGTGTTGTATGTATGCACTGAGAATGAGGAGGAAACTGCTGGGATAAAATGCAATTGGTAGATGGTATGGAAGAAGAGAAGCAACAGGTATGTGGGTAGAAACTCACAGAGTAATAGCAATTGCAAGTGTGTGAGTGCAGTTTTACGTCCAAGAATTAAAAGGGTGGAAATGAGGAAGGTGGAATAGAGTGGGAGTGATTTTCCCAGAAGGCTGTGAAATTATTCATGAGGGATGATGCTGTAAGAATCAATCATGACTATGTAGGAAGTTTTTATCTGTAGGATTCTTGTCTCCCTGCTTGCTGAAGTTGGAAGGTGTGAGGAAACAGTTATATAATTAAAGATGTGACCATAATGATTATGCAAAATGGAACCAACTTGCAAGGCCATGTCAATCATTATTATTATGTAACTGAACATTTGAATGTATAAGAAAACTTCAGCAATTAAAGGCATTCTAAGGGCCTACTTGAAGAAAAAAGAAGTTGGTTACATGCAGGCAACTACTAAAATGGCAACAGAATCAAACAAGACCAAGAAAGGAAAAAAAACATTAACGGGTATATAAATTGCATTAATTTTAAAAGTCACCCTAACAACAAACAAAACTTGTACTTGTAATGGAAACTAGATTTCTGCAGACTCAAGTCAATGCAAACTGAAAAAAATAAATCAGGTGAGTATAACTTTCTATTGTAGGATAAGGATTTGTTATACATTATCATTTTCACAGGCACATAAGTGGCTTGGTTTTCAGAGATGGCCGTTTGCTTAGGGCTTTGAATCTGAATGTTTGATGGGATTCATCTTGCCTTATTTAGACACCTAATAATAGGCATTTTAAATTTCGGCTAGTTGTCTTAGGCTGGCTCTAGAATCAGTGAAGAGAAATGGCATCTTCAGAGAAAAAGTACTTTCTTCCATCTTGGATGCCAGTCTTACAATGAGATGACTTGTTCTCGAAAGATGCCTATTCTCTTCCACTGCTTATAAAGCTGCTTATAAAGAGAGCTTAAGGTGACTGAGACTTGAATGATCTACTTTCAGGTGATTAAAGACATGAAATATATCCCATCAGTCTTGGTATCTAACGTTAAGGCATCCACATTTGAAAGCTGTAGCCATAATAGCTACTCGTAAGGCCATGTCAGAACAATGGACTGTTGCAAGTCATGCTGTGTATACTTCAATGGTTAGCTCTCAAAAAGGCTGGACCAAGCAGTGCAGACACAGACATATGCAACTGGGGTGTGGATCACGTTGGCAGCAAGCAGAGTCAAACCCCGCTTTTGGAGGGTGTCGTGTCAGAAGGACTCTGTACCACAGTATCCCACAGTCTGCCAAAGATGGCATCTTTTCTCTTGGTTCATCTGTATTTCAGCTTCAGCTTGAATGAGTCACTTGGTCTTCAGGGGCTTCTTGGGAGTTATCTATAAACATGGGTTTGTTTGATTGTTACATTTCCTTTTCCAGCCTCTGGACGTCTTTTTTAATTGCCCTTTTCAAATTCTTAAGCTATCCATCTCAGACTCCAAAAGGCCTAGACTGAATTTGGAGGAAGGGGATGAGAAACAAGAAATGTGCCAACAGGATTTTTTTAACCTTCTACCAAAAAGCCTTCTTACTCTCCTTGCTTGAGACCGTACAGCTGTCTGGGTAGGTACTCTCTCTTGCCCCCTTCCTTCTTCATCTTTGTTCTTGATGCCAGAATCAACCAGTTTCTGACAAGGTGGCTACATTATTAAGCAGTGATGTGTTGGCAGGCAGACAGAAAGAGCTGGTTAGGCAAGAGAGGGGATGAGAATGTAGCCAGTCCCTGAAGGTGTCTGTGAGAGGGATTCCTGCTTTCCTGGTACCTCTTTGCTTCTGGGCTATTTACGTGTGCTCCACTCCAATGAATGAAGTGACAGGCAAGTGTACTCGCCCTTCTCGTGGGAGCATCAGCACATGCAGCAGGGCCAGGAGGAAGCTGTGGTGAGGAGGTTCATATGACTATGACTGGGAGACATGCCACTGTCCTGAAGCATGATCTCAGTGGTATGGAATACATCCCAGTACCTTCTGGCGTAGCTCCACTCTGCTTTCTGCTCCTGGCCTAGAAACCGGGATATGCAACCAACTTCTGAAATTCTGAGCTTATTTGTGGCCTGGAAGCAGCCACGAGCCCCTCTGTTGGGCTCATGATCCCAAATGGTATGACAAACTGGTAGGTTTCTTTTGGATGCAGAAGGAGGGTTGTGACCCCTACCTTGAGAATTGCCATCAGTTTGGAAATTGCTGTTGTTTTCAGTCATTTTATGAGGAATCTAGAAAAGATCTTCTCCCCTCCCCTGTAATTCTGTTGAAAACAAAACCTCTTTTAGAGCACTAAGCAGAAAAGACAAATTCAGAGTAAGGCTAAGATCTTGTGAGTGTTCAGTCCACATCGTGCTGCGTGGTAGTTTACTCATACAAAAATTCACCTTTTGTTATTGCACCTCTCCTTGGATATGGTTGACCACATCGATGGTTTCACTATTTTACTTTGTAATTACAGATTCCTTTCACCGCATTCATTAAAATCACTATGTGTTCAAGTAGGGCATCTTTTATGCAAATGTTATAACAAATGGATACAATTAAGTATGAGACTTTAAATGTATGTATGTGAATTGCAATGATTTTTGAAACATGAAACTTCAACATTTCAAAATTATTCTGCTGTATGAGATGACTCATTATGCCTGGGGAAAAAAGATCCTATAATTTCATTGTATTTTCCTGTCATTAAGAAAATATTATGCTTCAAGCAGATGAAGGACAGGAAAATTTGCAGACCCGTTATTACTGGGTAGTGGTAGCAAAGAGAAGTGCATTACATTTGCCTACAGATATGTGAGTGTGTTTGAGCACCCACTTTTTGTTTCTTTAAAAAAAAAAAAGTTATCAATTTGCAGAACAAAGTAGAGCTGTGGTTTGTAGAAGACAAGCCTGGACACACCAGTGTCTTCAATCCACTGCTTCCATGTCTGTGTCCCCTCTTTGCTCTGCAGCCTGGCCTTGGACAGATCGTTCTGCTGGGTCATCCACACATTCTGCAGCTTTTGGTGCACTTTTCGTGGGTACTGGCATATTCCCAAGGGGAGTGGGCATGTTTTGTGTGGGTGTTGGCACGTTTTCGGGGGTTGCTGACATGCTTTCAGTGGGTTTTGGCATATTCCCAGTGGGTACTGGCACACACTCGGGAGGTATTGGTGCACTTTCTGTGGGTGTTGGCACCCTTTCTGGGAGCAGAGGCATGCTTTTGGTGGGCTTTGGCACGTTCTCAGTGGGTGTTGTCATATTTTCAGTGGGCACTGGTGTGCTCCCAGTGGGTGCTGGCACATGTTCAGTGGGCTTTGGTGTGCTTGTGCTGGGCTGCTCACAGTGATTCCCGGCCTCTGACCGTGGGGTGAGAGGAGAGGGGAGCTCTGGCACCAGGATGGCATTACATGTTTGAGTGTCACAGGTCTCTGGGTTGCTGCTATTGCTTTGGAGGGACTCCTCCTCCTTGTGGGACACCCTGAAAGCTTCAGCCAGCTGCTTCAGCATGCTGTCATCAGTACTGCGCAGCTCAATGCTCTCCTGCTCAGAGGACGAAGGGCTCGTATCAGTGTCGTCTTCTTCTTCTAAGATGCCATTTCCATTCACCTCTTCAGGTAACTGTGCTTGCTTTATTTTTTTGTACAACTCATTCCTCTCTTCCTGCAGAGCCCGGCAAAGGTTCTCTAGCCTCTGGATTTTCAGCATGAAACACTCATATTCCTTGGACCTCATGGCTTTCTGTGGTCAAAGACAGCAGACAAAGGCATGAACTGAGTTTGGGTGCATGCATTTCATTGGTGGAACTGGAAATTAGGAAACAACTTGAGATCTAGGCAGCCCTCACAAGACTCTGCTAGGTAGCTGGCTTTCACCAACTGCTCTCCATAACTATGGTCTTTTGTACTGAAGCTTCAAGAGGAAATTCATCCCTGTTACTGTAGTGTATTAGCATTCTCCACACAGATTCAGATCAATTTCACTCAAAAATATTTGCAGGAATACCTGTTGATGATCTGTAGAGATGGAAAAACATAGCGGATGTTCATACAGCTAAGCGTCCAAAGGCCTACCTGGACTTCTGGTAGGCGTGGGTGTCAATGTTGGGCAAAACAAGCTGTATTATGTTTTTTGTTTATTTTGCTTCTAGGTTCTGTGAGAGCAGCCTGAATTGAAACATTTTCTTGCTTCTACGCCCAGTGAGGAATCAAGAGATACAGAAACCCATAGAAATAGCAATAGCACAGAGCTACAAAGCTTATCAGAAAGACCTGGTCCAAATTCAGTGTAAGTTTGGGGTGAAATTTCAGGCAGCCTCTTATCTTATTTGAACGAGTTCCAACATGCTTATGAACTTCCTCTGCAATGCCCCTGTGACTGCATGTTTAAAACCATGGTGATCCACAGTACTTGCTTTCAGCTCTCGGAGTTTGCCTACACAGGAAGTTAACGAAAGGCAGGAATTTAAAGTTCATTAGCTAGAGCGCATTAATTCCCTGAGTGGATGCTCTTATGCCAAAAGTAAGTAGTGTGAAGTGAACTAATGCCAATTTACTTCTATAATGAGAGCATTAACAATCACACATTTTTAGAGCACTTAAAATTCAGTTACATAATTCAGTTTCTTGTGGACATAATGAATATCTCTGCATAATCTAAAAGCCCCAGCAGCTGGCATTTTTGTCTTTTTTTTTTTTAAAAAGACATTTAATTATCAAGGTGGCTTGAAAAAAAGACCCTTACGTTCAAGAATAAATTTTTCATTGGCTTTTGATGGTTTCAGGTCATCTCATCTCCTAGTTAGCGGATTATGTGGGGGAAGAGGTGCATCCTGAGAAGAAAAAGACCACTTACCTCTTCAATCATGTCCAGTAACGCTCTGTTACAGTTCTCAAACCTGGATTTCCATGTAGCAGTATCCTTTTCCAACTTCTTAATTTTCTTTGTCATCTATAGAAGCAGGACGAAAAGCTGAATCACAACAGGAATTCCACACTGCAGAATAAATTAGGGCAGCCCTTTTATTTAGTTCTTTGGCTGTACTCATAATGCGGCTACCAGCAGCTGTAGGGGCTGTGGTAAGTAATAATTCATGTTAAGGGATGCATTTAGTTTTAAGTAGCTGCCGTATAACTTTCAGCCTCCAGTCTGTAGTTCTAAAGTAGGACCAGTTGATTATGTGTGTAAAAGTATAGCCAACTCCCAGAGTACAAACTATCACAAAAATAAAAGGCAAGAAAAGGTGACATTATTCTGTTTGTCTATTTACAAAGCTTGCAGTGTTGTATTGCTGGGAAGTTAAAGAAGGGCTTGTATCTTCTGAGCCTGCACTGTCACGGTTAAGTTCCCGCTGGATTAGTCACCTCTATACTAACTCCAACACATGCTGCTAGCTATATAGCACCATCTTTCCCTTTGGTTTTCTGCAGGCTGAACTCTATGAAGATCATTAGAGGTTGCCTGGATCAGAGCACCAGGATTTTGGGCCCTGGTGGCAGAGCAGAACTTTGTTTATTATGAAAGTGGGTGTGTTTGGTTTTTGATTCCCATTCATTACAGGAAATAAGTACACCAGCTGCAAGGAAACAGCCCCTAGGGCTTCATGGTGGGAAGGTGTTGGTGGGCTTCAGCTCCGCCCACACACTCCAGTGGGAAGACACGTAGCCCACGTCACCCTTTCTGTAGCAGTGTCAGTCACCCAGGAGGCTCTGGGCACTCCTGGAGACATGGGCTGACAAACGCAGCTTCAGACTCCCCCTTTGGTATCTCTGAGGGGTCTGTACCCAGCCACCACATTAAGTTTTAGGTAAAATGTTTATTCTTCGATGCAATTTCAGTTTTAGCAGAAAGGGAGAGTGAAATATTCAGCTTGCAGTGCTGAAGTCTAAGCTGCTGTCAGCTGTGGCTGAGTGTGCCTCAGATCTTATTTGGATGTTGATGAGATTGTTCTCCAAAATCTGAAGAAATGTCTCCATCCCAGATAAAACTATTGCAGTGGGAAATATCAAAATCTAAAAGAAGAGTCTCAAGCACAGAGTTCAGGTATGAGCTGCTACTCACTTTCTCCATCTCTTGTTTGAACGTGGCAAACACTTCATTGCTTTTGGTCAATGTTTTCTGAAATTCTTCAAACCTTTCAGAGTAGAGAGTGATCTGCATTAACAGGGAAAAAAATAACCACAGTAATTTCAGTCTCCAGGATGGTGAACTTCTGCTTTGGCAGAAGATAATAAAATAAGTATTGTGTTTGGACATGGAAATTAGCTTCTGTTTGGAGACCATGACGCACAAACATCAGGGAACTGAAGCTCTGCGTCTTTTTAATGTTGCAAACTATTATGATTCCTCTGTTGCAGAAGGGTAAACTGAGGAAGAATAGAAACACCCAGGCAAGTTATTTTAGAAAGACCTGGGAATTATGGGTGCTCCGTTCTCCTGAATGTTGCAGCTATGGTGTCTCTACATAGGTTGCCCAGAAGCAAAAGAATTCCTTGGAAGTGGAGATTTCTGAAAACATTTCCCTAAGTAACTCCGTGGAGACTTCAAGAGGACAGCATTAAAGTCTGCAAAGATGTCCCGTCCCTGCCTTTCCTCACAAGCCCTGTATACTTCTTTTCTGTGTACAATTGTGGCCGACATCTACAGGAAAGGACTCCTAGGATGACCTACAGAATGGAAAACAATAATGTGATCCCTGGACCATCTCCCTGGGCAGGACTAGCCTGAGCTGCTCTGACCACTGATGCTGTGCAGGACCAGGCAGTGGGATTAACTCAAGGTGAGAGCTAGTGTGGTCAGAACTGTGCCTGAGCTCTAAGCCTTCCTTAACCATGCAGACATTGCCAAACTCCAACTTTAACCTGAGGGCATAAGCTCTGGCAGGCGTTAGCGGAGGAGCTAAGTACAGCCTGGCTGCCCAGCTGTTTACCTGCCTTCTTGATTACCAAACAAGCCAGGCTGGGAGCTGGGTGCCACCCCGGCTATGCTGCTTCTGTCAACCAAGCGAGCTGAGGGTCAGGCATCCCTACATCATGCTGCAGCCACAGTTTGCCGTCTTCCATCTTTCCAATCCCCACTTGGTGGCTCAGGCTGTGGCCAGGATCTGCACCAGTCAGCAAACGATGCTCTTCTCTGTACTCCGCCACCAAAAAGGAGCGTTGCCGGTCCCTTTTTATGTTATCTGGCACGCGGGGTAGCCCCACCACTGAGCAAAGGCCACCCTTCGCTTCACACCGCCATGATCCTGCACTGGATTCTTTCAAGCTGCATCCCTGCGCCATGGCTTGAGCGAGCTGAGAGGGCACCTTGTCAGCTCTGTTTCAGAGCCTGCGTGTGCACTGCAGCTGTGGGCAAGGCCAGCGAAGGCAGAGAAAATCATCCCCTGCCAGCCTCTTCTGCCAGCTTCACTTCACTTCATGAAGCAGAGCAGAAGAAAGATCTGTTGCAATGTGCCAACATTTAAGATTAGGGCTCCATATTTTGCTATCAGTTTACACCTGATAGCCATGTAAAAGTTCATCTGTGGCTGTATTTTGTCAGTAAGACATATTTTAATATGTGGATGTTTTTGAAAAAAAATTGTTCTAAAGATCTGAATTCTTCTGTAAGATTCTCTTGGTGACTACTTTTTTCTGTCTTTCTGACTGGGAAAAACACTTTCAAAGCTCCAAAATCATGCAGGATGCTATATAGATAAAGCACAATTATCTGCTCTTCGGAAAAGAAGACCAGCTCCACCTCAGCCACTTCCTTCTGGTGCCAGGGCACCCCCAGCAGTGTTTAGGTGATCAGACATTTCATCTGTCCAGCCTGACAGCTCTCCTTAGAAAAAGAGCGATTGGTGTAACATGCAGTGGCTGAAGCAGGGTGGGTGCAGAGCAATGGGAGGTTCAAGAGCAGCCTGCAGTATTCAGGTGTCTAGCTGGAGGCTGGCTGCCCTCTCCGCACTGGTGGGGAGCTGACTAAATGGTTAGGAGCTTTTATTTCGTGTGGTGTCAGCCAACACACACCCTCCCCTGACACTGCTCTTCAGTTACTGACAAAAAGAAGATTTAGAAAATGTGACTAATAGTGAGGTGGGTTTAATATGGTTATGTTATGATTCATGTTCATTCTGGTTAGTTGTTTTGATGCCCCTTAAAAAATGTCGTGGCCATAATTGCAGTGTACTATGGATGTGCCTGAGCTCAGTTCAAACTAGGTAGTTGGGGTCTTGGTGGCTGTGAATACAGCACTAGCTGCAGCCTTTCCCTGTCGAGCTGAGTGAAGGCATGGGAGGTTAATCTGTGCAGTGCTCTCTGGTGCCGATATTGGAGCTTGCTGACATGAAGCTTACATGTGTCTATTTCTACTAGGCTGTAGCCAGAGCTGTGACCTGTGCACAGACAGAAACGCAGAGGGATTTGTTTTAGCAGCCCGAGTGCCACAGCATAAGTGGGACACTGATACCAAGTGGGACATTTGGAATAGATGTCACGGCTCTAAGGAGAAATACCTGAGCATCCCAAAGCCAGGTGACGGAGCAGGGGTGGCAGACAGCGAGCCGGGGCTCTTAGCCCAGAGCTGTTGTCTTAAAAAATTCACCTCATTTCTCTGTCTCTGCTTTTCCTCCCAACTTTTGCCTACTGTTTAACCAGATTAAAAACCTTTCAGGTTTGAACAGGGCATGCTCTGATCTCAGCTGGGGCCCTAGGCAATACCACAGCACCAAGAATAGCTTCTGCAATTTAAATTTGAATAATAAATTAATGTTTTCATAGTGTCTGGGAACAGGCTGTGAGAGCTGTCTCTCACCAGGAGTGTGCACTCATGCTCCTCAGGGAGATGAGGATCCCCTCACTGCTGCCCACCGCCTGTCCAGCACCCCTGACAGCATGGGCAGGGAGAGCAGAGGCAGCGCTGCTGCCAGGTGAGAACTGGTAAGTGTGAGGTGTCGGGAAGTGGGGGCATCTCAGCATCACCATGCTGTGATGGTGCTACAGCAAGGACACCCCTTTGGCCCTGTTACGTTCTTCTCGGTTGCCATAGCCCAGTGGTTGCACTACGCCAGCTACTGAAAATTAAAGGCTTTGGCTGACTTTTATCTTCTTGGTGTTTCAAAGCACAAAGCTAAAGAAGTCCGTCTAAGCAATGTGCCTGGGGAGGGGGAGGGCGTGCAGCGTCCTGGGAAGCACCACCACAGTTTGGGTGTATTCCCTCAGCTGGTGCCAGATCCCTGTCACCATTTGGAGAGCCAGATTTGGCCATCTCAGGCACACCGTGCCACCTAGAGACAGGCTGGCATGAAGCTAATGTCTTCTGGTTCCTTCCAGCTCAAGGAATCACAGAATCACAGAATCACAGAATGTTAGGGATTGGAAGGGACCTCGAAAGATCATCTAGTCCAATCCCCCTGCCGGGGCAGGATTGCCTAGACCATATCACACAGGAACGCGTCCAGGCGGGTTTTGAATGTCTCCAGAGAAGGAAACTCCACAACCTCTCTGGGCAGCCTGTTCCAGTGTTCAGTCACCCTTACAGTAAAGAAGTTTTTCCTCAAATTTAAGTGGAACCTCCTGTGCTCCAGCTTGCACCCATTGCCCCTTGTCCTGTCAAGGGATGTCACTGAGAAGAGCCTGGCTCCATCCTCTTGACACTTGCCCTTTCCATATTTAGAAACATTAATGAGGTCACCCCTCAGTCTCCTCTTCTCTAAGCTAAAGAGACCCAGCTCCCTCAGCCTCTCCTCATAAGGGCGATGTTCCACTCCCTTAATCATCTTTGTGGCTCTGCGCTGGACTCTCTCTAGCAGTTCCCTGTCCTTCTTGAACTGAGGGGCCCAGAACTGGACACAATACTCCAGATGCGGCCTCACCAGGGCAGAGGAGAGGGGGAGGAGAACCTCTCTCGACCTGCTGACCACACCCCTTCTAATACACCCCAGGATGCCATTGGCCTTCTTGGCCACAAGGGCACACTGCTGGCTCATGGTCATCCTGCTGTCCACTAGGACCCCCAGGTCCCTTTCCCCTACACTGGTCTCCAACAGCTCTGTCCCCAACTTGTACTGATACATGGGGTTGTTCTTGCCCAGATGCAGGACTCTACACTTGCCCTTGTTATATTTCATTAAATTTCTCCCCGCCCAACTCTCCAGCCTGTCCAGGTCTCTCTGAATGGCTGCGCAGCCTTCCGGCACCTCAGCCACTCCTCCCAGTTTTGTGTCATCAGCGAACTTGCTGACAGCGCACTCTAATCCCTCATCCAAGTCATTAATGAATATATTGAATAGAACTGGTCCCAGAACCGACCCTTGCGGAACTCCGCTAGACACAGACCTCCAACTGGACTCTGTCCCGCTGACCACTACTCTCTGGCTTCTTTCCTTCAGCCAGTTCACAATCCACCTCACTACCCGATCATCCAGATCACACTTCCCCAGTTTAGCTGCGAGTATGCTGTGGGAGACCGTGTCAAACGCTTTACTGAAATCGAGATAGACCACATCCACAGCTTTACCATCATCTATCCACCGGGTAACATCCTCATAAAAGGCTATCAAGTTGGTTGAGCATGACTTCCCGTTGGTGAAGCCATGCTGAGTGCCCCTAATGATCCCCCTATCCTTGACGTGCCTAGAGACAGCACCAAGAACAAGTTGCTCCATCACCTTTCCGGGGATGGAGGTGAGGCTGACCGGTCTATAGTTACCCGGGTCCTCCTTCCTGCCCTTTTTGAAGACTGGAGTGACATTCGCTTTCCTCCAGTCCTCAGGCACCTCTCCCGTTGCCCACGACTTAGCAAAGATGATGGAGAGTGGCCTAGCAATGACTTCCGCCAGCTCCCTCAGCACCCGCGGGTGCATCCCATCAGGGCCCATGGATTTATGGACGTCCAGGTTGCTTAATTGGTCCCTGACCCAGCCCTCATCAACCAAGACAGATTCCTCCTCTATCCTGACTTCTTCTGAGGCAGCAGCGGGTGTTCATCACCTCCTCTAAAATGGAGTGGTATCTCACTCGCTGTAGCAGGCAGTGAGGGCTATGTTATGGCTTCTCCTTATCTCATTGACCAATGTCGTCTCATAATTTCCATGCAGCTGTTCCTCTGTTAGTATCTATTTGTTGTTTTGTGCTGTTTGCATCAAGGAGCTCTTTATGCTCTTTCTGTTCTGCGCTTGCACAGTGCCTTGCACGATGGCATCTGGTCCATGAGGGGGGCCCTTCAGTGCTACCGTGCTGGAAATAATAATAATAGTAGTAGTAATAGTTATAGTTATAGTAATAGTAATAATGTTATTATTCCCAGTAATTCCAAATGGAGGCTTCTGTGTAAGTGACAGAACTCTCACACTTGAGCAGAACACCTAACTGCATACTTCATTTCAGCTAGTGAATCACTCATTTTTCATCTATTCAAGTCTGCAAGGGGCACATGTATTATCAATGCCTTTGCAGACTTGTTTGACTGGATTTTTCTAAAAACAATTTTACTGTTTCAAATGTATGCTTAATATATTCTAGCTTTTATCAATACCTCCAGTTTCATTAAACTGGCCACAGAGGTCTGCCTGCATAGAAAACCCTTTCTGGTTGAACATAAAATTTTAATTAAAACTGCTCTGGGAAAATTGGGAGCAGGTTTGCAGTCAGGACAGACTCAGCTGGAGACCTTTGAGGTTTGATTGCAGAACCTGTCAAACTGGTGTCAGCAGCAGTTTATGTGATATTCTTCGGTGTGCTAAGGGCTTATCTTAGCCTTTGAAAAAACACGTAAAGGACCAAACCCCTCTTAACATGTTTCCAGGTTATCAGTTTAATGCTAGCCTTTCTTGACTGCTCAACAGGTGGGAATTAGACTGCCTACAAGGGCAGAGCTGGAACAATTTACCAGTATGATTAACTGTAAGCAAGGGCTAGGAGCGGGGCTTCCTGATGGGTGAGGAGATAGGCAGCTGCACAGGGGCTGAAGGACTGACACCTCCTCCCACCCCCCTCAAAGCTCTGCTGGGGGGGACTTTTCTCACAGAGAGGTCAAAGAAGATAAATCTGCATGACTCTCTCTGTAAGTCTAGGAAAATCTACCGATGCTGTCTCTTTTTGATCTGGAAGTCCAGCATGTTGTCTAGTGTTCTCGTTTGTATTCAAGGTCGATTATTGCATTGCTCTCGAAGTATAGTATATACTGCCTGTTTCTTGTTTTTACTGCCTTTCACTCCAGCCTGACTCTTAGTGTAATTTTGGAAAGTAATTTTATTTTATTGAATGTTTCAAATTCCAACTAAACACTGAAATCCTAGAGGCTCCTTTGTATAAGCCCTTAGTAGGCAGAATTCATGCTACAGTTAATGAAAACGCTGCTTTCACACCCCAGTCCAGAAAAGCACGTGAGCACATCAGCTCCAGTCTGGTAAACAGGTTTCATGATATATGTGTACTCCAGTGCTTTGCTGGATTAGAGACCTACCTGAAGGGTAGTTATGGTGAATAATCTAGCCAAGGCACCCACCTTGTTTTGTGGTTGAGTATTGTAAACACTCACAAATCATAGCACCATAGAATGGTTTGGGTTGGAAGGGATCTTTAAAGATCATCTAGTCCAACCCTTCTGCCATGGGCAGGGATACCTTCCACTAGACCAGGTTGCTCAAAGCCTCATCCAACCTGGCCTTGAACACTTCCGGGGGGGGGGGCATCCACAGCTTCTGTGGGCAACCTGTTCCAGTGTCTCACCACCCTCACAGTAAAGAATTTTTTCCTAATATCTAATCTAAATCTACCCTCTTTCAGTTTAAAACCATTACCCCTTGTCCTATCACTACAGGCCCTGGTAAAAAGCCTCTCTCCATCTTTATTATAAGCCCCCTTTAAATATTGAAAGGCTGCAATAAGGTCTCCCCAGAGCCTTCTCTTCTCCAGACTAAACAAGCCACATGCCACAATATGATTTGCAGTATGGGCTTTACCGTACAGTTGGCTTGAAAATAACCTGGTTCCTTTGCAATAGTCTACAATGGGATGTAGAATGAGGCTAGAAGGAATACACAGAAAGTACTTGGGATACTTTACCTGGAACGTGCCTCATGGGTTAAAAACTGGGAAACAAAGGCACACCATGCAATCACCTCTCCTACGTCACCTGTGCCTGCAGGACAGTCTCTTGCTCCTTTAACATTTTGGCCTGGAGCTTCCATTCTGCAGCTTGGTTCAGGAGCTGTGTTTTGGGCAAGAGAGAGAAAATTGTTAGATCCCTGGTTTGTCGGTGGAAATCCTGATCCTCCAGCTACCCATGCTTCTGCCACTGCTGCCTTGATAAGGAGTGATCTAACTTTCAGATGAATGTAGTTAGAGGAGTTAGGCAAGACAGAGTATTTAGTGCTATCCTGACATGTGGCACAGGGCATTTGGTTTGAAAAGGCATATTTGAATAGGAGTTCAAAACCTACTTGGAATGAAGTGTGCAGTACAGTGGGCTCTAAAAAGTGCGGTATTTAACCGTATCTTCACCAGATAGAGAGTGGTTATGATACTTTCTGGCACTTTCATTTCAGCACATCTCCGGCCAAATTCCTGCTCTCCAGTGAATGGCAAACTTCCTTTTGCATTAAGGATCAGGACTTAGCATACAGGCATGGTCACAGTCAGCCGCGCCTCAAAAAATCTGCGGGCTTTCAGAAAGGGAATGCACAGTAAATGTCATATGTTTACTGGTATCTATTATCTTTGGGCATCAATACATGCCATCAGTGGAGAACCCCAGCGCAGGGTGATAAATGCCTTCCTTCGATCAAGGAGGCAGCCCAGGAAGAGCTTGACTGCAGTTTCATCCCTGGCTGCTCCTGGGAAGATGTGATTCCCTACTTCAAGGTATTTGGCAAAATGACATTCTGATGTGCAGGCTGCAGATGGGAGGGTCCGTTGAGGCTGAATGAATTGTAAGAAGATGTGCAGAGACTTTTCCAGGCTGCAGTTCTGAGTCAGCACTTCCAAAGTGCGTAGTGATATTCTAGCTATTGGTTTAAACTGAAAGCAGGAAATATTTACTGAAGTGTTAAAGAAATGTGCCTATCGCCTACCAAACATTTATAAAGCATTTTACTGGTTAGGCCAAATGTATTTTAGAAAAAGAATGCTAATGATAGCTTGAGAAATGAGATATAAACAAGTTAGTTTACCACAGGACTTTCTTCTGTGAATTAAATTGTACTGTTTAAAATAGCACAGTTGGGCTCTGAAAATATATTGAAAATAAAAGTACTGTGTATAATAAGAATAGATCCTACTGTCTTATTGGAAGTGAAAGGTGAGTAGAACCACATGCAGAAAATGTATTTGATCCCTAGTAAAAACTTTTATTCTAACCATTTTGTTGGAAATAACACATATAAACTACTTGAATATCACCTGGCAAAAGAGCTGACAGAACAACATAGTGAATTCCCTCCCTGTCTCCAGCTATTTGTGGCACAGAGACTATCTGAATTAGACTTGTTGCCCATATATATATGTGTATATATATATTAGCTCTAGAAAAATATTTCTTCCATCAATTTGGCCTTTTGATTTGGACCCACTGAATTTTTA
Source organism: Nyctibius grandis (assembly GCF_013368605.1). Taxonomy (NCBI): domain Eukaryota; kingdom Metazoa; phylum Chordata; class Aves; order Nyctibiiformes; family Nyctibiidae; genus Nyctibius; species Nyctibius grandis. Next base: position 63,932,705 of record NC_090658.1, on the reverse strand, counting down.
CCACCTACAATTTCCTAGACAAGAATGTTTTACAGCTCAAGTATGCATTGTATAAAGAAATAACACTTCCTGTTCATCTTATACCTGCCTCTTAATATGTATTTTGAGAATTTAATTTGATGTTTGGTTCAATGGAAAAAAGTCAAATTCTTGAGTTTAGATCTTGTTGACTAAAATTTCAAATAGGTTGTGTCATAGCCAGTAAAAAGAGGTGGTATGAGTAGCCGTGGGTTAAATGAGCCTCAGTTCATGCATTTGTTCTCTTAGGAGAAGGTATGTTTTACGCACACAAAAATATTTTTTTTTTAAGTTTGGATGAAATCTGGGGTTTTAAGTTTCACGTTTCTTCGATGTCTACTTATTTGGGTTTGGTTTGAATGATTTAATGAAAAGTGCTCTGAAAACCTTCAGAGCTACCCAGTCTCTAGGCCAGTCATTACTTCCATGAACTCGGCTTTTATTTGCATTGCTTAAATCTCAGCTAGGGTTACCTTCATACCCAGTGTACCTGGGATAATGAAAAGGTCCCACGTCCCGCTCCATGTCTTCTGCCACAGCACAAGAGATGGACAGAGAAAGCAAAGAAAAGTTGCTTCTTTTGTCTGTTAAGGAAATCCTTCTCTCTTATTGACCCACATAGCTTCTGCAGTCAGTAAAAATCCAAGAGTTAATGAACTCTTCTGTAATGGAAGCAAGCCACAGAGAGGCTTGCTCAAATTAGCACACGCTATTATGCAGCCTGAGGTTACCTGCAAACACCAAGCTAGGAGAAATCAAATCAGGACAACTGATACACTTATTAATAGGCTATGAAGTGCTAACAAGGAGGATGAAGTATGAAGAAATGAATAAATATTGCATGTGGTGTTTACAACGCAGCACTTCAGTGAAGTGTGGTGATGTTACACTATATTATTAGAGCTATGATAGCTGCTGGAGGCCCAGACAGTCACATCATGCACAGGGCTAAAAGAACCAGTCCCCAAGAACTTACATTCCCATTTAATGACATGGAACTGGGACTGCTTAGTGAAAATTAAGCTTCCCTTTTTGCTGCCAAACTCTGCAAATTCCGTTTATGTAGAAATCTGGTCAATACCTTCCTGTCATATACTTGAAAGCCATGGTGGCTTTAAACTGCAATTAATAGCACATCAAAGTTTGTATTACAAGTGCTAAAAACATATGGTATGGGGAGGAAGTCCAAGTAGTGCTGCCCAGTTATAGGATGATAGCAAAATTGCATCCTTAGGTCAAGCTGACCCTTTGGGAAGGCCACACAGTATGAAGCATTGCAGCTTATATAGGGAATTGCATTCTTTGTTGCACGTGTAGAGTGAATTGTGCAAGCAATGAGATGACCTGCCTACTGAGATATGATACACAGAGGCTGCAGGAGGGGACATCTCTCCTTGCCTGAGGTAAAGAAGTTTTGTATAGGGGCAAAGATTCCTATGTGGAAGAACTGCCTAGGAAGATATCAAAGTGAGCCTCCAAGGAGTAATCAAATAGATAAAAGAATACAAAAATTTCCATTTAAAGATATTTGCAAAATCCTGCAGCAGAAGTCATGCACAGGGTTGTAAAAAATAGTATGGAGAGAATTGGTATATAGTTCTGAAAGCAGGTCCCTCAAATGACAGGATGCTGAAATGCAGTAAGGCTCTGACTTTGCACATTACCGAGCTGGAGAGAGATACAGCTAAATGAGAGGACTCCAGCAAAAACACCTTGATTTCATAAGTACATATATATACATTACTCCCACAGACACCAGCACAATAGCTGGGTGGGTGGGACTAAGAGCTCAGCAACAGGATTGAGGTGGGAGACAAGTGTAGGCCAGCTCTTTGGGTGCTGGGCTACCTGTGATGAATCATGACACGCTAATCAGCCCTTGACTCATTGCATGGCTTTTGGCCAGTCACTCAAGTTTTTCAGCTAAATCTACCTTGCTCGGAGGTGACGTTAGCTATACATCACCAGCCTACCTCAAAGGCAGGGTTTTTAAGCATTAGTTTGGACAGTGTGAAAAATATTCTTTGTACACGGTGCATATCATTATACACCCACTGCTCAAAGGCTTTATAGCTTGTTTTCGAACCTGTTATTTCCTAGGTGCCAGTCACACATACAGCAAGACCAAAGAAAATCTCCCACTCCCAAATGTAGACGGTGATGACTTTCACTGCTTTAAAAGAAATGAAAATACCAAAACTGTGCATATCAGTTCTGGGTAAAATACACAAAGAAGTTTTGGCTAGAAACAGGGCCAGTCATAGGCAACAGGCAGCCCCAAAACTCATATTCTGTGAGGCAGAGCAAGAAAGGTCATTGATACAAGGCTGTATATGTCAGTTTTCCACAGAGTCACTGCCCTGTCTTTTGCATCTTCTTTTTTTTTTTTTCCAGTATCTGAAATTTGGTACTCAGTAGCAAGACTCCCAGTGACAGCAGTAAAGTAAGCTCAAATTTGCTTTGTCATTGTAAGGGATTTCTTGGAAATTTTTGCTGGGGTTTGAATCTGCCAAGAATCCATGGTCATGAATGAAATTTTGGGGTCTGGCTTTACATACGCCTCCCAGTGAAAGGGAATAACTCAGCTGGACCACCAACTGTCACGCAGTGACATGCAGACGTACACACAGAGAAGCCCCAGATCCTCTTCCCCCTCAGCCTTTAGCTGGGAGTAAAGCTGAGCAAGAGTGGGTGTCCCAGCCACAGGATCAGTGCAGAGAAAGAGGATAAATGCTCTTATGGGCAATTTTTGGCAAGAGGTGTTTGTTGTGTTTCCCTTGTGCTCTAGCCACAGGGCTTAGAGCCCCACGTTTTCATCCATATTTTATGATGCTTTGGCCATGCTTGTGCTAATGTATCTGTTTCCAGATATGGGGAGGGGATAAATATCCTCTCTTTAGAGCTCTCATGCTGCTCCTCAGTTAGCTGGAGGACTAGTGAAAACTAAATCTTTCTTCCAGCTGATGAGAGCCTGTCACTCCCCCTGAGTAGTCTCAGCTGCTGCCACCGCTGAGAAGAGGAACTAGGTGTCAGAGTTGAACTCCTATCCTTTGTAGATATGAGGATTGCTGTGAAAATACCAGGCAGCCTGAGAAAATTATTTTTGGTCTGAATGAGTTGCAAAATGTGTGAGACCATGGAGAAGTGCCCTGCTCCCATTCCAGCTGTGCCTGTGGGGGACATCCCTCCTGGAGCTGCTCTTACCTGTCCCCCTGATAGAGGTGGAACAGCAGACAAGGCTGCTAAGTGGACCCTGAGCCTTCCTGCCTGAAAGAGGCACTGGCAGACCAGTGTGGGGAGCAGAACCTCTCCAAAAGGGAAGGGGAGGCTCTGACACTGCAAGAAGCTGCTGTGGCCTCCTCTGCTGGCAAAACCAGACTCACAGGAGGACATCTGGGGATGCTCTGAGCCTGGGGGGATAGCGGCCTTCAGCCATCTCACTTTAATCCCATGTTCTTATTCTCCTCTCTGTTTAAATGTGCCCATTTATCGTGTGGGGAGATGGAGTATCAAATACCATCAGAGCCAATCTGAAAACTAACAGCATCTCCTGACCCAATGTCAGGACAAATCAACTGTGTAGTAACAGTGAGTTAGCTAGAGCAGTCTGTGCTCTAACCTACTGCTCTGCTGTTTGCCTCAAAAACTGTAAATGCCAGTGAAAGCAGCCTTTCAGGGGCTGTTCCTTTACATCGAGCATTCATTGACAGTAGCAATAAAAATGTCTCTGCTACTACATCCCAGCTCGGACCTGAAGAACCAATATATTAGTGAAATAGCATGCAGGGCCCATTTTGGCCTAGAGTTAGATAAAAGACAGATAGATTAGAAGGATAGGTACATATTCCTTTTCTTTCTGATGTCGCTCCTCGGCTTCCTTCATCATTTCCTGAGACTGCTCCAACTTGGCATCCACCAGTTTCTGTTGAAGTTCTCTGTGCTTAAATATTTTATCAAGGTGCTGTAAGAAAATAAATTCTGCTGAATGCGTAGGTTTAATTGTGTAGATAGAACTTCATGCTCATGCATGTACAGCTATCTACTGAAACACTCATAAAACAAAAACATTGCAAAACAGGAAGACTCCCAACCTATTGCAATTACTAAAAACTAGAGTGCTAATAAGAACAAACTGTGCCAGAATTTGCATGGGAAGGGAAACCTGTTCACATTATCTAGTTTGATTTATAGATTTTTAAATTTTTATATACAAAAATATATATTTTTTAAAAAAATATTTTTAATATATTTTTTTAAATTTTATATATAAAAAAATTTTATAAATTGCCTTTGCATCTTTGCCAGTTCTGTGGTCTACATATGAAGTCATCAGTATAATCCAATATAACTGAAGATCAAATAATTGCTCATCAATAATAAATATGCAGGGGGTACACTTTTTTGGAGCTGTTAAGTGGCCAGCAGATCTAAGCCACTGTATGGATAAATGTGTAAAGATACATTGCACCTGCAGTACTCAGGAGCATGGGCACGGCTCATGCCATCCTCTCTGTAAATACGAGCCCCATAGATCTCCTTTGCTCTGGCCACACACGCACAATGTGGGCTTGGAGAGCCTGGGTGAAAGTACAAGAGTGGGGATGAGGAGATCAGACCAGATGAACCAGAGGCCACTTTTAGCCTGTAAAACATCTGGCTCCATGGTGACCTTCAGGAGGTAAATGTTGCTGATAGCCCTCTTCACTCTTGCTTCATTTAGATAAAATTCACAGGAGCAAATATTCTGAGTGCATCCCTCTGCTTTACACTTTCTTCTTATAGAAACCACAAGACAGGAATGTACATTTCCTTCATTCAGCATAAGACTTCAGACATCATGCAACAGATTTGGAAATGCATGTATCAAATCAGGCATTCCAGATTGTAAGGACAGATTACTTATGTTTTATTCAGTATGATAATGTCTGGTTGCCCTGAGGCTCACAATAAACGTATTTAGAAACAATAAAGAGACCCATTGTGATATTTGTCATAAAAAAAAAGGTAGTTTGGCATTTTACTGTAGAGGGTATTTTGTGTCAAAATTTTCTGACCAACTGTAATGTTTACAGAAAGAATAATTTCCCATCTGTCTATTATCTGCTAGATCTTATGGTGAGCATTGTGCCTGCAAAGAAGAACCTATTCCAATGCAAAGGGCCTCCTTTATCTGTCGTCTTAATTTTCTGCTTCTAGGGAAAGGTCAAAGTGATTACATCAGAGCCCTTCTCAGCAACCTGTGTCTGGAGGGAACAAAAGTGTATTTGGCATCACCAGCAGAGCAGGCTGTCCAAAGAGATGGGAGCTGGGAGGTTCTAGGTGAAGACCTGGAGGGGTAAGCAGGAGAGGGATGCTGGGGGACTCCCCAGGGATTTGGGGGAGCTGTGAGGGGGCAGCTGGCACACCTTGCTGCTCAGGCGTCTCGGCCCCTCTCCCCACAGTAGCAAGGCTGCCGTGGGTGCCGCAGGCAGGGTGCTGGCCCACACAACTCCTTGCCTGCAGAGTTTGCCACACGGAGTCTGGTGGGCTCGCTGCATGCATAGTCCCGCTACGATGGCAAAGTGTGGTGGGGGCTACCCTCGTTACCTCCACGAGACACCCGAACGATAGCCCTTGGGGAGGACAGGCTGGCAATGGTTTCTGCTTTCCCCTGGGGAAGCCGTGTTTGCTGCCTGTCCCCATGGGCAGCCAGGGCATTGCTCTCACCTCTTCCCGCAGCTCGTACTGGTCAATGATGCTTTTCAGCTTCTCTGCCAGCTCCGTGTTCTCCTGGCAGAGCTTCATGTTCCTTTCGCTTTGCTGCTCAATCTGAGCCTGGATTTCACTCAGTGTGCCCTGGAAATGATTAGTTATTTCTTTCCTCTTCTCATCTTCCTCCCGTGCCCGCTGAATTGTTTCCTCCTGTTGTTAAATGGGAGAGAACGCAGTCATGTAAGGCGCATAATAAGCGGTTCCAGAAAGACACTGTTTCAGAGTAGCATAAGGCTCCCCTTTGAAGGATTATACACGTTTGCATTCCTCTTTGGAGATTTTCTTGCTTTCATCTGCTCCAGCATTAGGCATGATTCTAAACATACAGAGCACATTACACAGCGGCCTTGAAAAAATTAGGGAACTAAGAATTAGCATTTATAAAGATGGATGTAGAGCAGAGTTTGAGATCAAAGCAAGCCTGGAAAAGGGGACGGACATGCATGTCTTGATTCGTGATACTGCAGCACAGCTTTTGCTTTGGAAGAAGATATTTAGTGGAAGTAGTCAAAAGCTCTCTTATCAAAATTCTTTTTGATTAAATTAAAACATCACCTTTTAAAAAGCCTCCTTTTAACTAGGAATACTCGTATCAAATTTATGGTCTTGGGATTTTAATTTTTAAGATAAATCCATCACTTTCTGTAGAATCCCTCCCTATTCCTCAGTTTCCGTTCCCTAACGTTTGAACTGACACCAACATTTGCACTAATATATTAGGTGGTGGAATCAAGGAAAGCTTGTGGGCTCTTTCTTACAGAATCAAAACAGAGAATCAGAATTTTGCCTGGAGAAAGATCAATGGATTTTTTTTGTTACCACTTATTGAAATTGTTTTGGATTTGTTTATATAAAAGACAATACCAAAAGAATCTGGATTCATTGTTTTGGATCCAGAAATATGGACTATTTTTATGCCCTACTCATTTGCTTCCAGGGCACTCTGCCCTTCTGGGGAATGTAATCCTGATGCACAGCAGCTAGGACCATATTTGCTGTAGTTACAAATCATGCCAGAACCATGTTAAGGACCCACTCCACAGCATGCAAATGGCATACTCTAATAAGGTTCCAACTAGCATAGTAATTTACATAAAAATCTCTGATAACAATGCATATGGATATTTTCTATAAATATACTTGAATAAAGCCTTAGCTGACTGTAATGAAGTATAATTTATATCATAAATGTGGCACAAAAGGTGTTGATTCACTCTTAAAGTAAGACGAATACCAAATGACCCAATTTCTACTTATCGTGCACAACACAAGCCTGGTCTTGGACAACTGCTGTTCAAGGTAGTGGGTGGTTGTACTTTTTCTGACTGTGGAGTGATAAAGATGACAATGCCTTGGATGACAGGAGGAAAGTATTGGAGCCATTAGTGCCAATAATACCGTAGTGTACAGAAATCACCATGAAGCCCTGCTGTGCTCTGCAGTTTACATAAGAACACGTGTGTGTACGCACAAACAGAGTAAAACAGATCATGAGCCCAGAAGGACTCCCACTCTTAAGAGGAAGAAGGAATTTCAGATGGAGTTGGGCAAATGACTTGGGGCGGTCCTGGTTCAGTACCTGGGCTGGAAATTGGACACAGGAAAATTTGCAGCAAGATGAAAGAGAAGCTCTCTAATTATTTTTTTTTAATTGGTGAGCATGATTATGAGTTAGCCTGAAACATTTTGCTTGACCAGAAATTGAGCTGTGTTCTCTTTGTAGTTAATTTTTGTTTAACTCTTTTTAGGACAATTTTGAAACAGAAGTACGGTTCCAAAGTAGAGTTAAAGATGCTACTCAGAAGGCATTTAAAATCAGCTTCAGCATTCCCAAATGAAAAATTTCATTTTCTTTTGAAAGGGGTTGTTTACAATGTCATCCTTTTTATTTTTGTTTGAAACTTTGGCAAATTTAACTTTAAGTCCTAGATAGTTTCAGTCAACTCAGAACTCCATTACCTCTAATACTCTGTTCAAAAAGCTGCTTATGCCTCTTTGTTCTCCATTGTATAGGTGCAGCCCTGAGCAGGGAGCAGAGTGACCAGGTGCTTTCACTTCAAGAAGTCAAAGACAGAGTGAGAAATTGAACTTGCATGTCTGGAGTCCTATTTCTATGGCTTCAAAACATCCTTCCTCAAAACTACTTTATTGTTTCAGTGGACCAAATGGTGTTATAGCACATCACTTCTGTGATCTAAAGCTCTCTGGAGTAATAAATCCAGCTGAATATAAAACAAAAAATTGGTGGATTGTGTGTAAGTCACATTGCACAGTTCTGTTACAAGGTGAAACGAGACATCTTGAGAGTAGCAATGAAGCAAATGTAAAAAAAAAAACCAAAACGCATGCTTGTGTTACTCAGAGGATCTTATTTCTTGCTTATCCTCCCTTCTGAGGTAGAACAATTATACAGAGCACAGAGACAATACAAAGATTCATGGTTAAAGACACTGAGCCAGGAAGCATTTAATTGCAGTATTTCTCTTGAGCTCTTCTGCTTCAGGGAAAAAGATATTTGAGGAGGATATTTGCCTGGGGGGCTGGGGTGTGCCCCAGAGAGCTCCTCAGAGCTCCTCATAAAATGGCAACTATGTGTTAAATCCTTGGTATCCCAGTTTCAAATTAAGGGTGGGAGTGGGTGAGAGGAGCTGGCTGAGCAGAAAGGCGGCTGTTTGGCTCCGGCACTGTGCGGAGACCTGCAGGCATTGCCTTTTCCCTGCGCCAAGGAACAAAACCCCTCCGTGCCTCAGTGCTCTGCCATGCCGTGGAGCTGGCTGCGATGCTGCCAGTGCCCAGCTGATCGTAGGCTGGTGCTGGGTCCCTGAGGTATTATGGTTTCAATCTTTAGGTACTACTGATAATACCATGGGAATAGTGATGGGTCTTTGGAGGTGCCTGCTTTAAACTTGAGCCTTTACTAGCTGTAAAAGCCTATGGCTGGGGCTGCACCTGCACTGGAGCCAGGAAGGGGGCTTGATGCCCACTGTGCCACCAGCAGAGCCCTCCATCCCTGCCAGCTCTGTTCGGGGACTGCAGGGTTGGCTCCCTCTCACCCATCTTGCCTGGGCAGGGACAGTCTGGCAAACCGCAAATCATTGGCATCACCCAGGTTTTATTATCACAAGGCTACAGCCCCAACTCTTTGCTTATACCTGTCGTTGTAACCTGAGAGAATGCACTTTTTTCAATAGGTTCTTTAGTGCTTCCGATTTCCAGACCCCACAGTGCAAAGTAAGAACTTTAAGTTTTCTCCCAAATTGGAGGCTTAATGACTGACTTCTGTTTTGTGTTACTGCTGTTGCAGCTGAAGCAGCTGTGTGGAATCCAGAGCTTCTCTCTTGCTTGGTTGCAGGGAGCGGAGCAGAGGGTGTTTGGGGTGGTGACTTCTCAGCATCATCATGGTGAATCCATAACATGCAAACCACGCCTGGCCTTGTCAGCTGCTTCACTCTGCTTACTCTTTTGATAGTTTTAAATTAATTGTCCAGTTTTAGTGAGAAAAATGAAGCATTGTAAATTCTTTTTAGATTTCCAATTGTAGAAAACTTAAGTCCAGCCATGAACTATTGTTCCCTTTCCTCTGCCCTTTCTTAATCTTTGTGCTTCGTGTCTACCCTATCAAAGATATACTCTTGTGTCCTACCGCAGCACTGCTATCACTCTCGTGTTTTACTGCTAAAATGTAAGAATGCGTTGAATAAAGCCTTGTAAAATTAAGACAAGGTTATTTTGCAGTTTGGGATTTATCACTGGAATGTGAGATAATGTGCAAATAGAAGGGCAGGATTGTCTCTAGTCCTCATGCCTCTCTGGGGTAACTCAAGGAGGCTGTTGGCCTGCTGAGGTCGTATCAGCCGAGATGATATGTGCACAGACTCCTCATTTTCAATAAACCGTTCTCTTCATGCCCAGGCAGCGTGGTCTGAGCCTCAGGTCTGCAGTTTGGAGCTGAGCCCATAGTCAAAGCTGTTGACTGTTGTGACATTTGTATGAAAGTCATTGCTTAATGCCGGTAGCAAGGACAAGGGACCTGAGATGTTCATGTCACTACAAGATGCTAAGTAGTCACCAGACTGTCAGATAACTGGCAGAACACGAACACCATGCAGAGAAATGAGTTGCTGTTGGTCTTAGCAGAGCTATTCTCTATGGCAGTGGGAATGCATTCTGCTATTTCATGAACATTTATTCTGCTTTTCTTGGAGGGATAATTAAACATCTGTTTTCTGCTGTGAAGTGTAACTTCAAGGAAATAAGCTGGACTGTAAGTAAGTCAGATTTTGAGGCCAGTATCCAATACTAACCAGAAATTTTTCTTCTCTGATCTGCAGTGTGGATTTTCAGCGTTGCATATTCATCACCACTTGGCTGCACCGATCTCCAGTTAATGGGAATTCCACACACCAGATGAGTGAAGACGACATTTACATGACGTGATGTGCATATAATGTACCACATGGCAAGTCAGAGGACGTTCGTGATCTGGACAGGCCAGGTTTCTCCTGTGCTATTGAAATGACACAATCTCCTACATTTTTTATTTTCCATACTTTGGAACATAATCAGAAGTGCTAAACCCAAGTGCTAAAAAATTATGAATCAGCTTCTCTGTCCTGCCAAAACCAAAATAAAAATGATTTAAGCAGGAGATTTTAAAAATAACATTTGATGGATTCTCCTGTTTTGGACCCTCTCAGTACAGTCATAAGCAAAAGAAAATTGCATTCATTTAAATAGATGAGATTCTGGAGATTCACAGATGTCCAGGAGCTAAAGATTAAAGGCAAATGTTCCAAGAATTATGTTAAAATTCTTAGAGACATAAAACTGGATAAAGATATTGAATGCCTTTGTTTATTAATATAATCCTCATTCATCCTGCAAGTATATTTTGTCTTATACTCTTATTTAACTTTGTTGCTTTTACTCTGAAAGCACAGGAACCAGAGGGAAGTTAGTATTCTGGGTTTCTTAAAAGGTCTCCAAATTCTTGGAAAGACGTGGCCAAAATGTGAGCACTTGTTCCTCCTACAAGATCAGCTCAGGTACCTTTCCTGGCTCATCTGGCATAGGTATGGGATAAAAATCAGGACTGACTCTGAAATTGACAGGTTTATTTAGGGAACCTAGTCCCAAAGTAAAATAGTCCAACAAGTGGAAAGACGTTATAAAGAGACTTTCCTAAATGTAAAGATGAAATGTGTAATAAAGTATTTATATGCAAAGATAAAGGAAAAATCATGCTCTCTACTATCGAGATTAAGAAACATGTGATAGCTGGGAAATTGTGTGAGGAATTCAACAAAACCTGTTCCAAATATGTTTTCCAAATATAATTATTTTTCTCTATACCCCAGTTTCCACTGATATGATTTGTTTGTTTTAGAAATCTCAGTTAAGTCTATGCAAAACACTGTACACTGTACTCTTAAAGCACTTTAAAATTGGTTTGTATTTCTGTTGAAAGATTTTGACCAAAGATGGTCTGGTAAATTAATGTGGATCAATATCGAGGTGTAGCTCAGATCTGATACAAATGACAGGCACAAATCTAATTGGCACTACCAGTTTTGCACTACTATAACTTAGCACATAGAGATTTGCTTCTAGTTTTCCTAACTATCTATTAAACTGTTTTTGTCCTTCTACTAGTGCACAGTTTGAGTGTATACATGGCTGTTCCCTCTCCCAGCTATATTCTTACCTGTGTACAATGAAAGTAAGTCAGAGCTAGACCCTGAAGGCCTGCTCCTGAGCTGGTGGAAATGAATGAAAATCCAATACAGTTAATAGAAGTTATATGAGGTGAAATTCTTGCTGCTGAGAATTCATATGTGTAATTCTATACATAACTATATCCCTATAAAGGATTTTTAAATAGATCAAAGCAGAGGCTTTTTGTATAATACCATCACCATCACTAACATGTACTCAGAAAAAAGGAAGATCACAACAGAAATATACTCTTGGACCTAAAATTTTTCAAGAAGCGTAATCATATTATAAATTTCACATTTAAATGGCGTGATGCATCAAGCAATAGGCAGACATGGCATATGGATCACAGCCTTTTGAACCTCCTGAAAATTTCCTTTTTAAACTGATGCTTGTAATCCAAATGACTTCCACAGTGTTGGCATCCTTCCTGTCTTGAGGCTTGATATGTTGAGGCAAATGTCCTGACTGACTAACCCTCACAGACCACTTGAAAATGCCCAAGTGCTCAAATTACATGAAAACACCCGCCAGCCTTCTGTGAGTCCCCTGCAGCAAAGCTGGTGTTCCTGTTATTCTGTCCACGCACATGCACTTGCATCTGCAGTCTCGGACCTGGTCTGTTAGGACCACTGATTTTCTCTGCACTGAGCTCCCTGATAACGCAAGGAGGGCTTACAGGTAATGTGGGCAAACTCAAAGTCTAAAAGTGCTTGGATGTCTCCAAACAAGCAATAAAGGGGTCTTGGTGTAAATGGGCCTCAAGACCATATACAATATATATAATTATATATTGCACGTGCAGATGCAAACAACCCTTTGATTTGGTAATAAAGCAAGATGGGAAGGCATCAGCATCTTCGTCCCTCCCCACTGCCGGGTACCTTGATAAGGCTACCACTCACCTTCAGGTTTTTGTTGTGCCTCTGGAGCTCCCGGCACAGGCTCTCGAGCTTGCTGCGGGCGAGGACAGCTCGGCTGTGCTCACTCTGCAGCTGGTCCTTCTCCTTGGTGATCTGGGCCTGCCTCTTCTGCAGGTACTTGAGTTTTTTCTGCTCAGTGCGATGTTCTTCAAGCTGGGCGGGGAACGAGGATTAAAACAAAATGAAGAGGAAAAGGAAAGAAAATGAACTCTTTTGCTTTCAGGAAAGCGTTCACACTTTCTTAACCTCTTAGGAAATGTTTTGTATTTATCAGCGCTAATGGAAGAGGAACGAGCGACCTGGAGTGAGTCCCAAGCCTGCTCGCTGCAACATTCCCGAGTGTGCTGTAGTGTGGGTGAGTGAACATAATTTTTAATACTCTTGTCACACCATTTCAGCCCTTCCTTCTTTGGTTTGAATTTCTTTGAAGGGCAGCTGTGAGGTTTTATTTTTATTTCAACGTTAGGAACTGGAGCAGCTGGTAGCACTATGTGGTGAGATTTCTCCAGATCATGAGATAATGCAACAGTTGTTCACTCTGTTTTGTGGCTTCCTGAAAAAGAAGCGGCTTCCTAGATACCCAGGAACCTGCTGGAAAAAACAACAGCAAAAGAGGCACTGGAGGCCATGGATACCGTCTGTGTGGGGGCTTTGCTGCTGATGGAGGAGAATGCTCTTCAGGGAAGAGTTCCCCAAAATGATGCGTGGGCACCTCCTCTTGTCAGGCTCCTCTCACTTGTGGGCACGCGTAGGACCGTCTGTCAGTTGTGTTTATTGTCTCATCATCAATGGGGGTGGGTTACAGGAAATCAAACCTCTTTCAGGCTCCGAAGATCCACATAATTACTGAAGAAAATATGGACTGTGCCTGACGTTCACTTGGGAACCTGCTGTTCCTGTGGGTGCGTGGCTCCTGCCTTCCCTAGAGGGCTGGTGGGGAGGGGGGTGTATTTAGATGAGGGGCAGCAACAGAATTGCTAATAGCAGCCCCCACACAGACTGGTCATTTCTTCTGACATGTGAAAAAACTTCCTGCACTGCAAATTAACACCATAACAGACATGTCAAATCAGCATTTCACCTCTGAAGCTTTTAAAGATTTCTTCTCCAGTTCCAATGCACAGCAGCCCTCCTCGCTGTATTACAGGCGTGCATACATTGCAAGACATTTCTGAAGTCCAGATGTTTTCCGGTTGAAAAACAGAAGCACATGAGCTGCAATGTGCAAACCTTAACAATAACAGTTGCTATTAAGATTACATTATCTAATAATATGATACCACTAGTACTAATGATTAACCCCAGTATGACTGGGAAAGTTTGTGAGTGCAGGGGAATGATGTGCAGCTCAAACAAGACAGTCAACAGGCATCGTATTTTACACTTTCTCTGCTTGAGGAACTGTTTTCTGCAGATGTTCTGTAATTTATGCTTACAGTACAGACCTCTGTGTATTATCAATCAAATCACAGCTAGGCATACCACAATCACCAGCTTGAAGTAAATTTACAGTTTCTGCTCAACTTTCTGCATGTGCATTGTGTGTTTTTACCCCAGTAGATCAGAATAGGGGCTTTTGCATCTAATCAAGCTGCACTAGCTGAAATAATTTTTCTAGTATTGTAGGGGAAAAATAGCCTCTCTGATTATGGCTGAGATTTGTTTTCCTTTACAAGCTTGATTTTGGCCCCTTCCCTTTCCCTTTTAAAAACACAAAAAATGTTCTTTTTGCTTCACATTTTGCATGCGCAGTCTGTGCTGAGCAGACAATGATTTATCCAAATTTTAGATGATTCACTCAAGCTGTGCTTGAGATAGGGGGCTTAGAATAAAATAGGTCTTAATCGTGATATGAGAAGTCTTCCAAGCATTTTTTTTCCTCTTTTTCTTTTTTTTCCCATAAAAAGGGCTTGTGCTAGAAACTTATATTTCAAAGTTCTCAGGAATGTCTAAGACGTGGTGTTACTTTTGCACTGAGGAAGGGAATTCACTGGTAAATAGGAATGACAAAAGTGCCCCCAATGCTAAATTTTTAAGGATAATTAATGAAATATTAGCTAAAATTAACTACCAATAGAAGGGATTCTGATTTTTGAAGGCTGACCTGGAGAGATAAATTCTCATTTTAGGAAAAAAGCTTTATCTTGACCCCACTGCAGACAATGACAATACTCATATTTATTTATTAGTGTATAGTTATTGCACCCAAGACTTGCGAGACCCTCAGGACCTCTGAAAATAAACCTGTCACGAGGAATTCTGCAACAGCCATTTTGTAGGCAAAAACTAAAATACAGCACAGTCTGCTTTACTAAGCCCAACCACTCTGCCTACACCAGTGTTAGTGAATAAAATGTTCTCTGATGGCAAGTATCGTGGCACGGCTTGTGCCCAAATGGCTACACTGTCATCCTCCCCTGTCCCCGCAGGCACGGCTTCCTTCACAGCAGCCCATGCTCTTCCCTGATGCCTTCCATTTTCTGGTGTACCCATTGTTATAGGCTGTGCCAGGGCATGGGCTAACAGTGATAGCACATAGCTGGGTGGCTGTGGGGAAGCAGCGGTGCTGTGCAGGGTCTCTGAGTACAGGCAGCAGCAGCAGCACTAGCTAATGCAGCTGGAGCCATTGCCAGCATCCAGCTCAGCCTGGCATGTGGCTGCACCATCCTCTGGGCTATGCTGCAACAAGTGCTTGTGTCACCATTTGGTTCACCAGATCAGGGAGCTGAAATGGCTGGAAAACAACACAGCAAAAGTAAAAAGTGACCTGAAGTTTGTGATGGGGATGGACAAGAAGGAGCAGAGAGAGTGGTAACTACTATGGCCAACTGCTGACAAGTTATTAATCACACTACACCCCTCAGCCATGCTGAGTGAGCAGTGTAAGGCTTTCTCCAACGAGATTTTAGTTGTATTTATTAAAGGATTTATTTTAGTGACACTGCACAGGATGGCAAAAATGAATGCTCAGTAATTTTTTTAGCGCCTTTCTTCTGGATGGGTTACTAGCAATATGGCCCCTGTTTTACACAGTGCTCCAACAATGCTTGAATACAGTGGAGAGTACATTACAGAGGACGAAGACAACGTATTTCAGTTAATCTGTGGGCATGAAGTCCCTTTAAGCACAGGCTAAACCATGAACTCCCTGAGCCCAATTTATGAAATCAGAGGACTTTACATGAAAAAAAGGAAAGCTGAACTTCATGTTATGATGAGACATGGACACATCTGTGCATAAAACCGATTATCAAGTCAATCTTCTACTTGGCACATTTTTCAGTACTCCACAAACTGTAAAATGCTGCAGCCTTTTCTTTGTAAGATTTCCACAGCTTATGGCCACAGAGCCCTTTATCTACTTCGGAGAAAATACTTGCTCTGAAAATAACCCATCTTAAGTGTGCCAAGAGCAGAGTCAGGTAGCTGGCATTGTTACTGGGGTGACACTATGGTGGCAGGGGCTTTGACTCTTCATTTCACTATGTTGTGGTTTCTCTCCTGATTAGCTTCAGTTCTCTATTTTCTGACTTTCTGCTTCCTAACATATTATACTAATCCCTGTATTATTTTCATTTTGATTAAATCACTGATATGTAATTTAAAGCAACACCTGCATACAGAGGTATGCAAAATTCCTTGCAGAAGGCAAAGGCAGGACCCTAGACACTAGTCTCCAGTGTGAGTTGGTTTGGTAGATTCACCTACAAATATTCTGCCTCATCAACTTTTTAACCCAAAGTCCAGCTTGTTTTCCTTGGTTTTTACTTTTTTGCTCCTTCTGACCCATAATTGATTATTTAACCCTGACAATTATTTTGGGATTCACTTAACAGACGCTACTGCTACATGAGGTTTGACCATGCTGCATGGCATATGGTCTTTATACCTTCCCGTATAGACAGTTTGCACAGAAGAGCAACCAATGCTGTACTAACCAGCTCAGCATACTTCTTAAATAACAGGTCCAGCTTCTCCTCTGGAGTATTCAGCTTGTTCAAGCTTTGCATCAGTAGCGTGGCTTCCTTCCCTTAAAAAAAAAACGAGAGACTTGATGGTAGAGCTAGTTTGTAGCTGATGTACTATTATGAAATTGGTTGGTTAACGCATGAATCTGTAAAAACTCAGGGAGAAATGAGTTTTCCATTTTGGAAGGAAAGGAATCATTTTTGCTATGAATTCCTGCTGTTTTTTTCTCCCCACAAGAACAAATATGCTTGAATTTTCTTCCATTTTAGCCCTCAGTAATGTGCTGTCTTCTAGCAAAAGCACTGGCTGTGAAATGCCTTTGTCCTGTATAATCTGATTTACATTTAATGTTTTTGTAACATGACTGGGTCACATATATGGCACATTTGACTGAAACAGGATAGAAAGGGCCTGGACCCTGAAGGCTCAGAAACCAGATCTCTTTGCAGGTGAAAACTGATCAAAGCTGCTGTATTCAGCTCCTGTGCTGCTCAACCCGTACAAGACATAAGGAAGATTAAGTTAGGTACAGAGACTATGGTGTGGATGGAAACAATAAGAGAGCAGCGAGTACTGCCAGCCAGATCTGGGCTACTTGATAGTGGTATAAATCTGTTCCCTGACTTGGTGAAGAGAGTATGGATACCAGAGACAGTCTAATAGCTATCTGGGCATGCATAGCTAAATCACTGCGTAGCCATTTATGTATTGCTTCTCTTCTGATACCTCTTGGTATTCATTTCAGCCCTGAGTATGAGCTGGAGCTTGAACACCGCTTGTTCATCAAACAGAAAATGTCCCTGGTGTCCCTGGAGATAACGATGGCTGTGGTGCCAGGGGCTTGGCCGTGCTTTTCCAAATGCTCCTCTTTCCCAAGGCTGTGACAGCAAGTTTGCTTTCTGCTTTAGGCTGGACTTTTTCTACTTCAAGTCTACCGCAGTCCAGGAGTACTGCCTGTGGAGAAAATCCACTAAATCTAAGTTCTCTCTGTAGCACCAGTATAAATAAGTTGAAGAGAGCTAAAATAAAATCCTAGAGTGAAAACTGTTGCAAATGGAACTGGAGAACTGTGTTTCGGTAGTGTCTTCACTGATCTTTGAGAGCTACCGATAACTGCACCACAGCCAAGGCAATAGAAACTGAGGAACTTTCTTTATCCTGGAGATTCAAGGAATTTGGGGAAAAAATCCCTGCTCTGTCCTATGCTTAGTCCCTCGTCTGTAAGAATGTCCTGGAGTGATTTTTCTATAGGCTTAGTCTGCGTTCGGGTTCAGGTTCTCCCGCAAAGGAGAGGCTTGAAGATTGGTGGGAGTTAAATGTAGGAAGGGAAATAAATTACGTTTGCTAGATTGGGATGTAACTACATTGCTCTCTAGTGGCTACCCAGCAGAAAGGACATACTTTACAAAAGCTTGCTGAGACTTCTTTCCAGCTCAGCTAACAGAGCCCTGCTGTGGCCAAGGTGCTCTCTAAGCACTGTGCTCAGAGAGAGTAAGCATATTGGCTTATTTCATATAGTCTGTGATGAATCTGGAGGTCTGCTAGATGAAAAATAACTTAGGCATGACAGTTAATTTTTCTGCAGATTCCCACACGACACAGTAGCACCGTTAGCACTGTTATGACCGCTGAGAAGTCATACCTGAGGAAGCCGGGGAAGAAAGAAATTACCGAGGCACAAACGAGAGGCCAGGTTTTCCTTTGTCTAAGAAGCAACTTTGTGCAGTGTGTCATCAGTCTCACGGCTTTGGGTAACTAGTTTGGGTGGCTCGATAGTATATGAGAATTGTATGATATAATCCTAAGCTTTTGGCTTTTTAAAAGAACTAATATCTGATGCAGCCCACATGTATCTGTCGGGTAATTGCTGAAAATAATTATCAGTTAGATAAAAGTTGTAATGGTCGCTGTAATTTTCAGTGATAACTAGAAGTCCCTATCATCCATTGCAGAGGCAATGGGAAGGAGCAAAGACCAGGGAGATTTTAATTCTGTTTGCAGAAGGGCTGTGTAAGTATACAAGTACTTGCCTAGTCCTTTCAGGATTTTCTTCTCCAGCTTTTGCTCCTTGCTGCTGCTGGGCTCCTTTGCTCTGGAAGCATCCCCAGGAGCCAGCTTCTCTTTCTCACTCTCCTCATTTGCATCTTCATACTCCGCATCCTCCACGCTGCCTGGCTCTCCCTTCTCAGGCCTGTCGGTTCCTGTAGTGGCACTTTCCTTCTCCATCAGGCTCACAGCAGACCCGTAGGTTTTAATAATGTCCTCCAGCTGCCGGCTCAGCTCCTCCGAGATGTCGCACTCGGCTGCTTCGGGCCAGGCTCTTGGCTGCTCCGTGGGGGCTGGAGCGGGGGGCTGCAAGCCAGGGGCAGGTTTGTCACCATTCTGCCCCTGGACGTCCTGCCCGGGCAAGGTGGGAGGCTGGTCATTCTCCATGCTTGGTGCAGTACCTGGCAGCAAACAAATGGAGGGTTAATTTAAAAGCATACGGAATTAGTCATCTAACTGTGATTTTGTGTGGAATTTGGGACGGCAGCTCATCCGTCGGCTCTGTCTTGATAAATATGTCACACTTAAATAAACAGCTGAGGTGATTTGCCTGCAGGGAGAAAAGCAAATTCTATACTTTCCAAGAGGAAAAGCCTGCCCAAACCTAATACTTAAAAATCAAAACCTCTTACTCCTATTTCCAGTGATAACACACGAAATGACACCCGAGTCATTTATACCATTTCCCTCCCAAACATACTATTTGCCACATGTTTGCTTTTCTTGATCTGTTTACCTGCAATGCTGGCTACCGGTATGGGCAGCTACACTTCAGAGCTGCATCAGTTTCATTTCCTATTTCTCCCCCGTCAGCACATCTTAAGTCAATAATCACGAAAAAGGAATATTTTAAGTGAAACTGATGCACTAAAAATTGCACTGTGCTCTTGAAGAGTCCAGTGTGGTGCTTGATCTACAAGAGGCCTGGCTTGGTACTGCCACAATAATGTCAAAGAATAAGATAAACAGCTATAAAACACTCTTGTACTTGCTGCATGCTGCTGACAGCTTGTTTGACAAAGTACAAAATATGGAATAAATCACAGCAAAGTAAAACCAACCAGGCGTAACATGTGTTGATAGTCTGTGGTGTTTTCTGGGGCAAATTTCAGCTAATTTGTTCCCAGTTTGCAAAGGGAAACTTTTGTTTTCCCATGTCTTTGAGTGGCTTCACTCAGCCAGGTGAACCCAGAGCCCCTGATGTGTCTGTACTCCTCCGGAAGCTGCTCTAGCTTACCCCGGACCTGGGGATGCAGGTGTCAGCAAGAGTGTCCCGGGCACCTGTTCCCAGCTCCTGCAAGGTGTGGGCCAGCAGAAACAGCATCTCTGACCATATGCTGCTGCAAATCTCAGTGTAGAGAAGGCTCCTTCCTTCTCAGAGTGCCAGCAGCGCTGCTGTCACCGCTGCCTTGCCCACACAAGGTAGTGCAGAGGTGCAAGGTGCACAGCTGGGTCTTGCCCTGCAACTGGCCTCCACTTCTGACTACAGACTCTACACTCTTTATAGCCATGAGTCCTTTCTCTCTCTTTTTCAGGCTGATTTTTGTTCTTCCCTTTAATGCTATGATTTATGATGGTGCCAGTGGGGAACAAAGAGAGGAAGAAGATTGCTTTCTCAGTTCTGTTCCAGCATCTGAAGTGGTCGCTTTCTTATTTTTTAAAAGACAACTTGCTTTGAAAACATGGAGCTAACTGAGAAGCATTTTGTTCCCTGTTCAGCTGGCCATAACGTATATCTTCTATGGTGTCTAAATTTCTACAGCTTTCAAAATTGTAAACTCACTTGGCCAAAGGCAGTGTATGATAAGAGAGATGTAATTTACTATAATGCATGACTCGGTACTCGTTATTAAACTGTCCCTAGTCAAAGTGATTCTTGGAAGTGCAGTGATGGCCATCGCTAAGACAACATTTGTCAAGATTTGATTGTCTAGCTATTTGACAGGGCTTACGGATAAGATAGACAAATATTGTGGTTTATCATCTCTCAAGCAATTAATTGTGGCCTATAATTGAAAGCTCTGAGTGGGGCTCAGGATGTGCTTGAAAACTGTTAGCTACAAATCCATGCCCCTGCAGTCCTCCCACAACAACTCACCAGCAGGAACGGCTTGGGAAGGCGGCTGGACCCGGTCCCACGGACCCTATGAGACAGACACATCCCTTTCTTTCCTTCTTGCTTGTTGCATGGTTGTTATATCACTGCAAAGTGATTGTAAAATTATATCTGTCTGATTTGATTTCATATTGAGTTTAATTTACATTGAAAGATTAGACCCTACGTGTGCAATTCAGGTAAATAATTCCAGGTCGCATGAATGTTAGACTACAGTGTGATCTTGTTTCAACTAGAGTTAATTGACTGCCAATTAATTCAAGGTCAGTAAGATTATTGTAAATGGTAGAAGCTCCACAAAATATGTGTTTATTTCTGACATGTTCAGAGTAGTGTTTACAATTGTGTTCATTAATTTGAGCTAATTGCCAATTGTCAATCAAGCAGCTAGAAAACCCAGGATCACCAGCTCTTGTCTAGACAGTATAAAAGTCTGACAAAGTACATCCCTGACCTAAACTAGCGATTTTTGTAATACGTTCATTACAGAAGGAGAACAGGATCGCTAAATGCTCCATTTCCAAACATTCATTTCTCTTTTGCCTATCTCCCTCTCTTTGTTAGAAGGCACAAGTCGACGTGGTCCTTGCTGCACCCCGACTCTCTCCCTTGGCTCCCTCCCAGTTCCCAACTGCTCATGGAGCAGCATCGTCCATCTGAAGGTTTCCTCCTACACGAATTACTAAGCATGCCTGCAAACACAGTAGGCTTTAAATCAACAGCTGCAATCGATTTATACACAGTGTTTCTCAGTAATAAGGGAGACACACGGGTGAATGAAATAGAAATTGGATGTTTAGAATCAAGGACACAAGATGTTTAAAAGCTGGCCTCACAGGAAATCTTCCCTAACATACATTCCTGGCTAGAAAGGGATTAGTAATAATCAGCCTCTGAAACCATGGCAATTCACATCTGCTGAGTCTGAGCATCGCATCTTGCTTACTCTTTTCCTCCTGTGCTCCCAAATCCTGGACCTGTTCCACAGCCCTGAAATCAGTATCTTTCATGGCCCTGGTGTTTTTGATGGAAGCTTGATCTGAGACACTTCTGGTTGCTGCCTACATATAGTCACTCCAGAGGGTTAATGTGGTTTCATTTTCATGGGAAAGCATAGTTAATACGGCCATACAATACCTTGTTACTACATCAGCCTCAGAGTTTTGAGCTTCTTGAGAGAAAGACAGACCGAATTTCAAGCCCAGATCCTAGGTGTTTGTTCCACCTTGATTCCCAGCATGTTTAAACCTCCAAGTCTGTCCCTGTCACCAGCAACGTTAGAGCAAACCAGGCTGGAGTTTTTGTGGGGACGGGATTGCAAGTCACTGCCGAGATGTGGTTTGGGCGCTGCTATTACTTGCACCTCAGCTCTCGGCTGCCCCAGCTCAGGCAAGCCCCGGGGCCTGGCTCCAGAGATGGTCCTCCTCTCCTCCATGGGAAACACCCCTGAGAGCCAGAGGGTGCTCCTGCCTCCCCACTGTGGGACACCCTCTTCTCCGCTCTCCTCCCTCCTCTGTTAAATACAGAAAAAGGTGTGCTGCTAAGTTCAGTATGGTAACGTGCTGAGTTTGTTTGTCTCTGACCATATCCCTTAACGTTTCACATTTATGGCACGATTTGCCTTCGCTGTGCTTTGAAATCAGCCAGTACTTCCAAAGTAAAAGGTCAGTCGGCAGGAGCCAGCGCCTGATTTAGCAGAGCTGCGATAGCCACACCTCTGCTGCTGGGAACACCGTCCTCCGCACCGAGCAGGCCTCAGCCGGCTTCTGGCGCCACTGGAGCGGCCGCTGCTGCCGAGGCACCGTCCCACCGGCACGGACAAAGCACAAAATAAACGTCCTCTTCTCAGCTCTCCTTGCAGGCTGTGTCGCGTACTGTCGCAGAGTTTTGTTTACCTTTTTTAAACAGAGTGCTTCCCCTTCCTTCTCATGGGAATTTCTTTCTCCTTCCCTTCTTGCAGCTTGAACTTCTAGAGGGTTTACAAACTGGTCTATATTTAGCTCTTTGCCTCCCCATGTATCCAGCAGAAGGACACATGGCACCTGCTCTGCAGCCAGGAGCTATTTTAAGCACTTCTAAAACGGGTAATGGTATCTAGCACTTTACGCTTAAAATTCACATACACACACAAACAAATTCTCTAAAACAAAGTGTTCCATATAATTACACCAGCCAGCATATGCTGATAGAATCTGAATTTTTACCTCAACGTAACACCAGATTGAACTACAGTAACGCCTCAAAGCAGCAAACATTAAACTCGGGAACGGCCCATGCTACTGTAGCTCCAATTACCCTCCAGAAAAATACAAGTGCCTTGCTATAGCCTAGACACTGTGCTATGTATTACTTCAGGAAGCAGTGATAAAATCAGCTTTATCAACTACATGCTCCATTCAAATAGCTTTATGATTTACACACAATTTTCTAGTACAAAACTGAACAAAAATTTGGAGGCTTCGTGACAGGTTACCATACAGGCACAGAAAAAAACAGACTCAGAGATTTAAGTCCCCTGCTTCACTTCTCATGGGGCACCTGAGTCTTGATCTCTTACTGTTGTAACAAACCAGCCACGGCCCCTAGTCTCACTTAAAGGCAAGCTCTACCAAAGTCAGCTTAAATTTTTTTGATCACTCTTTAGAGAAGCTTTTCTTACTTTCACCAACAGCCTTAGATACTTGCCTGCTTTCCTTACACATCACATTGTGTCCAGGCTTTTAAGGCTATTCCTAGAAAATGTGGGCTGACAGTCCCAAAGGCAAGTACTTAGATTAAAGCCCTTGCGCCATGCCACCAAGAACTGACAGCAAGGAACCTGTTCATCAGACTTACCGGAGCAAAGAGAAGAGCTGAGCAGAGAAAAAAGTCAGGCAGAAAGCTCAGACAAGGGCACGCCAGCAACAGGACACTGGTACTGTAATCCTGCCACTGAGGGAAGAGGGACGGGGAGACCAAGCGAGGGGGGAAGGACAGAATGACACAGCAGGAGCAAACACTGCGGGGACTGAATGCACGCTTTGCAGGGGAGCGGCTCTGATAGGCGAGCAGGGCGGCTGCCTGCCTGCTGGCAGCGTAAGCCAGCTATGATGGCTATTCCCTGCTCCGACAGAGACAGTGTGAAAGATGAGAGACTCGGGCCCTCAGAAAGAGAAAATAAAGGAAGGATTCATACACAGCTGCTACCCTTCAAAATTAAGTCTTAATCCTTCAGTGACTTGACATGTTGTGCTGGGTGAAATTTGTATTGACTACGGATTGGTCAAACTTGGTTTCATTGTTCTGTCTGTACGAGAAAGACTGGGATGGCTTTCCATAATGTGAACTCCCAGCTGTGACTGCCCTTTGCACCTGGGATTTGGGCAGTATTTGTTAAAAAACAGACTGATTCTTAATTGTAGACTCACTGGCTGGAAGGGACCACAGGAGGTCTTTAGTTCAAACTCTTGCTCAAAGCAAGCTCAACTGTGACCTCAGACCAGGTCTCTCAGGGCTTTATATTAGTCTTAAAAACATCCAAAGACTGCATGACCTCCCTGGGAAGCCTGTTCTCCTGCCTGACTGTCCTTGTAGTGGAAAAGTTTCTCCTTATATATAGCCTGAACTTCCCTTGTTTCAGCTTGTGCCCATTACCTCTTGTCCTCCCACTTACACCCCTATGAAGAACCTGTCTTCTAGATAATCTCCTCGTAGGTACTGTGGGGCTGTAGTTAGGGGCCCCCAAATCTGTCTTTTCTCCAGATTGAACACCCCACTTGCCCCAACCTCTCCTCATGGTGCGGCGGGCGGCAAGGAAGGCACAGACTCTGAGATCGAGGATGCAAGGGCCTGAAGCCGAAAGGCCTAAGGCTTTTTATTGTTATGCTACTACCCTATTTAACTGCCACAATACAAGAGCCAGACTAGGCAGTTCAAGATAACATCAACATTCACACACTAAGCACTCATCACCCATTCTGGGAAGAGCCAGTGTTCTGGACTCAAAACATCAACAACCATTCCTTGTTTTCAGCTCTGTGTTCAGAACTGACCTTCCACACATGTTTACTTCTTTCATGCCTCAAAAAGCCCTGTGAACTGGTCTCGGCTCTTTTATCTTAGAAGCAAGCAAAAACTATTCTCAGTGCAGTGTTCCCAAGCAAATCTTATGCTCCCCAAGTAAAGCACAGCTGTTTGCAGACTGAGGGTCTTCCACATTTCCCCCTTTTTTGTTTATTTGATGACAAGGGTGGTCATGATGTGGGCTTCGGCTTTTCAGAGTCCTCTGATTGCAGACCAGGTCTCTGAAGCAGCACTTGGGGCAAAGGCACACAAGCAGGGACGCAGGCACCGCGGAGTTCAGTTCCTGCTAGAGAGAAAGTGAAAGAGATTCCGGGCCTGCTGCCTTCGCCTGTATATTAGGGATTTCTGCCAGGCGGCATTTTTCCACTGTGCTTTGATCTTTCTCACAGCAGGGCAGGAATCTCAGGCATAAACAATTAGGTGCCCTTGAGTCTTATCACAGGCCTATGTTATCTGAATGAAGATGCTCTACTTGTCCAGCACACAAGACTAAATAACAGTTAGTAGTATGATATATGTGTTTTTTGACACCCCAGGTGCAAGTCACTTGAGCGTGTTTACAATCCTCCTCGCCCATCTTCCGTTATATTCCCACATTCTACCCCCTCGCTCAAGAGACTGCTTCTCCTGGGGAGTGCAAAGCTGGACGTGCACATTTGGCTTGCGGGGTGTAGAGCAGAGCAATATACAGAGACATGCAATAAATACATATAGAAAAAGGAATAAACATAGATATCTCTACAATAATGCTGTAGCATCACTAATTACAAAGAAGGGCCAAAGATAAACAAGACTGTGAACAACATCCCTGTAGTGTCCAAATTTACTTGATTCACACGCTCTAGAAGAGATAACTGCTGTGAGAATCAAAACAGTATCTTCTCCTCAGAGCCACCTGCATGTGTCAACAGAAAGGCCTTAACCACGCTTGCGTGGAAGCGAAGTCACACAGCAGACAGTACAACTATGGGGGGACCACGACCACCAGAGACCACCCAAGACCTCTCGCAGCATGCTACTTGCGTGCTCATCCGGTCATTTCAGCATTCCCCAAGTAATGCCCGGTGTCGGGTTGACTGTTCTACGTCACTTGCGTGGTCCCTGTGCTTTCAGCGTCTGCATTTCTGATACCGGGTTCTGGTTGTGGTTTCTCCAGCTCATGGTATGGCTTCACGCATCTCGCAGGTAGCCAACGAGGACCTGTTGGGAGTAAAACACAAGCATATCCCCTCCCCCATGTCAACAATTCTACTGGTCCACGCCAATCAGTTGGGCCTGGCAGATCTTTATACCAAACCTTAGGATTTTGTGTAAAGGGAACTTTACCCTGAAAATGTCGTTCCACTGCCGTGGTATCTAATCGAGAAGATGACCGATTTAGAAAATTTAAAGTGAACACAGCCATATCTAATTGTTCTTGAGGAGCTGTGGCTACACTCCCCCTTTTTTGTTTTTGCAACATGTGTTTCAAGTTTTGATGTGTCCGTTCAATTATGGCTTGTCCGGTGGGGGTGTGCGGGATACCTGTAACGTGAGACACACCCCACTGTTGTAGGAATAAGGCCGCTGCTTGAGATACATAGGCGGGTCCATTGTCTGTTTTTATTTGTTTAGGGAGGCCCATAAGTGCAAAGCACCTTGTCCAATGTTTCTTAACATCCTGAGTCCGTTCCCCTGTAGCTGCAGAAGCAACAACATAACCAGAAAAGGTATCCACAGTAACATGAACATACTTTTGCCTGCCAAAAGGTGGATAATGTGTAACATCTGTTTGCCAAATTTCATTAGCCTTCAGTCCCCTGACATTTACACCATCATGATAAGTTGCAGTATTATATAGTTGACAATCGTTACATGCCCGAATAATATCACGAGCCTGCGTTTTTGTGAGAGCAAATTCTTTCTGTAAACTGCGAGCATTTTGATGGAAAAAGGAGTGAGATAATTGTGCATGTTGAAATCGTTGAGTAAGGGAGGATGATGTCATGGGCAAAACAGTGTACTTATCAGCTACTGCATTCCCTTCTACCAGAGGTCCTGGCAAGCGAGTGTGAGACCTAATATGAACAATAAAGCAAGGATGCTGTCGTTGCTGAAGCAGAGTTGCAATAGCAAGGAAAAGTTTATACAGCTCTTTATTGCTAATTTCTTTGATAAATGCAGCTTCTAAGTGGTTAATAGCGCCAACAGCATATAGTGAATCTGATACAATATTAATAGGTTCGCTTGCAAACAATGTCAGAGCTAAATGTATTGCAGACAATTCAACAATCTGAGTGGACGCTTCCACAGTAACTGATGTGTGTTGCCATTGTGCCTTTTCTTTCCAGGCCACTACGGCCTTCTTTGTTTTACCTGAGCTGTCTGTAAAAACCGTTTTTGCATTTGGTATAGGGTGAGGCACCATCACTCTCTGTGGCTGTAAACAGAGGGAAGGTAAGGCTTGCAAGATTTTATTCCGTGGCAAAGTAAAATGGATATCATTCAAATAATCAGCCAGAGCAGCCTGAAATTCAAGGCTGTCCCTCATCAGAGTAATGTGCGTTTCCTTATGAAAGGGTAGGTAAATAATGTCAGGGTCTCGACCTGTCAGCTGCTGTATCCTGAACCGTCCTTTCTGAATCACCATAATGACCATCTCCAAAGGAGTCGTAATTGTTTTTGTAAAGGTGTGTGATAAGAAAATCCATTCCAGGGTAACTAATTGCTGTGATTCTGTCAATTGAGCAAATAGCCCATAAGGCTGGAATTTCGTGTGAATCACAAAAAATAGAAGAGGCAAGTGTAAGATTATACGTCCTGCTTGGGAAGTTGTAAGTTTTTGAATTACCAATGCCAATTCCTGTTTTGCTTTGTCAGAAAGGATTCGAGGCGAAGTTAAATCTGAATCCCCCTTCAAGGTGTTAAACAGGGTACTTAACTGTTCAGTAGAAATACCCAGCACAGGACGAATCCAATTAATTGTCCCTAGTAGTTGCTGCAAATCATTTAATATAGAGATATTATTTACCAAACGAAGTTGTTGTGGCCGTAAGGTTCTGGTAAACAGTACCCATCCCAAATACTTCCAGGGCGGTTCTGTTTGTATTTTTTCTGGGGAAATATGAAGCCCAAATTGTTGTAAGGAGTCTTTTAGATGATTTACAGTTTTCATCAGTTCTGTCTGTGTCAAAGCTGCAATGAGAATGTCATCCATATAATGGTAAATAAGAGACTGTTTAAAAATACTTCGAGTCGGCTCTATTGCAGCAGAGACCACTAACTGACAAATTGTGGGACTGTTCATCATGCCCTGTGGGAGAACCTTCCTTTCTGCTCATCTTTTTTCTTTACTGTCGGCTTTGGGCAGTTCTTTATAATATGCCCCATTTGATTACACTCAATACATTTCATTTCTGCTCGTCCCACAACGAGTTGCTGAGCCAAGGCACTTGCAAGTAAAGTAGCTTTATGCTCTTCAGAACCCACATTCTGACAGGCTTTAATAAATTCTGCTATACTTTTGTAAGAGTTTTTTAGAGGGCCCAAAATTCTTTGACAATCTGCATTTGCATTTTCATAAGCCAATTGTAATAACAGCGTTTCTACTGTATTTTCATCATCAATCTGCCTGCTCAGTGCTGTTTGTAAACGATCAATAAATGTAACATAGGGTTCTTGAGCTCCTTGCCTGACTGCCGCAAAAGAGGGCTGGCGTTTCCCTGCCTCCGGAATGCGTTTCAGGCACTTTAAAGCCAGTGCAGAGATCTGTTGTAAACGCTGCCGAGGTAACCGTGCCTGTACCTCTGGTGTCTCATACTGATTAACTCCCAAATATTCTTGCCTATTTTCCAAAGTGTCTGCAGAAACAGCCTCCTGGTACTCTGCCAGCCACACTGAATATTGTGCAGGTGTTAAAATCATCCGTAAAAGTGACTTCCAATCATGTGGTGTCATAGTATAGGATTCCCCAATGACTGTTACTAAATTTGAAGTATAGTTACTGTGCAAACCATAGTCTCTCACCACGGCCCGTACTTCCTTAATCATTTCATAACTAAGGTAGTGATACTCAGGAGAATGATTTGGACGATAGATTACCAGCATCGCCGTCAGCGTGGCAAAATCTCCTTTACGAGCAGCTTCCTCTCTACAATTTTCTGCCAGCGTTTTGTATTTCGTTACATGAGACTCTGATGCCTTTTCAGCAAAGCCAATAGGTGGCTCGGCAGACGCAGGATACGGAGGAGCTGTTGGTGTTAATTGTGCTCCGTCCGTAGCCGCTGCCGCTGCTGCTGCCGGCTGCGAGACCCCCCGCACCGAAGGGACGGCCGCAGCCGTTTCTTTTACCGATGTTAATGGTGGGTATAAATTGGACTGTATGTCTGGATCTGTGAAATCAAGATCGTAAGGATCGTCTGATTCTCCGGAGACTGTTTCATATACAGGCTCCTGTTGCTCCGTCACATCCACTAAGGTGTTAATAGGAGTGGATGCCAGAGATTGCAAATACTCCTCTGCAGGCTGGAGTGCAGAGAGTGCTGTAAAAACAACCCTCCACGTTGCTTCTAAATCCTTTAGAATATCAGACTGCAACGCGTTCCGTTTTTGTATTTCTACTCCCACTTTCGCCCAAATCTTTGCATCGTAAGTCCCTGATACAGGGAACCAGGTACAGTTGTCTTTGATCCATACTAATAACTGCACCAATTTCGCTAATTGGACCTTATAGCCCTGTTCGCGTAATATACGCTGTAATACCTCAGTGTAGAGCTTATGCTCTTGGGAACTAGCCTGTCCCATGTTTATTGCGATCGCGGAACTCACTGATTCTGGGGACTCTCCGGTCCTGGGGACTCTCCGGTCCTGGGGATTCTCCGATCCTGGGGATTCTCCGATCCTGGGGATTCTCTGATCCTGGGGACTCTCCGGTCCTGGGGACTCACTCTCCGGTCCTGGGGACTCTCCGGTCCTGGGGATTCTCTGATCCTGGGGACTCTCCGGTCCTGGGGATTCTCTGATCCTGGGGACTCTCCGGTCCTGGGGACTCTCCGGTCCTGGGGACTCACTCTCCGGTCCTGGGGATTCTCCGATCCTGGGGACTCTCCGGTCCTGGGGATTCTCTGATCCTGGGGATTCTCCGATCCTGGGGACTCTCAGGTCCTGGGGACTCTCCAGTCCTGGCGCGCGCTAGCCCCTGACAATCCTTCAATCAGAGTCGCCGCCGCTTCTTCGTTAACCTTCAACCTTGTTCAGGCGCCATTTGCGGCGGGCGGCAAGGAAGGCACAGACTCTGAGATCGAGGATGCAAGGGCCTGAAGCCGAAAGGCCTAAGGCTTTTTATTGTTATGCTACTACCCTATTTAACTGCCACAATACAAGAGCCAGACTAGGCAGTTCAAGATAACATCAACATTCACACACTAAGCACTCATCACCCATTCTGGGAAGAGCCAGTGTTCTGGACTCAAAACATCAACAACCATTCCTTGTTTTCAGCTCTGTGTTCAGAACTGACCTTCCACACATGTTTACTTCTTTCATGCCTCAAAAAGCCCTGTGAACTGGTCTCGGCTCTTTTATCTTAGAAGCAAGCAAAAACTATTCTCAGTGCAGTGTTCCCAAGCAAATCTTATGCTCCCCAAGTAAAGCACAGCTGTTTGCAGACTGAGGGTCTTCCACATCATGGGACAAGTGCTTCAGCCCCAGCCACCGTGGTGCCCCTCCAGTGAATTGGCCAGGTGCTCCCACGGGGGCAGCAAAGCTAACGGAGATGGCTGGTATAGCAGTTCCCCTGATCCCAGTAGCTCCCAAGCAAAAGTTGTTGTTGCTGCCAAGGTAACCTTCCTGACCTCCTTTCTGCATGTTACTATGCTGGCTTATATTTGCCCAAAGTTGTTTATAGAAACAAGAAGAGCACCCCCCAGGGAGCTCAGCTGCATGCTGTTTATCCAGTGACCAGCATCTCCCACTGCTGTGACCTATAGGCCACTCAGGTGGCATCTTGAGATGCCAGATGGCCTAAGGACCACCTGCTGATAACTCCCTAGAGAGAGATGTAGGTCAGTTTAATGCACAAATAAACAAACAACTGTGATGCAATAAGCTGGTACTGGAAGTGGCAGCTAGTGCTATGAGAAGAGATACGGGACTTTGGCTCCAGTGAAAAATAAGAAGGCTCAGAACAACAATAGGAGGAAAACCACATGTATACTACAATGATTTGGAGTAAGCCTCCAAACCAAACTGTTGTTGCATGGCACTAGAGGATCCAGAAATGTTTTGCACCTAATTTACGATGGATATAAGAGAAAACAGTACTGGGCAGCTCAGTATCAAGAAGTACTGGCTCAGAAATAGTCCATATGTTAGCAGCATCCCAGACTTTCACTGGAGAGGACTAAAGGTCCTGCTATATTTGTGGAGATAGTGTCTGTGGAGCAGAAAGAACATATTTGTGGTGGTTTCTCATTAATCTTATTTATCTACTTGGAAAAGGCAGCTCTTATTATCTGGGGATGTGTGGGCATCGTGGCTTAAGGAAAAATCAGTTCTACGAATCTTCTTCAGACACTGGTGGTGGCTCGGTAGTGCTCCTAAGGAAGTCACAGATTTAAGGATAATGAAAGGGAGCTTGCAAGGTCGGGAGCTTCTGCTGCAAGTCTTTTGGAGTGAGTTGGAAACCGGCTGGACGTGTTTTGAGAGAAGATAAAGCTCTGGGGTTGTTTGTGACAGGGCAGCGTGAGTGAGCAGAATACCAGTGAAGATAAAACTGTTTGTGTGGGCTCCCCAGGCTCCTCCTGTTTTGACTGGAGAATTCTCCTGTTCCAGTCCCCTGTTCATTTTTCATTTGAAATAAAATCGGTTCCAGGGTTTCTGAGATCAAAATGCAACAGCTGAACTGCAGAAAGTTACTCTGGCATATCCTTTCTCCTTGGCAAACACAAGGCAAGACATGTTCAGCTTCGCCCTCACTGGGGTTAAAGCTATTACGTGTTAGCTCATTTTTGCAACAGCCTGACAGCATGCACACAGACCCTTATTGCAGCTCAAATGACATGTGAGGATCCACTGGGCAGTGGGAACTTGGTCATGTCCTTGAGACATCAGAGCATACTGATAACAAGAAATTAGTTATAAAAATTAGCTACAAGAAATCCAAAGCTACATGTGCTGAATTGTTCCTAAATATGCAAGAAAAGAAAACAGTCTCTGGTACAGTCAGGGAACGGAAAGCGGCAGATAAAATTGGTGTTCCTGAGTATGTGGGGGGTATGTGTGTGTAGCTCCAGAAGATTAAAAGGGATCTGCTGGATTTTGGCCTGTGAATTGAAACAATGACCTTAAGAATGGAATGGGAAATGCAGACTGAGAAATTCAAGGAGTGTGTTGAAACTGTCACACAGTCCATTTACATGCTGAGGACGACCAACCAGCTGGTGTTCTGACTCTGCATGCTGGCATGGCTGCATCTGGCGAGCTGGGGAGAGAGATGGATGAAAATCCTCTCTGTGAAACCTGCACTGTTTTCGAGGTTTCTGCTTTTGCAATGCTTTGGGCATTTCATGTCCCCTTTTAGGGGAAGAGAAAGAAAAGCTTTCTCTAATCTACAAGAAAGAGGAGAAATGTACCTTCCCCCTATTAAAGCTAGACCACTCATTGAGAATTTGCTGTAACAAGGCTGAATTTCTTCTTCAGTTGTGTTCAGTTGTGAGCTGGATTGCATATCCATTACCCTACACCTTCTTTGGTGCACAGTGGCATTTCCACTGATGTCATTAATAGCGTTACACAGAGATTGCTTGTCTTGCAGCCTGTTTCTGGATTAAACATAATCATCATCAGTGTAAACCTACTGAAGAAACAAGCTTCCCAGGGGAAAATGAATCTAATACGTAAAATTCTATCTATATTTATAATTTGCTCTATATGATATCCAATGCATTCAGCCTTACCAAATGGAAGGACAAGTTCATAATTAAGTCAATGCTGTTGAAGCTTTTGGGTTTTCTTCCTATCTTTTTCTGACATACCTTTTCTCTTTTTTCCCCAGGCCATTTTCCTCAACTGCAACATTCAGCTCTCACCTGCTGATGCTCTGCTCCCTCCCTCCAGTACTAATGTCATTGGCATTGAAACAGTTACTTTTGGGGGCTTTATGTATTCTTTTTGCATGCCATGGAAAGGTTTAGGTGAAAGACGATGGTTCAAGTTTAGAGTCTCCCTTTCAAATGCTCAAGAACTTTAAAAAATGCCAACTCTGTCTGAAGGCAGTACTGTGTCGGTTAAAACCACTTAAAAAAGTTTTGAGGGTTTCTTTTTCGCCACGAGCAATGGCAAGCCTTTATTTCTTCTTCCACCTAAATGAAAGCTTAATTTCTTCAGAAGCCCTAATATCCCCTGGAAGCCACACAGACTGATTCAGCCTGCAGGCCAGTCTCTTGGCAGAAGGTGAAGAGGCTGGGGAGGGTCTCCTGCCTTCTACACTGGCCAGAAGAGAGCTGTCTGCACCCCTCTGCAAACTGTAGCTGCTCTGCTCCTTGAGACCCTACTTGCCAGCAGCACAAGAATATCTGGAGGCAATGCCCAGTCACGTCATACACGGAGATGCAAACTGCAGTGGACTGCCGCTTCAGTGCCAGATCTGTATCAGTGAGAGCATCATTTTTGGATTCTAGCAAGAAAACCCCGCTAAGAACCTGGAGGAGTCCTTCACAGCTTTCCCACTGAACAGTTTTTGGTTTATTCTTGGGAAGACACAAGTCTTTCAAATTATATTGTACCTGGGCAGAACTAATTCCTGTAACACCACTATTTCAGTTAATTATATTGGAAATAAAATTGATCCATTCCATTTAAATAGTACCGTAATATACTTATGCCATTACATAATTATAAAATATACTTATAACATGATAATATATAGTTACAAGCAGGCATGTAAGATATATAATGAAAGTATAGCGTGTATGAAGAATTTAGCAATGACTATAACATAAAATGTATAATTAGTATTTAGAAAGAGCCCTCATAAGGGTCACAGAAGCATGGTGATGTGTGAGGAGCGGTCTAGAAATCAGAAGCTTGCTGAGTCAGGCAGTGTTTCCCTGCAGTGAGTAGCCACAACCAAACCAGTGTTGGGAGAGTCCTATGAGGTTCCAGTGCAAAGTCTGTCAAGACCGATCTCCACTGGGTTTAATTTACTTCTATAGAAATGTTGTAAACATCCGGACCAATCAGACATTTTGCACGGTGACCTCTTGGGAATCATTTCTCTCTTGCTTAGCCCTGTGTCAATGAAAAAAAAAAAAAAAAGGAAAAAATAACATATTTGCATTTATTTGCATACACAAAGCAGGTGTTCCACACTGCATCAATTTTCTACATATTTCCTAGTTCCAGATCAATCTCAAAAGGATTGGGAGGTTATGATTTGCCTTCTAATAAGATTTTATGGCCTGGAGGGTTTGTCATATACCTAAGGCTTGCCAGGCTTTTTCTTCTACAGCTCAAAGATCCTGGCTACAAATGGCAGTTAATAACACAGCCAAATTAGCTGACACAGAAAATCCCAGTAGGCAACAGACTTAACTATTTTAAGCAAATAATTTAATTCTTAATCTACATCAGTAAGAATATAATTTCTGAAATTTAGCAAGGAAACCACTCTTAAGAATCTGGAGGAATTCCCCATGGTTTGCTACTGAACAGTTTTTGATTTATTCTTGGAAAGATTCAAGTCTTTTGAAACCATAAGAGCAAGCAAAATCAATTATCAGAGTTTCAATTTTCTCCGGGCAATTTCCACTGCTTTAGCTTGCCCAAGAGAGACACTCTCCATAAATACATTATGCTATGTGCTATTTGAAGAATTTGGCAAAGTGGAGAATAGCTTCACTTGAAAATTCACACATAAGGTAAAAGAATCCCTTAGGTGAGGCATGCAGTCACATCTGAACGCATCTCTGCAGTTTGGAAACAACTCTTCTCCAATATATACAGGTAATTTATTGGGAAGGAGAAGAGCAGTATTAGCTGTTTCCAGTTATTCTGGTAGTGCAGTGAAGTTACTGCTGATTTATACCATTTTAAGCTAACATGAAATCTAGTATGAAACTTCAAAAAGGTACTGAATCCTGAAGCTGCCTAATTTTAATCTAATTTAATTTTAAAATGATGCCACTCTAGCTGGAAATGACCTTCTATCAAAAGACCGTGGGAACATAGTTTGGCCAAGTCAACTGTCAACCCTGGACATTTTGTGAACCTGACAGGGGAACTCTCTGGGCCCAATTCAGATGTAATCATGCTGTAAATCACAAATCAGGTGTAATTTGGAAGTCTTTTAAATGCCAATGGTACACTGCTCAAGGGTGAGCTGTAGAGAAGAAATTATCTATTCCGGTAAGGTAATGTACACTGACTTGCTTTGTATGAGGTAGCTTTTTGTCTTTCCCTCCCTTTTCTAGCCCCTTCCATTTGCTAGTAATGTTCACTTGCATTAGTTTCATTATCAATATGCAACATTTTTTTTTAGATTGCTGCTAGAGCTGGCTTGTAAAAATTAGAAATGGAAAAGACTTATTAAAGGCTCAGTCCTGCAGCTGTTCCGTATGTGGAACTGCCATTCATTTCCCAAGCAGCACCTGGTGGTGAGCAGCACAGAGAATAAAGCAAATTAGAAACGGAAGGTTAGCACTCTCAGCTGTATGGGCTGTACATGGGTGGTAAAGCATCTTGTAACTGGAGCCAAACATCTTTCTCTGGGAAGGACAAGGTCCAAATTCTGCTGACAATCATAAGGAAGCTGAGGGGAGTGGGGGCCGGAGCAACACTGAGGTTATGACTAACCTGTCTAAGACTATGGGAGGGAAGAATAGGGACTGACACAATGGGAATGACACAGATTGAGATAACACTTAAACAACACTTGGAAACGAGGGGAACATTTGTGCTGAAAGATAAAGATGTGTAGAAAGAAAAGGGAAAACAACATACATAGTAATGGTGAAATAAGTCTTAATGAGAACCTTATTTTATAGGATAATGACAGGGTGGCTGATTAACTTAGTTCAGAAGGAACCCTGAGGTGATCTGCAGAGCTGGCAGCACTACTGTGTGATGTATAAAACTGCTGCTGATGTAAACACCAATGACCTATTTTAAGACGTGTGTAAAGAGAATCACTACATGGAAAACAAAAAAGGATGCAAAAGGTATATTGGCATTAACAAATCAAAACTGTGAAACAGTGCTAATTAGATTTTTTCTAGCTGTTTAGGCAGAATCATCTAGACAGGTGTTATTAAACTTAACAACGTTTGGGGGACTAAATGAGTAAGGAAGGAAATAAAGCCCAAGAGTTGAAAGGATGAATACAGATCAGGTGAAAATTACTTTCATATTTTACTGAGCTGAAAGACAAATATGAGAGGTAGTACCAGTGTCACCAATTTGTTAGAATATAGTAAATCTTCATTTTGTGTACATAAAAAGCCTATGTAAGTGATATTTATTGGGAAAGGCAAATTGGTCTCTAATTTAGATCCTGGACTTTAATGGAAGTATACAGATGGATATATGCATAATATTTAT
Source organism: Nyctibius grandis (assembly GCF_013368605.1). NCBI lineage: Eukaryota > Metazoa > Chordata > Aves > Nyctibiiformes > Nyctibiidae > Nyctibius > Nyctibius grandis. The sequence continues at coordinate 63,896,531 of NC_090658.1, read as the reverse complement.
ATTATGCATATACCACACCTCTTCAGGCATGTCTTCAAAACTCTACTACTATGAATTTTAAAAGTTTTTTACTCTAATGGCACTCTAAAAGAGAGGATGGGTTAGATCTCAGTGCTTCTTGATAGCCTCAGAGCAGTTATGTAATTTGGAGACTCCCAAACCAGTTGGAATATGAGGAACTGCTGAATCATGGAAAAATCAACTATTTAGAACCCCCCTTGGAATCAGAGAGAACAATTCTAGTTCACTCAGATACTCTGAAATCATCAACAGCCAATCTGTAATATTGTCTGTGTCCCTAAAGCATTGGAAGACACATCACTAGTTACTGTCTACCTTGTTAATTTGTTTTTCTTCAGCTATTAGTTATTTTCTGAGCCTAAAATGTATTTTACTACAAATAATGGTTATCTGGAGTTAAACTATTTAAATCAAAGTTTTAGAATTAAAGATGTAAAGAAAATTCTGTGGCAGTGATTTCCAGTTGTGTAGTAGCTTGCATGCAAGGATCTAATATAATCTATTAAGCAAGTTCAACATCAAGTAGCAATGAACTGCAGAAAGCACACTGTACTCATTATTTGAAAGGGTAAACTGAGACAAAAAGTGTTACATGTTAATACACAATAATGCCTTACCCAAGGTCATGCAGATGGGAACAAGATGTGCTCAGATTCTCTTCTACTTTAATTGTGGCATGCCTGCTTTATACATGAGGACTGGAGTTGCATACTTAGAGTGAAGGGGAGGTCCACCTCACAAAAATGTTCAGTGTCTTTATGTACTTTTTGTGCCTCCGCTTTCTGCAAAGGGTTTACATCAGTTGTGAAATTCACAGGCTCGATCTAGCCAGCTTGAATAAAGATGGTCTAAAAACTGCTCTGCTTTGCACAAAGGAGGGCTAAGTTAGGTAAATTATAGGACTGGAGGGCCTAAATGTTAGCCAATATAAAGTAATCTTCCCTACACAAAGGAACTTTACTTCACATGACTACAGAAAATCGAAATTCTGATTTTCATTAAATTCATGACACCTGCGTGATCTCTGAGCCATTTCAGGGGTTGTGACTATGACAACCCACACATGACAATGTAAATAAAATTCTGGGGCTGTCATATTGTCATTCTAATGACTAATAAATACTACCTGTTCTCAGTTTGTTTTCTTTTTTTTCTCATAATTTGGTCTCCCACCTGCCTTCCCTGTCTTATAAGATAGTCAGTGGGTAAGTGCCCCAGGACCACCTTTCTGTTGCATGCTTGTGCTCTCCTGGCACAGCAGGCTCTTGCTCTCTGGTTGCACCTCCAGGCTTTGTAGTATCAGTTTCTGTGCCGTAATCTTTTCTCACTAGCAGATCACCCAGCAGAGCAGGCAGGAAAGATAGTTGTTATTTGTAAGACTGGGGACTGTTTCACCAACCAGAGAACGGGAAAAAGAAAATCTGTCTTTAGTCCTATTCTTCTTTCTCATTTATCTGCCAAACAATCACAAAAAGGAAAAAGCTGTTGGAGGGCACACTGGGCAGTAAGTTCCCCAGAAACCTCCTAGTGCCAGCCAACAGCAAACAAGCAGAAGATACAGTTCCTTTAAACCTGGGTTGCTCTGCCTTCTTTTTCCTTTTATGTCACCAACTAATGTTTGGTTAGTTTAGCTGGGTCCTTCTGACACTTTATCAATTTCGAAGTCCTCTTCTGTCATCCTGTCCTGTCCTAGACTGTCAGGTGTTAAGGATACCCAAAGGCCATCAATCTTCCAGGTAACCTTGATCAAAGAGTGGAAGAAGAGAGAAATGCAACATTTTGGCATGATCATCCATCTCAATAAATGCTGAGGAAATCATGAACTCAGTAACTGCTGGCACAAGCAGGTATAAGCTGGCAGCTTGCCTTTCTAAAGGCAAGTATGAAAACCCCATGATAACAATGGATGCTTTACTGGCAACCTGAATTGATTAGGACATTAAATGCTATATACATCTATTTCTTCACTGTTTTAGGAGAATAACCAGAAAGAGAAAATTGTCTATACCCCTAAGATGCGACATACATGGAAGTGAAGAACTCAGCATATGTTTACTCAGGTTTCCTTAAAAAGTAACATGCAACTTCCTCACAACAATTCCTTTCCTTTTCAGTAGTTAAAGGCCACCTGCTATCAGTGTGATGCAAAAAAATCCCCCAAAACTAACAAAGACGACATTTTCAGGTTATTTCACCTTATGATAAGGAAAAAAAGTAATCAGAAAGTCCCACTAAATCATTATTAGAACGATTATAACAGTAACAAAAAGCTAATGACAGAGGAAAATATGGATCAGAAAATACCCTAATCCATTCCTGGCCTAAACACCACATTAAGAATATACTCAAATATGTGATGTTATATTTGAATTAAGTTAATAAGGTCCTTGGATAGGCTCCTAGTCACCATAGTGATTATAAACCCTGACTTAATCCAATCTGACATTATCATCGTAACATGAGGTTTTGGAGTTACAGAGGATGGTTTATGTCTGCACCTACAGTACTGTGCTCATGCAACGCTTTAACTTGTTCAAGCAGGGACTCCTGCAACACCACTGCAGAGTCTCAAAAAGGACTTAGAAGACCTGAGGCTGATTTACACCACTGTGGTGTACCCTGGTCAAGCAATGTATAGTCCTCCTAAAAAGAATGTGTTCAGAGCACTTTTAGGCCCACTGATGCTGGTGGGGTGACTTAGGGGAAACTGAAATAATGGCGTTAGACTTAGAATATGCAATGCAGTTTTGGTATAAAGTACTGCCTGCACTCCAAAAGGGGCCCCAAGGGTATGGCTATACTGGGGTAAGCCATCAGTGAAGCCTTGATTTTTTTAATTGGGCACCACTGGCCAAGCAGTTACCTAGGTCAGAACTAGACCCAGAGTATCACTGATCTAGATTTTGGTGATGATGCTTATCTGGGAAAATCAGGTGAATAATAATCTTAATTCCTGTTACTCTTCACAATTTATAAATCAAGATCACTGCCTTTTGAAAGCTAACCATAAAAAAAACCCAACAAAATGGAGAACGGACCTCCTGAACTTGGCTTATGCACCAGGTCTTTTCTTGTTTTGCCTTATCTTCAATCAAAGCTACAAGGATACCATTCAGGGAAAAGCTGTTCTGTACAGAAAGAGCTAAAGAGATCTGAAGGAGAGGCAAAGAAGCAAAGTATTCTCCCTTTCTTCCTTAGGCCAAAATACTAACTGAGAGTTCAGCTTTGGAACTTAGAAGTGCTCTGCTTCACTGGTTTCTGTGGAGCCAGCCTCCTCTTTTAAACACAGCCCTTGCTAGTAGAGCCTGGGGGAAAAAAACACAACCAAACCCAAGTCCTCTAATAGAGGACTTCATTGCTTGCCATATTTACATGTAAAATGAACCATGTAAAAAAGACTCCTGGACTAGAAGGTCTGGACTAGAAGAACCTAAGAGTCCCTGTGCGTATTAACATGATTTTTATGATGGCATTGTGGAATTGTCGAGATGCAATTCTTGCATTAGGTAAAGGCTCTATTCCATAAGCATCCATCACTATTCACTCTGACTACCTTTCATTTGGTTAAAACTTATACGATAAATCATATTAAAAGGCTGCTCTTAACGGACTTTAAGCACTCTATGAAAGGCAGGGCTGCAGCTACACCTGGTGGACAGGCTCCCGGTACTGCAGCCTCTGTGCTCCCACGCCGGTATGTTAAATTATGTCATGTTAAATTACTCCTGCTCTGTTTCAATATATAGAGTGTGAATTGAAACTAAACCTCTCCAAGTAAGTATCAACAATTTCAACAGCTCCTTTCACAAACCTGTGTGATTATCTGTGCACTGCTGTCTTTCATGTAAACTGCTCGATTAAAAGGTCGGGCAAGAGGATCCTGTCCTGAAAGGCAACAGCTAAGAAATAGCAAAAGAAGGCACGGGACAGGACAGCAGCAGCCCTGCAGCAGGTCCCTATCTGCAAAGCCGGGGATGGGGCGAGATGCCTGTCAGAGGTTGCTCTTGTCTTTATAGGGCAAAGTCACACACAAGGTGACTTTTGACAGAGCAGCTGTCGCCCTCCCCTACCATCCCAGGGCATGGCTGCAACAAATCACCGCACTGGCTGACCGTGCATCCCAAAGCAAACATGCTACCACCTCAAACGCTTTCAATGGCTTATTTTTGCCCTGATTAAACTGAAGTGAGGACATGAGAAAGCACAGGGCCTGTGGTGCTTCCTGGCCACCGAAAGAGAATCCCACCAGACAAGGCTGAGACACTGAATTACAGGGGATTTAGAAAGCAAGAAGGTGGTTTTTAGAAGCAGGTCTGAGCACAGGCTTCAAGTCCGTGTTTTGGCTACAATGTTTTCCAGCATGGTGGCTGACTGCGAATGGGACTGCTTCCTACTCATCTTCCAGGAGTAAGGACACGGATCCGGTGTCCGTCCTCAAGAGCAGAGCACCCAGCACACAGGACCGCAGGCTTCATCGGCTCCATCCAACGGCAGCTTTGCTCACATCCACCAGAGCAAATTCAGGTTTATGTTGTCAATAATGGTTTGTGAAGAAGGTTAACACCTCATGTTTTCTCGAATTCTCCACTTCTCTGGTGTACAACGTTGTGCCCCGTCAGACATGACAAGCAAAACCAAGCTGTCCCCATCACTCCACAGATAGGCACTTGTTTATAGCTTGTGGGTTAGGGCTGACTGATTTTCAGACCTAGCCCCTAAAACTTCATCTATGATGGTCATAACTAATTTTTTTCTGCCTAGTACTTAGAAAGGCTTTATATTCATCTCCATACCTGTGTTCGAACATTGCCCTTCACCTCCTTGTCAGATCACACTAGCTTTAGTGCAGCCTGCTGATAAGCAACCCAGAAGCAACCCAAAATATAACTACATAACCCTTATAATCCTATAAGCAACCTAAAATGTAACTGTTTGGCTTCTGTACAAGGCAGATGCTTGCAGAGACTTGGTGTCATTTCCTATCATCGGAAAATCCCAGGAATCCATTCCTGCCTTCAAATACACACTTGACTTCATACAAAGTTGATGGAGGACATATAACTGTACAAGGTTTGTAGACAGAGATAATATCAAGTATTAGACCAAATAATGTAGCTGGAAGAAAACAGAAAAGACTTTGAGTAACAAGCCTTTAAATGCTTATCCCGGCAGAGAGAGAGTGAAATCTGACATTCTCTGTGTTACTTCTGTTTGAACAGCAGCAGATAAGACATTTTATGTACTTTCAGAAACTTCACCCTCTCCTGCACAGTGCACTAGCGTTAGCGAAGCAGGCTGCAGTAGAAAACTCACAGTGCAATTGTTAAGAAGCTCTTGGTCAAAAGTGCACAGAAGTAGGTGTGCCTTCAGCATCTTATTGTGATGAGCGTCTGCTAAATATTTAACTTTTGAACTTAAGAAAAGCTGTGTACTCACATTAGTAACTTCAGCCACAGTTTTAGCAGCATGACAACTCTGAAAGTTTATTTTATTTTACTTTATTGCTAATAAGATAGGGAATATGTTGTCAAAGGAACACGCCAATAGACAGAGATAACAAAATGGTCTGGTGAAAGAAAAAGGTGAGAAAACACTGGTGGTCAGCACTTTAAGAAGCCTGATAAGCTGAAAAATCTTTTGCTTATTTTTAATATGCTAAGTATGTCTCTTTCAAAATCTGTTTCCAGCTTGTGATCAAATTGCCCCTCTGTAATTTTTTAGGAGGGGGAAGGGCACAGCAGATGGAGAGGGACAGTAATACCTGATCCATCTCTATTAAAAACCTGGTGTTGCAAATTTCTTCTTAAAATGAGGCAAAGAGAATAACAGAGAACCTACCACAACAGCGGCTCTTCTGTTCAGTCATTTGATGTATCTCATTATTCTTGCAGTTACAGAGACTCAGCTTTATCTTGTGTGTGAGCACAATAGTGGCACCATATTGAAACGTGTAAATATATTTTTGGAAACTATGTAAAACACCTCCTCTGTACTGACAAAATGATGCACTTAGAATACATGAAACCCTGAGAAAATGCTGCTGCCTTCGGTTCCAAATTCCTTTGATTCCTCATCTTAGTTTTATTGCACTTGCAGTGTTATCTGACAAATATATTTGCCTGACTTTTTAAAAAATACATTGTCTTTTCGTTTAAGCAGCTCCTGTCAATGTTACTTAGTCCTTGTTCACACTGCTATCCCTTTGAGTGATGATACAGAAATAGATCAGGTTAAGGTCGGTGTGTGTAGCCCAGATCTGTAACATTGGCATTTCTTATTCCTGTCTGCGGTAGCCCTGCAGCGAGTGTTTTGGAGGAAATGAAGGCTTCAAAAATGATAGCTGTAGGGTCAGGGACAAGAACTGCTTTTTCTGACTTCATTTCCCTCCTTCCATGCCTGTGCCCACCCCGTTTTTGCTGAGATTTCTAACGAGGGGGTATTCGTCCCTTGGGTACCAGCTCACACGTTAAGCCCTGCTGTGCCGCACAGCCAGGAGGGAGCAGAGGCAGAGGGCAGGAGGAACAGGATGGCTCCTGTAGCAAGATGTTGATGCAGAAGCAACACATGCCCTGAAGAAGTATTACGACGTGGCTCCACAGACACATGTCATAGGCTTTGGCCAAACACCAATGATCCGCAGGGCTTCATACCCAACTTCTCCAGCAGATCTGGAGTGTGGAAAAAGAAAATAAAAAAAGAAACAAGTGAAAGGAACTCTGCAAATCCAAATGTTGGAATTTTCCAATCCCCCTAGCAAGACAAGATACGCAGGGGATAATCCTCGTTTATATAACTTTTTATTTTTTTTTAAAAATAAAACCTGAGACCAACAGGCATGTTTTCACAGGGTTTGTTTGCTTCTTCTCTAAACCCACGCCGAGGAACTTCGGGAGGCTCCGCACCCCCTCGGGCCGCCGTGCCGTGCCGTGCCGTGCCGTGCCGGGCCGGGCCGTGCCGTGCCGTGCCGTGCCGTGCCGGCGAGCCCTCCAGGGTGCCTCGGGCAGGGCTTCGACGGGCACCAGCGCTGCAAGGGCACACGGCCGGCCGTGGGCCGCGCCTCTCCTCTCCCTCCCGCACGCCCTCGGTGCAGGGCGAGAGCCCACCACGGCGGCGGGGACGAAGCTCCGCGGCTGCGGGTGGGCGCCTCCCGTCCCCCGCGGTCCCCTCGCGCCCCGCGCCCGGCAGCGGCTGCGCGGAGCCCGGCGGCGCCCGCGGGAGGGTGGCCGCCCACACGGGGGCGCCGTGGCGCCGCCGGTCTCCCCGAGCAGGTGGCTGCGGCAGCCGCGCCGGGAGCCGCGCCGGGCCTGGCCGAGCCGGGCCGGAGCGCCTGCAACGCCCCCGGCCCCGGCGTGCAGCGGCGGAGCCCCGTCGGTGAGGAGGCAGCTGCCCCTCTTCGACCTCCCTCCCCAGCGCCCACCGTGAATTCTTTATTCCCGGGGAAAAAGGCAGAGGACTGCGTTAATCGGCACGTAATTTTCCGCTGAGCGTGCCTTGCGTGGCGGCGCGGCTTAGGGCTGATCTCCCTTCCAAATAAAGCAGCGCGTCTATTTATGGCCGTGGCTTAAAGAGGAGCAGAGCTCGTGTACCATGGTGGAAGTTCTTGAAAACCAGCCAAAGTGCAGAGGTCAAGTTTCCTGTACTGAAAGCAACTTAATGGGACGTGAGACGGCAACGTCCTTCGCGAGGATCTGGCAGTAGCTGGAAAACTGGGTCACTGTCCATTTTTCACTAATTGCTGGGTTCAAATAGTAAATTACTTCAGCGTATTTCTAAACAGTGTGGAGGCTAGAGAGGATCTACTTGAAGGGCTGTTACTGCTTCAGCTGCGGGAGCCAGTGGGAGCGTTGCCAAGGGGTTCACATCGGGAAGATGAGGGTCAGGCCCCCAATATTGCTTGGTGGGTGATATTATGAATAAGAAAATATGTAGTTGTGCTGTCCACTGGGATCTGACTCTTCGTTAGAAATTAAGGGGCAAGGTGGGCAATATGACTGTTTTGCACATTTCCCCAGTGTCTACTTTTAAGAAACCTTAAAAATCCTTGACAATGCCTTGCCCAAAGCCAGTGCTTTCAGAAGCTGCTGTTGTTTAGAGGCAGCAGCTCTCAGGAGTTTTACAAGGAGTCATACGCAAAAGACTCTACCAGCGTGCCCATGAAACTGCCTATTATTGGAAAAGCTTAATTTGATGTTGACAGACTTAAGTAGTGATGTCTCAACTGTGAAGAATCTGTTGTTTAACCAACTTTATGAAGCAAAAGTGCTTATCATTAAAGCAAGAGTATTCCCTTTTGTTTTACGAGATCATGGAGGCTTTAAACGTCTATACAATTTGGTATGCACATAATTTGATAGTCTGTTTTATAAGTTGATTAGAATCAGAAAAGTCACCCTTTCAAACTCCAGCAGAAGAGGGCAATGCAATGTGTGCAGATCAGACAGCCTTAAGATGGAAAAAGGATTTATACACTAGCAAGTTGGGCAATGGCTCTGAAAACTACAGCTGTATTCTTCTGAACATTCTTTTACCTTATTGGTGAGTTGATAAGTTAGAATTCACTGCCGTTTGATGTTAAATTTACTGTCACAAAACATGAGTGATCACTAGCTGAAACCTGAGGATTGTTTTTTTAAATTCTTGGGTGCTGAGAGTTGTCTAAGACCAGGCTGTTACTGCATGCAGAGAGCAATTTATCGCCAGGTTTTCCCAGAAGTGTACGCTTCCTTCTTTCTGGTTTTGCTAATACTTTAATACAAGCATTATTTTTTTTACATTCATAAAACATATTAGCTGCCTCATGTCTGTAAGGCAAAGAAGGCCAAGTATCACTTTTCTCACCAGCTGGGACAATTTTAGCAATAGTAATCAGTTTAATTTCCCAGCTTGATTCAAAACACTTCTATTTACACTCCCATTGTGTGGCGATATCCTTCCCCCCCTTTATATGCCCAGCTTTAAAATTTAACTATATCCACCATGCTTTTTTTCTTCCTAAGAAATTCAGAAGACAAGGATGAAAAAGTAAGCAAGAAGCATGGTGGTGTCGCTCCTGTGTTGAACTTGGGAAGCATGGCTGAACAGGATTACATGTATTATTAGGATCCTGATCCGGCAGTCCTCACTGAAGTGATAACTTACACAGGAGCTTCGCCAAAGGCTGAGTGCGGGTGGAAGACTGCAACAGTTGGCACCAAAGGAGCAAGATGTCAATTGCCTTATAATAATGGACATTTTTCTCCCCAGTATTTAAAATAGATCTGCATGGATTTGTCTCAGTGGCTTTAGTTGGTATCAATTTCTGGGAGAGAGGGGTCAGAGATGTCCCACGGTGGAGTATTTTTGGGATGTAGGCCCCTTCTCCTAAGGCACTGGAAATGAAACACCATTGGTTCTGGTGCGATGCAGATCTGGGTTGATGCAGCCATCTTCCTGTGTTAACCATGTGAGGTGAGGGGACGGGAGAACACCCACCACCCTCCCTTCCCAAGTTACAAATACTTGCATGTTAAGCGCTTGGTCTTTTTACATAGCTCTTCCAGGGGAGATAATAAATATACAAAAGAACAAAGTCTACCATATAAATGAAAGCAGATTTATAAAATTACAAGTTTAATAGATAAATATAATAAATACTTTATGCATCATAACTCTGAACAACTACATTTAAAGCAAGTATGTTGGCAAGTCACAAAAAAGTTGCCCCTCGGCAACTTTATTTTTCATAAAACCACACTGACAGGCATATTACAATGTTACGTATGAGGCTTTATGCTGTAAGTATGTTCAAATCCCGCTCACCTACTGAGTTCACCATGACATATATATGGGTGTAGTGTACTTTCTATTTTGGAATGTCTTTTTGCACACCAACACGGTTATACAGATAGATGTTCTACTTACCAGGGACAGTGGGTAAGAGTTTTGAAGAAAAATACTGGTAAATGACTTCTAGAAAAACTAAAGCATTTCTTAACTTTTTATTGACATTGGCAAATTAAAATAGAATAAATTAACAATATTTTCTCAAAAAAATGTTTTGTACAAAAATACTGTCAAAATTTCCTGAAAAGCTTTCAACACAGTAGTATCTTTTCATGTACTGAATAAACTATATTAGCACAGTGTCAAAATGCTGAAGACAGAAACAAAATAATAATAATAAAAAGAAAAATCCGTGAAATGGTTGCCACTAGTCAACATTCCATCCACACCATATTATTGTCTGTACATATGGGGGAGGGGGAATGGGTAGCAGACTTTTAAGTAACAGTATTACTTTTCCTGATCTGGAAAGGTTTGGCCCACATCTGTTAAGCTTCCAGTTTAGCGTATTCAAAAAAAAAAAAAAAATTATTAGTCTGCACTGCAATGCATAGTTAAAAATTAATCAAGATGGCAGCATTTGTGCAGTAGTCTCTGCCCTTCAAAGTTCATGCAACCAACTAATGCAATTTTTTTCCCCTGTTCACTCAGAATTTGAATGCAGTTCAAGTCATTGGAAATCATCGTTTACAAAATCCACAAGATTAAGCAATTTGCCAAGATTAATATCTAACAGTTCAGCACTGTGGGAATTATGGGCACGTTACTGCCCATAGAGGAAATTAAGAGAACGAGGAGGGGGGGGGGGGGGGGGCCAACATAAAAAGGCAGAGTTCGCTAGAAATTTTTACTACGGGAGAGGACATGAATGTCAAAGCTACAAAAAAAAAGTGGCAGCGATTTAAGGGGAGGAAAAAAAAAAAAAAAAGAATTTATACAAGCGCATAGTTGACTCTGCTTTCCAGATTCTCACCTTTTCAAGCCCTGAAAAGTGAGACACCGTGTCTAGGGGAATGTTTTCTTTCGCACCGATAGAGAAGTCCTTTGTTTGTTTTAAATGAATCAGCAGCTCACCCTGCTGGGCTGCTGTTTGCAAACGAAGTCTGTCATGAAGTCAAACTCGTTCTGTCCCAACCACAGCTCGGGAAGCTCCTTGATGCGATCCAGCCCCATTTCGATGACTAAGGACATGAGGACCTCCTCGTCGATGAAGTCAGTGTCTATGACATTGGGCGGCAGCATTGCCGCGGGGACGTGGGGGACGGCGGGCGGCAAGCCGCTGCCGCCGCCGTGCTTGGGGTTGCAGTCCCTGAAATGCTGCTGGCCGCTGCCGTTCAGCTGGTGGGTGCCGGGGTGCAAGTCCGGCATGTAGTGGCTGTGGGGGTAGGGGTGGTGGCTGAAGTACTGGTTGTTCAGCTTCTGGAGCTGCATGCTGGCGCTCAGCTGCCCTCCCGGGCTGGCGACGGGGGGGGCCATGAACTGGGAGCCGCTGAAGCGGGCGGGGGGCGGCATGCTGCCGGCCGGGTGCCCTCCGCTCACGCCCCCCGGCCCCATGGCGTGCCTCACCCCGCTGCTCGCGTTCATATTCCCGGCTCCGTAATGTATATGTTCGCCCATCAGGGCGCTGAAGGCGTGCTGCTGCGGCGGCTGCTGCTGTTGGTGGTGGTGATGGGGGGTGGGAAACTGCCCCATGCCCATCCGATGTGCAGGGTGGTGGTGAAGCCCGCCGGATCCGTCGGGGAATCGGCCGTGGTTCATGGCCATCATGTGGTCTGCCATTGCCCACCTGGAAAGTTAGCGCGTGAATATATTAGGAAAATACACCCTCGGACATCCAGCCGCCCTCTCCCGGACCGGCTGCATCTGCCTGGCCCCGGAAGAAACGGCTCCGCTCGTCCCGCCGTCCTCTCTTTCACGGGAGGAGGGAGAAAAAAAAAAACAAAAAATAAAACCAAAAATGGTATCTCCTACCGCGGCTCCACCGCGGAGTACAAAGGGAAAAACAAAAGAGAAGCCTGCGGTACGAAAATCCCCGTCCCCTCCGCTAATCCGGCGAGCAACACGCCTTCCCACTCCAACTTGTGCATACCTATCAGCGGAAAGCGTTGCATACGGCAACAGCCGCCTCCTCCCCGCACGTTCAAAAGGCGCCCGAGCCCCCCGGCTTCGCCCGGGAAGGCAGCGGGTTTCCACGGCGCTCTCGCTAACTTGCGGGGAACGAGCAAAGAACCGGCAAGTCCCACCTAGCCGCTGTCAGCAACTTTTGGAATTAAGTCCTAATTATTTTGGTAAAAATACAGGAACGCACGGATAAGGAGGTAAAGCCGGGCAGATGAGAAACACCTTTCCTCGCGTGTTTAAACAGTCCCATTTTTCCTGCTGCACACAAAAGGGACACCCGGCACCAGCTACGAGAACCGCCGCACTCACCTCCCGGCTTCTTTCTTCTTTTGCTTCAAAGGTGGCGGTGAAATCAGTCAGTAAAAGTCACCCAGCATAGAGAAGGACTTCCCCGGCTCTCTCCTCGGCGTTTACGTGCCGGTGCTGCGATCGCTGCCGCAGCCCCAGAGCTGTTTTTCACTCCTCTGCGAGGCTCATCGGCACTTGCCAACAATGAGCTGTGTTTCTTACCCAGCTTTGGCCACAGCTAATATAGGATTTCAGAAGGGAGGAGCAAAACCCTTACAGGCAACCAGAAGTAAAACCTGGAGCAAGCGAGGGGGAAAAAAAAAAAAAAAAAAAAAAAAAAAAAAAAAAGAAAGAAAAAACCACCCAGCGCGCACACGCGCACACGCGCGCACACGCACAGGGAGACGCGCGGGAAGGCACCCGGCAGCTCCGGAGGGCACCCCAGCACCCCTGGAAGGCGTCCACCCAAGCACCCCGCTCCCCTCGGTGGGCGACACGTGTGTCCGTGCGTCGCTTGCCCCGCGCGGCGCGCCCCGCTCCGCGCTTCCCCCGGGAACAAAGCGGGGCTCCGCGGCGGGCGGCAGCACCCCGCGCACCCCGCCGCCGCTCACCCGCCTCCGCCGCGGCCACGGCGGACGGTGCCGCCCGCCGCCCACGGCCCCGGCCGGCTCTGCGCTCAGGCATCGCCGGGCACCCTCGCGACCCGTCCGCTCGTGTCGCTGCAGCGCGGCTGCCGCGAACACGCGTGGGGCTGGGCGCTCCGGCAGCGCTGCCCGGGCAGGGCGAGGTCCGCCCCTCCGACACTGCCGCGGTGCAGGTGCCCGGCCCCGCCGGCGTGAGTCCCCCCGACCCGCGTGGGCGCCCCCGGGGCCGGCCCCTCTCCCGGAGGCGAGATCCGAGATCCACCTTTTTCCACAGACGGGAGGTGTGTGTGGGGCCGCCGGCACACTCCCCACTCCCCCCTCCCCCCCCCCCCCCCCCCCCGCCTTCCATCCTTCGTATTTGCCCCACAGCCACCCGGGGTGTGCGGGACAAGTGCCCACCCGCTCTTGCCCTTGGCCGGTTTGGTGGGGTTTATGAGCGTTATTTATGGAATTGTTTTTCTTGGAATGGCAAAGAAAAACAGAACATGCGGAGCGCGGGTGGGTACACAGTTTGCAAAGGCGATTGCCCTGGCCGGGCATGTCCCCTGTCGCTCCCCCGTGTCCGGCAGTGCCCTGCCTCACAGCACCACCCGGGCAGCGCCACGCGTGTGCAAAACCTCCCGAGACCAGCGCTCCTGCCTCTCACTCCAGATCCACCAGCTCCTCCCTGAAGAGCGGCTGTGCTGAAGAAGCAGGGAAGTGCTGGATGGTGGCCTATTTTCCATAGTGCCTTCGCCTTGCTTTCTGCTCCCCCTCTCCGCTTTCCCCCTTTCAGGTGCCTATGGGCATGCTGAGGGGGCAGCGGTAGGCAGGACAACCTCCCTGCACACAAGGAATTGTGTGGTCCTCTTCTGAGGTCAAAGTAGCCATCATGTAGGCTGAGCTGGAGTTTGTGCTCCTCCACACACTCCACAAGGATGCAGTGGTGCAGGAGGTTCTCCCTGGGAGGCACAGGCAAGGGCATATATTCAACATGCTGTCCATGTGGCAGCCCTCTTGCCCCCTTTTGGGTGGGTAAGGCCCTTACCTAGCACAGTGAACTATGAAGGTGAAACCAAAAGGAGTTTTAGCTCCACCTCGTCTCCTGCTGGGATGGAGGCAGAGCTGGGGTTCCTGGGTGCAACAAGGTGTGGGGGATGAGAGGAGAAGAGTAATTCCCTGCATGGCTGGTGCAATCCTTAGCAAAGCCATGCGGGCAGGTGGCAGTGAGTGGGCACATACAAGACACCAGAAAAACACCCTGATGACACCCAGCTTTGAGGGACAGCAGGGATGGCATCAAAGCCCTGGGAGGATGGGAAGCTTTACAAGTGTCAGAGTTACCCTGAGGAAGTGACCTCATCCTGCAGCTCCCTTTCCTGCAGTGATTAAGTAGGGTGCCCACCACAATTTCACGTTTTGGTCTTCAAATGCATGTGACTAGGTGGATGTCTGGGAGTGGCCATTGAACCAGGACCTCCAGTCTGGCCAGGGATGGTCAGAAAAGTGACAGTACCTTTCTGGAGATTTTTCCTTCTTGTGGTTGTGCAGGTTTTGCAGGGCAAAACAATGAATAATAATAAGATCCTGTTTCATTTGGCAAGTAGTCAGCTGCGTATCATGACAAGTGGTTTGTTTAATGTCACATATCCATGGTGATACTGGTATACCTTTTTGCTCTCCACTGCCTTAAGTTTGAGATCCTTTTTAAAGCCAAGCACACATCGTATCACCGCCCTGCAAATGCCCTTTCCTATTTTTGGCTTTCAGATGCTGGAAGCTGCCAGCTTACCAAAGTGAGTTATGAAGAATTGGCATGAGACTGACAGAAGCAATAGTAGGGAAGTCACAGCCTCCATGACACCTCACTCATACAAAACATATCTTCATATTTACAGCCCACATGCAAAGAATTACACAGGATGGAGCTTTCTTCATCAGGTGTTGCAATGGGGCCCAGATAAGGCTCAGTAGAGCGGTGCCAGAGGAGCCAAGTTTTTCATTGTTTATGGCAATAGCAAAGTGGGAACACAATCAGTTTGTTGCTTTCCAGGAAATGGCTGGAAGACTGGTGACAGGCAGCTAAGGGAATGCAGGACAAAGCATGAGCCCATCACCACAGAGCTAGCAGGAAGCCCCGAATCTCCTCTGTTTGCCTCTCCTGATCTAAGCCAGAGTTATTTAAAGAAACCTTTTCACTCATATTCTTCAAAGTCTTCTGCATACCTGAGTTGGTTCTTCAGTCAAACAGCAAGAAAGCAGGGCACTGTGTATCAGGAGAATGCTGGAGATGGCCAGGGGCGGGAATGAAAGCAGCAGGGTTCACAGAGTCGCTCCTCAGTGAAGAATCTGAGTAGAGTCGAAAGCAGAATGTGAATGCTATGCCCATCTAGGAAGAATCACTGAGAAATACCAAACACAGAAATGGAAAAGAAGGGAAAAGATGGATCCTCAGGTGGGTGTTAACATTTTGGATTGGAAGGTCAGGCAGACATTGAGACTGGGTTGCGGATGAGGCCCCACTCACTCCTTCCAGACTGGAACGTCTGCAGAGTGTGGTGAAAGGAAGGAAAAGAAAATCAAAAGGAGAATCCCAGATGATGTTTTTTCCAGGTATTTACTGGAAATGCTCAAGCTGGCTGGATACTAGTAGTTCCAGGGATATATCACAGGAACAAGATACACAGGGCAAGGGATATCAGGGGGACTTGGATCCCCAACTCTCTGTGACTTGCCTCTCCCAGATCACCCTGGAGGTGAGTTTCTATGTGTTCCCTCCCACACTGACACAAAGCAGTCAGGAAAACCCAGTTCAGGACATCTGCTAGGGTTATCTGATAGGAAATTTTATATTAGAATGATATCCTGGAAGAAATGCCCTTTCTGTAGAAATGATTAAGCTGTTCTATTGAGAAGACAAGCCATGATTTTCTGGCTGCTCTTGCTTCTGACCTCCTTTCAGCTTCCTTCAATCCCACCCTTCCCTGGGGCACTGGCGCTTGGGAGGGAGGAGGGAACTGTGGCACAGGGGTCCTCAGCTCTTTGCTTTACCAGCGCCGAGCTGGACGGCTGCTGCTAGTTTCACTGCCCAGTCCAAGGAAAAACAATGAACATGACACATTTGTTCCAGGTGGGCACTCAGGAAGCAGGGAAATCTGTTTTGGTGTCTCAACATGCACTTTTTTTCCTGTAATTCCCTTTGTGAGAAGAACAGTGGGGTTTTTTTGCCTGTGGGGTGAAAACACAGGGTTTTTGACTAGAAAGGAGTTCGATTTTCTGACATGCTTTACTGAGAGACCTATTACTCTTACATGGTTTGGGAGCTGAAAAGAGTGGCCACAAGATTAGTCATGGGTCTGGGCATGAGATCCTCTTGAGTATCCAGGGTGGGAAAAAATTACCTTGGCAAATTCGGCTGTTTGAACAGCACCGAAGTCCAGACTATGGCAGAAAACATAGGATTAACTCGGTTCAATTAGTTCCAAACTAGGCACAAGCTTCCTGAAGGCATCCCAGCTCCCCTCCACCATTCCAGACACCAGCCAGTGTTCCCCGGAGCTGGTGCTGCTGCCCAGCATCTGTCCTCCCATTTCAACAGTCTTCTCTCCTGGGGAAGTCCAGTGTTCAGTGAGGTAGTGCGCCTGACACACAGGTAGGCAGCCCAAATGTGGAAAAGATGACCCACTGGGGATTTCTTTCAGTGGTGGCGTATGTTATAAGGAGTTACTGGAGTGATGTCAAAGCAAATCTGTACTGCATTCCTCACAGCTAGTTAGTGTGGGAGAGTGGGTGGAAATGCAGAGAGACAGAGCCTGATCTATCTCCAGTAGTCAGCACGGGACTAATTTTTTCTTTGCCAGGTTTCACAAGGTAATTGATCTCTGTGCTGATTAGAAGTGGTTACTCTGCTGAGAACGAGGGTTACCAGTGTATTTGTTAGCAACAAATCTTTATGAAAAGCAAAGAGTTACCCAGAGCAAGGAAATTCCTGAAGCATTTGAGGGTATGTTAGAGGGTTTCATGTGCTCACATCCCTTTTTGGTGTGCCAGGAACCAAAGATGTACATATCAAAGTGCTGTTCTAAATTAAGGAACACTGACTATGCAAATCGTGTTACTCTCTCCCCACCCACCTTTTCCTGTTTGTTTAGATGGCTCAACATAGTAACATGCCAGTATATTTGGTAATTAGGAATGTGGCTTTGCACCCTTCATCTGCATTGTCTTATTTGTGTCAGAATGTCTTGGGAAGGGTGACAAACTTACTGTTACACCCTCTCAGCACAGCGCTTCAAGTCTGTGTGATCGCAACCAAGGTTCCTCCTTAAGTGGAATTTCACTGCAAGATATTTTCTTTGAAAAAGTAACTCTGTAAAAATGGAAATGTTTATTAAGAACATTATTTTTTGAAGAGGTTCAAGAGGATGTAAATACACAAAATAAACACACACATAAGTAAATCGTTAACTAAGTATCATGCCATTTGTATTCTGTCACACAGAACCCCAACATGGACCTTTTACTTCTCTTTACTTTTGGGTATCAGTGGGAACCAGAAATAACAAAAGGACAACGTTCAGGTGCCTCTGAGAAAGTGGTAGTAGCTTCTGTAGTAAACCAAATGACACCAGCTTCAAACAGAGCACAGAGATGGAAAGCGGTCACCAGCTAGGCTGTATGAACAAAATTTTGTGTCCTTTGGGGACCAAGGCAAGTAATAATAATACTGTTTTGGGTCAACAAAGACTTTTAAAAACATTTCAGGTAGAATTAAATGTTTTATTTAATTAGAAATTATTAGAAAGCAGAGTGCATACTTCTAAGTATGTATTAGACCTGGATGATTACACCCAAAGTGTTCATTGCATATCTTCTGTAATTAATTGAACTGGTAGTTGACAAGTAATTTATTTGAAGTCCACTGAATAACTGAAGCTTATTATTAAATGAATTGGAATGCTCCAAAAAAGAAAGATTTATGATTACAAATACAGGCCCCAATCCAGGGTATATTTATACACGATTAACAGTCATCTTTTTTAGGCAGATCATTTCACACAGTACCCTGCTCTCTCGTATCCGTACACAAATATTCTATTTCAAATCAGTGAGTCCGCGCAGGAAGTGAGATACTTCTCAGAATGAGTAAGGTTGACAAGATCTTAACTTCTCAAACCACCAGCTGATCAAATTGACACAACTTAAATCCAAAAATGGTCTGTACTTGGGACTGAATTTCCAGGTGGTTGCACCTTTACAGCACAACAGTCCACTTGAGACACTTATCTGAGTGTCTGGCCTGGAATTTAATAATAACCAATTTAAAATGTAATTATATTATTCCATTGATTAAGTCCATGTTTTCCCTTTGCAGTTCCAATATTTCTGACATGAAGAAAATGTTAGTAAAATTAACATAATGGTTATATAAGAGAAATGTCCTGTTGCTGTACTGAGTGTCAGTTTAGATTTGGGTAAGCACATACTTTGGACATGCTTATTGGACCTAACGGTATCACATGCAGCAGAATCTTTCTAGATCACATGAGAAATACTGACTTCCATGGGACTCTACCTGGGTTCAGTGTACAGCAAAGAAGTGTGTGCCAAAACAGTGTCGTAGTATATAGGAAAGTAGCTCTTCAGTATAAACACTGTGGTCATTAAGGCTTCTCCAGCATCCTTGCCATTCAATTTTATTTAAATAAATAGAGAAGTAGTTCAGTCCTCCTCATGACGATAAAGGGTTACAAGCAGCTGTGGTGTTGGTCACGTGTCACACATTGTCAGCAAACAGTTGCAGTTTCAGTTACATTTTCTCCTTTGATTTGATTATGTTTTTCTCCTAAATTAAATAATTGTAATGTGTGTACTGTGTGGTAATGGCAGCAGCATTCATTCCAGGCCTTTACGAATACGCTGTGAGTTCAGGAGAATTTGTAAGCAATAAACCTTCTCATTTCATTCAGCATTTTAGGCAACTTATTTCGCATACACCTTCTCCAGTGTGGTTTCTTTTTACAAGTATGAAGGATCTGGGAATCCTTCCAGTCTGACCCATCTCTTCAGTGGATTTTCACTGCATTTCTTTAGTTGAGAACCTGTAACCCTTTTTACTGCAAACCTCCGTTTTGAGGCTTTATATTTCAAGTTGGGTCTCATCTCAATCCAGTACTTCACATAGTCTTTCTCTGGAACACTGATATGTTATCTTTGTTCTCTGTGGCAAGGGTTAATCTCACTCAGACAGGCCATTCTCAGTGCAGAAGATGCCTATCTGTGCTTCTCCCTTCCTGAATGCTTGCTACAGAGGAGGATTGCTGCTATCCCTCTCAAGATTAGTTACACACTTTCTATGTGGATTACTTCCTGTTTTTCCTCAGCCTTTCATTTTAGTTGGCACCAGCAGGTGTTGTTTCCACTTGTGTAAGTAGCTGTTTCGTGGGCCATAGGATTTGGAAGCAACAGACGCAACTTCAGTATGTTTCAAGTTTTGCTCTAAAATATGTGCAGTAAGTAGCTGAACCCATGAAAAATAATGAAATGCAAACAAAATAAATGTAAACAGTTAAAAAAATAATTTATATTTCTTAAAACTAGTTAAAGCTCAAGTTTTGTAGCCCCTTATTTGGAAACACAAAGATAAACCCTTTTTCCTTATCAGACATATCTTTGTGAGTGCTGCAAAATTATGATACACTGAATTTTTCAACAGATTTATTTCAGTGTAAGTTTTTTTTAAGAAGTCACAGCAGAAGCATGTGATTTTTCACACTTTGCTGTTCTTATGCATCAGCCTGATGATATCACACTCAAGCACTAGTAATACTACTACTTGCCTTTTACATAAATTAGCACTTTACAGCTTCAGAGCATAATACCAACATTACCTAATTACTCTAAAATTGAGCATGCACTCTTTTCCTTTTAAAGTAGCAGCTGATGGATTTAAATGGTGATATGTAATCAGGAGGGAAAACAAGTCCTTTAACAGCCTATGTAGTGGTCTCATCAATAGGCCAGGAGCCAGGGTATTTGTTCTCCCCCCTCTCCCAATTCCAGCAATGTAATGAAAATCAGACCTAAGCACCCAAATTCCTCTCTCCTTGTGAAAGTCTCACACAGATCTCATTTTCTCTTTCTATAAAATGGAAAAACTGATACCCTTCTCATAGAAAACGCCTAGCAGAGATCTTTTTGGGTGAACGCCTAAGTATCACTACTGTGGCCACAGATATTTGATGTCAAAAAGATTTAAAAGCTATCCTAGTTTTTTGCTTTTATTTCAGATCATGAGTGGGACCCTGGCCACCTTAATGTCAGTAGAAATAGTCGTTAGCATCACTGACTTCAATGGAGGCGAGGTCCACCCTGGTACTTTTAATCTCACACAAAAGGTAACCCTTCCAATAACCTCTTGGCAGTGGCTCCTTGCAGGGCTCACTCCCACCCAAACAACAGGACAAAATGCTCCCCTCTCTTCTCTGCCTTACCTGTGTCCTAAATATTCCACTCCCAGTGCCTCTTACCAATTACCTCTGCAAGATGCTTTGGAGGCTCTTGCTTCCTTTCTGCTCCAGGATGAATTATCCCTGCAAACTTTCAATCCTCATAGCTCTTGTCCAGGAAGATCACTGCAATTTTCTTTCCAAATAGCCCATTTCCTGCAGCTACATGCAACACCCCCCACCAAATCTCTCACACGGTGAATGGCAGCAGTCCAACTACATATTATCTATCACAGTGAAGTTATGTTCTTTGACAACAACTTCTTTGCATAACTGCACCCACAGCCTCTTTCTTTCCTCCAGTCTCTGACACCCCGATAACCAATTGCCATTCATGCAGAAAATGTTAAATCCAACAACTTCCCTTACTATAACGCCCATGCATGATAAAACAAATACCCTATAGTTTGCTCTGGTATGGAAGGTGTTCAGCAATAGCAAGAATGTGTGTTAGGGCTCTTATATCCATCTGAAGTTGTCTTCAAGATCTTTAGTAAAATATTTCCTCGAAGTGTGAGGCTGGCCTACCCTTCTACCTCCTGAGGCTGCCTGCTCTTCCAGTCCCCCCCACCAGTCCCATGTGGTAGGAAGAGGATTATTACTACTAATAAACATATACATATAGCTTTTACTTCTCCAAGAATTTGAGAAATATCCACTACTCTGTATTTTCATGTACAGATTTTCTAAAAGTCTTCACATTTAAGGACAAAACTCCTGCCAATTTACAATGTTTTATGAACATCTTATTCATTGTCTTTCATGTATAAAGTCTCAAGGCTAGTTGATTGCTCAAGAATATTTATGTTGCTTGCGGAATAAAACAAACAGCTCTCTGGCTAATACTGGCTTAAATTCAGTGTATAGCTCTGATTAATGCTATTTTTAACTGTAATATAAGGTTCATTGCTGTTCGTTTATTACGGCTAGCTCTCCCTGACTCAATTTTTGTTAGCACAGCACAAGGGAGCTTGATTTCAGAAAGAACAAATAGCTAAAAGGATATCTGAAATTCAGTCACACATATTTTGCCTGAAGATAGGTATTCATAGCACAGAAAAAGCTGCTGGTACACTAAGTTCAGTATCTGCCTACTAGAAGTGCCAACACTAACATCTTCTAAAGAACTCATAATGCATCAGGCATTCAACAACACTATACCTGGGGAAGGGTTCCCTTGTGGCCGTACAACTGCAAAGACAAACCTCTAATATAAAGCAACTTGCCAGTTGTATCATCACTGATGGAGATACAAATCTGTGAGAGTTCTATCTTAACCCTGCCGAGTTTTGAACATTGGAAGTTGAAGGCTCTTGTCATTTTTATTTTCTGTATAACAACTGATGAAATGGTACCTCCCTGGCTCGTATAATCAGTCCTACTGATTACAGCAGTTAATGGACTGACTCGATTTACATGAGCTGAAAGACTGGGTTTCCTTTTTTTTTTTTAATGTATGTTTAAGTCTCCTCTGTTTTGGTGGTAAACAAAGCTATTTACCGTAGTAACAGTTTACGACCAGTTTTCTGCAGATTAGTTATATGCTGCATTGATAAGATCTGTCCTTTTGTGTGTTTCCTTATTATTGAACAAGGTACATAAGCATACCACCACGTGCCATGTCTGGTCTATCCTTCATTGTACAAACTTCCCCGGACTCTTTCTTTAAAAGCCATCATTCTGCTCAGTTAAGGTGCTGAGAGCCGCAGATGCACTGCAGTCAGTAACAGCGGAGATAACTCGGAACTTGGCAGGACTGACCTCTAGAAGGTCATTCAGTTTATTCTGTGGGCAGGTTTCTTTTCCTCATCCCTGAGACTGGCTAACTGAAACTTTCTATCAATGTTTTAGACAATTATATTACAATATTTTCTGTCATCCATTTTTTTATTACAGCTTATTTTCTGGCTTTGACCACTGCAGCACACTGAGCAGACATCTTCATTAAACTGTCTGCATTGATGCCTCAATCTTTTTGTTGAAAGGTTACAATTAATTCAGAACCCATCTGCGTATACGAATAGTTTAAATCATGCCTTCCAAGGCGCATTACTCTGCGCTTATCTACACCACATTCCCTCTGCTGACGCATTACTCAGTTACTTAGTGTTGTCAAGGCTTACTGAGGTGCCTCACAATCCACCAGCCTCATCTTGCCTGCCGCTCTTACATATCCAGCCTTTCTAGTAGGTCCTCAGTAAGTACCTTAAACAATGCTGCTGTTTGTATTGATCCTTGAGGCACCCCACTACTTAAATGCTGTGAAGAGAACTGAGCAATTATTCCTGCTCTGCCTCTGCATGGGATCCCCTAACAGGATTTGCATCCACGACTGGCAGGATATTACCACCTCTTCTCCTCCTGGCAACTGACTCTCCTTAGTAGCCCTTTGTGAACGGTCTTTATTCAAAGCCTTTTGACTGTTTAAATAGCTTCCTCTGGTTCCCCATTACCCTGCATTTTGCTATCATCACTTCACAAAATTGCTCAAAATCCAAAGATCTGATATCAAAGTTTTTCTTTCTTTTCACAAACTTCTGTTTGCTGACCCAGAAGTTTTTGTTGCTATGGTTGTTGTTATTTCGGTGTCCTGTACAGGCAGGTGAGTTTCAGGCCTGTTCTACAGCAGTGCTGCTGTGACGGGGAGCTACTTTACAAACTAAATCCATCCAGCGGGCTGATGGCTTTTGTACAAGTAGCCATCTCTTCAGAAGCAATTATCTCAGCCACTTGAGAGCTTCAAAAATAAAATAAAATTGAGAAATCATGCTTTCTCAGCAAGGATGCATCCAAGTACCCACATCCCAGTTTGGGGTTCACTTTTGACCCGGGATTTCCGTGCTTGTGTGACTATATTTGATACGGGCTGGTCAGCAGCTGTCACCTTCCCCCTTATGACAGTTTCTCACGTTTTTGTTTTGCCCGCAGCAGAGGCTCCTCCCGGACACTCGCTTGCCAGCCAAGTCAGCCAGTGCCTCCCTTCCCCTCCACGGCTCCTCTCTCTCTCTGCCACCCCACAGCCACCTCGCCCCGGCCTCGCTCATCCCTGGCGCCTCTTCCCCTCAGCCCTCACACCGGAGCCTCCGCTCCTCCTCGCCCCTCAAGCGGATCGCCCTCTCCTCCCCGGCCGCCCGGCTCCCGCCCCTCGCCCCTCGGCGGCCCGGTGCCCCTCGCCGGGCAGAGGCGGCCCTGCGGGCAGGGCAGGGGAGAGGAGAGGGGCCGACCTGCCCCGCGAGGTGCCGCCTCAGCCGCCCTCCCCTCCCGCCGTTGTGTAACCGCGGCGCAGCGGGGGGCGGTGGGGGCTGACACGTAGGGCACGTCGGGGGCCGGCAGGTGCCCGCGCCGTGCGGGCGGCGGGGAAGGGGCCGGGCGGGCCGCCTTCTGCCTTTGGCGCGGGCTTCGCTTTCACAGCCGTTTCTTGCTGTCCCTGTGAGCAGGGACCTCCTGACTCGGCGAAGGAGAGTTGTGGTCCCATGTGGTCCAGTCCCTGACCGGGCTCAAAAATCACCTGGCTTGCAGTTTGGGTTTGTACGAGTCACCTTTTTCAAACTCTTCTTCATAGGTATAAGGAACGGAAAATTACTTTGAAAAAAGAAAGGAGGTGCTTGGATCGCCTGGTGCCAAAAAATAATGGCACGAAGTGCTAGAGACGTGTGGCGGTGTGCGGGAAGTGGTGCAGGACCGGAGAGCAAAGCTGCTCCGAAACTGGGGCCTTTCACAGAAGGGGACACGCTTTCTTCCCTAAGGGGATTTTGAGGTGTTCTTTTGTTGTTTTATTTTTTTTTTAAAGGCTGTTAAGCACTGGTAATGGGTGGGGGCACAGCTCATGTTAAAACTTGGGGAGTGCTGATGAGGTACAACAGTCACTGGCAAATGTAGCGCTGTGGTGTCTGGCCATGAAGCCTCAATGGCAGTGTTTGACATAGGCACGTCTGGGGAGCTTCACCTGCAGCCGTGCGCCCATCATCGCTGCCGCCCATGGGGCTAGGCTGGCCTTGTCAGTCCTGGGAAACTCCAGAGAAAACACGGGTACCGACAAGGCCACTGCACCCCAAACGGCAGATGCTGCAGTTTTTGAAGGTTGCCTTGTTTACTACTTTTTGGCTTTTGCTAGCAAAAAATAACAGGTATAAATGTGCAAGACCAGCTGTGATTCAAGTCAAGATATGACCATCGTGCCAGCACGGTGCAGGAGGCGAAGATGGGAGTTTGGTGGTGTGGGGAGAAGGTTGGACCGCCTATTCTGCTGGCTTATAAAATGTGAAGCAACTGCATGGCAGGACTGCAGGTCCCCACAAGAAACGTGCAGCCAGATATCGGAGAAGCAGCAACTCACACCCTAAGCAACTTGTGCCTCAATTCTGTTCGTTCAATAGAATATGCCTTAGAGTATTCTCTGTGGCAGGTACTGTTGATACCACCTTGGTTTCCCAAATCTTTCAGTTCATGGTATTCCAGTTTGGTGAATAAAAAGCTTAAAATATTTTTGCAATTCACTTTCACATTAACCGCAGAGTAGACCTGCCAAATCTGACACGCTGAAAATAAGTGATACTCATTTTGGATTAATTTTAAGGCACTCTTAAAAAGCATTACCCTTCCCCCCTTCTGATAAAAGAACTTTGCAGTTGGTTTCCATGATCCATTTAAAATCTCACTCTGCTTTTGAAGTTCTTTTTGTAATCTAATTTAAATTTCTACTGCTTGGAAGACCTGCTAAGAATTCTTAATTGGTATATGGAACAGTAAATATAAAAACAAATGGCAAAGAATAGTGGAAGAGAACAAAACACTTTGAATACAGTAGAAACAAGGAGTGACTTTGTTGCTACTATTCCAGCAATGTAAACTTTTTCCTTTAACAGCATGCTGAACATCAGTTCTCTTCCATAACTTTTTACCCTCTTCTTACTCATACAGGATTTTTCTTTTCTGAATTATTTTTGGAATCATGGTTCTGCAAAATTTTATTTCCTCTTTTCACCCTTCTATCCCTCTCCCAACTTCCTTGAAACCAAGAAATTAATTTCTTTCTTTAATAATGGCAGTGTGGAATGAAGATTATATCATAGAAATTAGAGATGCAAATGGGCAAGTTAGGTCATTCAGCAGTGCCTCTGCACTGCATATTCATGATGACTCCCCACACTATGACCTCTTCTCTAGTGTTTTGTCCAATCCAATCTTGAAAAATTGGGTTGACTTCTATTTAAATTGGGAGGCTGTTCCATAATACGGAGAGATCACCAAGAGGAATGTCCTACATATGGCCCAGTTTAAGGGGCTTTTTTTTTCCATCAAGCTTTTGCTATGTAAGTTTTAAAACCTTCTTGCTAACACCATATGGGGAAATGTACAGAAAACATCTAAGAACACTGGAATGGTGATGCAGCTTGTAATCACTTTGAAAGAAAACTGAGGATTAATCTTGGCAATAAGTGCATTATGGGGACTGCTTCCACAGCGGTTCTTCCCACACAAGCACCCATTGCCCCAAATAAGAGCTGCTCAAGTGCAATAGCTGCAAAATCAATCCCACTTTATGTAGCATTCATTGAATAACAAACTAAAAGTGCAGTGTATTATTAGTTTATCTACAGTCTGAAAGTCTCTCAGTTGTTTTTGCATTTAAAGTGATGAAGTGCAGAATTATTATATAACTGCCTAAGCAGAGATCCATTAATCTAACCCCAGAAATTTTAAAACTATTTGCCCTAGTTTGTTTGGTGGAGAAAGAGACAGGAGGCACAATGTTATTTAGGCACCTCACTGGTCTTGAGTGATTTCAGTGTGAGCTGGCCATCTACACAGCTGCTCGGTGCCTTAGACCTTTGGAGCTTTTGGCCTGAATATTTGGCTTCCAGTTCCCTGCTCTAAACACTGCTTAGAACTTCTAATTCAGTAATTTGTCATAAGAGGCATTAGAAAGAACAGATGAAGCTTCAATATTTCTTTTGTGTGTGTGATTTTTTTTTAATTAATTGGCCGTTGTTATGTAGCTTAATGGTATGTTTTTGTTTCCAAAGATTAACAGTCAATGGGCACTGTTGGCTGCTTTGGAAATCAAGATTCTTTTTTCAGGTGCCTGAGGCTGTGCGCAGTGTTCCAGGCTGGAGCAGCAACGCAGTTTTGAAGTTAATTCCCCAGTTGTCTCCACTCACTGAGCTCTGGTTTAGTTTGCAAAGTGTTTTTGGTATGTGCTAACTAAATTTTGTTTCTCAGAGAAACTAAACCAGAAGCTGCACTCTGCTTGCACACCAAAACACTTTGACAGCTGGTGAAGGTCCAAGCCTGTAATGGGTCCCTTGAACAACTTTGAATTGGCTGGGGGAAGCACACATTCCATGCAGGGGATTGGACTAAGCCTAGTCTGAAGTAAATTCCCCAGACTGCTTGAATTGCAGATATAGGGGCCTCAGAACCAACAACTTCGATTGACTTATCTGCACCTATAACATCAAATCACTGGCTAATGATAAACTTAGCCTGAGATTTTAGGAATATAATTTTTGGCCCTTCTGTCTGGAAGTTTGGACCCTTGCGTGCATTAGGGACTACCTCCATGCCTCTTCCAATTCCACTGGCTTAATCACTTGGAAACTACATCATCTTGAATTAAAATTGCTTTTTCCTATTTACAAAACCAGGAATGGTTTCTAAGAGCTCTGCTCCTCCCACATCTCTTTCTTTGCCTCTTTTCCAGCTGGGTCCAGCATGATTCCAGCGCTCAGATAACAAAGCACCATTGCAGGGTGATGTGGGTGGAGGCTATTGAGAGGGTGTAACTGCCCACCACACATTTAGATCTCTTTTCACTGAATCAGGTGAAAAAGATAGTACTTAATGCCTTTAAGAAAGGGCTGCCTGCGTGACAAGTACAAATTATACTTCATGTTCCTGTAATTTGACCAGTCAACACCTGGTCTAAAACAAGTGATATACTGTTAAAAGAGAATTCCAAAGCCACATCTAACACACAGACGTATCATTTTCCCTATGAAGTAAACAGGCAGTTAAACCCCCATCTGCAGCCAACCCTCCCCAGAAACCAGAAAGCCTAAACACTTAAAACTTTACAAATACGATTTTAAAAAATAAAGAAAATGTAGGTAATAGCACACCAGTTTATATTTACAGATGTGTTCCTTTTTTTTTTTTTAAATTAATGACTGCATAAATCAATTTTCAGTTTTTGAATCATTATAAAAATAGAAACATTTTAAGATAAAACCTGGAAAATAAAAATTCAACAGATAGGTTCTCCATCAAAATAAGTATGTTTTGTCTTGGCTAGTAAATTTAAGTACTACTTTAGTTTTGTGTATATAAATAAGAAAACTGGACTGCTCAGATGACATTGGTTTAATAACTTCTGCTGAGAATTATTCTTTAAATTCTGTTCATTGCCAGAAGCGAGTGTAGGTGCCCAGCAGATCAACCAAAACAAAAAACAAACCAGTAAATAATTGTTCAAGAAAGTACTTTTGAATTGTGGCACTTGGAGTAATCACAGTTAGGCTCTCTATAATACAATATATAATTGAACCAGCTTGGGAAAAAAAAAACAAAACCAAACTTGCTGAGAAAGAAAGATGTCTCCGTGCATCAGAAATATGTAGATGGAAAAGAACTCAAGAGAGAAGAGCTTAAAACCACGGCAAGGAAGGAAGGAGTCTGTAAGATTCAGTGGCTACCACAGAAGAAAGGAGTTTGGGGCCTGGTAGTGAGCAAAGTGCACCCTGGACTTCTTCAGGCTGAGTCAGCTGAGTGAGCTCAACCTCCCTTTCTTTGCTGCTTGACCAAAATCAGCAAAGCTTGAACAAGTTTGGGACTGATTCCTATGAGCCCTCCAGTTCTGTGAGGGCAGGGATGTCTATCAGAAGAGAGAGCAATGAGTAGAGAACGTTTTCACACTTGCCTTCAAACTGAGCATCTGTCCACAGCACTGGCTTTAAGAGTACCTGGGTGTGTGTGCTGTACGTGTGGTGTGGTTAGGTATATATTCTGAGGATGTCTTGTGGCTGGAGCCCTCGACTAAGGAATGTCTTACACTGTTACATAAGAAGTATCTGTCGCAAGAGGTGGTGGGCATGGGCCATTTCACCTGATCTTGTTAGAGCTCCTACTGTGAATAAGGGCTTGTCTACACATAAAGTTATTTCTGATTGATGCCACATGTGGATGCTCTGGCCACACATGACATTAACCAAGAACAATTAATCAGGGACAACTCCATGTGTAGACAAGCCCAAATTTAATGTGAGGGTGGTCACAGAATGGTGCTCAGCACAAGAGAGACCTCAGAGCAGATGAGTAATTTCCTGTCGTTTCCATGCGAATAATAATGCTCTTGGCAGGGAACAAATAGACGTTTGAGAATGATTTAATTTTTTGTTACCAGGTACACACACATTGTCAACAATACCCAGTCCCATGAACACTGGAGTGTGCTTCACTAAAATGAGTATCTCTTGCTGTTGCTGCCCGGTATGTGCAGCATTAGGCTTTGTATGCATTACTAGACACTTGAAAGCATAGCCGTGTTGGCCAAAGGTATGAAGAAGTTCATTTATTCCTTTATCTTAGGAAAGGATAAGTGCATAGAACCTAAGCCTTTGTCACTAAATGCCTTGTTTTGCTCAGGACAAACTTGGGTTAAATTTTCTTGTTTACAACCAAATTACTGCTAGTGCAAGGCTGCTGACAAGTACTTCTTGTGTGGGCAGCTTTTAAAGACGGATGGTTCAGTGTACCACAGGATAACCTCTTCCTGTTACCATCATGGGAGTTTCCTGAGTTGGGGCTGATAGGAAGCAAGATTATTCTGGAGGTGGGTTGGTGTGCTCAGGGAATATTTACCCATACCTTAGCTGGCTTCCAAACTGGCTGTTACATTACTTTTATGCAAGCTCTTTTCTGCACCATTTTGTGAGGAGCCAGTTGCCCATGCTTAGCTTGCTCTGGGTGTCACTATACTTCTTTGTCCTTTTCTTCTTCCTGCCTTTTGGTGCTCAGATCAAGAAGTCGCTGCCCTGGCTCAGTGCCTGGTTGGACCCGGGTTCCACACTGCTGGGATGATGTGCTTTTTCTACTCAGAATATTTAGTGGAGTTCACTCCAGTATATAATTTCTCATGAAGCAATATGAAATCCCTTGAAAGCCAGTGTGTCACAGGTTAGGACAGGGAAATTTTATTTTATTTTATGAAGGAGGATGAAAAATAGCAGGGCAGTATTCAGACCATGTTTGCATTTAGTCTGATTTGGAGCCACATACGAGCACAAGTTTCCAATATCTGAGGCCATAGCATATTTTTGGGCGAGTATCTCCTGTTGAAGCTGTTCTACTTCACTGGGAATGGGAGCCTGTGAGACTAACCTGCTGGTTGAAGTGGTCATATGTGTGTTCCAAGAAACGTACAAATGTTTATACAAAGTGGAGCAGCTATAGTGGGACAGATTGAGACAGATTTTTTCAAAACACTGAATGGCTTTGACATTTAGCCACTTCCCAGAGAAACAGGAGAACGGGTTCAAGTTCATTCAATGAACAGGGCAGAGAGGAGACTTCAGAATGTATTTCCCAATACACACGCATGTGCCCTGATCCTGGCAGATGTGTGCCCTGACCCTGCTGCTCCCTCTTACCTCTCCCCCAAATTCTGAAGGTGAGATTTCCAGCAGGGATTAGGCATGAAGTAGGGCTGTGAGCAGCTTCAGAGTCTGGCATGTGCCTACCTGTTGATCTCCCGCTCTGCCCTCAAATTTAAGCAGCGACTGAAAGGGATCTGTGGGTTGCGGTAATGCTGAAATGTTAACCTGAGGTACCTAAAGGTGGAGTTAGGCAACCAAGTCATTTGTAGATTTAGTTCATAAAATCTAAAGTGTGGTATAACTTAATAATTGGTTTCTATAATAAGCATTTAATTTTAGCAATAAAAATGTGTTTCATGTGTGTATAAATTGGCATTTTTAATTACCCATTTTTCTAATACTCTTGTGAGGATATAATTTATATTGTAATGTCATGGCACTCAAATGTAATTCTAGGAATAGCATTTTTGGTATGAACAGGTTTTTTTCTTGTTACATTTTACTGAACCATTTAAAATTATAGTCACCTGAGAGACTGTGTGCAGCTTTTATTACAGATCCCTTCTTACGCTGATTCTAGATGTCCAAAAAGCTGAAAAATAGTGGCCTGGCATTGGTAACCTTTCCTTTCAGTAGGTTTATACTTTTAAAACCTCATCATTAGCTCACGGCAAAATGCTCTTCATGGTGCCGCACCTTA
Organism: Nyctibius grandis; assembly: GCF_013368605.1. Classification (NCBI taxonomy): domain Eukaryota; kingdom Metazoa; phylum Chordata; class Aves; order Nyctibiiformes; family Nyctibiidae; genus Nyctibius; species Nyctibius grandis. Next base: position 63,865,855 of record NC_090658.1, on the reverse strand, counting down.
GAGGGCACCTAAACCTCCGGCTGGAGCAGAATGTACATGTGTTGTGTCCCCTACACAAGGGTGCTAAGTTCCTGTTCTCTGATCTGTGCTGCCTTTTGATAGGGTTGTGAGATAAAGAGTTAGCTTTAAATCCCAAAGCCATAAATTTGTTTTTCCTGGTTAACAAAAAGAATGTTTCCTCTTCATCTGTGATAATATGGAATTGGAGAGAGCTGCGAAGCTTGGGCTAACAGTCAGCTGAGGGGTTGGATACAGGGCACATCTGAGTCAGGAATCTATTACCACGGAATTTTCTTCCTCCATTTATTGCCAGAGCATGAATCTGTTGACCTTTAGATCATACTGTCTCTTCTACTACATCTTCTCTGGGGAGGAGAAATGAGAGGATTGAAGACATGTTTCTTGGAAGACTTTTTTTTTTTAAATTTTTTGGAGGGTTGAAGTAGGAAGGTCTTAAGTGTTTGGACATGAGTGCTGTTCATTAGGTCTTAAGTCTTAAATGGATACAGATATTTTGACTATGCTTAAATAAATAAACAATATCATAAAGGGACACAGCCTTTAAAAATGTCAGCTATCAAAATTTGCTGCAATTTTGATCACTTTAGCTCATGGAACTGGCATTCAGATGACAGATACTCAAGGTTTTGCTGACCTTGGGAACATTACTGAGTAATCAGTCATTAAGTAAGCATGAAGTGTTCTTGAACAATTTAGTCAATGTCTTCAGCACTTAACATACTTTATTTTGAAAGCACTCATCTTGCTACATCTTCTATTCTGGGACACAAATTTGTTCTAATTTAAAGGGGACACTATTCTTCATTTTCCTTGTTTGCTTTTTCCTGTCATATCTCTTCTTAATGGGAGTAACAGCCTTCTGTTCAACTTTTGATTTTGTATTTGTCTCTTAATAAAAGTATAATAAAACTTGAGGTTTATATCTTCAGAGAGCAACATAATCTTGACTGTAGAAGAGCTGAGTTCTGCCTTCAGATGAAAAAGCATAATTCCCATTGAAATAAATGAAACTCAGGCATGTATAGAGAGAGAATAAAATTTGGATGTCGGACTGTGTCTTGCAAAGTCCTGTGAGGAAGGCAAGAAAAGCGTTATTATACCAATCTTTGCAGATGATCTGAGACAAAGAGGATTAATGAATTGTCGGGATCCATTGAAAAAATCATTAGTTAAATCTATTACTGGCACTCAGGATTTTCTGGACTCCTAGTCGTATGTGCAATCCACTTGGCCATATTGCTGAAACTAAGGCACCCTAGAGTGCCTCTGCCAAGAGGTTACATGGAAGGTTGTTTACATTCTCCAACTTAGCATGTGGACAGCCAAATTGGTACTTGGACCCACATGCTTCTTTGCAGTGTATGGAAGCAAATCAGCAGTGAATAAAAGGTTCTGGAGGCCACAGCTGAAGGATGAGATATACTGTTTGGTGTACTGGGGCGGCACTGTTGATGCTGAGCTGACAGGAGGCAGGACAGGGTGAACAGAGGGGACGTGGGAGAGGGAACCTCATGATGAGAGAGAGCAGGGTGGGGTGGGAGGTAAAGGAAATGGGAGGAGTAAGAGAGAAAAAGCAGAATGTGATGGAAAGGGATCAGAGAGCTAAACTAAACAAAAGTGTATTAATTGACTCATATCTCATAGTTTAAAAAGTGTCCATTATATATATCCATCTGCTTATTTTGTATGCATCATGACAATGCTGCTTTTGAGTATGTATTCCAGAAATTATTGATTGCTTCTGCAACACAAACAAATATGTGTTTTCGCCATTGTTAATTTGATTTTCTGGGTTTAACAAAGTTAGTGTTGTAGTTTGTGATAGACTGGAATCAGAATTGCTAGCTGAAGCAGAACAAATTAAACCAATTCCTGAAAAAATAAAGGTTTGCACTTACTCCCACTGATACTAAGATTAGATTTCAAATTGACTTTAATTAAGGCAGGATTGTGCCCTTACATGAAAGCCATGATTTCCTAAGCATTACATTTTCTATTAGAAGCAATGGGCATCCCTTTCATGTCTGGGAATGGAATATATATGCCCAAATTTTATCACTAAAACTCCAGTGTAAAATCTACCCAAGGCCACCTGACTTAATGCTTTTTTATTCTGAGCTACTTAAAGGGACCCTCCTTAAAACTTCCTGGTTCGAAATACATACTTTCTGGTGAAATGCACTTAACTAATATACTCTGAATTAGTAAAAAAATTATGGAAGTTTTTAATTCCCTGATGAAATGCATGAGATCGTTGAGTAAGGGAGAAATGAGAGCTTGAACATGCAAAACGTGCCTATACCAGCTTATTTAGGATGGGCACATAATCGGATGTCAGAGATATAGATATATATTTCTCTGTTGTTTCTTTCAGTTGCAGTAGCTTTACGTGTCATTTTTACTGTTGTGGATACCACATTTCTTAGGCGTAATAAAAATGTGGTTTTCAAGCTGACCCTTTTAAGGCAGAATAACCTGAAGGAAATGCACCCATTCTGCTTCAAAGAGGATATGTCAGTAGGAAGGAGAAATAATATGCATGCATAAGTAATTAATAATGATCTGAAGCTTTGATATTTTGTAAGGCCCAGAAAATTACGTTTTTACAGGATGTAGTATATTGTTGGGTTGAAAACACACGGCTTAATTCCGTACCCTGTAACAAAATTTCTGTTAGGGTAAATAGGAACTGAGCTTGAATAAGGACAGAAGTATCAAAAGCACTGGTTTGAGTGCTGTGTGTGTCCTTTTATTATACCAGTGAATACAGTTGTGGGTATCACTGCAATCCTTAATAGGATAATATGGATAAGAAAGATCTTCAATACAGAGTATAATGAGGTGCTCAAATAGCCTGACTTTTCACTTAATTTAAAGAATTAATTCCCCTGAAAAGCTCCATTTCTACATACCTAATAGTACAACATGAAATTCAGAGGCCAAATCTCATTGACTAGATTTTGTTTGAATATGTTTTAAAACAGCTGCTTTGACTTCATTAGATGTCTTTAATGTAGCCATTTGTAAAGTCCTTTTCTTGCATAATAGATTAACTTGCAGAGAGGAACTGGCTGATACAGTGGTGCCTTTTGACAGACCTATTTTTAGAAGTAGAGGGAGGTACAGTCAAATAAAACATTCTGCAATTAATAAGCTAGATATCAAGCATGGATTGTTACGGGGAAACTCCCTTTGTATTTTAACAGTCTTCTGGGGCTTCCTGCCCCTCTCATAACCACAGAGAATCCTACAGGCAATTTTTACCTGGTGAGAAAGTACCTGTGCACTTATCCATTCATCTGTAATAGGTATATATATTTTTTTTTCAGGGACAAAAGATGGGAATCTGACTATCAACTTCCACTGTTCATTTATCTCTCTTCTCATGTGTTGTTTCAGCTGGACATAAGGACACTGAACTAACAGGTAACCACCCTATTATCTGCCATGGCTCTGGTGCATTACACAACAATGACAGACCACGGTTTGCAAGCCTGAGGAACATGTTGTTATGATGTGTTTTGGAGGGGTTAAACTACTTAGGACTCAAATGGTCAGTTATACAGAAACATGGAAAGAAACAGGAGATTTAATACTAAACCCCAAAAGTTTTAGTAATAGGAAAATTGCAATTCTGGGATCAAAGGAAATGGACTAAGCACAGTTTAGCTTTTGCTGCACTATTAGCAAAGGACCCTTGTGCAGGGAAAATATCTTCCTGATGCCAGACTTGTTGGCTAGTTTAATTCTGTGCCTGAGACATAACGAGCAGAGTATAGATGTTGCCTTAATTGAAACATTACACATTTAGAAATTTGAGTGGCAAGCTGATGGAGTTCACAATTGAAAACATCTGTGTATTTTTGTATGGATAAACTGCCTTTTGTGTGCAAATCGGGCACTGGTTGATTTGATATTGCCAGAATATGGTTATTGCCATAGAACAACTTTTCATGGAACATCTCTGCCCATTAAAGCTATTAGGAACAAAAACATTCAAACCTAGCCTTCCTTGACTGGAAGCTTGGATTGGCAAGGTGAGGTTAGTTAACCTAATTTAGGAATCCATCCCCTTTGGTACATTGACAGGTGTCTGGTGAGAAAGGCTGAAGATCAAATCTGTAAATGCAACTTCCCTGCAGCTCAACTGCACTCAAGTGCCTCTGTTCTTCCAGTGTCTTGTACATTCCCCTTACCTTTTCTCACAAATGCTTAAATAAATTTGCTCCCACAGATGCTTAGATAAATTGGCTGTGCATTCTCACTGAGCACTGGAGATGAATGTGCAAAGCAGCTCAGATTAATACAGGCTAATGGTGCAGGGGATGTGCTCCCAGAAGTCCTTCTAATGCATTGCATGATGGCATTACCTTTGTCAATGCAGGCACTTGAATGCTATTTTGTAGTATGGCACATTCTCTAAGTATACGAGGCGTTTGTGATATTTCCAGTTACCGCATATTTTTGGCCACATTCAGACAGCAAATTTCAAGGTCATTAATAAACAACAGAGAGCCAGGCAGGCATTCCCAAGGAACCCAACTTGTTACTTCTGTCTTCTGCAATCCATTGTCAGCACATTGACTTTTCGTTTATGCCTATTGGAACAGTTTGTTATCTAATTCTGTATACTTACATCCTACAAACAAGTTATCTATTCTAATGCTCTGTCTAGACGAAGACTTAAAGGTGTGACTTTAGCACGTGCAACCAGCTTTAACCCATGCTAACCTGGTAGAGCCTAGGCTCGCCACGAGGCTTTAAGACAGTCTATTTATTGTGTGTTAAAGGTAATGTGTCTTGTCTAAAGCTTAAGATAAATACAGGTTGACAAAAGCTTTAGGAAGACAGCAGTGTACATTGCTAGTCTCTTTGTGTAGCAGTTTGATTCCATCCCCCCCTTCAAGTTGGCATCATGTATTTTTGTAAACCAATGTGTCTTTGTTTTATTTATAAACCTGCCTATCACTTTTGCCTTTGTGGAAAACTCCACAGTTTTATCTTGGACGGACTGAGGCTCTGTTCACAATGAGTTTCGAACTCATGTATTTGCAGTTGCATTTAATCTGCAGTGTGGGCTTCTAGTTCTGCACTGAGCTAGACAGTTAACCCTCAGAGTAAACTGTGCTAATAATACTTCCTTTTAAACTAAGGTAGTATGTCTACATTAGGTAGTGTTGCCACAGTTGTTCTGTATAATACAAGTTGTGCTGAATTATGTGGTCGAACTCAAGTGTCCTATGAAATATATGTTGAATTCAGTTTTTCCCAGAGCAGCCATCACAATATGTATCCAGAAAAGCAGATTTTCTGAATATAGAAATTACTTGTATATAGTTTGTCTGATTCCTCATTTATTAGAACAGTTGATTGATGTGCAGAGTACTTCATTCTGAATCAAATAAAACATGTGCATAACTTTTCTCTAGGACTATCTTGGATTTCCATATTTAAAATCTGACAGCTGAAACATGAGGGATTTTTATCAGTGTGTAACCACTGTACGACTACAGTAATGCAAAAAAAACAGAGAGGAAAAAAAGACAGCCAAAGATTTATATCCCCTGTGTCACCTTGATGTTTCTCATTTTCACAGTTTCATTGTTTTTTTTTACAGGTGAGGCAAAAATAGGAGTCATTCTTTAATACTCTGATACACACCTTATGATAGCATGTTTCTTTGTGCTAACTTGTTTTCTTGGTCATTGAATATTGTCAGGTGTCAGCCATTTAGGACCAACAGTATGCCAAGCTCTTAGTCATTTAGATTCACTTATGTGTTTATTGTTTGAGCCTGATGGCGGCAGATGCTATGCCACCATCTTTATCTCTTATTCTCTGATATGCTTAAACCATATTTTAGGACATACTAATTATCTACTTATTTTAATGCTGACCTTTGTAAAAACCTATTTCAGATCCTCAGACATTCCTATGTCCTCTGTCAGGGTCTCCGCTAGTTCAGTTTTCATTATTCCTACATCATATTATTTTGCACTGTTTTGCCCTTTACACATTTTGTCTCAGTGATTCTTCTTATACATGCCCTACATAACTCACTGAGACCAGTCTCTGTTTCATCCTCTCACTTCTCTTTCACTACCCTTCCACTTTTTATAGTGAATTTGTCTTTTTTGATAACACAGTTTTCATCTCTTCAATAAGCTTGTTTGTTTTCCTTCTTGCATTCTTAAAAACCAGGATAAACCTGCTCTGAGTGATATGTAAAACCAAATTCAGTATGTCCCCTCATACTTTATTCCCTTGCCATTAAAATACTGCACTGTAGTTCCAGTTAAGTGTTTTGAGTGTGTAGAGTAAGATCTTTGCTTTTACTTCACATCTGGAGAGTTCTGTCTGGCCTGTCCAGACAGAGAGCCACATCATCATGAACAGTGCTGGTGCTGCCAGCAGATCCTCAAAATTCAGCATCCACAGCAGTTCTGCAGGATCAGTTAAGCAGCCCCAGGACACCTGCAGACCTGCAAGGTAGTTCTTTCCTCACAGCTTGGACAATTGGAAACACTGTCATCTTATAATCCGTGCTCTGATAAATAGCATTCTTCATTGGCGTTGGATTTATTCACGTATTTAATTTCATTAGGCAGCAGCACGACTAACATTTATTCTGCCTCATAAACATAACTTGCACTAGCCTAGTGTCACAATCTGGTGTGAGTTACATGATCATTGTTCACACACACGTTCTTGGGGGAGGAGGTTGCATTTCAAATACAGACAAAAGAAATTTGACACTATTTTGACTTAGTGAGAGAAGCATGCAAGTGTCTTGTCATGGATGGGATGCTATGCTTTGTCTATTAGCAGAGAGATACCATTTCATCCATAATGTACACAAGGTGTTTCGAATGATAAAGCAGAACAAGAAACTTGTTAAAGGATGGTCTGCTTTTGCCAAGGTGGCAGTGAGACTCTTGACTCAATATTGTTTGTCATTCCCCTGCCAACATACCAGCAGTGAGGTAAGGAAAACACTCCAGATCTTCATGTTATAAGGTGCAGAAGTTCAAGTGGTAATTACTTGAACATTCAAGAACTGGGCACTTTCTTTTGTGGCAGAGGCTTTCCCTTAGGTGGGAGGTGAGTGTGAGCCCATATACTGGTTTTGTAGGTCTCGTGCCTTGCCCATAGGACCCTAGTATTCTTAGGAACTGTGGGAGTACAGAATGATCTGTGGAATAGAGCTTTATTTTCCCTCATGCTGCTCCCCTGAGCAATATAACAGTAAGGAATCATTGTCTTTTAGAAAGAATAGATCCATAAAAAAAAAATCCCCTTTCTACACCAAATGTGGTGGCATGATCAGCCCAAGGTTATAGGTGTAAATAATGTCTAATTACTCTTGCTTTCTGTAAAGTTCTAAGAACAGCTTTACATTCTTTCATTATCTTGAGAGGTGGAAACACTGTTCATTAAAAATTTAGCACTCTTCTCATTTATTCAGAATAGATGACTATAGTGGTGCACTATGAGAATTAATTGCATATGAAACCAGCGATGCTGTTACTCTTGAATCAGGCATGTGGCTCTTTCTTAAAAGGATGCTGTAAATGCACACAGTTCTTTATCAATCATGGTAAAGGCACAGGATTTTTCAGAAGTGTCTATTAGTTTCAGGTGCGTCACTTCTGTGGTGCTTATCTTCATACAACTTAAGAGGAGCCTGATTTTCAAAGAGCAGGTGTCCATCATTTTGTAAAAATCCAGTTATATTAGTCACTCAACTTGTATCCAGATGTACTAAGCTATTTTTTGAAGTCTTGTTCAAACCAATGTCTTCTGCAAGACTTTGTAGTCTAATTCAGCCAAATACAATGTATAGAATAAAAACAAGATGAGGCTTGAGAAGAGAGAGAGACATCAAAGGGAACAGAATGAAAACAGAGAATTTGTCATATCAGAGCAGACCATTGATCTGAGGAGGACTGTGTTCTGCTTCCAGCTGTGGCCAGTACCCTGTGATGTAAAAGAAGGGCCAAAAAAAGTGATTTATAATGTGCCATACAAAAATCCCCCCAAAGGTTCTTGCTTGCGTTGTTCACCGTAAATAGATTGGTTAAGTAAGAATGAAGTGGAACGAGGAGCCATGCATGCCAGTTGATAGTTGATGAAGGAAGCGTATCTGTGTCTAACATACAGGCAAAATGCTACAAGACTAGTTCATCCTTAGGAAAATATTATCCCTGTAATGCTGCCAAATTCAGTGCCTACATGGGTTATGTCTTCCTTGAAGAGAAACTGCTGGGTTTGCAAGGTGAATTTCTTTGGAATGATTTATCTTATTTTTTTCTGATGGCTCAGAAAACTTTTATGATGTTACATTCATTTCTCCTTTATGCAGGAACTGTTGCTTAAGTTGGAAAACACAGCTCACCAGCTAAGGCATTACTTCCTCAAAATGCGGATGTGGAGTTGGGCACTGGAGGTCAGCCTGTGTGTCATATCCTTCTTACTCTTGCATCATTTCAGACATGCATCTTCCTAATTACCACGTTACAAGAAGGTCTGAGCACAATCATAGAATGGGCTAGGTTAGAGGGGATCTTTGGAGATCACCTGGTCAACCCCTCCCTGCTCAAAGCAGCGCTAACATTTGGTCAAATTGCTTAGGGCCTTGTCCAGGAAAACTTTGAATATTACCAAGGATGGAAGTTTCATGACCTCTCTGTGAGCCTGTTCCTTTGCTTGACCTCCCTTCTTATGATTTTTTTTCCCTGCCTATGTAATTGGCATCTCCCATGCTGTAAGTTTTGAGGATTGCCTCTTGTCCTTCTGCTGTGCACTGCTGAAAAGAAGCTGTCTCTGTTTTCTTTGTGGCTTTTCTGCCCCCTTTAGGAAGTGGAAAATAGAAACTAGACTCTCTTTTAGCCTTTTCTCTGGGTTGATCAAATCCAGTTTCCTCAACTTCTTGTCATATGTCATGTGCTCCCAGTTTGATTGGACTTCTCAGTTTGTAAATGTCTGTTTTGTCCTGGGAAGCCCCAAACTACACAAAATGCTCCAGACTGGGTTCCTCAAGTGCTAAATTGACAGGAATAATTGCTTATTTATAAACTGGGTCATGACTGATTTCCTACATTAATACAAAATAAAAAACAAAGTAAGAAAACAAGATTCTGGGACTACAAGAAGGGAGAAAAGAGATTCTGTGATGCTGTACTTAATTTTTCCTTCTGGTTCTTTCAGTTTGGCTTTTCTTTCTGCATAGTGACACAACTTCAAAGGAAAGGGCAGATGGTGCTGCTACTGATCCCAGCTATCAAAGAAACATCCTCTTGAGATGCAGGCAAGGGATAGGGGCTTCAGCCAGTTCCAGCTTGGTTCTGTCAGTTGTTTAGGAGGGACAGACCATCGATTCAGGGACAATTGAGTATCAAGCTGAATATTCCCACAGGTGTCTTTTTGCATGCAAAAATGTTACTGTTTTGGATTTTGAGGCTTTTCTGTATTTACCCATATTGCACAATGCTCCGCTGCCCCTATAACAAGTAGAATGTGTGTGCAATACATTAGGCTGGACTTTTGTACCTTTGGAAATGCTGCATGTATTAATTTGTTGGGGAAATGCAATGCTTAGGTGATTTAGACATAGGAATTGTCTTTCTGATTTCTAGGTTTCATTTCAGCTTAAGCCAGGGGAAAGTTCTGTGCTGGAGAAGCAAGGTGCTTTCAAGACAAAATGACAGCTGAGTCTGGCTGCTGTCAGGTGGGTTGTCTAGGCACATAAAGTCCCATTTAATTGTCAGAGCCCTCTGTGGGGGGAGTCTAACCATAAGAGTCAAATTTTAGAAGTATTTAGTCAACTAAGTGAACAGATAAGAACACAATGCGATCTAAGGAATTTTCAGCCCTGCCATGCCTCGGTTTCCTGTTTGTGACATGGGCATATTCTCTTCTTGCGAGGGTGTTGGGGAGATGAAATTACATATTCAAGTCTGCAGAGCTCTGAAGACACTACGTTGTGTGTGGGCCATAAAGTTATTTCACCAGGTGTTATGATACAGGGGTTTAATGCTCCTCCTATCTCAGTCCAGTCAATCCTCTGCTTTCCTTCTGCTTTTGCCTTTTCCCTCCTGTTTTATTGTGATATACTTCTGTTCTTAGAGAAGCATACATTGACGAATAGTGACGGCTGAGTGAGTGTTGCGGAAGAGGTACATACTCATGGATTTCTTTTTTCCATGACACTTCTACAAAAAATAACTGCAAAGCCATTAATGAATAAAACGTAGGCACTCGGTATCACTGTGCAGAGTATAAATCAACAGTGAAACAGCGTCATGTTTGACTTTAAAATATGGAGCAGAAGTGCCTTCACATCATCAGATGTTGATGCTATGGCTGCCATTACTAAGTTGTTGCCCCCCCCCAAGCTGCTGCTAAGAAATTACAAACACATTTGCCCTCATTAATCATTCTTTGAAATGGCAGAATAGTCTTTGCTGATTGAAAATAATTATTAGCTTCTCAAAAGGATTAAACAGCCTGTTTAGATTTTCATTTATATCACCATTTTGATGGGGTGATGTAGGGGTATGTACACAGCCTTTGTCTTAAAAGTAATAATAATAATAATTAATGCTGTGTAACAAAGAGTTTCAGAAGGACTTCAGACAAAGAGAGAAAGAAAAGGCAGGCAAGGTGAGCTATGGAATAAATGTAGGACACAGAACTGAACATAAGGTTGTGTTGGGCAGGAAGCCTCCTACTGTAGCAGAGCAGTGATAAACACAAAGGAAAAGACAACATTCTCAACATAGCAGTGGAAAGACTTGAAATTTCTGGCTAACGTTACAGTCTGAGCAGTGTAATTAATCTGGAATTGAAAGAATACCACGGATGTTTAAAATTATTTTTTCTACTGAGTCAGTATCCTGCACATTTACAAATTGTAGGTTGTGGATTAATAGCCCCTGAAGTTCATTACCCGATGGGACTTGCTCCAAGCTTTGAATTTGCACTCAGCAAAGTGTATTTGGATTGAGACAACTTCCTAAAGTTGAGACCCAAGATTCTAAAATAAAGTGTTCTGTGGGCACTGGGATGGGAGTGCTTGCTGGAGTGCCAGAGGTATTAAAATAAACAAAAAAAGGGAAAAAAAAAAAAGCCAGATATGAGTTAGCACATGTACATTTCGGAATGGGATGCAATGCGGAGATGCACGGGTAGTATAACCCTATTAATGTCTTATACCCAAAGTGTAACACTGCTAATATGATATTATATTTGCCTGCTGAAGGGCAGGACTTATTAACTAGATCCATGTTCTAACTAATTTGATTGCGCTGTCTTGGGACCTGAGCTGACGTATCCAGGTAGTGCAGTACAGCTCCCTGTGGAGCTACTAGCTAGTCTGGGTTCATTACATGACACGGGCATGCCTTCTAAGATGCTGGATGGTACGGAAAGTCTATGGGTCATATTTGGATAGTGTGAATTCCACCGAAGTCCCTGTGCTTGATATTTCCTATCAATTCTCTGTTGGCAGCTCTCTGCCTTGAGCCTCATTTCAGTCACTTAAGTCATTCCTTAGAGTCTGTCAGATGCCCAGTTTTCTAGACATGGCTCTTACATGTAAATGGGGCTGTTAAAATACATCCCTCTGTGACTGTGCTGTTTCACTCGTCCTCAGTGGCATGCTTGAAGTGAGAGCCCAAACACTGGGAGCCCAATAATGGATTTTCTTCACCTGGGGGGATGGGAGATATGGCATTCCAGTTTCTACTCAGAAACATTTACATATTTTTTACAAAATGGAAAAGCCCCAGCAAGAAGGGTGGAGATGTGATCTCCTTGTTTGGAAATTATGATGGTCATGTAACAGTTGAATTAAATCTCTGGAGAGAGGACTTCCATAGCTGCTAAGTAGAGGAGCATCCAGAATTGTTCTTATGTGCTGCTGTTTACTGATGTGGGCTCCTGAGAGGGAGATGGAAGTACAGTGCCTTTGTGCATTTTTTTTGGACAAAGTAATGGTTGGTCAAAATTTAGATGGTTGTGTATCTACCCAACAGCACCTTATTGACTTTAGCAGTGGAAGAAGGGGGTGTTTTGAGCAATGAATGTTCAAATGGTGCCTTAAATGTTGGGCTCAGAAAACCTAAAGAGGCACATAGGTATCTTGTGAACCTAACCCCGGTCAAGCCCAGGGTTCATTTCCTGGTGGTAATCTTTCAATATCACTTTTTTCAACTAAAAGAGAAATTATATACCGATGCACTGAAGTAGTGTATCTTTTGTTCCTTGTCACAATTTGTACTGAGAATCACAATACAAAAGCTTATCTGGATTTCTGGTTGGGTAAACGGTTTTGTGACACAGGTCAAAGAACCCTTGACTTAATTATTTAACTAGCCTCTGGAGCATTATTTCTCTGACTGTACAATGGGAATCTTAATTTCTATTGCACTTTGCTATGCTTAATTAGTGTGCAAAGTCTTCTGACAGGTCTAATTTCTTAAAATGTATGTAAGCATTTTAAGGACCTATGCACTGAGATCCCCATTTCCACTGAGTGCTGCAGTGAAACAGATAACAAGATGGGCCATGTGACAGGGTCCATGGCATGGGGTGTTCTGCAACCATAAAGTTAAAGGCAGTGCCTACTCCAGACAGCTTGCAATCTAAATATCAGGGATTTATTTTAGCAGCTGTTTAAATAATTCTCATATCAGTGTGAAAATTGTCTATGAAAATATTTAAAAGTAAGCGTAATTTATTCTTCCAAAGTTCTGTATCCGGCTCCTAAACCTGGAGCTACAGATGAGGGTTTATTTACTAGAAGTGTGTATGTTACATTATGTGCGGCAGTATGTGCCCTTCCTTCCCTTTTTACAGGGCGTTCTTATTCTTTTTTGGTACTCAGTACCAAACACTTTATTTTTCTGTCACCTTGGAAGAGATTTCTGGAAACTGTATATACTGAAACAGGGTCATGACTTTCCTGTTTTTCTCACAGACTACCTTAATAAATATTTCATTGATTCTTTACTATATTAGTTGCTACTGTTGTGTCCTTAATTCAGACTTTTCCATGCACAGCTGTTGTTTAAATGTATAGAGATCAACAGGATAGAGTAGGTCAGACTTGCTTGTATTTTGCATGCATAGATCATTTGATTTTACGAGAGGAAGGAACTGATCCAACCTTATAATTAATAGTTACAGGTTGATTGACATAATGATTTGATGGCAAAGCTTTCCTTGTCAACAATGAAAAGCAATATTGGATTCAAATTAACAAAGTTGCAGAGAACAATAAATCAGAATATACTGATCCTGGGAATTAAGGCAACAAAATGTATGTCTGTCTGCCACATGTTAACCTAATTCCTACTTTCTCTGGATTCAGATCTCCTTTGCGAGTCACTTCATGTAGCCAGATAGGAAAGCATTTTCCTCACCTCCCAGCATGTGTGAAGGGAAAACCCTCACTCTAGTGAAAACCATGATCCCTTCATGGCACAGCCATCTGATGTGGAGGTGGGAGGACCATTGACTGGGTCTCTTCCGACACCGTCAACATCATGTGGAATGGGAAGGAGATACAGATTTGCTGCTACATACTTCCACTATGGGTCAGGAACTTTCTGAGCTTTATACCACAAAACTTTTTTATAAGTTGAATTTGCTTGCATGTTAGCTCCCCTTGGTATACTCCTGCATATATTTCTACACACAGGTCTTAAAATTAGATAGTGCGTAGTATATAATTCTAACTACTGAGATCTTTGGTTATGAACAGTTCTACAATTACAAAGCAGAAACACAAAGGATGAAGAAAATAAGGGCATGAAAAACAATAACTTAGAAGGGTCATTTTTTTATAAAAACATTGGTATGTTTTATTAAAATATGGGATTTTATAGAGCAAAAGACATTTGCATCTGCTAGACACATTGAGAAAGTGGGAATAGACAAGGTAGCGTTGAACATTCATTCTCTTTTTATGCACTTTATTAACTTGGGTTATCATATCTATTTTATTATCGGCTCTGTTTTTATTTTTATACAGTTTGGGCCTGATTCAGTATCTTCTTGCCAGGGAAGAATATTCTTTGAATAGGGAAAACAGGACTTTGTCCTTTTGTTTGTTGATTTTGTCTGCTCATTAGAGTTCAGTTTTGTTTGAGCTGTTAACAATCTGTCACTATATCTTGAGAGTCTCCCTGGATTATTCCTTGATAATTGGGAGACTGTATAATACAACAAATTATAAAAAAAAAAGGTAAAGAGTATAACAGAAGATTGCTCTATAATCTGTTGTGATTGTTACTTTGACTCACTTGTCTATTTTAAACAAATTTTACCATGTTATTGCAATTACTGTATATAAAAAAAAAGTAAAAAAAAAAAAATCATATAGGCTTCTATTTCAAGAGAGTTATTAATAGAAGAACCTGAACTTAACTATAGCATTAATAAACAATATCTGGTTCTGCCTTTTTAAATCCAAGAAAGGCAAAATAAATTGTGTGGATGAAACTGCAGTGTATTTAGACTGTTTTATTTTGCTTGGTGCTAGGATAGAATGTGAAACTAAATACGTTCATCCAAAGATAACTGAAGTTCCTGCTCCTCTTTAGATTTCATTGTCTGTTAGAAATCTCCTAGGTGATTAAACTAATGCACTGTAAAAGAATGAATCAGTCCTGCAGAGCTCTTCTCTGTACAGAGAATAACTTGCTCGGTTAAGTACTATTGGGGTTTTACTAAATTAAAATACTAGGAATTTTTGTACATAATATATTTTATCTGTGAAAACTGAGCAAAATTTTATATGTGACTCTGAAACTGAATTCCTATGGTAATTAATAAAGAAGATTTGAATACATTTCTGGTAGAGTCATCTTTGACCAATTTAATAACTTGATTTTCTTAACAGAGGAAAACCCTTATCTCTCAAGGCTTGTGGTAACATTGGGATACACCATGAAATTGTTAAGAGAATCAGAGAGTCTCTTTGTTGGGAGAAGATTAATTTGGACTGGAAACTTATCTTTTACTGATTCAAGTGGAACACATTCTTAGCAATTATTTAATATTTATATTTCAGTTCCTGTGTAGGTTCCAGTAGATCCCTGAAACTCTTATCAGAAACATCAAGTCGCCATGGTGTACCAGCACATGAAAATATGACCCTCCCTCAAAGCTGAACTCACTGGACCCTGTTAAGGCTGCTTACATATGCAAAGCCAGCTCATTTTAAATATTCACTTGTTTACAGATAAACATGAATATTGTTTTTTGCATGCCTGGCAAAGATAAGCAAAAAATGTAGTCAGATGTATATTCTTCTAACATATATACACACACTTGCCTTTCTTTAGTATTGAATGTTACTTTTCCCCACCCTTGGCCTATTTTTTTGTGACTGGAATGGCAAGGGGGAATGACAAGAGCTAAAAAAGAGATAAGGAAATGATCTTATCAGTCAGCTCAGAGATGGCATTTCAAGAGTGTCATTTTGCGATTGTTGCATGGAATAAAAGTGCAGTTATATAATAAATTTATGTTTTTCAGCGGGTTTTTTTTTTTTGGAACTCCTGATCTCCAACTGCAACTTACTCTTGTTCACTTCACTCAATGTAGTTGTGGATAAAGACTATATGAAATTCATTGTAATCCAACAAAAGCTTCCTTTTATTATATGACATAGCATTTATGTGTGCATTCATTGTCTAATTCTAATACAGTGTTTGATTTTTGATTATAGTAAACAGAAATAATTAGCTCAGCTTTTTATCATATGGTATGTGCTTTTCCAGTTTTTAAAGTTTTCTTCTAAAATTCCATGTAAACATCTTACTGTGCTGCACCCAGTAAGTACCTGTACAATATACACACTTCTGTAGATTGCTAAATCAATGTTAAATCTGACTAGAGTTGACTGAATTGTGGAAAAAAAATATATGCACTCATTTAAATTCAAGAGGAAATTTTAATTCAATCATGTCTACCGCCCTTCTATATTTTCTGTTTGTGAACACTTAAGAACTTGATTCTGGATGCTAAGAATACTCCAGGAATATTTAAGACTAAAGATTTTATGAAAACAAATGTTTAATATAGTACTAACAGGGTGAGATTGCTTTGGTCCCTCTGTAATAAAGCTTGCGATGGCATTGGGGAATAATGCTTATCTTTTTATAAAGAGCTGGTTGATGTGGAACTTGATTTGGAAGAGGGCCTTTTCTGATTAAATTCAGTAGCCTTACACCAGTTGGGGAAGGCTACCACACTTAGGAAGTAAAGCTGGTAGTTTTCCATAGGAATGTTACAAAGTGATGTAGATCTATTTAATCTATTTGAAATGACCAATATTTTCAGGAAAGGGTTTCTTGTGCAATAGCACTTGGCAGAATGGAAAAGAGGATTGCACAGTCTGGAAGAAGAAGAAGTTGATAGCAGCTCGGCATACAATGCTTCTCTTAGTTATTTTGGAACAGTATGTTTAGTTGCCTTTTGAGCTGGTGTCCTCCGAAATCAACAGTAAAGGCTGGACAGATTAATAGAGAAATTTGATGCACTGGTGATTAAGAAGGTATCCCAATTCAGGGCAGTAACTTAGGGGAAACAAAGAATGCAAACAGACATGCAAATAGAGGGGAGAGCCTTTCCTAGGCTACTCCAGTAACCTTTGAGCTCTGCTTCTGCAGAGTGCACTACTTTGCCTGCTGTGGAGGGAAGGCTTGTAGTACGGGGAAAACCGGGGGAGGCGCACTCGCGGGTGCTGGGGAACGGTCTGGAGTAAACTTCACGATCTCAATGTGAGTATGGAAGCTTCTCGTTTATTAACAAAGAAAGCAGTGGTTATATAGACTATGCATATGTTAATCGCGCGCCCCGATCGCACTTGTGATTGGTCCATAGGTTTACATATTCAGAGTCGTGACCGCCCCCTCCCCTCCCGGATGTAGTTTTGCTTCCCGCGAAGCAGGCACCACGAGGTTCTTTGTTCTGCTCCGTGCAAGGGGAGTGCAAGGTCGCTAGCTCTGGGCTTAACCCTTGCTCAAAGCCTGGGTTGCTCAGACTGCTCGGTGACTGACACAGGATCGTGCCCCTTCTCACTTAACCAAACCTCTACAATTCCCCCTTCTTGTTTGTGAGCAAGCCAGGCCTGATTCACAAGTTTCATTAACGCTTTCTGCAAACAAGAAAATAAACATGGTAACATTAACAATATAACTGCAATCCCAAGAACTCCTGTAAGAACCATTTTTACCAGTTCCATCACCCATCCGATTTCTCGGGGAGGTGTGGTTTTACTGATCAACTCGGCCCCCAAAGTGGTCCCTGGTCAGTGGCCACGCACATATATCCCCGGCCACTAAGGATCACTGGCACCGGTCCTTTCCACTCCCCTGTAGCAGGTTCCCGATAAATCACCTGTAACTGAGGTATAATGGTGTTGTTATTAAATTTCAACTGCTGGTGATGTACAACAACCGGTGGTTCTTCTCGGTCCCCTGTTAAACACAGAAAATTCAAAGTAAACAACACTTTATGCAACCGCAATGTTGGATCAGTATCTACCTCCTTCTGTCTCCTTAAATATTCCTTTATGGTTCTATGGGTGCGTTCGATGATCCCTTGACCTGTCGGGGAGTGTGGTATACCAGTAACATGTTTCACTCCCCAGCGTGTTAAAAATACACGAAACTTTTGGCTGGTGTATGCTGGCCCATTATCTGTTTTGATCTGTTCTGGCACCCCCATAACGGCAAAACACGCCAACAAATGTTTACAAACCTGTTGCGCCTTTTCTCCGGACATTGCAGATGCCCAGATTAACCTCGAGAAAGTATCTACTGTGACATGTACATATTTTTGTCTCCCAAACTCTGGAATATGTGTTACATCCATCTGCCATAGCTCAAGTGCTGCCAAGCCCTTCGGGTTTACACCAATACCAATGCCTGGTCCCTGAGCCCCACACCTCGGACATGCCTGAACAATAGATTTTGCTTCATTTTCTGTTATTCCAAATTGTCTCTGTATTCCTTTTGCATTTTGATGGAAATGCTCATGACTTTGTCTAGCTTGTTGAAATTTGTCTAAAGGAGGAATATGGCAAGCAGGGCTAACTAGAGAGTCTGCCACCTGATTGCCCTTCCCCAGACCAAGATCCCATTGATGACTCCGCACATGTATTATGCAACAAGGCGCACTGCGTTGTCGCATAATAGACCGTAATTGCAAGAATAACTGCCCAAGGCGGGGATTTTGTGTGTTTCGGAGCAATGCCTCCTCCAATCGTGGGATGACACCTGCTATGTACATAGAATCTGTGACTATATTTATAGCCCCATCCAGCCAATTTGTCAAGGCCCAGCCTACGGCAGATAGTTCCAGAGTCTGTAAGGTATCATTGGTCTGACCATACAACATGTGGTGTACCCAATCCCCTTTTTCCTGCCACACACACACCGCTTTGCGCTGTTTCTTTCCCGCATCTGTATAGACCGTTAACCCTTCCACTATTGGTGTTTTCTGTACTTTAGATTTTTCTATCCATTGATTTTTCTGTAATATCTGCCATAATTTACCTTTCGGTTGCTGTGAATGGACTCTTCCTTCGTACCCCAAAAACGCCTCCTGAATGGGTCGAGAATTGCGGAACCACCATTCTAGGTCTACAGCATTAACAGGAATACTAATGTCCGCTGGATCCAGTCCTGTTAATTCTACAGTTCTAGATCTACCCTTTCTCACTAGTTCCCCTATGGCTTCTGGTCTAGTCTGTATGCTTGTCTTTGGTTGTACACTAAGAAATACCCATTCCAACACCCAAAAAGCTTCATCTTTATCATGGCATTTGTAGTGGCATTGGTTGTAGCCCTGGGGGAGTTCCCCCTTTTTGTTTTGCCACTGACAAATGACACCACAAACCATATTTTCACTGTTAATTACAAGCAGAGACACAGGTAGTTCACGAATGCGTCGCGACGACCATGCAGTTTGTAATTTGGCGATGATTGACCGCAACGCGCTTTGTTGAGTCTCAGACAGCTGTATGGTGTCAGCAGGGTGTGATCGTCACAGCAGTTCGGTGAGGGGGGCAATCTCGGTGTTCGAGATACCGACACAGTTACGGACCCACTGAATATCTCCGAGAAGTGTTTGTACATCCTTCAGGTTCTTCAAATCTGTATGTAGCTCCACCTTTTGAGGCCGGATTTGAGCATCCGAAATTGTCCATCCTAAGTATTTCCAGGGATCAGTTCGTTGAATCTTTTCTGGTGCAATCATGAGACCTTTCTCCGCCAACGTTGTTGTTAGTTTGTGGAGACTTTCTTCTGAAAAAGGATCGGCCTGACATAACAAAATATCATCCATATAATGATAGATGATAGTCTGTGGCCATAGCTGGCGCAATGGTTTCAGTGCCCATGCCACATAAAGCTGACATAACGTAGGTGAATTTTTCATGCCCTGCGGTAGAACTACCCATTCATACCTTTGAGCTGGTTCCGCTTTGTTGATAACAGGAACAGAAAAGGCAAACCTCATGGTGTCCTGAGGATGTAAAGATATGGTGAAAAAACAGTCCTTCAAGTCTACAATCAATATATGCCATCCTGCTGGTAACATGTTAGGTGATGGAATACCTGGTTGCAATGCTCCCATTGCTTGCATTTGCTCATTAATTTTCCGTAAATCATGTAATAATCTCCACTTTCCACTTTTCTTAGGGATGACAAAAATGGGTGTATTCCAAGGACTAACTGAGGGTTTGATATGTCCTGCTTTTAACTGTTCCTCCACCAGTCCCTTAGTAATCTGCAGTCGCTCTTCAGTCATAGGCCACTGGTCAACCCACACAGGCTCATCTGATAACCAAGTCAAGGGTGGATTGGGCGACTGCTCTCCAGCGGCCATTATCAAAAATGGGTGGTTGTAAGAACCGCACCAATCTGACTTAAAACATCTCGCCCTATGAGTGCTTCCAAAACCCCAGGCAAGGACAAGACATAAACTTTCAAAGTTACACGCTGTCCCTCTGGAAAGTGTAAGGTCACAGGGTGATGACTAACAGCTGTCATAGAATTCCCGCCAACGCCAGCAATGTGTGAATCAGGTGTTTCTAGTGTCCAATTACTTGGCCAGACGCGTCGACTGACAATGGTGACGTCGGCACCTGTATCCAACAAGGCCTGTACCTTTATATGAGTGTTGTTCTGAGACATTGTGATTGACATATTTGGTCTGTTGTCCATTCTCGTGGTAAAACATACCGCTGGTCCTGTGGAGCCAAATCCATGATCTCCACGGTAGGTAGTCGTATTAGCACCTTGTTGATAGGCAGAAAGGGGGATTATTTGTCCAACTCGACTACCTTTTGGCACAAACATAGCTGGATTAAGCGTATACATCATAATATATACGATCCCGGTATAGTGTGCATCTATGATTCCTGGAAGTATTATAAGTCCTTTTATACCAGCAGAAGATCGTCCTAACAGAAGTCCTCCCATGGGATCGAAATCCCCGCTTAGCGGACCCTGTACATTAGTAGGGACCTTCTGTACTTCTTGACTTCGCAAGGTGACATCTACTGTAATTTCCACGTCAAACCCCAGGCTTCCTCGGGTTGCTGGTTGGTGCTGTTGTAAAAAACCTTTGGTTCGTATGATGGGTTGACTTGTTTCCTCACGCGGCCCCTCTCTGCGCTCCTTTGGAAGTTTCCCTGACACGCCTTAGTTGAATGATTATTCCTCTGGCAGGTATCACACCAGACAGCAGCTCGGCAATCTTTTCTGACATGTCCGTTCTTTCCACATCGATAGCAATTTACTTGAAAGGATTGTCCCGCTCGCGTTGGTCGTCGTGTCCCTTTTTGTTGTACCAGCGCTGCCAAAGGTTGAACCACCTCCTTAACAGCACTTTGCACAGCAGCAGCAACGGTATTGTTAGCTCTCTGCATATCAGCACGTTCGACTCGCTTCACCATTTCTTCCACTCCTGCACCTTTAGGTAAGCTAGCGAGCAACTGTTTAGTTTGTCTGTTTGCGTTATCAAAAGCCAGGATCTTTAACATCTGCTGCCTGTTATCCTCATCAAGATCAGGATGATTCATTACGGCTTCCCATAGTCTATTAATAAAGTTCTCATATTTTTCCGTAGCTCCTTGAACCACCGATCCGAATGACGGGATCGCGGAGCCAGGCAAGGCTTGGAATGCTTCAAATGCAAGCTGTGCAGATTTTTGTAGTACTACTGCTGGTAACTGTAACTGTGCTTGCACCGTAGAATAAGCTCCTTGGCCTGTGAGAATATCCATAGTAACTCCATGTAAAGGATCATTTGGATCGTTCATTCTCCGTGCAGCTTCATTGGCTGCTCGTTGTGCCCATTCTGAACCCCACAACAGGAACTGAGTAGGTGTCAGCAACAGTTTCATTAAATTCCAGGAGTCATGCGGGCATAAAAGATCCGCAGAAAAAATCCAGGAGACTATATTCCTTGTAGCATCTGATTTTACTCCATACTGGGTAACTGCAGCTTTTGCTTGTTGGAGAATTTTCCAATCATGTGGTTCCCAAGTAGCTACTCCATTCTGTTGTAGCACTGGAAAAGCTCCTACTCCTCCTAGATTTGCTGCTGTACTCCAGTGTCCTTCTAATATGGCATCACGAATCACCCCACTCCACCTCGGTGCCCTAGGTGCACGTGGAAGCGGAGCATCCCTGGAGTTGTCTTTGTTTTGTAATCCAGGAGCGGATGCTCTTAATTCGGGTCGCTGTACCTTTAAATCCTGCAATTCCCGCAAAACCTGCTGCAGGAGACTCGTGACATCCGTTTCTAGGTTCCCACGGTCAGGTGGTGTGGATCTTGATTGACAGGGCGAGGGCGGAAGGGGCGGGTACTCCGGCGGCGCAGAGGGGATGAGCCCGCCCGCCTCTCCGCCAGCCAGCGGTGCAGCGTCCGGAGGGGCTGACCACCCCTCCCCCTCCTGTTTCCGCTCGCCTTGCCACGCGGTCCTAGGAGCGCCACGTGGTTCTTTGTTCGCAGCCTCCTCCTCTAAATTCTTACCGCGCCATTTCTCCCGGGAGCTCGCCGCTTCTACCGCCGTACGGACCTCAGCCACGGATGGCTTTATGTTTGCCGACATGCCCTTAACCGCCGGTAACCCGAAGAAACGAGCCAGAACCCCAGGTTTCTCTGTTTTAGCGGGGGGGTTGGGCTCCGGCGGCGCCGGCCGCATCTCAGCAGCCGCGCGGGCGACCTCTCCTTCTGCCCTCATATTTTTTAAAGTCTCTATCACGTTTTGCCAGAGTTCACGCACCTTCTTAATTTCTTCTTCCTCAGGGTCCCTCTCAACAGTCTTTTCCCACATAATGTCTCCCACTTCTCTCCATTCCTCCACAGAAAATACAAGCGCTGTGTCTTTAAAATGTCCCCAGCGCTGGCCCAACTTTATCAGCTTAATTAGCTGTTTCTCCGCTGTCTTGCTCCCTCTCTTAGAGAGGATATCTGCAAGCAGCATGACTGCAGCCTCTATTTCCATGGCTGCCCTTTTTCCAGTGTCTGCTCTGCCCTTTTGACCTGAACAGCACCTGAACCCTGGGAGCTGGGTGGCCAGCCCTTCCAGTGTCTGTTCTGCCCTATTTGACCCGAGCAGCACCGCTCCCAGCCGTCTTTTTCCCAACACCTCCTTTTCGCTGCTTACCGCAGTCTCGGAGAGAGCACGCCGAAGGGAACCATCCTCTGCTACCAGTTGTAGTACGGGGAAAACCGGGGGAGGCGCACTCGCGGGTGCTGGGGAACGGTCTGGAGTAAACTTCACGATCTCAATGTGAGTATGGAAGCTTCTCGTTTATTAACAAAGAAAGCAGTGGTTATATAGACTATGCATATGTTAATCGCGCGCCCCGATCGCACTTGTGATTGGTCCATAGGTTTACATATTCAGAGTCGTGACCGCCCCCTCCCCTCCCGGATGTAGTTTTGCTTCCCGCGAAGCAGGCACCACGAGGTTCTTTGTTCTGCTCCGTGCAAGGGGAGTGCAAGGTCGCTAGCTCTGGGCTTAACCCTTGCTCAAAGCCTGGGTTGCTCAGACTGCTCGGTGACTGACACAGGATCGTGCCCCTTCTCACTCAACCAAACCTCTACAAAGGCTGATTTAGTTCTCTCTTTTGATAGATAGCGTAGAGTCACTGCAGTAGTCTCTGTTCAAAAAATGCTAGGGACATGGCAGAAGTTGCTGCAAGCGAAAAGGCTTACCCGCACAATTTCTATATATGGTTTTTATTTCCATGACAAACATTGCCCCCAACAAGAAAGCAGTGGTAGATGACAGATTAAGTTAAGGCAGATCCTGAAGGAAAGATCTCCTTTCAAGACATGGCATTTTGACAACTGGCAGGTCAAGGAATTTCATCTTCAGTGGAACGGAGGCTTGGAAGTTCTTTCTACCCAGCCGGGAAGGTGACAGTCTAAATTGCTGAAGAGTCCAAAGGTAGCAAAGTAATGAGCTGAGGAGAGCAACAAACTGGATGGAGCATAAATAGGAATGTTAATGAACTTAAGAGTAAAATGGCTGCTAATTGAAGTACCCATTCTCCTATTTAAGTCAGCAATTCTATTAGAAGATAGCAAATATTTTACTTATATTTATAAAAAGCCCCAATAATAACCTGGAGAATTACAGACCAGTGAGGCTTACTTCAGCTCTTGGCAACTTAACTGATAGGATGATTGGAAATACAGGTATTAAAAAATCCCAGAAACACAGTTTGATGGTATGGTAGGGAAAAAAGTTGCACAAATTTTGTAAAGGAATATTGAACCTCACTAATTCTTTAAATGTATAAATGATACAGTAGATGAATGAAAAGCAGTTGATAAAGTATATTTGTGTACATAATCACTGATACACTGATAATGAAACAAAAGCATGTAGATTTCCCTAAAAAGGTGGTAAGAGGAGATAGAAGTCTGAGACTGAAGACTTCCGTCTGAATCAGTGCAGAAGACAGATTTGATCCTCGAGAATACATCTTCTGTATTCAAAATAGCTGTTTGAATTGGTGTATTTCTGAGATCACAAGGAGTGAATTTTTTGTTCCCTTTGTTCTGATAGGATTTACAGTCCCTGGCAGAATGCCTGTCTCAGCTGAACTGACGCCTAAACCGCACCCATTTCCTCTGTTTCACTGCTGACTTGCTTAGCAGTGTCACATTCAGCCAGCTTTGGGAATCTCTTTAGCTGCATATTAATTGCATGCGAGTATGCCATTAGGCATCAGTGCATCTCTGAGTTAGGCATAGTAATACTTTAGTATCTTTGATGTTCTGAGTGAAGTAATACTCTGGAAAAGTAACATCCTGTGTGGATAAAAAAGTACAAAGCAGAAAAAAAAAAGTAGCTCATTTTCCTCAGGGGAAAAAATAACCTTTGGAGTATCTCAGGTTCCCACATATGGGTGGAAGTTGGTCTATTTATTAATCATTTGGAAAATGGAAGACCAATGAGGTATTAAATTATAAATATGCTCCAAAATAATTTAATTAAGATTGAAGAAATGTGGACAAACTTCAGGAGGAACTAACAAAGCTGTCAGCAAAGTTGCCACCATGGCAGGCTAAAATCAGTGTTGCTTTAAAGTGGTGATCCTTATATCATTTTATGTCAAAGGACTACTGTCACACCTTCAATTTTGTCACAGATGGCTTTTAAAAATGTGAGTGCAATGAAGAGAACATCTCAAATGAGTAATGAGGTGCAGATTATATAATCAGAAGAATTCAGAATAAATTTAACAATTAAATGACTACCAGTAAAAGCATACACTTTCTTCTCGTCAGACTTTTAATGGATGAATTATAGTACTGTTTGATATGCTCCTGTGGACCGTCCACAATCTACTTTTCATGACTTAGCAGAACTCCATGGAAACCACAAGAATTTGGTTTGGGATCTCTTGGCCTAAGAAAAGCATTACATATTGAAAGGTACAGTTTTAACTATTTTTACATCTTAATGGTTTTTAAAAACCTAAGTATCGCTGCTGGTTGCACAGTGAAGTGCCTGAATTACCACTGCCTCCAACCAAAACGATTCTATGATTCTATGGTTCTATGAAATCCAGCTGCCTGTCTGCCCACCCACGGGCTCAGGCAGTTCTCTGTGCCAAAGGTCTGCCTGCCTCATGGTTTTCAACCTTTTTTGATTTGTAGTACCTTGAGAAATTTCTTGTAGAGGTGCAGGCTCCTGTGTAATAAGTGCAAGTGTTCTGATGTTAGGCTTGCTTTTTTTTTTTTAAAATGACCACTTGCAGATCCCAGGAGTAGTCCATGGAGATCTAGGAAACCATAGATGATAGGTAAAAAAAAAGCCCTCCGGTTCAATAAGGGTTTTTAAAGGAGCCTTTAGTTGAAAACTCTGATGATTAGGATTAGAACAATTGTACTTAAGCACATGCTAAAGTGTATTTTGCATTTCATGCCATAGCTATTTTTAGTATCCCTACTTTGTTTTTCAATTTGAACACAGGCCCTTTGTTTCCACTGAAGTTGAAAAGGAAGACATTCTGGAGTAATTAGAACATTACTGCTCTTTTCAGCCTTAGTGCTCCCTTTATACTCACAGTTAAAAAAAAAAAAAACAAACTAATGGACTTCAGAGACTTGGTGGGTGCATAGGCTTGGAGAAGCAGCAGGGAAGCAATATACTTAATGTGGCGAAAGGTGAGATAGCAAACTTTTATGTACCCTGGGTACCAGGTATTAATCTCCTGATAACTGCTTTCACATTTGAACCTTCTGTCTCTTATGTGAGATTCAGCAATCTTTGCTTTTTTCTGTTCTGGGAGCAATTTTCCGAATCATTAATTTTCAGTGGCCAGGCTTCAATTAGCTTAATCAGGCATTGATTAGATTTTTCAAGTCCCTGGCATTTATTTTCCACCTTGCCTATATGGTTCCTTGACTCCATTACCTGATTGTTCACTTATTGCATATAAGGTTGATTCCTCTCCATTAACATTCCCTCATGAGAGGTCTCATTAGCCATCCAGCTAGCCACTTTCATTAGTGATGGTGGCAATTCATGGTGAAGGCCAGTTTCTACTGCCCTTGCAAAGCAGGATATTTTCTTCTGAGTAGCGTTACTGCATCAGCAATCTACTTTTAGATGAAGGTGCTGCTTATGAACAAGTCTGACCCAAAGGGAAGACACTTTATTTGGAGTATGCTTCATACTTTGTTTAAAAAGTTGTGAAATTGTAGAAAATGAATGAAGTAAGCCCCTCATTTTTTCCAAAGCATACTTCGTGCAAGTTTAGGATTCTTTTCCTTCTGCTTTTCTAAGTGTCTAGCTTGATGTACTAAAATGCATTTTCATAGCCAGTACTCATGATTTCTGAGGGAGTTTGATGTGGTTTTATAATCAAGGGTGGTGTAAGACACATGTAGACTCCATGTCCCCATAGACTGCAGTCCCCATAGACCCATGCCCTCTTCCTAGATACCAGTTGCTCAGCGGTAACAGCTCATGTGCTGACTCATTCCTCATGACACATGTTTTGGGGAGGTGTGAGCATGCAGCAAGACAGGTGAAGGATGAGGCTGGAAGTGAGGGCTTGGACAGAGCTGGAAAATGGGACTTCAGATTCAGGTGAATTTTTCTAGGTTGAAAAGCACTTTCTTTTCTCTAAATCCTGTTCAGGGTCTCCCATTGTCTGTTGTCAGATCTGTTCATTATGTTTTGTTTTGCAAACAATGTCTTCTGAAGGCACAGACCTCTTTTTGAAATTCTCTTTTTAGAAGTCATGTGTCTACACTAGCTCGAACTAGACAGACCTGAACGTAAATGAGCTTGTGCCAAAATCAATAGCAGGGAAGTTCCGATAGCACGGAGTTTTCGATTTTAAGAACTTTGTGTAATGTATGCTAATTAAAAACTCTAATAAAAAGTTAGTTTAAGAATAAAATACGGTTTCCAATTAAAAAATATGGAATCAGATCTTCAAGCAATTTTTTTCTATAGCTTCTTTGAGTTGGGAGAATTGCCAACATTTCCCTTTCTTTGTAACCAAACCAAAGTTGCTTAACTTCAGTTTTGATGAGTCAACATTTCTGAAAAAATGACATTTTGCCAGAAAGCTCGTAACCCATTCTAATTTTCACACACTTATGTAATTAAATGTATGATTTGTCTTCTCCCAGTCCTAGGACATATACATGCTTTCTAATTTAAATGATACAGGATAAAAAGGGAACCTCGCAAGGTTTAACATGTTTTTTTCAGATTGTTCTCAGAAGTAGTTCGAGCATCAGCTTTTACTCAAAAATGCTAGCACAAAAAATTTATAAAAAGCACTTTTCATGATCCCTTTCCTCTTAACAGCTAGGTGAAACAGTTATTAGACTCAGTGTGAGACTGTTCTGAAGTTCATTTCCTCTTTTTGTACTCTTTGTTTTAAAGATTCATTGTGATTTGCTGGATTTTTAGACAGATAGATATATATCTTATTTTTCTTATTCACTTTGTTGTTTATGCTTCATAACCTTATTATGGCCCCTAAAACTGTAGCCACTTATGTGAGAAATATAAAATGTGGGGTTTTAAATAGGTTGTCTGTCTTGAAATTATTCTAAAATGATCTTTTAGGAGATTGCAATTTCACATATATGAGAAACATTCTTTGCTTTCTTAAAACATCCCCATCCCTGTTTTGAATCTTCCCTTCCCTTTTGAATCAGAGATCCCCTTCAGCAAATAACTTTTCGTGTGTCTAAAGCTGTCTTTCTGTAGAAACCATGGTCTTCTGTGCTGAAAAAACCCTTTGAAAATATCTGACAGTTCATCTCTGCAATTAGTAAATTTTCAATTGCTACATTCAGAATGGCAAGGAGCATTAACATGTAACTATCTCAGAAGTCACATCCAGTGTCATCACTCCTTCGGTTTTGGTCGTTAGCTGTCACTGAGGTTTCTGGGCTTATTGGGACCATTAGGGGGGCACCGTGAGTTTGCATCTTTGTCTTTTCTGACTAGTGAAAGCCATTGCTGATTCACTGCATTACTTAGGCAGTTAATAATGCTCTGTGAAGAACTGCTAGGAAGAGGGATTTTGTTAACTGCATGGGCAATGATGTGGGGCTCATGTTGCTCCAGAATCGATGGCACAACTCTGACAATCTTGCCAGCTGTCCAAGCATGTCTCATTTTCAGTTTTGCAGCTAGAGGTTATGATAGAGTATGGGTAAATGGCCTGTTCAACAGTGATTCTTCCAGGCGTGACTTTATCTGGTTCACGCAGATGAACCACACTAGCTCATAGGAGATGTGAAAATGGTTCCCCTGAGGTGCTTTTCCTTCCTTCTTGGATGGTCCCAAAGGGCACTGTAGGGTGCTATACTTCAGCACTCTTTCTTTGGGGTTATTTTAAGAATCTGTTTAGAAACACCTCAACTCCAATGTATGCATGAAATAACATGCTGGGTCTAGGGCGAAGCTATAGTCCTTGGTGGAGAGTGCTCTTTAGACACCTTGCCTAGTTCTGGCTAGTCAGAAATTTGCTGTGGCACACCTCCCATCGTTTGTGTTTTTCCTGCTAATAAGGCAAATATGCCTATGTATTTCAGATTCCCACCTTGCAACACCTTGTGTATCCTTTTTACCTTCTGGGTGGTCCATGGAAATGTTCCTCCATGAAGCAGTGCCTTGAGATCTGAAAACTGAACTTAGCAAGGCAAGTGGGTTCTTAAGGAAGTCCTGTGACATCCTGTTGCTGACAGCTCAAAGCTTCTGACTAAAGATGAAGTTATTGGTTTTAATTAGAGCTGATCTGGATAAAAGGAAAAAAAGTCTCAACAAAATTCTCATAAAAGTTCATTTCCATTTCTCATGAAAGCTTTCTTTCTACTGAAATTTTGTTAGAGGCAGAGATTAGATCTATCTAAATTTAGGTGCTTAACTAAGTTGCCAAAGATCAGAGCTTAGTTTTTCTAGATTCTCTCTGAAGTCAAGGGAGTGACATGGGCGAATCTGGAGAGACACTAGTCTGGTTTAGTGGGCTGGGTTGCACACTGAAGCAATTGTCTTTCTCCACTGACTACAGAGGACAGATACAACAGCCACATAATTTTGGAGAAAACAAGCTTAGATGAAGTACAGAAATGTAGAGGGAAGAATTTGGACCTAAGGGTCTTCACTGCAATGTGAATGAGGTGGCTAGACCTCCAATATTATTCCTTAATACTTTTTTCTTTCAAGAGAGAAAGTAAGAACAAAAGCCAAGAGCTGGCCAAAACCCTAGTACCTCCTTATCCATAAACATTTTGAAGTAGCTTGAACACAAAATTTATGGCTGAAATTCAGCTTTGTATAAAAGAGGTTTACAGTGTTAGTTCTTCATATACATTAGTTCTTATTTTGTCTTTCTAAAAAACAACACGTGAGTATTGTAACTATGAGCATTAATGCTCTGAATTAGAAATTACTGCATACCTTATTACTGCTTCAGCTTATGTGACGATTAGAAATAAGGTGAAATATATTCTTGCTAAAAGTGAAAATAAATATGGTGCATTTTGTGCAGGATCTAAATAAAAAAAAAATATTGGTTTTAGATGGTGAAGAGTAAATTGTATACTTATTACATACATACATAGAGAGAATACGTTATATCATGATAGGATGTTTTTTCAGTGCGAATTTGGGACAGCCACACTATTAATGACTAAAATACAGTGGGTCATCTCATGCTGGTATGAATAGTACCATTATACCATGGCACTTTGTACATGAAATATGATGCATGTATTGTGCCAACAGAAAAAATATTTTCAAAGCAGTTAGCTTAGAAAAATTGGGAAAAAAAATTTACTTTCTGCTTGTAAACTCTGGTAGTTTCCACCTGTATATCTATCCAAGACCTCAGAGGCAGCCATAAAAAAGTCCCTGAAAATAACTTTAAAATATTGGGAGTTTGAAATTTGATATTTCAAGAAGTTTTAAGAGCTAGATGCAAGCACAAGGACCTGTTGGGAAAGGAGGGGTTTCTCCTTTCAGTTACCTTTTCTACTTTACAAGGACGGAAAAATTTCAGGCTTTAAGTTATGATTTTTTTTAATACAAAATCTCTTTGGGATAGATCTTTATCTCTCTTTGTCCTTAGGAATAATTTGGGGAGGAAGAAAACCAAAGAGTTTTGGAAATTCTTATGACCCTGAAATATTAAACTAGGTCCCAGACAGCAGGATTAATATGCAGAGGTCAAAGATGATTGATAAAGTTATTTTTTACGCAGTTAATTTCTCACGTGGCTCTTACTGAATGTGCTATTTTGCCATGTCACTCCACAATGACAGCTGGGTAAATTTATTGGAAGGCAAGCATAGGAATTTCTGCAGATGGAGGAAACATTTTTCCTGTCTGATTGATTTAAAAAGAAAATGGTTTGTCAGTGTGCAAATGCATCTGGAGGAAAAAGGGTAAAGGAATGTATTAGAGGTCAGTCAGTATAATCATAAGTGAATCATATAAATGTGTACGTGTGCTCAGGCTGTGCAGACCTGACTGAGTATTCTTTGTTCTCATGAATATTATGCTGGACTGGGATTTTCTTGAAGAATATTGGAAAGTGTTGGTTCAGTGAAACCACATCTTTTTATACACACATACTCATTTTCACCTGTATTTGGCTAGGAATGTTTTCAGGTTATTAGGAGAGAATTTGGGTGGCAGGAGAATACCAACCTTTCCCCTGGAATAATGCACTAGCTGAGGCACCTGGTGTGGACGTGGGCGAGATGGTGCAGAGCTACCTGCCCGTGTGCCCACCTCAGCCCCCCCAGGAGGTGAACCTCCCTTTGGTGCCTGGGGTAATGCCTTTCTCTACCCTGCTGGCACTGCACAAGGAGGCTGTGCTCTGTATGAGTTTTATAAAAAAGACCATTTTAAACAGATTTTTGTGGGTTTTTTTTGGTAATACAAAAAGAAATTTTGGGACTCTGAAATTGCAGAGAGAGAAAATTCAAATTTTCTGCAAGTTATCCTTGAATCCCCATATTTGCTTTTGGTCCCATTGCATATTTAAGCTGCTTCACTTAAGAAGAGTCCTATTTAATAAGTAAGTCTCTACCTGTATTCCTCTGAGTGTGCTGCTTCTTCCTTTTGATTCCTCCTTTTGTTTTCTTCTCATACTTCTGGCTTCTGCCATAGAGCCTCTGGACCTGAGATAACCTCCTTTTCCAGTATCCCTGCTTTCCCTAAAACTTCTTATTTGAACCACTCATTAATACAGTCTTTCCTTCTTTTTTCTTTCACCTCACTTGCAATTATCCCCTCACGCTGCTCTCCTGTGTTGTACAGACAAGAGTTCCAGTTTTGTAGCTGGGTCTTAGCCCTTGCATTACTCTTTCAGAGGTGTTCTTTTAAGAAATCCATATAGTTTTAAAGGTTTACAGGCCAACCCTGAGCGGAAGATCTGGTAAGGGTGCAAAGGACTTCACTATTCTCTCCTTTACCCCACTTTTTTCTTCTTAAAATATTCTTTCCATTTGCAGCTTTGCTCCATGAATAGCAGTCAGAAGCCCCTGGGGGCCTGTTTATCCAGTCACCCCTATTCTTACACATTTGGGGTGGAATAAAATGGACTCCAGATACCATCAGTACTGCTGTTGGGCAAAAGTCCAACTAATCTTATTTTGATAAAACCCAAAAAGCCACCACCTCACAAGGCATTCTGTATTTATTTTCTGCTTTTAAAATGAACAGAAAGAAGCCATCATTTCATTTAGCATCTCCTCCTTCTAGCTGGCCTTTGGAAGACTGGAAAAGGTGGGGTGTACTGCTGGAGACCCCTTTTTTTTTTGCATTAACAATTCCCCTTGCCGCTCCTCCTCCCCAAGCACACACATGGACAGGCAAACAACAGTCTATCTGCAATCCCATTACCACTGCGAGCAACTACAGCTTTTTGTTTAACTGTATAATTGCTCTCTCGGTGGGGTTTTCTTAATAACTAAGACCAGTACATTTAAATGGTCCTTTTTTTTTGTTTTGTTTTTAACAAGCATACTAGATGTAACAAGATATGCAGCTAAAAACATTAATCATATTAAAACTAATTAAAAACTGAAAAGTTTCTGTTCATTCCAAGCACTGGGGGTGGGAGGGGGCGGGGAGGGCTTGGGTCTGAGCACTGGAGTTTCCTGAGCGCAAGCAAATGCCTGACACATGGACTGCGCCGAATTCCAAAGTGTAGCAAAACAGTGCCTGCATTTTTGGCAGGAATCACCATCAGTTCAGGTCAGTGTCTGCTTCAGCAAAAGACGAAGCACTGCATGTTAACAGAGAAAAATAATTCAGAGGGTAAGCGGGAGGAACAACATGTGACATTTTGTAATTGCAGCACTTCTGTTACCCAAGGAGCACCGCTCCGTAAACACTTCCTCTGTGCAACTGCCTTTGAACATATTTTTTTTTGAAGGGGGGAGGCAGACGGAGGGGTGAGGAGGAGGTCAGGGCTTTCAAGCTGTTAGGGTATGAATGAGATAGGTTCCCCCCCCCCTTTTTTTTTTAACTTCTTTTTAAATGTTGAGTGCAATAAATGTTTTAAGAAGACGCCAGTGAATCTGTGGCCATAGGGATGTGCAAGCCGGGCTGCAGGACACCAAACCCCAAAACAGCGGGAGCCTGGAGAAGCGAAGGTGCAAGGCTGCGGGGAAGGGTGCAAGTGACAGGGCTCTGCAGTGCAATTTCAAAACGCCCGGTGCAGAGAAGGCTGGCTGGGAAGGGGGGGGGTGACCCTCTGAAGCCCCAGCACCTCACCTTGCTTCCACCTTGCTGCTCTATCAGCCTCTGCCATGGTTCTTGACCACTGGTCTCCAGTGTCAGGGTGGAACGACCCCCATCCGCTTAGGGGCACAGTCTGACCCCCCAGTTAATTTAGGGGCAAACCCACCTTTTAAGCTTTTCCCAATAAAAGCAAGAGTAGGTCATTATGATCTCAAATACCATTTTGGGCATAATCTTCTGACTTCTTTCTTGAATTTCAGCACCTTCAGCTGCCTTTGTTGTTGAGGAACTTGCTATTTCTTCAGAGACAGGGCTGGATCACTTGTTATTGTAACACTTATTGGTGATAAAGTTCAGTCTAAAAATTAAGCAGCTGCAATGTTGCAGCACAAATTAGTTCAATGTAAGCAGTCAGGAGCAGCTGTTTGGCTCGGGACTCCGGTTCAGCGGTGGGGGAAGGGCCCTGCGATGCTGACAGTGTTTTTTTCTCTACATAAACATTTTCGGCTGTTGCAGCTTTTGTGCCGATCATGTGACAGTGTCCCTAGGCAGATAATTTATTTCTGTAGCTTTCATGAGCAATCATTAACCTTCAGACACTGAGCTTGCTTTCTGCTTTGTGGCATTTGTTATTTTTTTTGGTATCCTAACTAGTTTAATTCACAGAGTGTCAGGAGAAAATTACAACCAATTTATAATAGACTGTAATGCATAATACTTATGTTTCTATTAAAACAGACCTTGCTTACAAGACCATTCTTATGCCTTCGCTTGTGTTCATGGATCAGAATAATTATTTTCAGTGATGTAAGTGCAGCTGTCATCATGATACTCCCATAGTGTCGTATTCTGAATGCAAAGCCCTTCAGAGTCCTGATTTGGGACCACCCTTTTGAATTCCCCCTTTGCCGGAGACACTGCAGATTTTGAGATGCAACAGGCTTGGAAGAAAGAGCATAGCATTTATTCTGGCGATTGCTATTCTCCCACCATGACCGGCTGCTGAACAGGTATTGACCGCCACAGAAAGTGTGTCTAGAAGAGAGGCGAGGCATTAATGATAACAACTACGGCTCCAATCTGCGCTAACTTAGTCTGCGGTTTCAAAGCAGACTTAGCAGATAGGGTTGGATCACAAAGCAGTTGTGAATGTTAGAAAAAGACTTCATTTTCATTCCTGGCCATTTTGTTACAGCAAGGGAAACAATAAATTAAGTGACTTTGTCAAGGTCACTGAAGAAATAAATGTCAGGATAGGAATTTCCCCTTCCCTGATCCTTTTGCCCAAGTCCTGTGCTTTTGTCTAGGGAAGATGACAAAAGAGTGAAAAATACAGAGTCTTGGGCAAAAGAATTAAAAACTAAGCAATAAAAAGGGGGGAAAAAATCATAAAAAGAGCTGAAAGCCAGGATGACTGCCGACACTGTGAATATAATTTTCCTTCAGATGCGAATGTGATTTTTGCTTTTGTTCACTGCCTCCCTGCCCTATCTTAATTCCCTTTTTTAACTGGTCATTCACTAGCACTAGGAAGTTCATCTTTTTTGTATCAGAGAGCAAGTTATTACGTTCCTATACGCTTGTGAATAGGTGTAATCTAGACATACGTATTCCTTAGCTTATTTTTTATAGCTCGTGTCACAGTGGAACCAGACGTTTATGATAGAAGTGATACCAACATAATGTTGCAGATACAATGGACATGACAGACACAGGGTGGAGGGGAACTGAGATGGAGAAATAAAAAGATTTTTCCAATGCCCCAAGGAAGAAAAGGGACATTATCATAATCTGGTCAATGGAAGAGCAGTAGCATCCAGATAGCTCAACTATTGCTTTACCCCCTTAGGACTCAAAGGATACTTTGGCTATCCTGTGATTGCTCATTAACTTATAAAAAAGGCATGTAACTGGAAGAAGACCAAAACATACACTTAGTCTGAGGCATGACAGTGGTACATGCTGTATCATCTTGTAAAATATAAAAATGGGTGGACGGATTTTACTGTCAGTGTCAGGAAAAACATTTCCTTTCTCATTAGTTAAAAGTAAAAGTCTGAAATTGGTGTTTTAGTGATGCTAGGTTTCTGTGTGGAAAGATGAATGAATGAGTAGCTCACTGTTTGAAACCTCCATCTTTCAAAATGTTTAATGAAAATGAAAGCACAACATATGGTAAATGTGGACTGAAATCAGGGATGAAAAAGCAGAAGCCTGGGACGCTCGCTGAAGGGCAAACGGGACAACACAGGGGCTTGGTGTTGTGTTACATATAGAAGTGGGTAACATTTTTGGATGCATTAGAGTGATTTAGGAGCTATCATCCCATTGACTTTTGACTAGAGTCAGGATGTAACTGTCTAAGTCAATTCTGAAAATGGGAATTAGATTTCTAAGTCATTTTAAGGTGCTTTTGAAATTTTTACCTCTAATCCCAGGGTGATTAATTTGTAACAAGGTGATTCATGCGTATCTTTCTTGTCTTCAGAAGCCTGAATGACACCTTTGAGATGCACTCTAAAAGCACAGGTAATAGTCAGAGTGCAACCTCAGCTACTTTAAAAGACAATTGATTAATTTGAATTCATGCTTTTCTTCACACGTTTAAAGGATTCTGAAAGTAGCAATAGTGCTTTGGAGCTGCTTGATTTGAACCGTCACTTCAATGCCCTTGCCTTCTTTAGGGTTTTTCCTTTATTTTTCTTTCTTTTTTTTTTTTCTTACTGAAAATTGTCCCTATCCCTCCCCATTGCTAACAGCAATGCAGCCCCTCTGGTCACAGCAAAAACAGGAGGTCTAAGGTAGTAGCTGCTTTGCTGCACAGAATCACTGAGTAGCTTTAGACAAAACGGTGTCCGGGAACCTGCTGTGAACTTGTCTCTACTAGTTTGCACTGGGAACTGCAGGTACTTTTGCTGGAGCCGCCCCCCAGTTAGCAATGCTGGGAGAAGGGGCTGTTCAGGAATGGTTAATAAGACAAGGCTTTCTTACTGTAAACTCAAGCCAACTAACCTGCTAGTTTGTCTGAAGATGAAATAAGACTGATCTCCTTGGTATTTCACCAGATTTTGTTAGAATCTTGCTAAGATCATACTGTAGTGTTTTATGAACTTAATTTTTTTTCGTTATTACTGTCTTAAAGTTAATCTGCTGATTAACTAGCTGAAAAGCTAGAACTGTAGTAGTACTTGTATAGACTTGGTCAAGACATTATATAAATCTATATATACTGCTGCCTTACATCAGCTACATTATTGCAAAGGTCAGTTTCCATTGCTCCTATGAGCCTCTGTGTTTCACGGCGTAACTAACCGATGATACAAAATCCTTTCTGGAGTAAAATGAAGACTACCAAGCCTACCTATGGGACTTCTTGAAAACAGTAGCGCTTACCAGAAATAGCAGACATCAGAAATGCATCTAAATATTTGACTTGACTGTACTTTCAGAATCGAAGGATCTGATGTTCACAACAACTTTACTTTTGTCCCCTGGTACAACCGCAACCAAACAGGCTTCTGAAATTAATTTAGAAGGCAATGGCTGGTATTAACTTTACTGTTTGGAGTAAGGAAGCCTGAGTTTGCTTGAATGTCTTCAAGGAAAGGAGTAGAGAGACTGAGTGCAATACAGGTTTGATTTGTAGACTAATATCTCCAACTTTTGACTGTGGAAAAAATTATTTTGCGGAATGATTTTTTTCATGCAGTTTCAGAATAGTCTCCCTGAGAGCTACAAAGTCACCCACATTTTCTGTGCTGCAGGCTGAAGAGAAGCATGGTCCCAGGGAGCCCTCACACACCTTCCTGTGTGTCAGCAGTCTCAACCACTACACATCTTTTGATGTAAAGATCCCTGAAAGCTCCTGAGGAAAACTGGGGACATCCGAGTAATAGGAGAAACATGCCTCTAAGAACACCCTCCGAAGCTCCCTACTCTCATTCACACAAGAGTAAGAGAAGGGTAAAACTAATTTCAGTCTGGGCTGCAGCATCTGGGCTTTTCTTTCCTGGGTCCCTTGTCTGGAAAAAGTGCTGCAAATTATTTGGTCCTTGAGGAACTGAGCGCCTTGCATTGAGAGCAACCCTTGCAGGCACTTCTGGCCCATGTCATTGTTTAGGACATTGAGCACAAAGTTAATGAGTGACAGAATTTTCCTGCTCAGTAGCCCAGAATTGTAGAGGGTATATCCAGAAGAACTAAAGGGTACTGTAAATTTTGCTACCACTAGTACTTTGAACTTCCCTTTTAAAATATAAACTGATACAACATGAGTGTGTATGTAGTACTTTAAAATACATTCTAAAACAGACCCCAAACTGTCCACAGTGCTCTCAGGAGTGAATGAAAAAGCAGATTGCTTCATGCAGTAATAGACAGAGCTCGGAAACAGTGACAAACACAAGGTAAGAATGTGTATAGAGGATAGTAAACTTGCTCTTTGAGGGACTTGAACTGGTGAATTTATTTCCCTTGTATTTTTACTTGTTTAAAGGGGGGAAAAAACAACCAACAGCCCAAAAAGGCAAAACCACAAAACAAAACCCTAACCCAAAACCATGCAGAGGAAACGAAACCACAAGAACATTTTTCACAGTAGGTAATTTCAAGGGTCTGGCATATACACAGCAAGCCTAGGAAGTTCACAGGTGTATTATACCATTCTCCAGAATGCAGATGCATTGCACTTTCCTGTGAAGTACACTACATGTGTGCTTTAACGTAGTTTTAAGCATTTTTTAATTTTATCTTTGATTTTTTGCCACCTGTAATCCACTCGTTCTTTTCACTGCCATGCAGCTGATGAGATCCAGAGGTTTCACATTGGAGGAATCTCTCATCCCAGAACATGTATGATGTAGGGAAAGTTGAGCAGACGGAATTTATTTTCATAAGAACAAGGGACAGTTGGAGGGAACAAGCTTGTAGTTTGCAAATCATAAAGTATTTCACTTATCTGAACTGCAAAACATAAAAGAAGGGAAGAGTTGGCCAGAAACAGGAAGCAAAGATCTAGAAAAGTTTTTTTGACACATGAAAATTAGCAACATAGAAAAAGCAATGGCTTACTAACCAGAAGCATTGGATCTTCTGCTTAAGTTTTAGTTTCTCTTTCGGGTACCTGGCCACAGGTTTAGGAGTCTGGCTACAGGCATGAATATTTTGTCTATTTTTTTCTTCCTCTTTGAGAAAAGTTGTCAATTTGAAAGAAGCTGGTATGTTGAGAGCATTGTCCTTTTATGGAGAGCAGTTTTCAAATAAAAGGATAAATATCTCAGAGAAACAACAGGAGACATCTTTATAATTTCACTAGCTTAATTTAAGGTTAATATTAAGCTTCTGAAATGTATTTGTTCATTTGTTTGCTGGCAGTTTGGTTTCACTTTCTCCCTGTTGGAAGACTTGTATTTTTCTTCATGGGTTTCCCTCCCTGTTTTCTGAGGAAAAAAAAAAGGATTTTTCAATAAAGCTTTCACTTTCTTTACATGGCATTGAATGTTAAAGTTGTTAGGAACCTGAGAATGGGTGAAAAGAAAGAGGAACATAATAATAATATATTATTGTTGTGCATAATAATAGTTAACAATATTACTTATGTGCCTTTCACTGTTATCTCTTGCTATACACTCGGAGGTCTACCTCACACCATTATCAATAATATTTAATTGGCTCTTCTTACAACTGACTTCTCCAAGAGAAAGTGAAATACACAAAATATGGCTAAATGGAGAAAAATACCCAGAATCTCCCAACTAGAGAAAGTTTCAGAGGGAGATATAAATAGAGCATAATTGAGACTTAAGTGGTACATACCCTGTTGTGACCTCCTGCATAGAGGATGTATTCACCCTTAGTTAACTATTTGAGTAAAGATATGTCTGGTATTGGTTCTGTAGTAAATAAAAGACATTCCTTCCCTTTAAATGTGAACTACTATGTGATCTGCAGCTCCAGCATGTCAGTTCAGTTTTCTTGGAGGGGAAGAATCTGGTGTCTGTAAGCTGCTTTCTAAGTGCTTAAGTGGATTTGAGAAGCAGGCAGCCATACACTTGGAGGGAAGAAAAAAGTGCTTGAAGAAAAAAATTGATTTTCAGATTTCCCATTCAGAATTCAAACAGCAATTCTTTTTGTTTGTGTGCTCAATATGTAGTAAAAATAGGATCTATTATAGCCAATCGCTACTCTGAGTTTACATCCAGTTTCTTCACTGAAGCTCAGATTATTGCAGTATCTGCCCTGGGAAAGAAATATGTACATGAGATGAAATGATGGAATTTGATGTAATATAGAAATGGTCCAACCAGGTATAACTAGAAGTAACAGGATAAAAGTGAACAAAGAAAAATCTGTGCTGATAATGAGGAAAAATTTCTTAGCAGTGAGGTCTGTTAGTCCGCTGAACAGTCTCCCAAGGGAACGAGTTGAACCCTCATTGCTTTAGTTATTTTTAAAATGAACAAAACAGTCAAGATCTTTGTAGGGAGACACTCTTAATTAACAAGAAGACAGAATAAAATGACCTAATGGGTCTTTTTTTTCCATCTCCAATCTTCATGACTATTATTGTAGGTAAAACCAGGTTTGGCAATAAAATTATGGATTTCCAATTTTCACAGCAATTTTGGAGCACTCTTATTCCATAATCATAGCAGTACTTTCCCACTCTTCATTTCCCTTTATAAACTTTTGTGCCTTACTTTTCCTTCAAAGAGGGCTATTTTGCAGCCTTCTGACTAAGAAGAGCTGTCAGGTAGCATAATTTACTTTAAATAATACTACTTGTAAGTATAAGATAAATATTTGGACCTTGTGCCTCCTGATTTTCATCAAAAACTCTTCAGTCAGACCTAAGGGCCAGGGCAGCAGTACTGAACAAAATGTCATTGCCTGTTTCTGTGAGTCATCCTGCGAAATAAGGAGCAGTGACATACACAGCGAATTCCTGGGCTCGTGTTGACTTCCACAAACATAAACTATGAAGACATGAGATGCAATACAACTTTGTGGTCAGTATTTAGGGCTCATTATACCATTTCAGTGCTTTTCTTCTTTCCATAGAAACCAGCCTTTGACATGGAGTGTTTTCACACTAGCAAGAAGTCCAGGCAAATGTGACTCCTGCTCCTCTGGCTGTGCATCTCCGGTACCTGCCACTCCCTTGTTTCCAGAAACCCCCCATCGAGTTTGATGGTGAACTGGCCCAGGCAACTGATAACTCAGCAAAAATAACAAATACGAAATAGTGCAAGAAGTGCAGCAATATGGCACGTGGCCCTTTGGGCCTGATTCTCAGCAGCTGGTTTTTAAGGTGGTAGTGACATGAATTTTAATGGTTAATACTGACGTGAAACTGAAGTAATCCTGTGATGAGTCAGGTCCTACTTCTTCGAAGTGCTGTGCAAATATTTACCAGTTACTCTTCCTAGTAGCCAGCAAGCTACACAACCTCATTGCTGCTTTATCAGAAGACTGGTTGGTTGAGGTAAAACGCAGGAAGTTCTGATTGTTTTGTTACAGTTATACAGCAAGGGTAGGCAAAGGGTATTGAAGCCTGTACCGCAAAAACAGCCCCAGATAAACTTGTGAGTAGTATGACCAAGACGACTACAGTATGAAATGGGGAGAGACATGGTGCTAATGTATATTTATTAGTGATTTACTGAGATGAAGGTTCATCCCAAGAGTTAATCCAGGAACATCCAAAACACTGTAATTATCCTTGCACAAAGGCTCTCTATTATTTGTCTGTTAAATAACAAAGCCTTTTCAGTACCTAGCACTGACATAACTTTAGCTGTAGTGGTAGGTAGGCAGCAAACAAGCCTCCCCTGTTTGTGGGGGATGGGATATCATGGGATGAAGCTCTCTCCCCCAAAGCCGTGGCAGAATACAAAGAGGATGGCCAAATTTTTCTTTGAATAAAAAAGACTGTAATTGCAAACATACCAAATTTCCTGTACCACAAATAGCTGAATTCTTATGCACTGTACAAAAAGCACAAAGGAGCAAACTCCTATCACACACATAAGTGAAAACGTAGAAGTACCAGCCACAAGAATGTAACTATATTACAATTGGGAAAGGATCCAAAATCTGTAGTAGCTCTCTAATCTGTGACACGAGCAAGGATTTTCATTATGTTTTGCATTCCACATACGCCTTTGCTTTGGAGCTCTTATGCAATTGGTGATGCAGTAAAACCATTGTATTCATAATGATTTCAAAGATGTGGATGCTTCCAGGGTTTGACCTATTTTACCACTCATGCATTATACTCTGTGTAAAGCTCCTCTCATAAGGCAGTCATTAGTACTTAAAATGTATCTGTCTACTGCTGTCCCTTTTCTCTGCAAGGCTGCTGATTTTTTACAATTCTAAATCAATTATTCTTTATTCAATAATTTATGTTTACATACATCAATGGAAACTGCACACGTGCATTTTAAGGCAGAACTTAGCCTATAAAGATAATGTAAGGGGTTACAACTGTTATTAACCCATAGCAAATACTCCTTCTGTTAAGGGTTTCTTGACCAAAGTCAAAATATTCTCTTTCATTTTGTGATATTTTTTACTTTGGGGGTATAAAAACATAACTGGGGTCATTACTTCCAGAGCAACAATGCAACTCAGGTTTTTTTGAGACACAGATTCATCAAAATTCCTATGCCCGTGCTTTGCTTTCAGTGGGATGAAGTCTTTCCTAGTATGTTTGAGGCCTATTAATGTCTACAGGACTCAAACTTTGCTCTGCTACAGTAAGGTGTAAACATCTTCTTGAACATCAGTGTAATGCTTCAGGACCTTTCCATGAGCCAGACTGGAGATTTTGTTTGCTGTAGTCATCATTGCAAGGACAAACCGTCCTGCCTCTTTTTGAAATATGCCAAATTGTACTAAATATTAAAAAAAGTTTCGGATCCCTGAACAGTGTAGTTCAGGGCTTGTTTCCTTTAGATCCTCTAAACCATCCTGCCTGGTACTGCCAGCAAACTTGAACTGTGAAGATAGCACTGACTTCTCCAGGCTCTAGCATGGGTTGACATAGTAAGAACAGGCCCAGGACAAATGTATTCTCCCACTGCTGAAGTGTTACCATGGGTAAGGCATACAGCATATACAGGAGATGCTGAGAGTAGGCTCAGACCAAAAGTTTGCTTGCAGCGGTGGGGGAAGCTAGCGAATACCACCCTTCCCTCCCTCCTCCACAGGGATCTTGTTTTCTGAGAGTCTTCCCCTTTCTCCACAAAAAACTGGATTAATCTCTCTGAAGCAGCTGCAGAACAAAAGGTTAGACGTTTGCCCATGAAATCTGACCTCTGTACCAGCTGCACCAGTAGCACTGGGGCACAGATCATCCCTTTACCTACTGTGGAGAGAGAGGTTCACCATCATGTCACTCTTTTGACTTGTCTGACTTTTTTTATGAAACCGTTGGGAGGGAGATGCCACTGCGCTTCTGAAGAAGACCATCCACTGGTCACTTCAGCGTTAGCTGTCCCAGGGCAAAGACCAGACCTGCTGCTGGGGGTGAATTCAGGGCAGGACTGACAATTTCCCCGCTTCCTGGTTCTGGTCTTACACCTTGGCTCTGGGCTGAGGTGGATGGTGTTTCTCTGGCTGGCTCTGGGCTCTTGAGTGCTTTGGGGCCAAAGTGTGGTCTCTAATGGGAAGTTAAATGAAACCTTTACTGTTTCTGTGACCTCCACAAATAGGAGGAAAGTGAAAAGAGAGGCAAGAGTCAATCAGCCAGTGATTACATTAAAGAAAATGGTTCTCTGTGGAAAGCATGAAAGAGAAAACAGACTGGGTGCTGGGATTGAAGAAAGGAAAACAAGACTAGTGGGGTTTTGAGGTCTTTTACTTTATTTTGATCCTTTCATAGTGTATTTTAAACTCATAAATAATGGAATAAAAAAGACCCAACAAAACTCAGTTAAATGATCTTGAGCCCTCAAGCCTCAATCAAAAAATAAACACTATAATACTTTTAAAAGGAATTAGTAATGCACAGTTATGCTATTCCATGTTTAAAAATAAAGCTGTTGAATAAATGAACAATACCTTGGCTGAAAAGTATTTCAGCTGAAGAGTGAAATCCCTGCAGAGAGTGATCTGTGAGATTCTGCAGGAAATCTGCATTACAATACACCATTTCCATTTCCAGGGAGGGACTCACAGAAGGACACGTGGAGGAGAAAAAAGAAATGAAAAAGCCCCAGTCCTTTATGCCTAGGTTGTAGGGTGCCTTGGCCCATCATTCTCATGCTAAACGGTTACTTTTTCTACAGGTACCCAACTGAAATGGGAATATTTTTCGAAGGAATAGTGAATGTGAAAAAGGATAACAGAATTGGTTCTTTGGTTAAAGAAAACTATCTCCCTAGCTCACCTAGGTACAGCAGACATGGGTTTACCTCTCTGCCTTGCTGCAAATGAAGCAAGGAGTGTGTGTGAACGTGGTAAGCACTGGGCTACTGTGCTGCTCTTTGTCTTCTGCTCCTCCATTCCAATTACTTCACCTCTTGTTACTAATTAAATATCTTTGCAGTGGAGGAAAAGTTTATAGCTTGATCATTAGCCCACTAGTCAACCAGCTCACGTGGGATGTGGGAGGCCAGGGTCCTAAGGCTGGTACAGTGGCAATCTGATGTTGCTGTTCTCGGGTGCAGGGGACTACAATTAGCTTCCCCCAGGCCTGAGTCTTCTGGCTGTAATTTAGCAGCTGGGGCAATGGCCATCCAGGGACTTGGATACACAAAGTATTATATCCTGGCTGACTGCCCCTATTTGAAGGCTAGTATGCCATGGGCCAGCCTCGCTTGTGTGTGGAAAAACTTACACAGGGATCGTTTCCTTTTGCTGTGGAGTGGGAAAATTTGTGAAATCTCAGTTAAATTTCTGGGATAGGAAAAAGGGAAAGCCAGCAAGTGGAAGAAAAAGGAATAAAAATCCTGGCTTATAGTCCCCAGGTTATTAAGCAAGTCATAGCAGACTGTGACTAGGTCACTGGCATTAGCATGTTCATGTGGTTACGTTGGTGAAGAGTAACACTAAACATGCAGTGCTGTCTGCATCACATGCAGCGTGCATAGAAAATGTTTTGGCAGATGGAAGGAATGGGCCCATCAGCTACATAAATCTATTTGTTGCAGTCTCTACCATAACTAATACAATGGGCTGCTCCCCTCTTGTAGCAGATGAAGACAATCTTGAAGACAAGTAGATGCTGTGTCTGCTTCCTTAGCATGTCATTACACAGAGAGTGTCTTCTGCTTGGGCATATATTTCAAGGAAGAAAACCACAAAGCAATTAGCATCTGGTTACTTCTGCTAATCAGAATTTTGTGGTGATCCTAAATAGACACAAAATTTACCCATAACCTCTACTCCTGGAAAGCACTGAAGGTCAGTGATAAGCGTTTCCTATGTTTTCCCTTAGAGTGCCATTTTTTGCTTATAATTCATTCTGGCTCTGCATTAATACCAGAATATGGTCTAATTAGGGATAGAATAATCTGAAATTTCTGCATTCGCACAAACACAAATACCTGCCTTCATAGATGGATTTATTCGCATGTACACATGTAGCCTGTTGTATGTTGCGTACATCTATGTGTATTTATGTTTGTGCAAGTGTGTGTATGAAGGCAAACATTTCAAATATGTGTGTATGTGAGAAGGCAGATTTAAAAGCATACCTTACATGGTATAAAATATACTGCTACATAAATCACAGAAAGTATTCCATCTCTAAATTCAAGTACACTCCAGAAGGGGCAATTATTGCCTCTAAAATGTTTCTGTTAAATTCATGAGACACCATACAATTTTATTCATGTTATCATCTATGGTTGCCTGAAAGTGTAAAAAAAATACTTAGCCACTAACAGAGAAATGTGCAAAATACTATCAAAGGAGTTGCAAAGGTCACTTCTATTGCCTGCCTTTTTATGAGTTTCATTTTTGCCTTTTTTTTCTCATTGCAGTTTGTTTGTGTACATTGCTAAACTTTAATGGAAGAAAATATGAGGGGGCAAAATAAATATAAAGAAACAGACTGCTGTTCA
This sequence comes from Nyctibius grandis, assembly GCF_013368605.1. Lineage (NCBI taxonomy): Eukaryota > Metazoa > Chordata > Aves > Nyctibiiformes > Nyctibiidae > Nyctibius > Nyctibius grandis. Next base: position 63,820,990 of record NC_090658.1, on the reverse strand, counting down.
ACAGTGCTGAGCTGGTATTCCCATGAATGATGTTAGACTCGTGTTTAGAATAAAAATTCGGAAAGTCCACAAACAGAAGGTTGCAGCAGTGCTTTTCTCTTTTTCTCTCTCTTTTACAATTGATACATTTTAAAATTAACATCTGTTTGTGTGTAGTTAGAGAAATGTGTTATCATTAAGCACAGCGGTACTGATTCTGTGAGGCACTGAAAGGAGAGGCCATGAAACAGCTGGACCATACATTTTCTTCGGTACTGTAGGTGGCCCATTGCTCTGTGCATGGGATTTTGTTTGTGCAAGTTCAAATTCCAAACTTGCTTGCTTAACCCCTGTAATAATAGTAACTGATTAGGATTTAACACAGCAAATAACAACATTTCCATATGTAGGTGCCTAACGTCGGGCATGGAAGCCCCAGTCGAGATCCCTAGGAAAAAGGCATTGTTTTCAGAGGTGGCAGCAAACACTTGCAGTTCTTGCTGAATTCAGTTGTACTGGCATGTCCTTCATATCTCTGAGAAGGAGAAGTCCTTAACTCTGGTTAATCAGTTGAAATATTGTCTTGATCTTCGCAGTAAAGTGCCTTAAATTCAGATGAGCTTTTCTTGCTCAGTATCAGGCTTAGCAAAGTGTATAAATAAACGCTTAGGTAAAAGGCAAGACTGAAGATAATCAGATACTTAAGTGCTTTGCTGTATGAGGGCACATCTTAAGTATTTCCTTGAGTCAGTCCCTAATTGTCTGTTATGCCTGCCTTGAAATGAGATTTACAGATGTTTTGGCAATGTTGAAAGGCTGTGTAGTTTCATAACTATTTCTATAGCTACTTCTTTACTTTTTTGCTGTAAGTTTGCTTTCTACCTACTTACTACAACACTCATTCAAGAAGTAGAGAAAACTCCATGTGAAGTATGAGCACAGTCCCTGAAGGAACAGTTTATTCTTTGAGATAAGAAAAAACATTATAAGTAAAATGTGATGGATAAGTTGACCTCTGTAAAAAAAAAGTGTTCCTGTTTCTGCACAAAATGCCATTCAGTAGGCAATGGCACAAGTTTTCAGTCCTCACAAGAACCTGCATAGTTGCAAACCTACAAAAGTGAAAAATGATGGAGTAACAGTGACATTGCAGTTACTGGCTGCACCTCCTGTGCAGATGCAGATGACACCAAGCAAAGCTAGTGCAAAAACTGGGCAAGCCTTTCCCATCTGCAGACATGGCGCTGCTGATGGAAGTACTCTCAGGGGTCACTGCAAAAGAGGGGTGAAACCGTGGCTGAAACAAAGGTGTCCATGTTACTGGACAGTGCTTTAGTGCCAGGTAGCCTCAGCTGTACTGTCAGGACCATAGCAAAGGCAGATAGCAAGGTGTTGTATGCAAATATTTCCAAAGAGAAGCTAGAAATTCCTGAAATCTCTTTATGTTGAACAGTCTTAGGAGAGTTCCAGCATAATTTTTCAGATCAAAAAGTTTAAACTTCCTGAGTTTTTAGAGGTTTAGACTAACTGGACTGACACTAGGATCTATAGGGTCATGTCGTAGACAAGAACAAAACACTGAAACCCCAGTCCAGCAATGTAAATCACTTGTCTAGTAGCAACAGTGTATTTCAAGACGTTTTCATATTTATTCCACCTATGGAAAAGGTTAGATCCGGGCAGGGAACATTTTCCCAGCCCAATGAAGCTGTTTATGGTTGCAACTGTTTTTCCCATTGGAATGAACCCAACAGGCTTTTAAAGTTTTTCACAGAGAGAAAGCGCATCACTGAATGGTTAAGAGCCTGCTCATAGTGAGTTAAACAAGGGACCTTACACATCTCAGAGTATGGATTATTTGGGCTGGAATTTGTGTATTTGAATTCTGGACAATCCATGTATGAACCTGTGGAACTGATGTTTTCTGTTGCCAGAGCTTTTATGATTAAAAAGATAGGGAGACAATTATACCTCAGTGAAAAATCACTGTTTGCAAATAACGTCCCAAAAAGGGTTGAATCCCTGTAGCAGAGACTACCACATATTGCTTGAACTGTTCTGTGTCTATCCAGACTTCTGGTTTTATTGCCCACCTACCTAGCCAGTAAATATGACTGACATGTTTCATCACTGACACAGAATTAAGGTATCAGAAAAGCAGCATTTGCTTTCACCTGGTCCTGGACTGAGTTCAGCTCTGATCTCTGGCATGAACTAAGCCCCAAATTCCTTAAATTAGCATTTGTACCTTCTCCCTGGCCTGCAAACACTAGCCTAGGCCAGTCAACTCCCTTTTCTACCAATATATCTATAAGCATGCATCTAAAAAAATAAATAATAATGTCTGTGTTTGCCCCTCAGTAAAATAGTTTCTTCAGTCTACATTTCTCAGTCCTTTTTGAAAGGGACTTTCCTTTAACTGTGACTTGTGCAAGCAACTACATGCATCATTTCTGTTTGATAAACAGTAAAAATAATGCTAAAATTAAAACATTCTTTTTGTCAACATATGTAGCTGGAATGCTGAAGGCTGTTCTGCTAGTAGGGAGAGATCTTGCACACATTTATTTATCTGGTTAAACTTTGCGGCTCATCTTTAAAGCCAGCAACTTCTCAACCCCAAGCAGCAGAGCACAAGTAAAGGCAGATGGTCGAATGAAGCAGAAAGACTGACTATAAAAAGCTCAGCCTTCCAATATCGCTGCTGCCTCCCATTTTTTTCATACAAATCTCTCCATTTTGCCTTCCAGAGACTCACAATTAAAATTCTATTCTGCCTGTCTAATCAAGACAGCAAATCTATTGAATTGCATAATGCTGGGGATAATCAAGGAAGGATGTGACATGAATCCATTTTTCTTTACAGGTAGAAAATGAAATATTTTCTTTCCTCCCCTGAAGACAGATGGGTGGCTGAGGATTTTGTATTTGACCTATCTTCTCCCTCTTGATCCTTTCTACCTTTGGCACCAGCCGTTCACTCTTCAGTAGATCTGCTCACTGGGGACCAGCGGCATCAGGGCAAACAGGTTATGCCATTTCAGTGGTGACAGTGTCTTACTGGTGTGGGAGAGGCACTACATGTCGCTCTGGGTGCAAGTGGATTTAATTGGTGGTGTTAATCTCCTCGCTGCCCACCCCTTAACCAAAGATTATGTTTCCAGTAGCTGGGAGAACTGAATAAAATGTGTATTTGCTCCCTAGGTGCCGTAGCTAAGCCCTGTTTATTAATGTACTCTGAAACCCCTTCTGCATCTCCTCTAATTCATGTTTACATCATTCAGGGCTGGTTTGAGAAGAAAACAGAGGCTTGCAGGATTTGATCCTGCAGTCTGTAGATTCTCACGCTTAACTAAGGGACCAAATGCAACCCTGGAGCAAAGGCACGTTGCTTCCATTCAGCCATTTTAAGAGGAGCTGTGTGGGCTTACACCATGACTGAAATTAGCACGTAGCTTCCTATCCACCAGTGAATCCCTGTGCATCAAGGTGAACAGGCAGACTACTTTTACGTAAAGTCAGAGAGAGAATCAACTGAATTGGGCTGAATTGGTTTGTAACCCAATCACGCTTAATTCAGTTACAGGAAAAACAAGGCCCGTGGAGTTTCAACCTTGTTCCTGTGCAACATCAGGAATTTGATTTGTGCCGATCTCATAATCGGGTGCAGACAACAAGGAAAACAAGTCCTTGCAGTGGTTTCTTTACTGAGCCTAACAAACCACATCTGATAAGCTATATAATTTGCTACAGCACTTTGTGCCAAAAATAAAAGGCACAGTCCTACAGCACAGCACATTTCTGAGAAAAACAGAACCCCACCCCTTCCCTTTGTGGCATCTTTCTCTTGCTTTTTGCTTTCTCAGTGAGACTGAGCTGATGCCTTCCATCCCAGCTGACTGGCTCCGCGCTGCCGTCGGGGTACATCGCCCGCCCTGCTCCCTGTACCCCTTTTGTCTCCCCTACAGCTCCGGAGGATAGTCCAAGGTGATGGCACTGGCAGGGTTAGGAAATGATGACAGTACTATGATGACTTAAACACTGAAGCTCTTTCTTGGACGAGTGACCTTGACTGGAGGGGAGGAAGCTGAAGATATAAATCATCAAGTAATAAGCTACACAACTTTATCTAAAAAACTGGGGGGTTTATTGTTGTTGTTGATTTGACAGAGTTATTCTAAACTTGTTAGAACTGTGTCTCTTTTTAGCTCGGTGACCAGAAAAGGAACTAGTTCTTCACGTGTATTTTACGTATCAGGCCCCCAATGGAGAAAAAATTCCTATGCTTTTTTGGGTTTGTTTTTTTTTTTTGTCCTGCTCCTTACAGAGAGAGAGGGGAAGGAAAAAAGCAAACAACACAAAGTTCTGAAGAATGCAGGCTGTCAGCTATGCTGTGAAATAACTTGGAGGTTAAATGTGAATCACTGCAGTATGTTTTCTAATTTGGATTTTGCCCAGGTTACCTTAAAAACCTTAATGCTTTTTGCAGTGTTTATGGCAAAAACTGCAGATGTGCTTCTTGGTTGTTAAAGGGAAGGCGTATGAGAGGGAGGTGGGCTAAGAGGAAAGGAGAAAGAAAGGTCAATGATTTTAATTCTACCTCACTGAATTCCAAAGTTTGAAGGGATGTATTTGCTTGAAAGGTCATGCTGTGGAAGGTAAGCAGCATGTTGGGAGTTTTACAGTGGAATAAACAAAAAGGTAACTTGCCGGGATGTTTTTGTGTGCCAAAGGTGACAAAAAACCTGCCTTTCTTTGCAAAGCCTCTCAGCCCTCTGCACACTCACTGGGATCAGGGCTGGAGTTTAAAGGCAACAGACTGGCGTTTGCTTTAACTCCTTAGATAAAAGGTTGATCCAGAAGCCAACAAGATTTCACTTCTTGCTGAAAGCACCTAAAGGAGAGAGCAGTAGGCTTCGTATCACAGGAGTACTTAAAACTTTCAGTGCTTGTGCTTGAGTTCACACTACGTTCCCTTGAATAAAAAAACCCTAGGAAAAGAAGTGCTGGGGACAAAGATCTGCAACGCTGGCTTCAATTTACACAGCATTATGAAAATCCTGCTGATGATAATTTTGAGGCCAAATATATCATACTTTGGTCCTTTGCTTGCACCACACCTAGCACACAGGTTCCTGATTTATGACTAATGCTGCTGAGCACTACTACAATACAACAGTGAATACTGGTAATGTTAGCTGTTCATCAGTTAAAATTACCTGGAAAGAAGTGAGACCCTTCACAGGATCAAGAAAGTCTTCATTTAACACCCACCCCACCCCTCTGCCCCCCTGGCCAATTCTTGCTTGGTGCATTAATGCACTTTTTAACTATAAAGCACTACTGGAAAGAAGGAAAGTTCTTGCAGAGGAGGACGACTGAGGCACACAACAGAATAAGTGACTTATACAAGGTCACACAGGAAAACTGACGCTGTGCCAAGAACAGAGCGTAAGTTCCTTGAGTTTTAGTCAAGTGCTTTGTCCATTTACCCGTCCTCCTGCCTGCTTGCTGAAGCCAAATAAACACCGGCAGCTGCACACATACACACCCCCTTGCGTACATACATGCGCACACTCTACAAGAGAGTACACCTGCAAACCTCAGTGTTTGGCAGCAGCAGGCAAAGCGTGCTCATGCACCTTCAGTTTTAGCAGCCGTGTCTGTGTGCATTTTGATGCATGGTGTCTAACCAAACTCAACAGTTTAAAACTGCGGCCCCTTGAGCATATGAAAAGTACAGCCTTTGAAAGCATTTTTATCTGGCAACATTTTGGTGGAATATAGTTCAACCCCACACTGGGTTTGATGTTCCTTCCTGCAAGTGCATGGGCTCAAGGATTTTCAAAGGAATTGTCACTAGATTATTTTAACATGAGAAACAGCTGATTTAGCCCTTATCTCATTGTCAGGAATCTTGACTTGAGGCTCAAAAGTAGCAGGAGCATTGTCAGCCTGAACCATTACAGTCTGGCAGACACAAGCAATGGTAAACAGGATTGTATAATGCTGTGAACAGCTTTAGGAGTAGCTGGTGCTACCCAGCCTCTGTTTAATCCTACAGTGAGTTTGACTGTGTGATTAAGCTCTACTCCTGTATCCCTGCAAACAGTTGAAATTTTGTCTCTGCCCTAAATGAGAGCAGGATCAGGCCTTAAAGAAAGGGGCTCTTATTTTTTTCAAAGCTGTACTCAATGAGCATGTTTTGGAAATACATCAGCATGACCTTTCAGCAATGTGCCAAAAAATGGGAAAAAAAGGAAAGACTTTGGGAACTGCCAACCAGGAAACATTGTTTTGTTTGTTTAAAAAAGAAAACCAGCAACACGTCCAAGAATTTTTGTGTAAGTTAGAGGCTAAGTTGCTCTCCTTTATAATCACTCTTCTTTTTCTGGATAGTGTATTTTCAGTGAGGGTAGATAAAATCTGGCAACATGATCATTGGCTCTGTGTTTGGATTCAGTCCCCTTGACACTCATCTGCCTCCATAAACTTTCATCTCCTAAACCCAAAGCAAGTTCACCCAGGAAAGCAAAAAGAAAAAGGAAAGGGGGATGGGGAGATGGCTGGCAAACTGCACAATAAAAATCCAAATTGCAGCTTCTGCCATTTCTCAATGAAGAAAACATTAGCAATGGCCAAGAAGTGCAATAAAATGCCATAAATCACCAGCTTTTATTTCCTGTGCGGGAACCCTACATACAGATGAAGTTCTGGCAATTTCTAGATACACACAGGTTTTGCAAGCATGATTGTTTCATCAGGTTGTGTTGCGCTGAGTGCTTTCATAACACTTGCAGGAAGTAAATTGAACAGAGACCGAAAGGTGAAAAGCTGTATATACTATTCCTTCACCCTCTGCCTCTCCCGCTCTGCTCCCTGCTCCCTTCCCCCTGCGGCGGCTGTTTTGCAGCGTCAGCCCTCTGTGCATCATCAGCTCCCTACCAGCGATGGAAACCCCCTCCCCAGAAGTGAGAGGCCTTGCGCAGAGCCATAGGATTTGGCTATCCCAAAAGCGCTCCTGGTGCATTTCTTATTCTACTGCTTCCCCCTGTTTACATTCCAGCTCATGTCTCATTTTCCATGGGAAAGAAAGAGATACTAGCAGGTAACAAGGGGCCCTTTAAATATTTCCTGATTCCCGCTTGCTAATGTGACCCTGGTACATACTGCGTTTTACAGGGGTTCTCAACACAATGTGCTTTTAATAGCAGCATAACTCTTTTATTGAAGTTTTATGTTAAAGTGGGGAAAAAAGTTCAAAGTAAATTATAAATTCTTTTATTGCTAATTGCTAATGTAAAGTGGAGTAACTGCCATTTTGTTAAATACAAGTCAGTCTGACAAACCGGTCTTCCAATTTTACTTAGAGCTTGCTAATTTTTCTTATGTGACTCTTCAAAGGGATACTGTCATTTGGTTTAGACCCCAATTTAATTCACTTTAAAGCTTACTCTAATTTCATAGGGTACTATAGATACCTTATTTTATTTTAAATGTACCTGACCTCACAGAGTAATAAAAAAATCCCCAACAGCCGATGTTTATGTAGGACGTATTAAAACACTCCCCAACATTTTATGCCCCCTCTAGCTTTACAGCTGCAATCGGCTAACAATCACCAAGCCAAATTCCGCCTCAGTGACACATATGCAGTCAGCCTCCCCCCGACCTTAATGAGAGCTCTGTGCCTGCGTCTAAGGGCAGGATTTGACACATTTTTTCCCAGGACGGTAAGGGGCTCAGATGCATCTTCTTCTATTTTGCTTTGCTGATGGATGAGTGGAGTGCAGCAGCGGTATAGATCCTAAACGTAAGTGCGATGTTAATTTCAAGGTCTATTAGCAACACCATGAAAAAAAAAATAAATGTTTGACAGGACAAAATCTGCAGGGGAAAAGAAAACATTATTCTCAAGCTTCAGGGAGGTTATTACAAACAATAGAGAATCGATAAATTATATTTAACACTATTAAATGTAGTTGACAGTGTTCCTTTGAGTAAGCACACCGCGATCCCGAACATCATGTGACTGCAGCCCGCGCGCCCCATGCTCGCTAACTCGCTGTCGGGTCACGTTGAGAACAATCCGCGCAGCATTCGTGGAAGAGCTGCTGGCAAGCGCACTGCACCGAGCACACACACACATTAATAACTGAAACACAGCCTTTCCTTTTTTTTTTTTTTTTTTCCCCCTGAGCTTGTTATGCTTAATTTCTGAGTTGGTGAAGTGGGCTGGTGTGCACTCTTAGGGTTTTGTTTTTTTTTTTTTCATTTAAAAGTGAGTGGAAAGACAAAAGCAAATAGGGTTTTGGCTATGAAAGGATGACCTTCCCTGTAAAGAATTTAAGTCTTTTAACTTCAGAGGGGAATGAGGCAGGAATGCTGTTTGTATCAGAAAACTAACATGGGGGAGGGAGGGGGGAGGGAAGCAGCATCTTCTTCCTATCACTTCAGTGCTTTCAAAGATCTCCATTTTCCAGAACTACCTCTGTAGCAGGATAATATAATTATTAGCAGCTGTTAAAACAAACAACAAACAACAACAAAAAGCGCACACCAGGGCTGGCATGTCTGCACATGCCTGAATGCTCTGACCATTACGCTGAAAACTTAAAAAGAGGCCCCCTTTCCCCACACCACCACTCAGATTCAGGCCTGGTAGAGCTGGAGCGTGGTACAGCAGGACGAAAACAGCAGCCAGAGGCATTTATTTTCGTCCATTCATGTTATAAATGCCGAACACTCCTCCATTTGATGAGCGGAGCATTGATTCTTTTGCTTCTCAAACACACTTTCCCATAAACAAAGGGCAAAAGAGATGACTTATTTCAGATTTAGAGGAACGTGGGGCAACAAATGAAACAACACAAGGAACAAATGCAAAACTTCCATGCTGTGGGGAGAGGGGGAGAAAGAGGTTAAATGATCGCCTGCTCTGGTGGCTTTAAAAATCTGACCAGTGGTACAATTTCTGATACACGTCTTTTGTTGTCATATGGCTTCGTTTCTGGGATCGCAGGAGGGGATGCAGATCTTTCTCTCCATCTCTTACTTTTTAATGGGAGCCTTCAGGGTCTTATATTCCGGCTAAAAGTTTGTAAACACGATCCTGGGAATCTATAAAATTCAAAAGCAAATAAAAGGAATCCCGTGTGAATTGTTTATTAAAATCACATGATTTTTAAGTAGCTCTCATGATTCCTTGGGCCAGTTTCACCATTCTGGATGCTCAAGGCTGGCAGTATAATTTCTACCTGCTCCCTGGGACTACTTTTTCTGATTAGCTGGCTCTAGGCAGCTCTTTGCTCTGCAAACTCCTGTTCAGACACCTCCGTTCATTTATTAACAAGGCAGAGGGGCACAGGTAGAGTGTCAGCCCCATGAATATGAATGGCCTGACTATCTGATCCGAGTGGCAGGCACCAAAGCAGAGACTTACAGCAATTTAAAACCTGACTGCCTCCAGCAGTGCGCACCCTCCCTCCTCGCTCTGAGGTTTCCATGCCTGGCACAACGATCCGGTGTATTAGTGCAGAGCTACCTTTATCAGCCCTTTAAGCTGTCGACTATGAAATGCAGTGGCTGAGGCATGGGCATATGTTTGCTTTTTGTTGCCGGTGCTCTAAGGGGAGGCAACATCTGGCACAGGGGCAGGGTGGGCAGGAGGGTTTTAAACCCATGTAGCAAAATGCACTGGCTCTCATCTCTCTCAGCCCGATCACTCTCAGTCTGCAGCTCAGATGAAATGCGAAATGGCACATATCCTATGCATGTCCCCTTTGTCTGGAAGGGAGAGACTTACTCTTTAAAGGGGCAGTACGCAAAAGGAGCAAGGTTTCTGATGCTGCTAAGCTTGCTGGTGTCTTTCCAGGCTGGATAATAATTGGCAAATGTCAAAGTATTAAACAATATTTAGCGGTAATTAAAAATGTGACTAAACCCTGAAGGTTGGCGTTAAATCGAGGTAAATCCCTTTGATATACTGTGCCAAACCCGCTCTTAACTATTTCCGAAACTTTGAGGCTTGGAGCCCTCTCCGCTGATAATGATGGTCAGTCTTGTTATCATGGACCTCTTCCTTTGTCCTTTCCCTGCCTGCCAGGCAAAGAAGCTATGCTGCATACATTTTCTTCTTGACCCTCCTTGTCCTTTTCTCAAGTGCCTCTTATGTTGGTTAGATAAAAGGTAGCAGTGTTCTAAAACGCTGCCTCTGTAGTTTTGCTATGTAAAATGACATTCATTCTGTAGAGTGGTAAGAAAATAATGATCTCATTAGAAGAGAGTTTAGCTGCGTAGTGGTTCCTCTCTGTAGTGGAGATTAAATAGCAGCTAACTACAAACAATAGTCATTTAAACAAAGAGCCGGCATCAAAGTTATTATCTCTCTTTCTGCCCTTCAAGAACATCATCAGAAATTGTTTGTCTCACCACTGCACATTTTCATCAAAAGTCCTGAATTTTAAGCTTGAAACACTAATTGTTTTTTTGTGTGTGTGTCTATATGTATGTTCCTAAACTGGCTCCTTGGGTTGGTGTTTTTAACTAATTATTGGTGACATTTCACTTTTCTTCGTAATGAACTTCCTCAATTGTTTTTTTTTTCTTCCTCAGAAAGAAAGAAAACAAATCCTGACTCAAAATGAGAGGTGAAGTGGCAGAAATAATTAAAGGAAATAATAGTGTAAACAGCTTTCTCTCTGCTATGTCTGAGGAATGCTAGCAGTGCATCACCACTGCACATTTAGGAAATGGAATAAAACTAATAGTTCAAACAGAGTTGCAGATGCTGCCCAGGCTGTACTTAGAATAAGAGGAGAAGCATGGGAATGGTGAAACTGGGATCTCCAGTTTGACGCCCCATCTAGGAGAATGTTACAGTGGGGTTGCAGGACAAGCAGCAAGGAAGCTCTGAAAATCACAGCCACCTCTCTCATCTCTGACCTGACACACCCCACCTCCTCAGGTGATGGTACTTCATGTGTTTCCTTTCTGAAAAAAGAGCCTACTTTCCTTGGCAGATGTCTGCTCGCAGCAGATCTTCCTCTTTTTGCCCTCTTCCAATTTATGAGCTGTGGATGGGGAGAGGCATGGAAAGCAAACCATAGGAAGATATTGCTTAAAACTGGAGATGTCTTGTTGCTGCTTATGCCACTGTAATTGCTTCTGTGCAACACCACAGAGGGGCCTGTGTTTCAGGGATGGCAACAAGCAGTGGGGTGGGGTATGATGATGATTGTGATGCTGATGCATATATGTATGCATGCAGCAAATCCCAAGTTGTCTGATTTGTGGTTGACTCAAAGACATATATTCTATGCCATTCAGGAAGGAACAGCTTGTGAGAACCTTGTAGTCTGTGAAAATGCTTCATTTTTCTAAACATCTTTGTTCAATGTGAAGACCCAGATCAGTGAGAACCCAAAATACAGAGCTATCACAGGTTTTTTAAAGGCAAATATATCTATGCAGACACCTACATTCATTATGACCTCCAAATGCCAATTATATCCCTAGGAAATTTGAAAGAAAAATGTCAGACTTTTTGTTAAAGATTTCCTATGAAAAGGGAAAACGGAAGCAATAGCTTGCTTAAAGCCTCAGTCTAGTTTGGGTTGGTCTGATCTGAATTGATTTCTTGCTGGAACAATACTCTTTGCCACAGAAAACATTGTAAAAACATTTTTTTTTTCCTTAAAAGTATGTTTTTATTGAAAGGGACGTTTTTGTCTTTTAAATGAAAAACATTTTAACCAACTCAGCTATGGACATAAAAGTGCCCAAATACTAGTGGGGCTAAATTCCTGACCTCTGATCTGGAGAAGTTACTGCATGCATAATGTTGAAGAATATCAAAGAGGGAACAATGTGTAATAAAAGATAATAACAGTGACCTCTACTACCCACATACGATCAAGAAAGAAGTTATCTAAGGACATTGTAACACTCACAGAAGCAGCTGAAGAGAAAGCAGGAGGAAAGAGAAACAAATGGTGATTAAATAGTGAAGTTCAGATGCTGTTTGAGGTAAGCTAGATCCCCTGGAAAATGGAGAGACAGCAGGAATGAAGCCAACAGAAAAGAGTGCAAGCTATGATAAGGAAAAAGAAGATGGAAGTTCTGAAGAATAGCAATTACTCGATAATAAGGTTTTATTTAAGTATGTGAGATACCGGAAGCCTGTGCGTCCAATGGATTTCAAGGATGCAAAGAAAGCAATTAAGGGGAACAGGGTTCTTCCAGAGAGTTTTGACAACTTCTTTGACTGCCGGCAAGGCAGAGAGTCAAATTACTTTCATGTTGGTCCCATGCAACAGTGCAAAAAAGCATTGCCTTGCACAGCAATATCAGGCCCTCCGTGTGAGTTGTCTGGGGTTGTGGTTGGAAGCACCTCCGCCAGAGCTAGCGACAATCTGCAAGACAGGGACTCATGTGGATGGGCTGAGTCCATGGGAGCTGTCACTGTTATTTCCAAAGATTTTTTTTCATGCTGCTATGAGCCTCTGGGAGTTCAGCTCTGCCCCTTGTCCTGCCTCTCTGGGGAGCAAGGCAGTCAGGACAGCACTGGTTAACAAAAGGTGCACAACAGCAGGAGGTCTTCCACCCTGGTTTATTCATTGTGGTCCTAGGTTTTACTTAGCAAAACTCCTTCACTCACAATACAAGTTTAATGCTGCCTCTGATACAGTGTATGGCTACTGTACCTTGACTTTCAATTACATTAAATCCTATTATAATCACTTTCTTTATAACAAATCCTCTTTAACACCTGAAAAGCTCAGTTCCCATGGGCGCAGTGCTGTGTTCTTGAAATCAAAAACAGAGGAATTCTAATGGAAATGCATTAACTGGGAGAATACTTTGAAAATGTGCCTGGCATGAAAGGCCTTCAACATGCAGCTTACATTCAAATAGCAGTGGAGGAAAAAAATTCTCAGAGCCAAGCACTTGTACACAAGCTGCCTTAAGATAGCGTGTCTGAATCACTGTGTTATCACAGTAAAACATCTTGTATGGAAAATCATCACTATCCAAAGACAGGTCAAGTACAGGTTATCTAAGTACTATTATTATAGAACTGAATGTTTTCCATCAAAACAGGAGCAAGAATTTGAAGAGATTTACTGTGATGGCCAAAAGGCTCAGTGGTATAGTGAATAAACCATGAACCTTCTTTGCAACATTTTTTTTTTGTTGCTTTTTTTTCCTGGCTGGCAGGAAGCCACTAAAAGTAGTATACTGCATTTTGGTACAGTTCTTTTCATGGTTCTACCCTTCCTGGAAAAGTAAGAGATTTTGTGCATGATTCACATGATGTTTGGTTTTTCTTACATAAAACATTACCCTGCTGTTGTCTATTGAAATGAGAAATAATGACTCTGTCTAATTTGTTGGGGGAGAGGGAGAATATTTTGATACAGATGCAAATATGGTGCCTACATCTAAACAACTGGGACTTTCTCAATGTGTATTACATATAGTTTGAATAAGAAATGCTCACTCAGGAGTCCTAGGAGATAGCAAGTAAATGAATGACATAATTCACACCTTTAGCATACCATCTGCATCTTGGTTCTGTTTCCCATGCTAGTGGAGTTTGCTGTTGGAACCTGAAAGCCTGAGCTACACCTATTTGGTTGTCAGTTACTTGTGGGATCCTCTCACACACTGGTCAAACACTGAGGAGTAGATAACACCTTTGCATACAGTTCTTAGCTGTAGAAAAATCCTCAACCCTGTTCTTATCCTGAGTACTGGTTCATCTCTGTGCTTTCAGTACAACACCTAAGTGGAAAAGACATTGTAGAGACACTGTTTGTAGTAAATGTTTTCTTGCATTAATCTTGCTTGTGAAATAATTAAACAAATCCACTGTAACTTACACAACCCCTCTGGTACATACATATGAGGATACCTTCTTGAAACACCACCAAATTTGGTTGCATTTCAAGAAGTACCTCTCTTCTGATTTCTAGCAGTGGTGCTGTTAAACGCTTTGCTGAGCCGGGAGGACTTCCCACATGGTCCTTCTAGACCACATCAACAACAACAAAATGAAATAATGATCATGGTTTTCCAATGTGGGCAACTGCCTTCTGGCCTACAGCTCTGGGTATGAGTAACACATATATGAAATTTCTGGAGCTGCTCCATCTTGTGCGGACGAGGACTTCTATGTTTTCTTCAAGTTTTGAACCTTCTGAGATGCTGTGTTGCAGCATATACTTGTACAGACTTGCACAGACCATGGGTTGTAAATAGGGTGGATGGGTCTTTGAATTCTCAGGGCATGATTATACCTACTTTCTTGGTGACTTAAGCAGCTCTCCACCACCCTGCCAGCTTTCCTTGTTAGTTTTCATCCTCCTTGCTCGTGTTCCTGTGCCTGCCATCTTCTCAGCTGAAAATGGGCCTTGCAGAAACCCCATGGGCTTTCAGCTGTGCCACATCCCTGATTTGTCTGTCCATGGGGCCACAGAGATGTGCAGGCAAAAAGAGGTTGTGGGAATGCAGGGCAAGGGCCGAGGGGAAGAGTGGTAGGGCCTTTTTTGGTGACAGTGCGGCTCTAGATCAGCTTATGATGAACCTGAACCCTAAGGGGTTGAAGTCTGTCATTTAAGTATGTACATACATTTCTCCTTGATTTTCAAAGTAGGGAGACAGGAGTATATGCTGGCAGGTTCTCCCATATATTGTTAGAAACAGGGAGAAGCGTGATGGCTTTGTTGAATGGTGAATGTGCACTGGGACGTAAGGCAATACTCTCTTCCAAAGAAAAAAACCCTCTTATTTTTTTCTGTATAGAAATATTTTTATAGATTATTGTATGTATAATTCTGTGGAAGCAACATACTTCTTTTTGCAAAGTGGAGCTAAAATATTGTCTGAATTTTGTGGAAAGGTTATGTAACTGTACTCTTTCTTTAAATAGTACTTTTTATTCAAACTGCTTACTTTCTCATCAGTAGGAAAAAAAAGAAAAAAATGCATATTTTCATAGCACAAAAGGTAATTTCCAAAGGACTGTAATTAGTTCATGAAAACTCTGCCTTTTGTCATATCTCCTCAGCTGAAATGGAAAAAAGGATGGACCTTTTTTCATTGTTAAAACAAAAGCATGTCATATGAAGTAAGGGAGCCTAAAGGAATCATATGACAAGTTGTCTCGTAGGTCTACAGAAAATGATAGTGCAGCAGTACTGTGGATTCATGACTTCTCACTTCGATTGCCAGCTTTTGGAAAACCTGGAAGTGGCAACTGCCATCTATTTCTTTGCTCATTTCCCCTGAGGGAGAACGTGGAGCCTTATAAGAAAGAGGTATAGTTCAAGCACTAATGGGGAGATAAGAAGACAATTATAAAAGCCCTAATCCTGCAAGATGACTCTAGCAAAGTCATGTATACTTTTGCTATCTGAGGATAAGCTGAGTTCCCCATCATTTTTTGGCCCTAAACAGGAGGAAGGGGTACTAACATAAGGAAAAAGACTGGCAGAGATTTGTGTAAAAGGAAAGGAAAGAGATGAGTAAGGAATAAAAAAGAAAAGAGATAAGTTGAAGGCAGTGGGTAATAAAGAATGGCCCCTGCTGGAAAAGAATGGTCTGGCAGAAAACATATGTGCAAAAATAATTATGATTGTCTCATTTTGGGTGATGTTTTTGAACACTGTATGAAAAGATCATAATTTGTAGCAATAGTCTCAAGTCTTTAATCCAGTTTGGGAAATATGCAGTGAGGGCATGAACTACTTTGCGATTAAACTTAATTCAAAACCTCTTATAATAAGTTAAAATCTCAAACAAAGAAAAGAAAGAAAAGAAAAAAAAGAAAGAAATTATGGGAATAGGAGAGAGTAACTAAAATCTTCTCACCATCTCACGCTCATCTTTCTTGTATCTTCTTATACTGAAACACTGCCAATAAGCAATTTATTTATAATAATAAACACATGATGCAACCATTTCTTTTGCATCCCTTAGATTATGATCATGGATGAAGAAGGGAGAAATATCCTCTGAACAAAGGTTCCTCTTTACATAAAGATATAGATAATCCTAAAATCCTAAAAAATGATACTGTAAATAAATTTGGGGCCTATAAATAGAACTTAATTTTAAAGGGCTTACTTAAATAGGCCCAAGCCACAAAATAGAAGTTTATTGAAATAGGGCTTTAAATAGAAGTTTATTTGAGTAGTCACAAGCCACAAATTTCAAATCCAGCTTTAGAAACCCCTGAATTTTAGGAGTGTTTGGAGCTATGGTTTTTGTTTCATCCCATTATAATACTAGAGGTTACTGCCATTCATATTAGGGTTCACATTTCATATGCGTCCGAAATCTGGAGTTTGATTATATGCTCTGGTTAAAAGATGTAACTAGTGAATGAACAAGAACCTTTTTATTTTTTGCCAGTTGCATTTTAATCAAATACTACTATTTTCTTTAGTAGTTCTGTTATTGTTCTATATGTGACAACTATTTTTAACCTGAGGTTTTTCAATAACCAGAAAGACATTGACCATTAAGGTAATAAAATTAGTGAAGGTAGGAAAACTATAAAAAACATTACAAGGTACTACTAAACATGCATCTAAGGAGATTGAGAATATTGTATGTTTTATTACTTGAGAAGCAACGTAGGATACTGTAACTAAAATCTGTTTCATAATTCATATACACAGGAGAGTAGACTTATGGTTGCAAATGGTGTAACTCAGCGTAAATTTAGTGGAACTATGCCAGTTTATAACAGGAGACTCTCTGAGTCTCAGAGAGGTTGACTTTGGCTTCTGAAAAATATTATCAATGCAATGACGGTCTCTCCCACTGCAGCTGTCACTGAGGTGCTCCGTGGCAAAAAGCTGGTGCTGCCCTTCATGGGACCTGGCTCTGAGAGCAAGCAATGGCCATGCTTTGCCTAAATAGTGGTCTCGGTGAGGCTAGTGAAGGAGAGATATGCTTTGATGTTCTCTGAAGTAGGAAAGACAAGAAGGACACTGCTCGATAAGCATGTTGCCAAAGCTTCAGCAGTCCCAGCGATGGTTTGCCCAGTTTCTTTGCTGGGGAGATGAGCACAGGTAAAAGGGAAGAAACATTGATGCAAGGAGGACAAGGTAAATACGTCAGTTAATAATGAAACTATGTGTGACTGGAGCATTTCAGTACGGCTCCTGGCTAAATCTGGTGAACCATTATGCTTTGGGGAAGCTGAAGAACTTGTCATGTGAAATGCAGGATTATGTTCATAGGGAACTGCAAGTGTCTTCCCTGGTGCACCTGCTTCTGTGGCAGGTAAAAAGATGACTATTAAGAAATGGTGCAGCTTGCTTGACATATCTGCTCTTTGGGCTCAGTTCTGTTTTGCCAGAGCAAAGCGTGCTCATTGAGCGAAAGCCTGACCTTGGTGAAGGCCATGAGTTTTTTGTTACGGCCTGCAGCAGAGCAGGGATTTTACCCTTAGGTCACATCTGCTCTAAAAAAACAGTGTAAAAACCAAGCCTATGTCCTCTGAGACTGGAAGTGCCTAAAATTCCCTTACTAAGATTGCTCTATTCTGCCTTTTGAATACTTTGCTTACACTTTTCTAGGTGGCCTGACTACACACAAGAGCTGGAAATTTGAGTGGAGGGGCAGGACAGTACTAGCAGATATTTGTAGACTTTAAAAAAACAGACTAAGGGAAATATAGAGAAATTTCTTAATTTTTCTGAAACTACACAGCCATCCTTACTGGACTTCTCATAGACTCCTTGTCATTTTACTCATGTGATTCAGTATTTAGCCATGTCTGCCTTCAAATCAGGAAGAATAAAGAGAAATTTTGCTGACCATTTCATTAATTCTTCTTTTACACCTGCTCAAAAGCCCAATTCTCCAGGCTGTAGCATGTTCAGAGTTGAGAGCCTGCAGGATAAATACTAGCTAATACACTAGAAATAATGCAGTATCTCTGTGAAAGCAGAATTAAGCACTTGATTTTGACTGGGTGTATAGTGAGGCTGTTAGAGACAAAAAGAAAAAAAAAAAAAGGATTGCATAACTGTGATACAGTGTTTTAGAAATTTTATATACCTTCTTGTGTAGTTTCAGTAGGTTGCTGGAGAGCTAAAAGGAAGTTCAGCTCAATTAATATAAGGCAGCCGAATCTTTTCAAATAGCAGATAGCCTTTGAGTTTCAGGAATGTATCTTACGCGTTTGGCAAAGGTTGATGAATCATATATATTCCTTGTGTGTTCAACATGAGGATCAGGCTAAAATTAACCCCATTCTGAGGCAGAAGGTAGCCAACTTGACACTGCGATCCATTATGCTAAAGAGAAATGTTTCTGTCTAAACCCAGAGGTAAACTGCACAGACAAGAAGTCATTGAAATGAATTACGTGGCCAATCTTGTTAGGCCTAGGTCAGAAGCAGAGATATCTCTCTATTTCTGTCCCTCCACCTCCTAAGTACATTTAGCCTTTATACTATTAGACTTCCCTGGGCCCTTTTTTAAAATGTCACCTGCTCTACAAATTCCAACATTTTGTATTTTTAGATGCTAGGGTCAGGATGAGTGCAAAAATAATGACATTTCTGCCCTTACAAGTAATTCCTTCATTTTATTGCTTGTAGGAATGAGCCATAATATGGAGTGAAGGAAAACTGCTTAACCGTTTTAACCTCTCACAGTCTAAGAAAGAAATGACAAAGAAAATGGGCCTCTTCCTAAGCCGATAACCCTCCTTGTACCTACCATCTTCATGAAAACACCCCTTCCTGGTGTGCTTTTGAAGCTACTTGTATGGTGGACAATGGGGGAGTGTATTGTCAGGTATTATGTTCCTTTAACCTTTCTGGAAAGCAGTTTCACCAGAAAACCAGCTGATCTGATACTCTTATTTCACCAAGAGCATTTTTTTTCGTTTCATTTGGCACCTACTATTTTTTTTTCCTTCAGAGCAAGGGCAACTGCTTGTTCTAGGCCACTCTTTCTGTCTTTGAATTAAGATCCTTTCCTCCCCCTCTGCTCCCCCCTTAACGTGCAAGGCTATGTCACCACTTCTGAACAAGGAAGGGAAGTAGTTTTATGTGGAATCGATTATTACTGGCAGACCCCAACATGCAATTTGCGAATGGGAAGATCTGGCTTGAAATTTTTTTCTTCTAAGAGATGCTGCTAAGTCTACAGTAATTTCCATTTTAACTGTGGGGATATTTTCTCAAATTAGCATAAACTTTCAAAACATAAATAAAAAAGCCTTAAAAACACATTTTGCATTTTTAACTAGAAGGTGCATTAAATTCCAGACCTGGCCGTAAGTGTGGATAATAGCTTCTCAGTGTCGTTGCTGTATTTCAAGGTTTGGATCAGTGAAACACTGCCTCTTATATACTTCAAGGAAAATAATCCTTTTTACCTTCTGTTAAGTGGGAAGAATAATTTTGCATGTCCAGAGATAGAAAAAAAAAGATACTGGATGCAACATATACATGCTCCTTGTCTTTAATTTCTGAGTAATTCTGGTCTTCAGTTCTTTGTTGTCTCGAAATGGTGTTTTCTGTTCCTGCCTTTTACCAGGCAAGTTTGCTTCCAAATGTGAAGAGCAAGACTATCAAAGAGAAAAGACACTCTCACAGAGGTATTCTCAGAAACAGTGTATTAAACTGAATCTTCTGGGAATGCATTTTTAAAAACGGATCCCATTTACTGTAAGGCTGCCTTGCAGTGGTTAACCTGGTGCAGTTTTCCACAGGGGAACACATCCAAGTGTGGTGGTGGAATAAAGAAAAGCATGTGTTTTTTATTAAGAACTTTTAGCCCTTTACCATTTCTGTAAGGAAACACCACCACAGATGATAACTGAGCAAAGGAAAGATCATATTTTAAGTGAATTCCTATGCAATCAGTGATGATTTTTCATGCCTTTTCATCACTTTTATTAGTATTTTAAAGGAGCAATAAAGAATACACAGCTATTAAAACCATGAAACCTTCCACAACCCTTCAATGCAAAAAAGAAAAAAACCAATCTAAACTGCTCATTATCATTTCAACATTTGTCAAAAACACGATTTAAAAATAGAAAGGAAGGAGAAATTACATGTTGATCTATATTTAGTGTAATCAGGCTTTTGAATGAAGTTTTGAGGCCCATATTTTCATAATTGTGTGTGTGCAACCGATTGGAATTTTATGGCAGGCGAGTTTTCCTTGAGGGAGGGCGATAGATTACTGAGTCAATATTTGAGGGCTCTTTTGTTTTGCTTTGTTTTAATGTTATTGAAAAGCCTGGGTGGCAGCCATGATAGGTGCTTTATAGCTCACAGATTAGAAAAAAAAGATATAATTAGGCATAGTTGACAATCAATTGGTTGCACATGGTTAGTACTGGGAAGCAGCAGTTTAAAATATTTGTCTCATGTGCTTTACATCCATGGAAATACCATATGAGGCCGTACTACTGATCAGGATAATTTACTTGAGAAGAGACTTCTGGATCAAGCTAGTTTGTATTTCTTAGAATTTCAGATCTTCTTTGAATGCTACCTGTGAGGCATTTAGTGAAATGAATGGGCAGAGGAAGAAGGGTGTTGTGCTTTCTGCTAAATATTAATAAACAATAAAGCAGGAAGCTTTGCTTAACACTTAAAAATTTTAAAGTATACTCCTCCTGTGCTCTAAAACACCCTTAATGTCTCAACAGCTTTGTGTTATTCTCAAAAATCTACTGAAAAAAAAGAAAGAAAAGAAAAGAGTACATCTATATACAGGGCTACCTACTTCTATGCATGTATAGGTAAGGTTATTCCAGCAGGATGCAGGTGACCCTTAGATCACTACTGCCTACATACAATATTTTAAGAATTCTGGGAAACACATTAAGAAGTTACACTTCTGGGAACAATACTCCTCTGTCAGATCTTGTAAAAGGATACAAACCGGAGAGATTCCATAAACTTTGCAAGTTTCGTACAGCCATGTTTCTTGAAAAAGGCAACATCCCTGTTGCCCCTGGCTCTAAGTAAAATTTTTAACTTCTTTTTTGCCATGCACTTGGAATAAAACTAATCCCTCAACTTAAAGAGATATTGTCAATTAAAGTAGTTGAGAGACCAGATTTTCTTCTTTTTTTGTTTCTTCTAAATGCTTTACAGAACCAAGCATTAATTAAAGTATATAGACACACATGCGTGCCCACACATACACACACACATATACACGTGCAGATGTAGTCCTAAATGGAGCAGCATTTGATTTCCTAAAATGTCAACTGAAGTAATTTTATTTTTTTTTAATATGAAATGAAACCATGTATTATTTGAAAAACTTGACTTGAAACATGTTGGGTTTCATTTTTCAGCGTTTCCAGCCCTCTGTGTTTCCTGCAGTGGAGTTGTGTATTCTCACTGAAGAAAACATGAAAAAAAAGACATCTAAACTGAACTTCATAAATCTGAGGTACCCTAAATCAATGGCTGTTTTAAGAAAAGTTGCCTTAATACTGTGTTATTTCTCTGGGCTGTTATACATAACAATTTTGTGCCAGGCCGAACACTGGAGAATTTGTATTGAAAAAAATTGTAGATCCATCATTTCTGTTTTATTCCCACATTAGGCTAGGGTATTCATAATAATAACACTATCTAGCTCTCTTCTGGATTTTAATTGAGGGGTCTGAGAAATCTTTTAAAAAAAAGAGAAAAAAAGGAAAAAAGAAAAAGAAATAAAAAAGAAAAAAGAAAAAAGAAAAAAAGATAAGTGTGTGTTTTCCTGATTTTAAAGCTGTGGAAGCAGAGACAAAGTAGAGAAAAGTGATTTTCTCAGTGTCACTCATAAGGCCAGTGGCAGAAACAGGGACAAAATCCAGATTTGCTGAGAACCAATATAATATGCTATCCACTTTCCAGAGACTAAGAAGCATTCTTCTCTATCATGGGATGGTATCACAAACACTCTTCCTCAGGCTACTTGTCTACCAAGCATGCACAAGAATGATTTTTCTCGTTTGTTATCACTCAATCTATTTTTTACGCTGGAACTAAGCACAAGAGACCCATGCTAAATTTCACATCTCAGTATCAGACATTTTTGCAGGAGTTGTGTTACTACGTTGTTTTTTTTTTAAATGAAACTAGATCCTTCATTCTTCCATTCCTCATAAAAATGATGAAAACATTTCCATCAGAATTTCCTTTTAAAAATCACCTCAGGCACTGTCTAATAATGAAAAATTGAAAATAGCCCTAAGGTTGAATGTTTGGAGAAATCATATCCATGAAACTGTGGTGTCTTAAAAGCAACATGCCTAGACATGCTTGGTTTTGGAGGCCACTTAGGAAGGCAGTCACACGCATGGCCACGAGCAGTGGCTGTGACACCCCACAATATTCACAACAGTCTACGCACCCAGTGCGGCTGACTGAGTTTTCCCCCCAAACCCAGAATGTTTCTTC
Organism: Nyctibius grandis; assembly: GCF_013368605.1. Classification (NCBI taxonomy): domain Eukaryota; kingdom Metazoa; phylum Chordata; class Aves; order Nyctibiiformes; family Nyctibiidae; genus Nyctibius; species Nyctibius grandis. The sequence goes on along the minus strand of NC_090658.1, from coordinate 63,798,570 downwards.
TGGACTTATTTCTTGCTTGCTGCCCTGCATCTCATGGTCAAGGGCTCACATGAATTAAGAACCTAGAATACATAGGCGGACATCACTTTAATTTCAATGAGACAGGTGGCAAATCACTTGAGAATTAAGCTGAGACAGTAACTATTGCCATTAAACCAGACTTTTGGAGATAATGACGATCTAGCATTAAAATGCTGACCAAAATATTTTTAAAAAAATAAGTAAAAAACCCTGTGACTGTTGTATCTTCCAAAGGCCGATGTGGTTTGCTTTGCCAGGTATCTGCTGAACAGAGCAGATATGGCATGTTCTCTGTGGCCAGCTTTGGTTTGGTCTGTAAGGTAGAACTGGGATTTTGGCATCAGAGAAGCTTCTTCAGTTGTAGTGAAAGAGCTTACTTTCCCCTCTTCAGCTCTTGGAGCTGCAGGTGGGAGAGGATGACTGGAAGAGTGAGAAGGTTACACACACTTTGCCTGAGTTTCTCTGGCTATGGAGTAAGAGCAGTGGGGATCTGGGCTTGGTCTCTTATATCTTCATGTATTCCCTATTTTTTCAAAGGAAATTCAGCTTCAGCGGTGTCATCACCTGGCTTAGTGATGACTTTTGGCAGTCAGCTGACTTGTTAAATTAGGATAAAATTCACTACTTTTGCAGCCATATCCTGCCATGGAGTTTCATGCAATGGTGCCGTTGACTTCAATGGGAATTCTGTATATGAAACAATGACTGGAAATGCCTGTAGTATTGCACATAGTGACACTATATCCCATGAAAGCAGCACAGAACAATAGCCAAAGGTCTCACTAGACAATAAAATTATGTGTAGTTTCTTTACTTTTTTTTTCTTTTCCCCTCTTGGGAAGCTTCCATGGCACGAGGTGTAAATTTTGGGGCTGTTAATTTCTGACATCCGTTTTCACTGAATGAGATCCTAAAAATATAAGACGACTTAACCATTCTACTGAGAAAGTACCCAATGAAGAAGCTTTTGGTACAAAAATGGACACAATTGACATTTGGTCTTGTAAAATTTCTTCTTCTAAAAAAGGAAATTTAAACGTTTTCTTTTACTAAAATTAAACAATGAGCCCTAACAACAGGAATGATATTGGGCTTGATCCAAAATCCTCTGAAGTTAATGCAGAGACTTGCAGCATTGACTCCAGTGGGCTTTGGGTCAGACTGATTTTGAGTTAAAGACAAAGCATGAGCTTTGTTACAGAACTGTACTTGTCCTCGTTTTCTTGGTATCTCACACCTGCTGTTCACGTAATGCACATATTTTTACCCGTTCAATCTTTTTCAGATGTGACACAATTAGAACGAAAAAAACCCCAAATCTACACATGTAGCATAAGTGTGTGACTATGTGTTTGCTGTGAGTGTCTCCAGATAAGTGCATGCATACAGAATTTACAAAAAAATTGACACGAGGACTACTGCCTTTCCAGGACACAGATGGGGGGAATATTATCCTGGAGAACAAAGAATAGCAAATTTGATGCTTCCTTAGAGCTTTCTTAGCTATATAAAGCTGTTATTTTGCTTGCTCTAAGTAGGGGATTTTTCCCTCCCCAATTACCTGGGCAGGGATTTCCCTCTCAAAGATCTTTTGGGATAAAGAAGTGTTCCCCTTCAACTGCCCCCTTCTTCTCCCACGTACTCTCAAGCCCAAGCCCTTATTTGAGGAACCAGGGTTTGTTTAGTCATTTAGGCTGCCCACCACTAAGAGGATTCGTGAGAGCAATCTGTTGGTCACAGATGTGTCAGCAAAGTGCTCATTTACAGATACCAGAATTTGTTCATTAATAAGCCCACTTGTTTAAGAGGGGTTTTCAAAATATTTGTTCCCTTTACAATGAGTACAGTACCCTGAGTTGACAGTTTCCTCCACATAAGTTGAGGTCAAATTACCCCACCCAGATAAACCAATAGCAAATATGACTCAAACAGCCAAGAAAGGTTTTCCTCTCTACAGGGAGAAAGCATCCATATTTTAAGTTTGCATTGACCCTATCAGATAATGTTAGACCTTATCATCTAATGCAGTACTTACAGTACCCATAAATCACTCAATCTGACATAAATGCAAAGAATTCTCATTCTTTTCTTTGAGCAGAATGCAATCATGCCTTAATACTGCCTTAAAACCAGTGAGGAGTCATATCCAATAACTATCCCAATTATCTCTCAGCACAACGTTTTCCACCTGCAAGGAATGATTATGTGTCAGTAACGATGATAAAGTCCTTAAAGAGATGTTTATGCCTCATGGAAAAATTTGAAAGACACATTGTTTAGAGAGAGTTCTGCTTATAGACTGCATCACATATATCTGAGGTATTTTCCCTATTTTTTATTACTAAGGACATATGCATAAAGAGATATTGTGTCTCAGGGAAATAATCATTATATAGCTAAAGTAAAAACTGGCAATCATGTATGCTCTATTTTTGTTTTGGCAGAGGCTTCAGAAATGACCTTGGGGGAAGTTCTGTAACTGCTCTGTGTCCTACTCCAAAGTAAAGTGGAGACAATGCTTGCTGAGTGTTAATTCATGGCAGGGTGTTCCATACCATTTGATAGAATGTGCCAGGAAAGGGGTTAGAGCATGTTCTTACCATTTGTACCAGAAGTTCGTATTTTTCTTCCTGTTGAGCCTAAATGCAGAAACAAACATCAGTCCATTACTGTGATAGGTGCTGTAATAAAAGATAGTACAGAAAAGACTGTACTTTCAGTAGACAGCACTGAAAAAATTGCAATCTAAGTATTAAAAATCAAGAAAAAAAGGGACAGAGAAGACAATGATATTGAGAGTTGACAATCTTTTATCGAAGTTACAGAATGTTTCGGTATCAAAATATGGAAAAGAATCTGTATTTCATGTCTTAGTTGTTATCTCTACATGGGCAGATAGAAACAGAGCTGTCCTAACCCCACTTAGGCTCTAACCTGCCGGAGCTGTTAGATCAGTGCATTGGTTGGAGCCTGGTGCTATGTGAACATGGCTGGGTGAATTCTAGACAAAGAGCTATCAAAGGAGATTTGGTCTGTCTGTACCCTCTGTATGAACAACTCTGGGTCTCACAGCATAAAATGTTTACTAGACCACATCCCATCCGCCTGCTGGAGGTGATGAATGTGCTTGTGTTGCAGAATTCATCTCTGATTTGCAGACCTCACCAACATTCACTCAAAATCAGCTTTCCTTGCAGCATCAATTTAAGTGTGTTTTAATAAGCTGTTCCTCCTGCAAAAACAAGGAAAGTACCAGAAGCATATTGTTTACAGTTCCCTCCCTCTCTCCTTCCTTCCCTCCCTCCCTCCCTCCCTTTTTTTTCCCCTCTCATGGAAATCTTTGAAGAGATTCTCATCTTGTTATTGAAGGGGTTTCCAAACCACAGGCTCCAAATTTCAGGGTTCTCTTCACCTGTTTCTATCCTTAAAGTATCATGAGCATCTTTATACCAAATATCAGTTGTTTTCCCAAAGACCAAATGCTAATATCCACAAACAAAATTTTCAGAAGTCACATGCTTACATACTTGATGCTCTCACAAAATTTTTAACCACCTGCAGCTCCCAGTGACTTTAGCAAAATTAGCAGTGACTGCTACAGTAAATCACCTCTCTGCAGAGGTCTCTGTTTGAGTTTGGAGGACTCACTGTAGGCAGTCAGGTGGGAGAATTATGGTCCTTTGCAGGGTCCCTTCAGCTTCTTACTATGAGACTGACAAGTGAATCACAAAGGCTTGCATAATCACTTGAACTTTTAATTACATCCATGTACTGAATTAGCTCCCATAGCTTTTGAATTTGTTTATCTCTTGTTTTAATTGACTGCACTCCTTGATCTGGCTGTCATCATGCAAAATGTATTGTTAAATGGTTTTAATAACTTCCTGCACGCGCAGAAATCTGTATCTAGCATACATTAAGGGACACATGTCAATCATAATTGACTTACTCTTAAATTTCATTCCTTTTGTGGGTTTAAATCAGGTCCTTAATGCTACTTGAAATCTTCATTTGCGGTTACATTTTAATGCTTTTTTTTCTAAACCTTCCAGAACAATGTCCTTTCCTGGTGGCTGATACATTGAAACGGCAAGTGCCAGAGGGGAAAAAAAAAACCTGCCATTGAAATGCGTGAAGATACAAATGACAGACTGTTCACTTAACTTGTATATTCAAAAATATCTACTTTGTCCTTCCCAGAGTGAAATGGCTGCTTTGACATAATTGTGGTCTCTTGTATGATGTTAATCCATCGTGTCAGAGCCATTATGATTCTGGTTCAGATACGCATATTTTAAAAAAGCATTCGAAGAAAAAGTAATTTTACATACTTAACCACTGACATTTTTATGTTAATAATGTTGGGTTTAATTTCTAAAAAAATTTAGAAATATGGCACTACAGGGAACTATTGGATTTAGTAAATCTGCTGGCTACAAAATTCCTTTTTAAAGTAAACTTCTTTGTAATCCAACTCTAGCAAACTATTTATTTTCCAGAGGATGTTAGCATTCATGAAATGTATTTGGTTTACAATTCTAGAACATCTGTTTGCTCAAAGAAAGCATTAGTATAAGCAATAAAAAGGTCTTCGTATTGCTCTGCTAATATCTTGGCCTCAGTTTGCAGTAACTGTCTAGTTTCAATTTGCTCTTCATGTCCACTATTTGCTTAAACTCTCAGATTAAATTAATTATTCTTTTCATTTTTGGTGATCTTTATACCTGTTCATGTAGGGAGTCACAATCAAATTCATGTTGTTCAGTCACTCTTTTAGAGCAACGAAGAACAGCAATCCAGTTTCATCCGCAGCCAAGACATTTCCTGCTTATTAACCCATATTTCATTATCAATCCCTTTTCACAGCATCATATGTTTATTCTCAAAGCTTACTTAGCACTATGATGAAACATAAATATCTAACATCAATCTCCAAGTAATGTAAAAATGTTTGGAGCACTATTTAAAATTTTAGGAGGAATATTTGAAGAAATTAATTCTCAGTTTCTCCTAATGTCCATCTCCCTGATATCATAGTGCCTAAATTTTTTCTCTCCTGTTAGAAAATATTGGAAATGTGTAGCTCACTACAAATGCTATCACCAAGAAAAACAGAAATCTTCACACTTTAACAGGGGAAGTGCATATCAACACTTTACCTTTGATGGGGGTATCATGGTAATGACAAAACGCCACAAAGGTTTTGGACTGAAAAGACTATTAGGATTGCTTCAACTTCAATGAGTAGAGAAACTGAAAGTATCTTTCCAACATATGTTGAACAAATGCCAGACGAAGGAGGTCACGCACCAGTCTGGGAAAGCATTTGAAAGTTTAGCTTCAGGACATCAAAACTCTTGGCCTAAGTATTTTCCATAAGAAATTATATGATAAAGTTTACATTGCTCAGAAAAATATTATTGAAGGAAAGCAGACAAGCTATTAAACCTTAAACATGGGAAAACTCTGAGGGAAGGATGGTTTAATTTTGCATTATCTTGGTCAGACTCTGAAAGATGTGATACATTAACATCTGATTGTGGAAATAAGCAAAAGAGAAGTATACTTTGTCATACATTTGAATCAGACTCAGAGATGGGGTGGAAAAGTTGCCAACATTATTTTATGTTATATGTATTGATGTATACCACAGGAGCTGCAGGTCAGAGCCAGATGCTCTAGACAAGAAAAGAATGATACTATATTGCTGTGAATTATAATTTCAGCACACCAGCAAACTAACTCCTTAAAATCTTTTTGTAGGGTAAGAAATTTTTTAGGATGAGCTGGTATGAGAGCAGGCTTTCTGGGTGTTTATGATGTCTTCTTCAAAACTTGAGGCGAACCTTGGGTAAAGCATTCAGAGCCAAGGATGGCAATGAAGAGCCTTGAGAAGAGAAAAGAAATACCTTGTATTTGCAGCAACAGAGAAGCAGCAGCTAAAAGGATATAAAAAAGAAGGTAGTATTTGGCTGAATCCGTTGTTTAGGAGGATGGTCCATGTGTATAGACAAGAGATCTTAGAAACATTACACAGGAGTTATGGAACATAGTATTGGGATATCTAGAGAAAGGTGCATGACGTGGATTTTTCTTGCTTGTAGGACACTAGAATAAAAAATGGTAATATTTGGGATTAGAAAGAAGAATATATATTGAAGGTGATATAAAGCTAAATAGGGAACACATTAAAAAAATGGAAAAGGGAGGCTGTTCTGCCTTGAGTCAAGCAGACTGCTGTGTTGGGTGTCTTTACTCTCTGCTTTCACTCTTGGGAGTGATACACTCCTCTCTTCTTCCACATAAGACAGGTGTCTGGCTACACTTCAGGCCAGTCTTTCCGTTTAGGTTAGTTCTTAGCTTGCTTTTTAGTTAAATGCTTTGCTAGCAACTGGCCAAGTGGGATCGTAGGATTGGATCTAATGCATATAGTATATAAGGTTAATATCTGTTTTGAGATTTCTACTGTAGCAAAAAGTCAAAAAAACCAAAAATTCCACCAACCTGAGTGGTATGATAACCTTAATGTTAAAATACCTTTATATTGTGACTTTTGGCAAAATGCTGAAATTTAGATACCTCTATTTTTTATACGTCAAACATGAAATCAGATAAAATACACTTCATACATATTTAAGATATTAGAATCATAAAACCACTATGAAACGGTGAACAGGTTTCACTATCTTAGAAATATACTGACTGACAAGATATAATCCAAATACACGCTTGACTCTGTGTACTATAATTGCTACTGTATACTTATGGCATTAATGGATTGAGAACACTCTGTATTGCATTTCCTATGCCACATATGCAACCATATAACTTAGGTATGAGATTGTCATGTGTCTTCTGAAATCAAAGAAGAAATTGTAAACTAATAATATATTTTACCATGAACTGAAGCAACACCCTTCGATATGTTGGGGAAACTGTGTTAAGACTTAGAACTGACTCCTGTTCTTATTTTGTTGAAATAAAGCAGTAACACTGATTCCTCATGGAAGCCAGCAATCCACTGTGTTGTAGAAAGAATGTCCTAAAGACTAAGATGTTTCTGTCTGCTCAGAATTTGTACCTGTATTTCCTTTATGCTAATGCACAAAAGCTTGGATTTATGATAGATTGAAATGAAAGCAAATTTCTAGTGTCTGAAAGTGCAGCTGTGACCTGGGATCTCCAGGGCAATCCAGCCCATTGCAGGTCCCACCTTCAAAATGCGGAACAGTTTAGATTTAGATTCAGTAGGGATTTCTGGAAATTCAGATCTTAGAGCATGGTTCCACCTGTTCTATTTGCTAGTTATATAGGCTTGATCAGTCTTCTGGAGAACACGGCACTAGTTATCATAGGGGACGGGATATAGCGCTGCTGGTTCACTCAAAGATTACAAGTGCTACGTCCTTAAAAGATATAGATATATTTATTTTCTTGATAGTTCTTTTACCTGTAACATTTATAGTTCAGAAGAAGGCAGAGTGGTTTTTTTAGGTAATAAAATAATTGTCAGTGCATTTGTATGAGCAACATGATTACAATCAATTAATTAGCAGTTAATCAGATGTAGGAAAAGATACAAAGGAAAGAGAAATGATCAAAGGCAGGAGGCAGGCCAGCAGGGCCAAAGGGAGCCAGTGTGGAAGAATTTCAAGCTGTAAACTAGCATCACTAGGACCACTGGTCCCTGGTTGTTTTATGTATTAATTGACCACTTCCTTTATCAAATTTTCCAACAGCTTCATCAGATTGAAGTGATATTGACCATAGTTGTGCCTGTCATGCCTGCCTCAGAACTAGCTCACATTCATGAGCTCTTCCTGGTTTATGAAGACTGAGTTAAATTACTTTTAAAACTGTATTTCAATGAGAACTTTTTCAAGTCAGTGCCCAACAGTAATTGATGGAAGGATGTAGGGAAACACTGGCTTTTCTCAGGATATACTGTAGCTGACCTTATGTCCTATGTCCTTGTTTCATTTGAAAAGAATAATTACTAATCAATCATGAAGGGTTAGGTGACACAGTAGGTTAATTTACTAGCCTTTTGCCTCTGGAGAGCTGGATTCTGGCTCAGGTCACATGTAAAATGGGTTTGGTGGTTTCAGCCTTGTCCCTCGTGGATGTCTGGCTATATCACACAAAACAACCCTGGATTTGATGTGTGTTAGATGGCTGGCAGTTTCCGCTTAGGGAAATCTCAGGGCTCGAACCGCGGGGATCCAAGCGTGGGCAGGACGGGCACACGCTGACATCTGCAAGAGGAGATTCAGCACAGCATCTCAGTCTGCCTGACTGCAGGGGACCAGACCCTCAAGCAGAGCTAGGGGCATGACTTCCACTGGAGCCAAGTGCTTACGTATCTTTAAAGGCCTGAGCTTCTCTTTCTCCCTGTATCTGTTGGAGTCTTACATGGACTGCCTGTCAGGACTTGCCCTTACAAGATCATGCTTTCAGTTACCTTTTTGTCAAAATTAACCATCCAGGCAGCTGCTTTCAGTGTGTGCTTCAGAGAGGTTTATTATGAAGGCCTTATGAGTAAAAATATTTTCTCTGTTTATAAACTGGGAAAATAATATCATTTCAGCCATTTTGTAAAAATTCTTACATCTATTTCCTCAGCAGCTCCAGACCCTCTATGCTTTGGATGAGGGTCTTCACATTTTTCAGGAGCCTATCCTTGTGCTGAGGTCATATACAACTCTTATATGATTATTAGTATCAAGACTGATTTAACCTTGATAGCCTGCTGAAACTTAATATTGTTTTTAAAGTGTAACTTTGATCCCAGCATAGTTTGGATTTTAATTTTTATACTTGGTCTGTGTGTAAAGTGTCTGACCTCACCACTGAAGGTGCAGAAGGGGAGCTGAGAGTAAGATTCTGCATTTCTTACCGTGCTCAGAGTGCTCCGCTTCTTTTAGTGGTCTGTCCCCTTGACTGCAGAAGGTGGAATGGGAGAAGCAAGTGAGGCTGGGAACTGCAGGCAGAGAAGATGCCTCTTACTCAGCGCTCACAGTTGCATCTAGAGTTGAGTGGAACTATAATTTGAGCATATAAAGTACTGTAAAATACATGATGTATTGATGTTTTGTGTTAGGCACAGAAAACTAATGGACAATTTTGACAATTTTGACATTACTCTCTCTTTTCCTCTGCTGTGAGATGGACTCTTAATACTCATTCTGCCCTTCAGGACATTGTAAAGATCGGTGCTTGAGAAGCATTTAGACATGATGATGTGAGTAACCTAATGAGGAGTTGGAAAGCATGAATAGTTTTATAATCATTGCAGGTTTTGATAGGCATTAAATAAGTTCAAATAACCAATGAGGAAGATGACATGAAATTTTGAATAATCACCTATTTAGGGTCTGTGCCAAGGGAAGTCCCATGGGGAGGAAAGTATATGAACATGTGAGTAAAGACAATGTTACTACGTATGCAAAAGAGGAGAATAAAGGTTGCATAGGCAATCTTAATTCTGCCATTTCCTAATCCCTGAAAGAATAAATGTGGAGCCTTAATAATATCCTTTTATGTAGCTTTTTTGTGTGTAATAACGTAGGCACGATGCATAATAGTTCTGGCATGGCTGGTGAATTGCTGTTGTGCCTGTGTGTCTGGGCTGAATTGCCAATTGCCATCTGAATTTTCTTGTTGCCTCCTCACAGAAACAGGCTGACTCTAGCACATAGTAATGCTACCCCTGCCTATATCTGCCCTGATGATCAATTGGGAGTTGCTTGTGTAGGCACAATGCCCTACTAGAACCCATACACTGAATTAGTCTTTCCGCGGGAATGAGGAGGCAACATGGGAAATAATTTCTTAAAGAGCTAAATGCCTCAGGCTTCATGGAGATGTTTCAAAGGGACTTCCTCACTGACACCGTTTTGATTTGACCACGTTTTTTAAGCTATCAAGATATTTTTAAAAATAAATTTTTAACATATATTTCTAATTTCTAATATACACTTATTAGGCTTGCCATGACATGCATTTTAATTGTGAGTTCTAACTGACTGGTTTAATGATACTTTGCAAAGTAAACTCAACATGTAGGTCATAAGTTCAGAATGAATGAATCCCTGGATGTTTACCAAACACCAAAATTAAATTACATTCTTAATTGTTTTGCAAATACTTTGGCCTAACTAATTAAATAGGAATGACTTTCTGCGTTGCTATAGTGCAAGGAATATTAAAGTCTTTAGGACTCATTTCAAATTAGCAAACTCTACTACTTTCATTGTACACTATGTGGTCAACTAACACTTCAAAAAAAGCAAATTCCATACCCTTCCAAAGCAGACAAACCAAATAACTAATAACATGATACAACTTCAGTTGTAAGAAATATCTCTTGACGACAATTATTAAACTGAGTATGTTCAGGGTTACTAAATTTCCACCCATGTGCCCTGAGGCTCTTAGGGAGTGTTCTAGAGTGTCCTAATGACTTCCTAGACTAGGAAGAATAAATATTTTCTCTTTGTCTTGTTCCCTGATTCTTTACAAAATTAGTGGGACATGGACCTTGGTGTACACAGGTGGAAAGGTAATTTAAAAAGTATCTTTTGCTGTTTGCCCTGAAACAACTGAGTTTTTATTGTATCTTGATCTCTTCCAAGCAGGAACCTCAGCTTCATGTACTAGTTCCGTGTCTTCAAGAAGTGTGTTTGTCTCTCGAGGTTAACAGTTTCTTTGCTCTGGGGTAATAAGGGCAGGGCTGTGAACAAGAAGAGTCATGTAAGGTGAGCCAGACCATTCTGCAAAGGTTTCTGAAACCTTGGATTTGACTGTGTTCAGCAGAGAGCAAGAGCAGCAAGAGCTGTGTATTCTCTGATGTGTGATGATGAGCAAGAGAACTGCTTCTTCTGAACTGTGTATAGCTTTTCGGTGGAGGAAGACTCTCTCATATTGTTGTGTCATGCTACAAAGGATTACAATAACAAGCCAAGGAATAATGAAAGTTTGGGTTACACAGCCAGCTGTGGATAGAAGGAAAGTTTTAGATGGAGTAAGTTTTGGATGTCTTAATTTTATATATGTCCATGTACTTACCATAAACTTATGTATATCCAGTGTATTCTTCTTGCAAAGGGATGATATAGAGACATCAAGAATTTTAAGGGTCCTTCTGTGTCCTCAACAAAATCATTTGCCCCTCCAGGAGATATCTTCATCCATTTTCTGTTTTCATCCAAGTCTTTGCAGTCAGTGTTGTTAGTGCCTAACAAAACTTGTGAGCCATGCAACGCACTGACAAATTTAAGCTCTTTTTGAAACTAGGGGAGAAAACTGCAAGATTGTTTGCATATACTCTGCTACTGCGATAAATACAGCCTCTGTAGGACAGGATAATATTCTTGAGCCTTGCTTGGGTAGTTTTTAGACTTGTTCTTCAAGGCAAATTAAAAATGCAGAAAATGGAGAAAAAAATATCTAGTGTGTTGCATTGTTCTCAGAGATAACAATTATTAAAATGTTAGTCCTGAGCAACCATTGAACTATGCTGGGAAAAAAGTTATGACCCTTTTCACCTCTCTTCTAGATTTCAGGAGAGGTGGTCATGTGTAAAGCAGCTGATGACATCAACCATCAAAGTAGAAAATGGTTCTTTTACAGCTGTCTGAACCAGAAAAAAAACACAGCCTGCTAAATCTTCTCAGAAGTTTAAAGGGATTCTATGCTAGTTAGTTAGCTGATATTCCAGTGAGTGGCTGGGATGTTGATCGGGGAAGCTAGACCAATGTGTAGTGTTTTCTACTTCATTTATGTGTTTTTCTCTGTTTATGAGGCCTGATGGAACACCCAAAGGAAACTATATGAAGTTCTTAGATATTAAATGATCACAAAGGTCTAGCTAGTTATACAAGCAAGCAAGCAAGCAAGCAACCATTATATATATTCTAAGTATAAATGCCTGAATAAGAGGATTTTATGGAACATGTTCAGTGTCTGAAATTCCACAACAAATTTAGGTTTAGGAAGTTGTTTCTGGTAGTATGATTTTACTTTTACCTTAGAATAGAACTGAACAATCTTCAAAATAACGTTGTCTTTCCAGAAAGGCAAAAAATCCCCCCAAAAACAAGTGATGGCAACAAGTGTCTTTCGAAGTAAATTTTTCAGTCATCTCTGCAAGAAAACCAGTTTTGCTAAGGAATGAGGTATTTGTGCAGTCATACATAGATCAGAGGTAATTGTGCTTGTAAGAATCTTTGTGCATGCTGAAATACTCTGACAAGTACATATTCAACATGCTAAATTTGGATGGGCTGTAGAAAATTTAAACTCAAAACTAGCGCTTTTGAAATGTGTGTAAAATAATGGATTTTGCTGTTATGAAATTCCTTAAAGATCAGTGAAACTAATCTCTCAGAAGAGGAACACAGCACAGAAAATAAAAAAAAAGGTACAGAAAATAATACAGTGTTGAATTGGAAGTATACCATTAAGCATAATTTGTATTTTGCAGAAGCTAAACCAAAGCCCTTTTCAGAGAACTGCTGCCTCTCAACTGATTTTACTTAGAAAATGAAGAAGGGTTTATTTGCTTGGTAGATTTCTCCTCATTCAAGAGAATGTATTTTCAGGTTTGTATTGGTGATTCTGAATATTCACTTCCTGTTTCTACTAGCAGCTCTGAAACAAAGAGATTTCTCAAGTGATAGCTAAATAAATCCCATATTTAGTCTTGCTGAGAATCTTCGTTGTACACAAAAATTTGTGGTTTATTGGTGTGAGTTGGGAGAGGGGCTCATTGCTCATTATGTTCCTCATTGTATTGCTTTCTTTTACCACAGCTCTTACTTTTATTGTGCAACTGCAAGTGAAAGCCAATTACTCGAGGGAGTGCTGAGAGGTTACATTTATTTATGTGAAACAACAATTTCAGTGCTTTATATCATATTTTTATTTGGTGGCAGAGCCCCACCTTGTTTTTCACTCACCATAGTACGGCATAAATGTTTCTGTACAAGAGTCCTTTGTGGAGAGGTTGGGATCAAACATCTTAAAAAAGTATCTGTTGCTTTAAGTCACTGTTATAAGAAAAGTCCATCTGATTTACATCACATATCTTTTGGAACAGTTTTTGCCAGCATTTTTGGGCAGTGCTTGCTCTACTTCTGTCCAGAATGAAACCTGATATGAACCTGAAGAGAGTTCATATTTGAAAGTTTATAACAAAAAGATCTTTGTTAATAAGGACCACAAAAATGATAGAGATCCTCAAAGAGATACAAGAGGACAAATGATTTTGAAGTCCAGTCATACTACATGCGAGAAGTGAAACAGAGTCCTGATTTGGGTCTGTCTGCCCTGTGATGTGCAAGACCATAACAGACTGTCAACACCGAGAATTGGAATCACATTTGCAAATTACAACCTTTTTCCCCGAGGTACTGTTTGTCTCTAAATTTCCCTTTATTGACAAGGTAAACATATACAGTACTTAGAAGTGAGCAATATACAGTACTTAGAAATAAAGCTTTGGTTTCTTTATTTGAGTAACTTCAGAGTTTCAAGGCTCATAGCAGAAAAAACTCAGAGGAATAATATTTTTAGTGATTTTTTTCTTCCAAGGACAGAATATTCCGTGAGGCATACAATGACAGGAATTACTATGCATAGCTTCTTGAGAAGGGTAGTGATTTAAAATACTAAAATGGCTAACCATTTTTAGTAGTGTATTCTAATTGCAATAGCCTCTTTCTCTGTAGCAGGCTCTACTAAGAGATAATTGACCTCTGCATCTGTTAAGTACTCTCACGTTTGGCTTGGGAAGCATAATTCACATCACAGCCAATTAACTTGTGATATAGCCTACAAAAAACCCTCAACTATTGGCATAGCTCTGCCATTTCTTTCCCTTTCTGTCTTCCTTCCCTCTTTCCTTCCTGGCTATAATATTTGGGCTGCCATATTTGTCAGATGGCCTCTTTGTTCTCTTCCATCTATTCTTTACTGCAGAAATCTAAGCAGCAGAAAATAACCAACTCAAAACAGCTCCACTGTTTCAGTGCATAAAGCTAAACAATGATTTATAGTGACATAGAAAATAACTCTCTGTTAAATATTGGTTTTAGTTAGTCTTATAGAGACTTCATCACTAGATACTGAACTGTGTGTGATAAGCAAGTCTGACAAAAGAGATTCTGCATTGCTTAGTGCTATAGAATTATCTGTTATCGTGTCAGATGCTTTTTTATCATGATTTAAGCAAAGCTATTCAATTACTTGTGGTTCCTTAATTGGTTCTTCCAGATCTGCTATACTGCATATCATGTTGGCACCTGGGCAGCTTACATAAATTAAAACAGTATATTAAGAAAATGTGACTCCTTTGAGAATAAAAGTGTCAATAACTAGACCTCTGCCTCTGTTATTAAAAATGGCCTAGAGGTCAACTGAAAATCAGGGTGATTAATAGATCTTGTAAAGTCTTGCAGACTGCCAGAGCCTGGCTCCCTACTGAAAACCCTTAACTATTGGACCAGGGTGACCATAAGCCAAGGAATGACACCAAGTGTCATCCTGGGTTGGGATAAGCCAAGAGATGATCTGACTGGTAAATGGGTCTCAGTCATACCCCAAAAACTCATAACCAAAACCTTAAGCTGCCTTCACAGGCAGAAAGGTTGTACATTCATGGCCATTACAAGATGTGTTTGCAACACACCAGCTGGACTCCTGCTGACCATATCTTACCTAGGCTGACTCTAGTTGCTCCTTGTCCTCACCACTGTGTTTGTCAGAAACTGGGAAACCACAGAAATGCCAAACCCAGGTAATTCTGGGTACTGAATTTTCTGGATGCTGAAAGACTCATGACTCATGACTTTATTAAAACACAGACTGCCAAAACCATTTTAACGCAGATAATCTGATTTGCAAAGATGCATCTGACACTGAAGAACCAGTACTGCATACCAGGAACCTCTCAGCAACCCCAGTTGAAATCTCAAAGAGTAAAAAAAACTGTCATATTTCTGGAAAATAGTATCCTTCTATATAGTATCCTCCTCAAAACTAGGAACTTAGTGAATAACTTGGAGAAGGTGATAGGTTTAGGAAGGAGTCGTCTATTCTCTAGTGTGTCCTGTTAAAAGCATAAGAAGCAGTGCTATTTTGTAGAGCAGAATTTCAGTGCTTGTGCTTCTGACCTTCTTTCTAGGAATGCATTGATAATATTCTGTGACTGAATACACTTGCTAAGTCTTCAATTTGCTTAATATCTGTAACAAGATAGTTAACAGAGGCTTGAATTTAAAAGGTGGTATAATATGTATTGTATATACTGTATTTATATTATACTAATCCCATGATTCAGGGCTTCCAATGATTACTTTTGGGGGCTAGAAATAATTTTTTCTTCTTTGATCCATAATGTGAGTTCTTTTTTCACCTTCCTCTGGACAATGGAGACAGCTAGGCAGAGATGTATGCAGTATTTTTAGTGGTGTTAAATTCACATGTCTGATTGGTATATATTGCTCATTCAGGACACACACTCAGGATTAAACCAGTGATCAGATTTGGGGTCAGGAAGAGATTTTCCTATGGCTGAGATTGACCACCTAAGTGGTATTTTTTTTAACTTTTTCCTGTATCATGGAACATCATGCTTCCCAGCATCTTGTAGAAATTTTACTTGAAAAATCCCTTGCTGCCAGATATTGGCAAGAACCTCGATCTCTCTCCTTTGTGACACATTATGTGTATGTACCTTACGTTTTTATGAAAGGACTCAAGTTTGTTGCAGGGTATAGGAAAGTTTTGGTAGCTGGCTGTACATACCATAGGCATAATCTAGGGTGTAGATGTTCTATGGAGCAGTCTAGATGATAGACAAAAAGACATTTGTAATAGAGTAGCCCATGATTGCAGTTCTGGACACATTGGTGCATGTGACCCCTTCAGTTCTTATTTTCTTATGTTTCAGGCAACCACATCAGAGATGGGCTGGAACTGAACTTGATATCTGGCACCAGGTTTCCAGCTCCAATCTTTCCTTTAGTTCTGTAGAGAGAAAACCAGGCAAAGAATGGGAAGACGATGGTAATGAGGATGGAAATCCAGTGGCTGGCTGCCTGTGTGCAGCAGCGTTTGGAACGGACAGTGAGTGCAGCCTGTTGTATGAAAAGCAAATTGGCTAGAGAGGTATGGAAGGTTTTGTTTGTTTCCATTTCTATTTTGCATTGAAAAAAATGGCCATGGTTGCTTCTAGGTTACACACAGTGCTTGCAGTCCCATGCCTGATGCCTCATCTGTTTTTTCCTTTCTTCACCTAAAGCTAATAGTAGTGTAAGTGTGGGAAATTGTAGATATGTTTCTGATTTAAACAGAGAGTACAACGTGAACCTATTAGATTAACAGTTATAATGAAACCTGCATGCATTTTTCTTGGCAGTCATTTCAATCACTTCATTGTAAGCAATCCAGCTTTCCTGTGTTTCCTCAGTGAAGCATATTTCCAGAGAATTCAGTCTTTCCAAGTGCATTGTCAAGTGCTGATAAATTTTTATGAGCTTCAGCTAGTGGGTGACAGCCACCATGGATATCAGAAATTATAGGAGAGCACTTAGTGTGTGCTAGTCCTCCTTTGGAGTAGTTCTGCTTCAAGTGTCAAATCATGGCTGGTATAATCTTTATTATTTTTCCTCTGCTTTTGGAGTAATAACTAAAACTCTCCTCAGAAAACCCAAACAAGGTTTAATTAGAATAGTAGACATTTCATCAAAGTTCATGCTGGTATCATAAAATCCAGCAAAAGCTGAGATGGTCTGGGGTGCTAGAACACTGCATCTTTGCTAACCCCTTCCTTGCTCAGGGCATAAGACAGTGAAACTAGCTAGGAGGAGGCTTTAGCTGACCTAAACCATTCATAAGTGACGGTCTCTTGTGCTGAGCTGTCACGTTACAAAAATTACACCAGTCACTATAGGATTGGCCTGTCCACTGAGGCCAAAATTAATTTTACCGCCCTTTAGACAACTGAGATTCTTAATCTGGAAACAGAGAGCCCTTGCTATACACAGTCAAGGAAAAAAGGGATTTTGACACCTAATATCAATATCTACTTTAATAGGCTTTTAAATGAATAGAAAAAATCTACACATTTATAAGCTAATACAGGTATTAAAAACAAGGGACATGAGAAAAGCAGAATATAATGACAGCCTCTGTTTTAATTCTGTGTTGTACTTAGCTATAAACTGATAAGCGCCCCAAAGGAAATTAGCTATCTTATAATATTTTTCATCTTGAGAACTCAAAGTCTCTTGTCAAAATGGTTAAATTAAAGCAGAGAACTGATAAAATGGCTTGCCTAAATATCATACAATAGAGAGACAAGTGTCCTGGCTTCCAGTGTAGTGGAGCATCTAATAGATTGTATCATGTTAGAAGAAGTCCCCAAAATGCAGCAGTAATAACTTTTGGAGCAGTAGCTCCAAATTATTGATATGCATATGCTTTGAACACTCTGTATGGGTAGTCCAGCAGTAATGAACTAATACAGGTAACAAGAGGAGGAGGAGAGGGACAGGAATGCCTAATTCCATAGGATGGAGCTTGCACAGCAGCTGCCATGGTGCTCAGTCAATGGACAACCTTGTGCTCCCAAAACAGAAAAGAGGGAAGCTCTTTCAATGAGGTCTAAACAAGGGCTACTGAGCTGGAAAGAAGGAAGAGATTTTAGTGGAGCATGGCAAGAGGATGTAGAATAACCAAGAATTAGGGGTGTTGGGGGGGAAGGTGGTAATTCGCTAATAGTGGCAGAAGTAGTTTCTGCATATAAATATATGTCTTATGTCTGTGGTATAATTCACAGTACAGTTAAAATATCCACTGACACTTAAGTATTTTGACTTCCATGAAGTGAATTCTGTACGAACTAAAGGTTTTGTCACATCCCTTGATATAATCCTTGCAGATCTGAACACTGTTCACTTAGTTTTTGACATATTTAGTTAGATTATAATGAGCATATAAAGAAGATAAAACATCATTATATGTAACACAGATGTATCAGATTTTATTTTTACATTCCTGTGAGTTATAACACTTACGCTGCAGTACCATCTGCAATCCCTGGCAGAGCTGAGGCATTCTACGGATATATAAGGAAAGACAGGTACCCTATGTCAAACAGCTTACTGCTTAGCACACTGAGCAAGCTGATGAAAGAAAGAAGGTAGAGTATACGAGCAAACAGGCTGAGTAAGTTAGTGAGGGAGGTAATAAAAAATAGGAAATTAAATTTGCATAGGCATGTAAGTCATCTAGGAACCTAACTCAGAAGTTAGTAGATTTCAAAAGTGGATTGTGCATCATTGTTTTTCAGCAGATCTTAGTTTATTGAACACCACACTATCTTCAAAATGAGATGTTGGCTGTCATACAGATCCCCTCTTTGTGGTCTGTGGGGCACACCGAAGAAGGTGCAAGACATGGGAAAGCAGAGGAAGACATGAGAAAGAACAAGTTCAGCTTTATGTCCATACATTACTTACACCAGTGTGTATCAAAACCCACTACCTGCTAAGGCAGTGGGTTGACTTATACCTTTAGTGTCACAAAGCATTTTTAATAAAGCATTAATAAAGTAAAATATTAAGTTGCTTAAGTAACATAAGCTACTAGTTTGAATTAATTGAAATGGACAATCTCAGGTTCTTACTAGGCTACTTACTTCTTCTGAACTTTCATTTACATTGCAAGAAAAGTCTGGGACATGGCTTGCCTGAAAAAAGTTCACAATGCTTCTTCATAAGATTGATAGTAAAGCCCACAGTAGTATGGAAACAATTGATTGGATGCATAATACTACAGCGAAGGCACTGCAAGATCTTTGTATCTTGTGATTTTTATAACAGAGAGAAGCACTTGCTTCTGTAGGAGTACCACAGTGCAGGGGGCTACATTGAATATTTTATTTTTTCAGGAGACTACATTGAATACTTTTTGTTCAGTTTAAGAAGACTTCCACTTTGATTATGATATTTCATTATTGTCCATTTACTGAAAGAAATTTATTGATGATATAAGCTTGGTGCATGACACACGCAATCAAAAAAACATCAATGAATAACGGTGAGATAACAAGAAATAAAGACCATGAACATAGAAAAGGCACCAGTCAAATGAGTCTATCTGTGCCATTAAGTAATGTGTTTGTATCAGTATCTAGCCCTTCCTGAGGGGACTACTGAGTCTACCTTAAATTTTTTTTCTTCAAGATGTCTAATAGCAGGAATTGCTTGGCCATGTTTGCATACATTCAAATAGAATCACCAGTTCTAGAAGTGTAGGCATTCACTGCTGATGGAAAACTGTGAGGATTGATGTATTTTTTGGCATTTTTCCCACAGTGACAAATTGTCTTTTATTCAGTGATTCATTACTCCAGGTGATGAACTCTTGCCAAAATTTTCAAGCTCAAATTACTAAAACTAGATAGCCAGAGAAAAGGTTCCTAAATTATTCACATATAGTTCATATTCCTGACAACAAATGAAATAAATTAAGGAGTATTGCACATGTGAAGCAACTTTGAAAAGAATTTTATTAGGTCATTTAGGTGACAGAATGTGGTTGCTTAAGTTTGAAAATAATGCCTGCAGATTTCACCTGAAGAAGCAAAATTCATAAAAGATATATGCAGGAAGGACAAGTGAATATTTAAATGTTTGAATAAGCTGGAGAGTGGTATGGCAAAGAAAAAAATGTAAGTGGTAAATGATTTATCATTTTCTAGGTAGCACATTTTTTTATAGTTCATTTCCTCCTCAATGTGAAATCTATAAAAAGAATCTTCAAGGAAGTTGTGTGGGATTGTGGGGTTTCATTAACATATTACAATTACCCTGAAGCCATTCCTTGCTGTTAATCACAACACCACAACAACTTCTAAAAATACAAAGGGTAACTGTTATGAACAGATTATTTTTTCCTCTCTCCACACAAAAATCAGGAGTTTAAGAAAACAACCCAGACTGTTCATCATAAGTAGGCTTTAATTTTTTATATACACTGTGTTCTTCTCAGTTCATTAGCTTCAGAATTTGTGACTGAACAGCACTATTTGGGCAGCCTATTGCCTTAGCTGGAGATGTCAGCAGCAATTACTTTCACAGATTTAAGATTTTATCATACAAACTCTCTTTTTAGCTTTCTCAGTGGACAGCACAAGTGAGGCCATTTGTTAAGCATTTCATCATATCTTATCAATTGCCCAGAGTTTGCATCTCACCACAGATTATATCTCACTTTGCATGTGAACAACAAGCAATGCAGAACCTTAACTAAATGAAGTTGCCTCTGCTTGGTATTTGAGTGGCTTTCTTGAAACCTGACTGCTTGCCTGAGGCAGAGAAGGCAAGGAGACAGGAGGTGCGACTTGTGATGTTGAAGTCTTTAAAACGATCATAGTTCACACGTAGCTCCTTCAATGGGAAAGACTTCAGACATGTACTTGAGGTAAAGTGTCCAGCTTTTCATGCAGGGAACTGCAATCAGGTTTGTTTCATGTCTAGATGATGAGGAGTAGTGTTTTCAGTTGTTTAGGTAATAGCTTTGGAAGAACAGCTGACAATGGAGAACTGGTCTCAACCATGTCTTCAACAGAAGCCATGTTATTAAGATTTTAATTTAGATGTGAAGATTACTAAAAGGATTACGAAAAAGTTGGGAAAATTTTACTCATGCCATCTCATCCAATGTCCTTTTTCATTCCATACCTCCCTCTAGAACAGCCTCTGTGACTGTTTCCATTATACTGGTGGCACTGGTACTAGTCCAGCAGCAGCTTCTCCTCCATCTTTAACCCTTCACATTAATTTCAAAGGGAATACCTAATAATTTCTATCAGGGGTAACAAGCTCATCATGTGTGAACTAATAGGTTAAAGTTGATGTTCCTTGTAAACTGGAGCCATGTTTTGTAAGATAATTTTCAGTAATAATTCTTAACAGTGCATTATAACATTATTATAGAAACAAACTTTTGCCATGAAATGATTTTGTATTATTTCAGGAATGGTACATATTTTAATATTTTTGAGCAGCAGGATGGACAATGTAGCCTGTTAAGATTTCTTCCAGCTTCTGTATGAAAAATTTCTATTTCTAGAAATAAGAATATTACTTTTCTTATTTTCCTATAGGTCTGGAAGATTATAATTCATTAAAATCTTAAAGAGTTTGGTTAGCACCCCATTTTTAGCATATATGTTTTCCTCCAATTATAGTACTATCTGTATGTTTTTGACAGTAATATCACACATTTAGATGTATTTATAAGGCCTCTTGTTCACACATTGTCCATGAGCAGAGATATTTTATAAGATATTTTTCTTTCCTAAGCTGTTTTATGTATGTGAACAAATTTCAGTATTAGAGCGAAAGGAAGGATTTGCAACTTTGGTATACTTTGAATAGTATTTAGCAATAGTGGACAGCCGAGCTTTTGATTTTTCTTGTTCTTGTTATTCTATTTTATGGCTGAGGGCCTAATCTTCATATTCCTGATTTAAACTGTAATACGTTTTGTTTAAGTATGGCTAACAAATGGGTGATTAATTATTAACTAACAAACCCGTTGCCTGAAAGCCTAGTACTTGGCACCCCAAGTATTGTTTTTTCGTTAATTTTATTCTTATCTGATAAATCTGACCCAATGTCATCATACTTCAGAAAGCACTGAAAGACTTGAAGCTAAAAGCGAGCCTATACTGGGACAAAAACATACTTATGCTAAAGCCACTTGTTTAAAAAACATTTAAACTTATGAGTTCAAGCATAATAAACCAATGTCCTTCAGAAAGTCATTGAAGTTCTCCACGGTTACACAAACAGAGTAGATTCTGATTCTGCAATCAGATATATGTCTGCTTAAAGGAACATTGACTTTAAGCAGCATTCACAGAGTGTCAGAAGCCTTCTCAAATACTTGCCAGTGGTTTTACCATCCTTCTCCTCCAAATGCAAATTATGATATCACGTCAGAAAATACGTGATAGTGTCCCCCAGAATTCATTCTATCCCTCCTCAAAATTTCTTTGTCCACCTCGCTTTAAAAGTGAAAACATTAATTTCATCACCTCAAATTTTGCTGCCTTTTTCCTACAGAAATTCCATCTTTCTCTGTGGATCTGAGTATCCTTTTTTTTTTTCGCAGACTGCCCTTAATTTAGGACTGAGGAATCACTGCAGGCTGAGCATGGGGAGATGGCCTCTACCCAGACAAAAGGTGAAGGTACCTCCTGGCCCAGCAATATGTATAGCCCAGCTGAAGGCCATTTATCCTTTTCCCCAAAATATGTTATGGATTAAGCTCAGGCAATCTGTCTGTTTTTTTTGAGTTAGCAGAAGTGCTAAGAGTAAAAGTTAACATGGAAGAGGGAGAGGGGAAAAGAAAGGATGGCTATTGCTATGAGGAGTAAGTGAGGCTGCTTACCTTGGTCCCATCCATGTAACCACTTTCTGTAAATGTCCCTAACACAGACCACATTGCCTCAGTTTGTCTGATCTGTATTGGATTTGGCGGATTTCTTTGTTGCTTTTAGTTTATGGTGTCATGTGAAGCAATGCTTTAACTTTAGGTATAAATGGGTAGAAAGAAAGGTTACACTCAGCACTCTTGTGCTTAAAAAGAAAAATTATTAACAAAACAGGGGGTGAAGATTTTCACGTACGTACAACTGTATTTGCTAGCCAAAAGCACAAACAGAATTCCTGCCCTAAGTTGTCATGCTAAATCTAGCCTTTTACTTTTTCTGACGTTTTCTCTTATACCTAACATGTATCAGAAGGAATCAACCATGGTTAGTTCACTGAGGATTCTTTAAAGGCGGAAATTACTCATCATCAACAACCCTGAAGAATTAAAGTAATTCTTTTCTATTCCCCCTATTAGATTTGCGTATGCTGCAGAGCTAACCAACTTTGAGTGCAAAGAATAATAATAAATAATTCCCTTTCCTTCAGCAAAACAACTTAATTTAATTTGACCAGCCACAGGAAAAAAAATCCAAAAAACGCAAAGAAATAATCCCTTCAAGCAAAACATCACTCTTCTGCCAAACTGCGTTTCCCAAAGTGTCACAGACTGAAAGCCAAAGTTAACAGTGCCTTCTCAGTCATATAATGGCAAAGCAGGGAGTCCAGGTTGCAAACAGGTCATCCAGAGTAAGGAGCAGCTTCTCATCTCACTAGCCTACTCTGCTGCGTAATAAACATGCAATATTTAAATGGCAAATGCAATATTTAAATGGCAAACCAGATAAGATATCCCTCTTGTTATAATTACATTTTGACCTTTTCTGAGTTGCATAATATTAGAGTAATTGTATAATCGGTCTCATTTCTTCTGTGCTCTCCCCTGAAAGAACCCAACCCTCAGCGATTCTCACCCTCCTGTAAAACCTCCCGAAAGCTCAAGTTCAGAAGTCCCCTTGACGTCAAAAGCTATTCCAAACCGCATACCTTTTAGCTTTATCTCCTTCTCTCACTCTCAACTGGTTCGTGCCCTTATTTTATATAATACCTCTTCCTCCTCTATGAGAAATTTATGTTACTTAAATTGACTTTTGCTGAGTGCTATGAATACAGCATGCAACAGTTCTGAAATATTTGAAAGATTTAGATTGCTAAACCTTTAAAAATGCTTCCTGATTAGCAAGTAACATGCTTCAGACTAACTTTCTGTTTCTATAGCTGCTCCAATTCCTTTAATATTTTTTAGCTGCATTTTTTGACAAGTTATGATATAATGACTATCCACATGTATCATGATTTGAACCAGTGGTTAATCAAGTTGTGTGTAACAAAACAGCAGGGTTTTTTTGTTTTTTTCCTATAAGGCTATTTGCTTTGAATTCTATGCCTTTAATATTTGTGCTGTAGCTTTCGCCATGGCTCTGTTATAATTATTTCAGACATTTAGTTAGCCATTTGAGAGATAGGCTGTTACCAACAGGAACATTTTCAAGGACACTTCTGAAGCAAATAACCAAACAGGACTTCTTAGGAGCTTTGATGTCCTTTGTTTTTCAAACATTTGCACTGACATATTTTCCTATATAATTATCACAATCACAAACAAGATCTGATCAAAGCATCCTGCTGCTTATGAAGGTTGAAACTTTTAACTTTTCATTTTTGGTTTTAGAGATTTTATGCTTTCAGTTTTAAAAGCACTTGGGGACACCCTAGTTGGCAGGTGTGTATACACTCGAGTGTCTCCGATACAGTAATTTTTTGTGGTTTTATGTGCAGAGCAGGTACTGGATCTACCTTTCAAGTTAATATTACTGCACTGTGGTGTAAATACCAAAAAGCCAAAGCACTACTATAATTTTTAATCATTGTATTATGTTAAATCAATAAGAAGGAAAGCTGTATCACAGATGAAGACAATGATAATTTCTTCTGCGTTATTCCACACTAAAAGTAAATATCATACTTGATTGACATAGATCTATGTAGAAGTAAGAAAACATGATGCATAAAAGTGGTGCCCAACCCTGTGGTCAGACAGCCCATGTACTTTGTTCCTGTACCGGGGAGGGCTGCATGCTGCAGTCTGTGACACACTTCCCAAGCTTGCATAAAGTCACCACTGTGCAGTGCACGTGCAGTGCTTCTTACTGATTCCTGCTCCCACTGGCCCCAGCAAGGAGAGTAGCAGGAGTCTGGCGTTGTTGTCAGAATAGTTCATGCCTGCTCTTAACACTCCTCTTTCCTAGATGTTTCTTATTCTTGCACAAGGCTGTGGGATGGATGATTGCTTTCCTGGTAGCAGCTGACTCCAGGTCTATATATTTCTCAGAAGCATGCTTTCTTTCCATGCCCAGCTCACAGTCCTGAGGCTAGATGTGAATTCCTCACATGGTGGAAGGACTGCAGGATTCCCCCTCAGCAAAGGTGAAGGCTGCAGTAATTCACTTGGCTGTTGTGATGTACAGCAGCCTTACTGCAAGCATGGAGGATGGTGGACTGATGAACTATCTTGACAGGCTTCAGATGCCTCACAGGCCACAGGACTTCAGGAAGTAGTGTTGTCCTGACAGCCTGCCCATAGTAGCTCTCATTCATCAGCTGGTTAACTGCATTATCTGTTTCCAGAACTATCACAATCATCTGTGAAACCAGTCCTGCAACTACGTGAATGCGAACACAGACCCTTTGCTTAGGCTGTGCTCCAATAGTGCTAACAGGACGATGTTCTCATCAGGTGGCCTATCCATGTCAAACAATTTGTGTTATTGGCATTCTACCTCTCTTCCCATTATCACAACTGTTTCACTACTTTCTCCACTCTTCAACTAGTTGTCCTTTGTTGATCTCCATCTAAGCTTCCCATCTTTCTTCTGCTTCCAACCTTGCTTTTAATGTCTTTCATAATCAACACAGAAGGAGCAACAAACTTGTAATTTATTTTTGTGCCCATGTACATTATTACCCTCCAATCCTATTAGGTACATTCTTTGTATGAAATTTAATTTAGCTGCTGCAGCTGTACTCATTCTTATTGCTCAAAGTAGATATATTAAGAGGTGGGGAAAATGGTCAGGTATTCAAGCAAAGTGCTTGCACTTACGCTTGTTGCTGACATGTGCATTGCTCTTTAAGAGGCCTGGGCTGTTGTAATATCTTTCTG
Source organism: Nyctibius grandis (assembly GCF_013368605.1). Lineage (NCBI taxonomy): Eukaryota > Metazoa > Chordata > Aves > Nyctibiiformes > Nyctibiidae > Nyctibius > Nyctibius grandis. The sequence goes on along the minus strand of NC_090658.1, from coordinate 63,772,878 downwards.
CAGGATAAGATGACCTAAGAGACTATTTCGATCTCTAATTTCTATAATTAAATTAACATCTCTGGTAACACTGAGGTGGAATTTCAAGTTCCCATTGAGTTTTCCAAAAGGAATAGGAGAGAACCTGAGTGTCTTAAGATATGTTACAGTCGCAGCACCAGGTCTGCAGATGAGCCAGCACTAAGGTCTGCGTGGTGGCTGCCACTACCCAAGCAAGTTAATGCTGTAATGGGCTGATGTTGAAGAGAACAGGTTTAAGAGAACAACATTCGTGGACTGTTGAGACCATGTGACTTTAATGGAACTATTGAGATGCTTTAAGTAAAGCATATACCTAAAAGTTTACAAGCTCAAGGCTTCATGTTGAATGTAAGTGGCATGACTATGGCTTATAGCAACATTGCTATGGAGCAGACATTTGGGATATAGGACCTTTATTAATTCTGTATTTGCACAGTTAAGGCCAAAGTTCTTTGGTACCATCAACCAAACAAATAATTAAGAAGTAATATGTTTTAATTTTTCCCTACAAAATTGCTGCATGATGGTGAACTTATTCTTAAGTGCAGCCTTTAAAACAGCACTTGAAGAGTAAAGAGACCTTAAATTGACAGGATATAGATTACTGTCAATACCTCTTGAATAAAAGGCTTCATGAGCAACTGTAGCATTGATGTAGCTTTCATATGCTTTTATTAGGGTTTCACCATATATGCTCAGATTGACTTTCTGATATCTACTCCTACTTCTTTCCACTTGGAAGCTGTGCTCTTACCTCTTACTTCCATGCCAGTTGCTACACTTTCTAGCTCTAATGATAACAGAGAAGAACTGGGACATGACTAGACTGCTGTGTCCTATGGCTTTCAGTGATCTGCCGGATGATGTGGGATAAAGTGCAAGAAAAACCCCAAATAACACAGTGGGCCTCTCTATTTCTGTCTTGAACATAGAGCATACAGTGTAAAACAATTTTTTCTCAATTTTTCTTTCTATGTACAGGTTGAGTTGTGCTGGGAATTTGGCTCCACAGCGTGTTTTCTTGCTTTGGGGATGTAGCATCCTGCATACTTCAGGAGTTAAAATAAATTATTGTTGTTTTCCAGTGTTGGGGAAAAAAGCAGATATAAAAATGTAGGGAAAGAAGTGATATGTTCCGGATAGACATCCAAATGATACGTATAGAGAATGATTATATTTGAAGCTTAGGGTGACAAAGTAGGGAAAGATATTTCACACTGCCCTGTTGTATGTGGGGCAGTGTAATCCATCAACTACTTTGAAAAGCTTCACCAGTTTTTTGGAGACTGCCTTGTGATGATCTCATGAGCTGAATCAATTTAGGCATTCCAAACAAATGTCCTTTAAAATGCCCCAGTGATATATATGAAGAAATGATCGTTATGTTTGTGTCTAGAGATCAGTGCATTTTTCTTCATTTGTGTTACGCTTTGACACTGCTGCAGCTTCTGGAGTTGCATTTCAGTAGGACTTGCTGTTGATTTATTTTTAATTTGATCTTAATCAGCTCTGTGTTTCTATCCCCTTTCTTTTTGTCATTTTATTTACTTAAGTATCAGCACAGTTCCTCAATAAGAGGCTTGGAAAGAAAAAGCTCACATTGTCTGGCTTCAGTAACCATCAGCTGTATTACCACATGCACATCTATCAAGATTAGCTACTTTTCCAGTACATAAAATCCATTTATGTAACAAGAAAATCAAATAAACACCACTGTGTTTTCTTAAAATCTCTAGTGTCCATGCCTTTCTTTGGCCACATAAAAATGATTTCTGGGAATTTAACAACATACAGTTTAGCTGTTATGTTAAAGTCTCAAGTGAACTGAATAAAAAAATGGACCTGTCAATATCCTATCTGAAAAGGGAAAATAGATGCAGTTGCCTTTTGTCTGAACAATGTGAATTTAAGTAAACGCTTTGTTGTTTCAATATCATTTTACATCTGATATGTAGATGCTTGCCCGGCTCTCTCACCAATGAAAACACATTATTCTCCTCCGATTGTCCTGGAGCAGAGGTGTGGAGCGGTCTCCCATTTGGGTCACAGCCATCACTCATTTATACGTTGCTCCAAAGGGCACTGGTCGTCCAAGAGACCCTCAGGAGGTGAGTTAGCAATCTGTCACTCTCCAAAAGCAGGAACTTAGCAGAATATACAGCCAAATTCAGAGCAAAGGGCAAACTTGGCTGCAGGGAGTCTGGGAGCTGTGTCGTGTCAGACCCGTGGCTGGAGATCACACAGTTCACCTGGCTTATAATGGACATGGTGTCCAGCCCTCACCTCTGGGAGAGCCGCAGAGCTGAGTTGAGGTGAGCACAGAGGGGCCCGGGCTGTGGCTGAGACCGCAGGCATCTCTGCAGGAGAGGTATGGTAACGTAATGGGGTCTCTGTTTCAGTGATGAGTTTTGGCTAGAGTGTCCTGCTTGCTCCCTTCTCTGAGACCTTCTACCAAGTAGGGTGAATGCAGGGCAAGGTACTACAGATACAGCTGAGTGGGGCAGTCTGTTTCTTCCTCAGGCCCTTACACCTGGCAAATCACAGAATCACAGAATCACAGAATCACAGAATGTTAGGGATTGGAAGGGACCTCGAAAGATCATCTAGTCCAATCCCCCTGCCGGAGCAGGATTGCCTAGACCATATCACACAGGAACGCGTCCAGGCGGGTTTTGAATGTCTCCAGAGAAGGAGACTCCACAACCTCTCTGGGCAGCCTGTTCCAGTGTTCGGTTACCCTCACCGTAAAGAAGTTTTTCCTCATATTTAAGTGGAACCTCCTGTGTTCCAGCTTGCAGCCATTGCCCCTTGTCCTGTCAAGGGATGTCACTGAGAAGAGCCTGGCTCCATCCTCATGACACTTGCCCTTTCCATATTTACAAACATTAATGAGGTCACCCCTCAGTCTCCTCTTCTCTAAGCTAAAGAGACCCAGCTCCCTCAGCCTCTCCTCATAAGGGAGAAGTTCCAGTCCCTTAATCATCTTCGTGGCTCTGTGCTGGACTCTCTCTAGCAGTTCCCTGTCCTTCTTGAACTGAGGGGCCCAGAACTGGACACAATATTCCAGATGCGGCCTCACCAGGGCAGAGTAGAGGGGGAGGAGAACCTCTCTCGACCTACTAACTACACCCCTTCTAATACACCCCAGGATGCCATTGGCCTTCTTGGCCACAAGGGCACATTGCTGGCTCATGGTCATCCTGCTGTCCACTAGGACCCCCAGGTCCGTTTCCCCTACGCTGGTCTCCAACAGGTCCGTCCCCAACTTGTACTGGTACATGGGGTTGTTCTTGCCCAGATGCAGGACTCTACACTTGCCCTTGTTATATTTCATTAAATTTCTCCCCGCCCAACTCTCCAGCCTGTCCAGGTCTCTCTGAATGGCTGCGCAGCCTTCCGGCACGTCAGCTACTCCTCCCAGTTTTGTGTCATCAGCGAACTTGCTGACAGTGCACTCTATTCCCTCATCCAAGTCATTAATGAATATATTGAATAGTACTGGTCCCAGTACCGACCCTTGAGGGACTCCGCTAGACACAGGCCTCCAACTGGACTCAGTCCCATTGACCACCACTCTCTGGCTTCTTTCCTTCAGCCAGTTCACAATCCACCTCACTACCCGATCATCCAGACCACCCTTCCTCAGTTTAGCTGCGAGGATGCTGTGGGAGACCGTGTCAAACGCTTTACTGAAATCGAGATAGACCACATCCACAGCTTTACCATCATCTATCCACCGGGTTACTTCCTCATAAAAGGCTATCAAGTTGGTTAAGCATGACTTCCCCTTGGTGAAGCCATGCTGAGTGCCCCTAATGATCCCCCTATCCTTGATGTGCCTAGAGACAGCACCAAGAACAAGTTGTTCCATCACCTTTCCGGGGATGGAGGTGAGGCTGACCGGTCTATAGTGACCCGGGTTCTCCTTCTTGCCCTTTTTGAAGACTGGAGTGACATTCGCTTTCCTCCAGTCCTCAGGCACCTCTCCCGTTGCCCACGACTTAGCAAAGATGATGGAGAGTGGCCTAGCAATGACTTCCGCCAGCTCCCTCAGCACCCACGGGTGCATCCCATCAGGGCCCATGGATTTATGGACATCCAGATTGCTTAATTGGTCCCTGACCCAGCCCTCATCTAGGTCTAAGATCTCACTAGTAGTCTCTATAGAGGGGCACCCTCCTTTCCCCACCCAGATTTCTCTTCCTCCTCTTCTCCATCAACCTTTCTTCTGCCCAGGATCTTGCCAGTTTGTGCTCCCAGCAGGGCGGCTGATGGGTTTCCTGGAGTTTCTCATACCACAACAACCGCCTGTGCCAGTGGGAGGTTTTCTGTTCTTCACCAGTTTTCAGAGAAGGACAGCCCTAGGCAAGGTTGCAGCAGCTCCCCAAGAAATAAGAGTGTTACCACTTCTTATATTTTATTTAATTTGGGCATATTCATACCCTCGTGAGAAAAGTTCCTAGGAAAGTATGAAGATGGACATTTCAGAGAGGAAAACTAGTGCCAAGAGAGGCTTTTAAGGGTAAAGAATACTGTGCAGGATTTATTTTAGGGTGGTTTCTGATTAACTGTTCATCACTATTATGTCTGGATCACAGCATTGGCAGTTTTGTATAGTCAGCTGTTTGGATAGCATACTCATTATCCAAAGGTAAAAGAAATGAGGGAAAAAAAGACTGAAGAATTTCTTTTTTGCACTTTTTTTTGCTCTGGCTGATTTGTTCCTTTATTGCATACAGATCCTTTCTAAAATTAACAAGCGTTTCTGAGTGGATTCCCTGTTAGTAGCAGCAGAAATGGATCAAATTTTTAACTATTTCGTTAGATTTGTGGGTATCTGGAGCTCAAGGAAACACAATATGAATATATGGATTTTTTTTGTGCTGGTCTTTTCATAATTCGATCCATAAATAAGTAACATTTGATTCTCTAGTCCTCATTTCCCAACCTACCAGTATCCTTCATTATCATTTCCCAGTGAAGTCAAATACATTCCCTTTGGCATGTTGTTTTTCAGGGTGATATTTCTACATGGGAACCAGGATATGTGAGTGTGTGTGGGGAGGGGAATGATGGTCACCAAAACTGGGAAATGCTACTGGAGCCCATAGAGCAGACATAGGTTATGTCAATATCATGCCATGGGTCACAGTTTAAGGCATTTCCCAGAAAATAGTCTGAAATTATTCTATTCAGGTCAGCTCCAGTGCTGGGGAAGCATGAGAGGGGATTATCTAGTATTTTCAGGGCAAGCCCTCTACATGTTCCATAACACGGATTTCGTTTTTGGAACCTCTTCCTTGAGAAAGCAAATGAACAAATATACATGTCTGTGAAAGGTGATCTATGGGGCACACCTTAATTCAGAAGGTGTGTTTAAAGAGAAAGGTGGTTCCTTCGTCACTGAGCATTCACCAAGTGAATATGTTGCGAGCACTATTGTCCTGATTCTTTAGCCAATAACGTTGATTTGGGGAAGGACCAGGGAGATAAAGGTGTTTTAAATTAGAGCCAAAGAACGCTATGCTGTCTTCTATGAATGTAAATTTCTGCAATGTACTGCATTTGGCTCTAGTTAGGGTTGCAAATCCTTCATTTTCAAGAGCAATAAATTCACCTACAAATTTTAAAAAGTACCTCTCATTTTTTCTGAATGTTGCGTCACAGAGGAAAGTTGAAGACATGACAAATGCTTGGGATAAATGCCTCCTTTGGAGTAGCTGATTTAGGTGAAATATCTAAGGAATGTTAATCCTTTTAGTTTCAGTCATGTTTACAACTAGCCATTTTAAAGTGGTGTAATGTAAAAATTCAGATATCACTAAGCATGTCATATCTGTGGAGGATGTAGAATGATTTGTCAAAGTTTTTACCCAGTATCCTCTTAAGCTCTCATCATTGCATGATTTTGCCAGGCTTGCAATATTTCACAAATGCAGCAAGTTCCTTCAGAAAGCCTTGCACACCACTGCTCACAGGTAGTGTAATCTGACACGATCCTTGTAGGCTTTTGTTTACTCTGCACATCCACTAATAAATCCCTGGCAAGCTCTTGTTTACAGTTTGAGGAAAGCTGGTTTGTGAAGATAGCAGGGCCACACAATCCGTGGTACTGCTGCCCTTTTTAACTGCAGTCTGGAGCAATCCATGCCAAGCCTCTCTGAAGGACAGTGGATGGCAAAATGCAGCAGTAAAAAGACAATACCTAGACATTTAAGAAGCTGAGGATTTAAAGAAGCAACCAAAATCAATCACACTTTGATCTAATGGGTCTGAAAACAGACACAGAGAAGCTTCAGGCACTTTGACTTGAAAGGTACATCATATGGGGTAGCTGAGGTCTTTTATGTTTTGCAGGTGGAAAGCTTTTTTATGTTTCTAGAAAGCAATGTTCGTATGTGTTTCCCGGCTCATGGCCTCCCTTTGTATTGCTGCCTGTAAGGAGATACATGTTCCTCAGAAAAAAGAGATGAATAATATCTTTCCTCATTTCTAGGTCTGCATTGATATGGGAACCCTAATGGCTGGTGTGGTTTACCTCAAGTAATTGCTCCAGTTTCACCGGTGTATTAGGACACTGCCAGAATTTCATAGAATCCTTTGGCTCTAGGGGGAAAAAAAAAAAGCAAGCTGAAATTAAGTTAAAGTTGAGCTTATTCAAGCCTTTGTGACTTCCTGGCTTCATCCAGGCTGTTAAATATCATGAGAAAAATCCCTTCTTGGAACGTCACATACTTTTGATCTTGGCACTGTTCCAAAATGGAAAATTCAGGAGCACCTGCAAAAACTAATAGAGTTTGAGTTTCAATTTGTCTGGATTTTGTGTGAAAGGCTTTGGTAGGGTCGTGTTCAATCTGAAATGCTTTCCTCTTACTTTGCTGAAGTTAAAGTGCAGGTATGAACACAATGTGTGGTGCTGCCTGGTTTCAATGGTCTCCTGAAGAAGCCATATTATTTTGGGCTGATATTGAAATATTCATGGCACTGTACTTCTTTCCATCTCTTTATTTGCATTATTTCTCACTGTGTCTTAGATTGTCTGTCTTGATTTAATATTTAGGTTAAACTGCTAGACAGAGGCTCATAATATATGGATACATACTTTTGTTTTCTTTTTAATTAAAAATGAAATCCAGTGAGTAGTATTCATCGTACCTAGACTTTTGCAATGTAGACACCCTGACTGTCTTGAAATCTGCAGAGAGAAATAGATATTCCCAGAAGGCAATTCACTTAGCCTGTGTGGATGCTTACTTTGGGAGGTGATTCATACTTTAAAAGTTCCTATTTTTTTCAATAGATTGTAAAAGATTCTATATGACTAACTGGGACCAGTACTTCATACTTATAAGTCATTGATGTCTAAAGTCCTATCAATCCTGTGTTAAAGCTCCTCTATGTGTGTGGAAAACAGCACATGACTGGAGTGAAAGGTTGGAAACAAGGAGTTCATTAGTTCCAGCGTTATTTTGCTGAATTTGATTAAGTTTTTCCATGTGTGTATTAAGGATAATATAATAATAATTAGGTAAGGGCATTCTGTGTTAGGTCCTCTGCAGGTACAAATGGTGTAGCTCTTAGTAATAGAAATTTTCTTTTGCAAAATTGTAGATAAAACGTAAATGTAATTGTATATAACATGTCTATGGGAGGTGAAGTAACTTTATAAATTGCAATCTGGCAATTTATATTTCCAGACTGATTTTACTGGCATAATACTACAAAATCATACAAGTCCCTCTTGCTTACCTGTAAAGCATCAGCCAGAGAAGGTGATTGATATTTTGCCAGCAAAAGTGCAATTACTCACTTAGTTTTTAATATATCAATAAGAATTAGCTAGCACGATACCCTCGCGTTCGTTGGGAACCCTTCTTCTAAGCTATTATTCAAGAGTATAAATGCATGCAGCCTGCCTTTCAACTACTCCACAATTGCATTTATTATGTCTCGAGGAGGAGATGTTTGGCACTTAATTTGCAAAAAGCATTTTGTCTGAATTATGTCATGTTTATTACAATAGTATTTTAACATTCTTCTTTAGTTTTGCAAGGCAGATTCACAGCATAATTTGATGGTGGAACTTCTCGCAGCAGCTCTCATTCAGTCTTTCTCACTTCTGTTCCTGATGTTTTTCACACCCCAGTGTTAAAAGATAGGTCATGAAAGTTGATTTGTGGGGGATGCCTGCGTTTAGCAGGGAAATGGGAATCGTTCTTCACTGCGCATTCCATAATTACCTAAGTATGCACAAAACATGAGTGTCCACTGGGCTTAGTGGCATGTTAGCAGGTTGTTGATATTTAACATGAATTGGTGTGTGAGATTGGACTGTACTAATTGAACTGATTGCATAATTAATTGTAACAGGAGTTAATTGTTTGCATTACCTGTATTTGGCATTTGTAAATTTGCTCCGGATATTTTGCATGGATAATTTTCAAGCTATGTGCTGTTTGTAGCTTTTCAAGGCTTGCAGATTAATCATGAGGTTCAATTTTTGCTCTTTAATTGGATGACTGAAGCCTTTTAACAAATGAATAATTTTTTGCTGGATAATGCACTTTGAGTATGAAGTTTTTAAGGTCTGGGGACTTTTAAAATTAAATTATCATTTCAATATTCGTGCATAGTGCAAATTATAAGTACAAACCCAGTGTACTGAATTCAAGCTGTGTCCTAGATAAAGTGTTTTGTGGATCTTTTTCCATCATTCAGCTTTAATTAATATACCTACATCTTGATAATGATTGTGTATGTCAAAAATCCATTAGAGTTAAAGATCATCTACCATGCAAGAAATATGTTTGTGAAGCTCTTCTTTTTGTGTTACAGAGTATCTGGAAAATGGATACTAAGACCTTAAACACTGACATGCAATAACCACCTCAATATGGCTCTGGAAAATGTGTCAGATGGAACAAGTAATTAGTAAGTGGCAAGAACAAAGAGAAATCACTCCTAGTTAAGTAGAATATTGTAAATAATGGATTTTATTCAAACAAGCAAGGATCCGAATTACTATAAAGTAAATATCAATTATTCATTTATTTTAATATTTTATTGCATCCCTCATAAACATTTACATTAGAACAGCAGTGAGCATACCCTAGAGATTGAGACTAAGCAAACAAGCTCCCCTCCTGCTTCCTAGGCTTACAGGCTGACTGTCCATCACCGCGTAAGCTCAGGATGAAATGACCTGAAAATTTTATCACTTGCCGAAACTCCAGGTCGTGCCAAGCGACGCCATCATGCAGGGAGCCAAAGGAGTATCTGAAACTATACTGCCTTGCTTAGAGTGAGATGCCTCGTGTAATAGTCTCATTTAGATGTCATGCATGTCTAGTGGTGCAGCAGCATGAACTGAGACATATAAGCACCTGTATATGATAGTTTTGAAGAATCAGACTGAGAGACTACTGACTGACAAGACTTTTGCTGTAAGAGAAAAGTGCCTGACTGACAGTGCGGGACACTGACTTCTTCTCCTCATTGAGGGCAAAAAAGTCTAGAGTTAGATGAAGCCCTTGCACAGGGTTTCTGTGGGTGGGTGAAATGTCCCTGGAAAGCTGTCAGGAAGGAAAGCTCCATCAACTTTTATACACTTTCCTACCCTTGCCTGGGCCCTAGTTTGAGAGGATTGACTCTGAGGATATGCAGGTGGTTCACTTTTTGTGGTTTCATGTTGCCAGCATTTTCATTACTTTGTCTACGTTGCAGGTTGCATCTTAGACTAGAAATACCCAAGGCAGCTTAATATAACCTCATTTAGTACTGGAAGGCACCTAGCCATGACAGAATGGACTTCCACAAAGCCAGATTTATTTTTCTTCTTTTTTAAGGCTAGTTAGAGTATTTCAAAACAGTAATTCAATCAGCTGGCTGCGTAGATATACTGCCAACCCAGGTATTAAGTCATGGCAATTGTCATAGCCATGCTGTGCAACGCCTATGTGTATGCTGTAAGAAATGGACTTAGGCAGTATATTTGTATCTCACGGGTCATTAAGCAGGCATCACATATCAACAAGCTTCCACCAGTATCAAGTAGGACTAGAATTTAGGTCACGCTGAATACCATACTCAACTTTACTTAAACTCTTCCTTGATTAATTTGGAGCACTTTTATTTCTCATTTTAAATACTGCCTTATTTAGCAATTTTGTTTCAAGTTTTCAGACTTCTAATTTCTGTTTTAATACATGTGATGTAGTGCAAAATAAAAATAAATGGAATTGGAGGAGCAGCTGTTTTAAGTGAAATCCTGGACCAAACATCCCGAGAATAGGAGAGTGCAATCTTCTGGCAATCTTACACAATGACGTTATGATAAAGTGCTTATTCCAGAGGAAGTAGCTAAGTTATCCGGACAAGCTACTTGATGCCTCACTGTTTGGCTTCTGTGATTGAGGGCCAGAGTTTCATGTAGTGTTCAGGAGCCTGAAGTTGCAGGAAGGTATTCTGGGAGGCACTACCAGGTTTTGAAATGTGTGTTTCCACTAACTCATGCAAAAACTCAATTTGAAGATTCTTGAAAATGCCAAGGGTGGCTTCATAAGGTCTTCATGCCCTTTGGATTGCTCTCCCAGCAGCATACGCAGAGAGAGATTAATTGGTGATGGAACAGATCATCCTGAGTGCCATTACACAGCACATGCAGGACAATCAGGGCATCGGGGCCAGCCAACATGGATTCATGAAAAGCAGGTCCTGCTCGACCAACCTGGTCTCCTTCTATGACAAAGTGACCCGCTTAGTAGATGAGGGCAGGGCTGTGGATGTAGTCTATCTAGACTTCAGTAAGGCATTCGACACTGTCTCCCACAGCATCCTCCTAGACAAACTAGCTGCCCGGGGCTTGGATGGGTGGACTCTTAAATGGGTTAAAAACTGGCTGGATGGCCGAGCCCAGAGAGTGGTGGTGAATGGGGCAAAGTCCAACTGGCGGCCGGTCACTAGCGATGTTCCCCAGGGCTCAGTTCTGGGGCCGGTGCTGTTCAATGTCTTTATAGATGATCTAGATGTAGGGATTGAGTGCACCCTCAGCAAATTTGCAGATGACACCAAGCTGGGTGGGAGTGTCGATCTGCTGGAGGGTAGGAAGACCCTACAGAGGGATTTGGACAGGTTAGATAAATGGGCCGAGACCAACGGCATGAGGTTCAACAAGAACAAGTGCCAGGTCTTACACTTCAGCCACAAAAACCCCATGCAGCTCTACAGGCTGGGGGAAGAGTGGTTAGAAAGCGGCCCAGCGGAAAGAGACCTGGGGGTGCTGATCGACAGCCGGCTAAACATGAGCCAGCAGTGTGCCCAGGTGGCCAAGAAGGCCAATGGCATCCTGGCCTCTATTAGGAATAGTGTAGCCAGCCGGTCTAGGGAAGTGATCGTCCCTCTCTACTCGGCACTGGTGAGGCCGCATCTTGAGTACTGTGTTCAGTTCTGGGGCCCGCACTTCAAGAAAGATGTTGAGGTGTTGGAGCGAGACCAGAGGAGGGCGACCAAGCTGGTGAAGGGTCTGGAGGGTCTGACCTACGAGGAACGGCTGAGGGAGCTGGGGTTGTTTAGCCTGGAGAAGAGGAGGCTCCGAGGTGACCTTATTGCAGTCCACAACTACCTGAAGGGAGGTTGTAGTGAAGTGGGAGTTGGCCTCTTCTCCCGGGCAACTAGCGATAGGACAAGAGGACACAGCCTCAAGCTTCGCCAGGGGAGGTTCCGGTTGGACATCAGGAAGAATTTCTTCTCAGAAAGGGTTATTAGACATTGGAATGGGCTGCCCAGGGAGGTGGTGGAGTCACCATCTCTGGATGTGTTTAAGAAAAGACTGGACATGGCACTTAGTGCCATGGTCTAGTTGACAGGGTGGTGTAAGGGCAACGGTTGGACTCGATGATCCCTGAGGTCAACCTGGTTGATTCTGTGATTCTGTGATTCTGTAATTTTCCATCAGAATTATTTGTGCATATAGGAGCACAATAAGCTTTAAAAAACCTCTCACCCTGAGGACAAGTTGCACTGTTCAATGGAGCTCTAGATTGACACCAGCTAGATATCCAAGAGATCTGGGCTGTGCACCTAACCCACTCCCTGCCTCTCTCGATGAGCATGAGGGAGCCAACTAGGCCAACACTATGGCTAGAAGCCAAAAAATTTTGAGTGTCTTCTCTTCCAGTCTTTTGTATTTACATGATTAACATATTACATCTAATTCTGAAGATTTTGACTCCATGGCATGTGTAATGATCATGACTACATGTTTAACTATCATTACTTGGCAATGGTTTATCATGACACAAAAAGTTCTCCACCATAGTCAAACGAAAAGCAAGTGTATTCTGAGGAACCAGCTCTTTCACTTAATTCGCAAAAGATCAGATGTCAACTGGACATACAAAAACTAAAGTCACTGTAAAAGCTCTTGTCTGAGATGTGTTTTTCTTCCTGGGATTAATTTTGTTGTTATTCCATTTGAATGAGACAAAATGCCCTTTGTGCAACACTTTATAATTCAGTTGTTTTAAAAGGCTCTTGTGGAATGTTGCAGTGCCAGTATTTTATTGGAACAATGATATTTGAACAGCTGAAAATGGTGAAGATTTCATGGAAGTAAAAATGGCATTGAAATTCTGAATTTTTGAAAACTGGGGCAAGTGGGCACTGGCAGTTCCCTGTGGGTACCTGAAGATGCAGAGATACACTTCGCAGGGGTATTTTCTGTATGAAATCCTACCAAGTGGTGAATAAAGAATAATGGGCTGTTTCTCTTTTCAAGACAGTACCAGGGTTACAGAATGCCATGCAGTAATTTGCACCAGCCAGCCAGGTCTAAGGAAGTCTTTATCACTGGAAATCTCACCTGCAGTTATTTTACTATCTCCTGTAAAGCTCCTCCAAAACTAATATCTGTCCAAGAGGCAAGTGTCTTACCTCACAGGAGGTGCACTGACAGGTGTGTTACTATCCCTACAGCACAATGAAGTGCGTTGTCTTCCCTTGGAAAAATGTTCCCTGGGTATAGCTCTATATTATGCTTGAAAAAGGGGAAGGAAAGGGTCCGTCAATCTGACTGTGATAGGGAGGAAGAAAAAGGAAAGAAAGGCACCTCACTTCAAAATGGGAGGTGGCAGGAAGATGGATGAACTGAGGAAGATGAATTTGGGAAGGGAAATGAGTTCTTTCAAGATGAGTGACCATGCTTTCCCTTTCATCTTGCTCACTGACTTCCTTAGGCTCATGCTTCCCAAGCTCAGGTGACAGATGAAGCAGACCATGCATGCACTCCCGGTTGGAGGGGCAAGGAGGAGCATTAGACAGGGGGAAAGGCTGGAGAGCAGCACCTTTGTGTCCCTGCAATGGCTAGCAAGGAAGTGAATTCTCACTCTCACCAAAACTGGGTCACATCAGCCTTTGATCGGTAGTGGTACTGTTGTAGGTGCTAATGGCAGGTATGAGTGTGTTCATCAAAGGTGGTGTACAGCCTCCACTGCTCCTGTTGTGCAGGGAGAGCTCTGCCATGACTGCATCGAGCTGGAAGGGCAGAAGTGAGAGCATGAACATGGTGATCAGGACCCCACTTCATCAAGGTGCTGAGGCATGTATCTGAATCCAAGCATTCAGCAATGTGCTAATAGCGGACCTGTCACTGAAGTATCCCTGAGAACTGGGTCTGCCGTCCCAGTTCTGTTTCTTTTTGGGCAAAAGTGGGAGAACCAGCTTCTATTCTTTTTAATATTCACTTAATGCATACTTCAGATAGGGACCGTTCTTATTTCCTTTGTAGGGGTATTCAGTAAGTTTAGTTGTTTGTGAGGCAAGATGAAATTCTTCCGTAGTGAAAGCTCTTCTGCATGTGCCAAGTACTAATATTTTGAAAATATAAACTGTATTTTGTATAAAACAAGGCTCTTGTGCATAATTGTATTAATTTTGGCACTGTACGTTCAAGGACAAGCATGCCAACTCAGTATTCCTGGAATAATAAAAATAAAATATGTGATTTCTTAAGATTCTGTTTTCAGTGTATATTTTGAGGGCCTCATCTTAAACTAACAAGATGATGTAACCTGTTTTTGTCTCTTCCTCAGCAGATGTGCCTCAGGGCAAAGGTTGGTGTTCAAACAATGATTTTATTTTTTTAAAACAAAGTTGATTGTAACATGAACTGCCTAATCTTAAGAAGCTTTAACAGGATGTTTGGTAAATGTCAAAAACGTTAACTTACAACTAATGTCTATGATATCCCAAAGAGACTCAGTCAAGAGCACATCCTTAGTAGCTTACAAGCCCTAGATTTGCTTAACTGAAATTAATTTTAAGCTTAACTGAAGTTTAAAATTACTGAAGCTGGCTAATGCTATTCTCTCTAAAGAAGGTGTGCCACCAGCGTTATGCTTTTAATGCCAAAGCTCCTTTTACCTGGAGTGTAAGCACATGAGAATGAGAAAAGGCCCTTCTGAGTAAAATAAATAAAAGATTACCAGTCTTTCACTGCCACAAATCACCTTTTTTTTTCTAGTTAATCTAGGAGGAGGTGATTGGTATGTTAACCTTAGTGCTGGTCCCAGAAAACAACAAGGAGCTGTTCTGAAGAATGGCATCAGGTGTAATGGTGGAACTGTCACTAGTGTTATGTGTTTTGCTCTCAATATAGTTGGTCTGACTAAAGGGTTTCATCGGCACTATCACGCATCTTTGTCCGTTCTGATGTTTGTCACACTGTAGTTCTACCAGCCACAATTTTTCTTCTCTTCCTCCGAAGTCTTTGAAGACTCCACAATCTTAACAGAAACATTTATTTTTCTCAGAGAAAAAAGGATAAGTGAAAGAAACTCAAATATCATTTCAGAGTGTCAGAGATTTTTCTGAATTTTTTTTTTCAGTAAACCATTGGTGTGTATATACATATATATATAGTACAGTCCAAGATGGCATGGTAGCTGGGTTTTGTCAGGAGTTTTTAGAGTGACTCATATAACTCAGCACATGCAGATA
Organism: Nyctibius grandis; assembly: GCF_013368605.1. Taxonomy (NCBI): domain Eukaryota; kingdom Metazoa; phylum Chordata; class Aves; order Nyctibiiformes; family Nyctibiidae; genus Nyctibius; species Nyctibius grandis. The sequence goes on along the minus strand of NC_090658.1, from coordinate 63,757,863 downwards.
AACCCTTGATATCCCATTACAACATTGTGTAATCTCTTGTAAGCCCCTCAGACTATCCCATCAGTATGAGTGCACACATGCATGCACATCCCCCCCTCCACTGAAGCAGACTCACTGGGGAAGTTTAGCTAACAACCCTTCTTCCCCCATCCTGCCACTTACACCTATGAATCTGGTAATTTGCTAAATCTTATGAGCGCAGCTCATAAGGTTTAGCACTTCTTTTGCCCTTTGTGATAGTGGAGTGCTATCATATGTCCATAACATCAGGATAAAATATTCTCTCTCTTTTCCAACATCTTAACAGCTCTGCTTTCCCTAAGATTAGGGAGTGAAAGTGGCAAAAATAATGCAACTGACATTTATGATAATGCCACATTCTGTCACTTAGAATCAGACGTACTATAAGATTAGTAGTAAATGTTGTAAAAATGCCAGAAGCCTCCAATGTATTGGGCCTGATTCCTTATTTTCTTATGCCAGTGTCAATTCATTGACTTCCTTTATATGCCCAGCATCCAGGGATTTGTAAAAGTCCCAAGGCAGTCTTAGACAAGTATAACTCATGTCACTGCCCACTGGTTCTTGTCAGAAGTGTGTCACTTTGGTGACAAGCTCTGGTATCTCTTCAGCGTGATTTTTTGAGTCTGTTTTGTGTTTTTTAATTTGTTGTCTGAAAACTAATTAAATCAGTTCTGAGTACTAGCAGGCTTTCTGCCATCCACGTGTCTACCAGAAAATAAAGCTATTCAGATGTTCAGTCTCTTCAGCTGGAACTTCACACAGAAATGCATTTATAACCTCTCATGATGAAGCCTAAGCCTGAAAAAAAATCCCAGTGATGGTGATGTGAAGGATGTTATCTGAAGGTTATCAGAATTTCCTTCTTTCCCTCTCTATTTATTTCTCTATATATCTGCATATAACAAGTATGGAATGAGTTTTGAAAGTCACTGGGCATTAAGCTCCGACACTGTAGAAATTTCCTATCACTCTGAAGAACTTGGGCTGAGTCTGGAGGAATCACAGTTAGCAATGACCCAATCAAACTCTGTTCTCTTTCTGATTTGGCTAAGTAAAGACAACTTCTGCCTTGTGTTTTCTAGCATCCCATAGGGCTTTCCAGGTTAGGAAGGATGCAGCAGTAGGGAAAACAGCACTTTTTTGCTTTCAGTAGGGACAATACAATCATAAGACACAACAGGTAGCTCTTTAAATTGTATGCAGGGTGTGAAAAGTGATCTGGAAAATAGTAGCTTTTTATTTAACAATCCTTGTTCTTTGGTGTGGTGTGAGGGAGAGAGAGAAAACTAATCTGTTTCTTCTTGTGCATTGTCAACACTGTTTAATATGTTCCAATCAACTGCACCAATAATAAGGCACTGAAATTTGAGTTATACATGGGTAGCAGAAAGTATAATTTGAAGCCAGTGGGGCTGCACAGGTATAAATGAGGAGTTACCTTGGTCCGCAGCTCTCATTGTTGAGGATGTTCAGTGAGGGTCTTCACTCTCAGAATCCAGCATGGATTTGCAAAGCTTTGCAAATTGATGGAAAAGCCATAATTAGACTGAATGCATTTGATATGGAATTGGGAAGATGATAAAAAATTGTGATTTTTGGAGAGCAGAACTGCAGTTTAATAATTGGGAGTATGCTGTAAAGGACTGGGATTTTGGGTCATAGTAAGGAAAGTAATTGACTGCAGATGGAGAGATCTGGACAATATACATATGTTGGCAGTAGCAGCTTTTAGATTCAAGGGTGCAGTGTTTGGGACTGTGCAGTGTGCTATTCAAGTTTATAAGTACGCTTTTATTAGCATGTAAATTTGAATGCCAAAGGCATAAGCCACACTGCTTTTAAACAAACGAAACCAAACTTTATTTGCCAAGAAGATTTGAAAGAGGCTTTTAAAAACATTCTCCACTATAGCATGTGCTTTTCTTACTTTCTTGAAATATTTTTCTCTCAGAAAAAAAAAATTCCTTCTCCTTTATTTTGCAGGCTTCTGTCTGTGCACTGGGGTGGCTTAGTTCAAGTCCTTTCATCTCAACTGGTGATATTTCTTGCAGATCCTTATATGTAAATGGATTTTGGTAAACCAAAATACCTCTTCCCCTCTTCTCTTCCCCTGTTCCCTTACTTCTTCTTCACATTTCTAATGGTGTCTAGGGGGAGAAACAAAGTGATTTCAGGCAGAATGTCTTCTATTTGAACGGGAAACTCCTTAACAATATTTTGTGCACTCTAGAAGTCATCAATTAGACCTCACTCCAGATTTCTAAATCCTCACTCAAAATGCAGGTTTACTTTTTTATTTAGAAAGAACAGGAGCTTGGTCTCTCTCACTGCTAGTGACTGTGACAAAAGCATCAGAAATGAAAACAGAAATGAAAAATGTCGTCTTTGTAAAGAGGAATGGAAGACAACTGGGTGTAATTATACTCAATGCCTTGCTGGCAATATTTAATAAATAGTTTTGTGAGTTATTCTCACATAAACTAACTATCTTTTCTTCCTGCATATTTCAGCTGAAAACACTTTACATATTCCCTTGTACTAATGGAAAAGAATGCACAAGGAGAGAGGCAGATTTTGGCTGATGTCTAGTGTTGAGTGAATAGAAAGTAAAAAATAAAAATATTGCACTCAACATCTGGATTGGCCTCAGCAGAGTTGAAAGGAGTCCAAAATGATTCCAGTCTTGTGTGCTGAGTAAAAATGACATGGAAGTCATCTTGGAAGTGAATACTCTAAGGGGAAAGTATTTTTTGGCATTCATATACCTTTATTTCTTCAGCAGAATGTTACTTTGAAGTTGTGGGATATAAGGAATTTTTAGAATTCTCCCTCATCTTATTCTGAATACTTAATATTTCTAAACACCATTACAGGAGGGAAATAAAATGCTAAAGAATATTAAAGAACTCTTAAAATAAATCATTCAAGAGACCTGCCATGAATTATCCATTTATACAAACATAAATAAATAGCTCTATATCAGTTGTGTAAGCTATCTGAAACAGCTGGACCAGCTACAGAACATTAGATTTGTCATCAGGTACCTAATCTGACATGAAGTATATTGTCTTCCCTAAACCCAGTTGTGCGCATGTCTTATTGAGCTGCCCTCATTCTCTGATGTTATGTCAGTATTTGTTATGCCACCACAGTGCAAATAGGATATCAAATAAGCAATATAAGTTTCTCAAGGCAGGTGTTTTATTTGTAAGATATTGGCCAAATCAAAGAGTTACTGATGGAACGATGGACTTATTTTTTCAATAAGCACCCTTTTTCATCTGTAAGCTGTAATTTGTGTGATCTAGATGCTCCCATCCAGAATTTGAGAGCCATAAATCTTGGGAGGCCTCTTGAAAGAGCAGACTGTCAGGAATGAGCTGTGCAAAGGCAACTGCTCCTACCCGGGTCTTGAAGTCTGGTTCTGATTGACTGGCAACACAAAAAGTCAATACTTTTCTTTAATTGAGGTTCTCTGGGTCAGGAAGTGCAGAGACCTGATAACTTACTAAACTGTGTGTCTGGCCACCACCAGCAATGGCAGCAATTAAACACAACCAACAGCTGGCAGTTAATACCAATTTGTTCCCTTGCCTACTTGTCTGTGAGTTAAAATTTGGTGAAACATGTATGCTTGAGGATGAAGTATGTAAAACAAGTCAGCATGACTCTTTCCCCACAATTTCCCAGCAGTAGCAATTACCAGCTTCAGTGCTATTTGGGCTTTCTGTGTGGAACAAACTTCGTATTCATATAAAACTTCACAGTTCCTAGGTTTCAGGACCATTGTACTGAAATCTCTGTGTTTTCTCTGACTCAGAGGTACATAAGAGTCCCAGAGAATATGATAACCTCTTTTCTGGAAGTAGGAGAAAGAGGAAAATGAGGAAGATGAGACTGAGGTTGAATAAAACGCTTAAGCAACATACGAAGCCACAAATTCAGGTCTTAATTTGGTGATTTGTGGGGAATCTGAGAGATCATAATCAACACATACCCAGCCTCACAAAACCAGTTAGATTTGGCACAGAAATCTAGCAGAGATCAGAATTTGGCTGTCCTCCTCCTGGTCTGCTGCAATTAGTGAAACCTCAGGTCTTGCTTGTGTTTCCCATGGCCAGGACAGATCATCCTCCGACCTCTAATAGAGGCTGCCTCTATAGGCACGTAGCTATTGACCTGGCTTCAAATGTGGTTTACACAGGCCATTTCTGGCTGGAGGGTACAGACAAAGCAGAGATTGCTCTCTCCATGGTTTCTATACAAGCCATAGGCTTCTACAGCAATTACTTTAGTATCGCTGTACTGCCTGATGAGAAGGGATGTTCATGGGGGATTTTCTCCATGCTGATTTCTGATGGGTCCTCTGCAGCCCCAGTTTAGCCAGTAATACCCTTAAAAAGTCTCGTTATTGATTTCCCTCTCTCTGATTGTTCTCACAAGCAGTCATTACCTTGCTAGTCTGCAAAGCACTAGTATAGTGAGGGTTAAACTTAAATATTAGATCTATTTCACTGCTTGCTTTTTAAGTTTTGAGGAGCCTTTTTCATATTATTTCTCTGGCCAAAGTAAGTCCAATAATTATCATCTGTTTTTATTTGTGTCTAGATACTGAAAAGAACAGGCTAGAGTTAAGACAGTATGATTGGTGGGAGGAAAATGGTAGTAAAATAAACAGTATTTATTTTTTCAGTTTTTTGTTCTTTAAAAGCATTTTTGGTGGAAATGGTCTGAAGTGGGAATGAATATGTATTTCCATATTTACAGCAGCACAGTTAAGTCTTCAAAAATTTTTATGTGCATATGCATGTATGTGTGTGTGTATAAATATATTTATATACCCACGTTTACTACATACTGACTCATTAACTTTTAACGTTATAGGCTCAGGCTATGTTGAAGTGTGTGCGGGTATGTGCATGTGTGCCCATACTGGGACATATTGAGGAACTGGGAATGTGTTAGCTGTTTTACTTGCCTGAAGCATGACTGACAGCACCATTGTTTTTCTCACTGGTAGCAAGGTCAGTGGGCTGCATGACCAAATTAAATATACTTTGTGGGAACTGCAACAGTTCACTTTGCAGTGAGCTGTGAGCAGAGCAGGGTTTGCCTAGAATATCCAGGATCAGAATATCACCCTTTGTCATCAAGAGCTGCTGGTGACGTCTTCCTCTTTTCTGGTCCTGAAAATGAAAAATAGTAACTATACAGTTCATTTGTTCTGCCTTTCCCTTTCTTTCTGTGTATTAAGTAATAAATTGGCTAACTGTGACACAAAGCTGCAGAGCTTGGCTCCCACTGGAATTGCCTATTAGAATATACACCTTGCTATGACATTCAATGAGAACATCTTCAGTAGTGGTAAAGCTACTGCACTATGTACATGTATGTATACATATACGTAGTGCAGTATCTGGTGCTATCAAGTGTCTTCTCCTGTCCATTCACAAGCCTTCAGGAAGCTTGGCTGAATAATACACTGAAATATCCACTGATTCTGATATGATGCACTCAGTGCATCTTTTCAGTAGAGATCGGGTTTTAATTACAGGCATTGAGGACAGGGGAAGAAGCTTTTGGAGCTATGTTTGAAACCTGCAAACTTTGTCTTGGGAAAATAGTTAATTCAATAAGGGCCCAGCACAAACTTTCCTGAATTCAGTGGAAAGGATCCCACAGAGTTCAGTATGCTTTGGATCTCTGCCTAGTTGCAGTGTTTCTTAAATAGCTCCAAACTTACTACAGGGACTATTTACAATTCACAAATACTGTGATTAAGTTAGTTATCTCAGGCAGCTGGCAAAATTTTAAAGGGTGTCCATACATATGGTTCTATTTATAAATAAGAAGTGATTTATTGAACTATGTTACTTTTTTTTTTTTTAAGACTATCTACTTTATAAAATTCTGTAAAGGAAAAATGTCAAGATCAGATGTCTTTTTGACTAAATGTACAGCAGAGAAGTTACTTACATCAGATTTTCAGTGTTCTAAAGCAATTCTTTAGAATTCCCAAAGGAAGTGCACCTGAGAATTAACTGAAGCAAACAACGACACTTAACTCCCTCTGTCGCACATACTTGTTGGACATTCATTTTCTAAAATGACCTTTTGTAAAGTAGCTGTGATTGTAATAACTTCAAAAATAGGTTATAACTTGAAGCCTTAGATGAGTATTTAAATGACCAATAAAGTGAAAGCATGATGAATGTTTTATTTTCTAGTCTACAAATAGACCTTCAACAAAGACCTCTTCAACAAAGACAGGCTTAGGGCTGGCTACTACCAGTGGCTATACAGTACAGCAACAAATTTTGGGTTGAACATCTGGACAAAGCTTGCTGAAGTCTCTTTTTGCGTGGATTTCTCTTCTCAGTTTAGTGGTAGCGGTCCCTCTTTCAGTTATTTCATGTCTGCAAAGCTTGGATGCACGCTTTTGACAAGGACTCAGTCATTTGCTTTCCAGAAGCAACCTCTCTGAATTTCCTCATCATGAGATCATTCAGCTAACAGCATCAGTGATTGCCATCAATCACTTCAGAAAAGAAATTCAGAAAGAACTGTCCATTGGTGTTGCTTGCATGAACTGATTTTCTTCTTCCTTTGGGCTGCTTCTTGTTAGGAGAGTTGTGAAGCTTAACGTGTACTTGTGAAATGCCTTAAGATTAATGGGTAGACGGGTTCTTTATAATAGCATAGACATAAAGTGTTCTTTTTACTAAACATTCTGTCATCGTCCTCCAGAAGACTCTAGACCACTGTATATTAGGCAAATGAAGTGAATATAACAGGCGGGTGCCGTGGGACAATCAGGTTTGCTTTTACATGGATAAGTATTTTTACACAATTTATTTAAAACTTGGAAGCTTTAACCAATCAAACTTACAAAGATTTCATGAACTAATTACAAATATTTCATTTCTGCATACTCTGTGATGACAGGTGTAATAGTCACATCTTAGTTTGGGTTACAGGAGAATGCATTTTGAGACCAATTAATAATAGGTAGCACTGTGCAAGCTCTGCAGAGCACAGAGCCTGCTGAGCAAGCTGTCAAATATTTGCCGTGGTGCACAGAACCCTAGCATAGTCAAATGAAAAGGAAATATAGGCAGGCCCATAAAACTAAACGGGAACTCAATGAATCACTACTTAAAAGCTTGGTCCCCACAGGCTGCAATAAATGGTTTAATTTTTTTTTTTTTTTTTCAAATTAAGCTTGTGCATGAATGAATGTGAAACCCCATGCAGGTTGTGTACACATCCCTTGGTTGCACATGCAAATTGTCACTTGGACATGCATCAGTTTGGTTATACCAGCAACATGGTTGAGCTTAGCAACGAGCTTGGAGATGAGACAAATGGGCATGGAAGTGTAGGGAAAGTTTCCACAGCTGCTGTACCACTCCTTTAAATAGGGAGCATTGGTTTTGTGCATTTCTACTTTGGCACCTTTCACTAAGTTTGCTCGCACACAGGAATGCTTGATTAAAATAAGCTTATTGGGTGGGATTTATAAAGCTTGGTCTCAGCTGCCCTTGAGTGGCAATGTCTAACACATTATGAATAGCGCAGTTTTCAAATAATATCCAATTTACGTGTCTGGTTATGTGTATCACAAAAAATGGAGGGCTTTCCCCCCCCCCCCCCCCAAATACACATAAAAGCCTTGTTAAAAAAAATAAAAGAGATTCCATGAAAATGTGGTTACCATGGTTATGAAAACAAATTGTGTTTTTGCAGGTGCAAACAGTCTATTAGTGACCTAGCTGATCATTTGTACATGCAGTTATTTCTACACAAATCTGTGGCAATTGCATGAAAAAATTTATGTTCAGTGTGATGCCCACATCTCGGTGATTCCGATCTTGAGGCATCAGTAGAAGCCAAAAGTTCAGTACGTTTCAGAAAAGCCTTAGACATGGTTATGGATAATGATCTTATTCACAGTGACATTAAGAAAAATGAAAATGCCTTTTTACAATGTCTGTGCAAGTCCTCCCACCTGGGAGGCAATAAAACTGTATCACTGTGATGGTGAAGGAGAAATTATTTTTGTGAGCAAGGTATCCCATGGCTGACCAGTAAAGGTTTATCCAGACCCTCCTTGGTTCATTCTTACAGAAGAATGGTTTTGGGGCTCAGAACTCATAGCTGTTGCATGTCTTGAGAGAAATTATTATAATATGTGTCTAGTTAAGCTGATAATGGTATTATTCTATCTTTTAAAAGTATCACACTTTTTTTTTTTTGTGGTCTGGATGCATTTGAAACTGTTATTAGACAACCATGTTTATGAAACATCTTTCAGTGAATGTATATTGTTAAATAGGTATATTTTAATTTTTCAATGGCAAATCATTAGCATATGAAGTTGATATAAAGGAACTACTCTGACAGTATCAGTTGTGCAACTCTTGAATTCAAGATGTGCATGTGATCCTCAGAGAGAATTAACCAAGGTAAATATGGTTTTTATAATTGATCCATATGATGTCTCCAGTTAACTGTTTAGATGTGTAAAGACTAGGTTTCTTAAATTTTGATGAACAACTTTGAGTTTTAATTTAGGTGTTTAGGCCAAACCCTACCCCATTATGTGCCTGCCTAATCCCTGATACATGTCTGTGGGTGTTAGGGCTTTGCATTCTTGATGATATTGGCAGTGAATCCCAATGAAAAGTTCACAGAAACTAGTGGAAACCTTTCTGTTGACTCTGCCTGGCTTTGTTCTGGTCTCTGTGAAGACTCCTTGTGCACAACTGATGGCAAACTGACAGTCTTTGGCACTGGTGTTCTCTCCAGAAAGAAACGGATACTTTCCAGAAGGAAAAAGTCCCAAGTATTAACACCTAGTTAGGAATAATCAGTTGCACAAATATAAAGTGAGAATAACTGGTTGGGTGGCAGTTTCCTAGAAAAGTCTTTGAGGAATATAGAGAATCATATCTGAATATGAGCCTTACATGCCATACTGTTACCAAACAAGGCAATCATTGCACTGTTCTCATTAAACGGATCTATGGTGTGCAGCGGATATGAAATGATCCTCCTTGGCATTGGTGAGGCCTCAAATAGAGCACAGTTTCCCCACTTGAACTTTGAGAAACACATGGACTAGCCAGAGAGCCTGGAGAAGAGCAAACAGAATGATCAGAGAGCTATGAAGCATGACTGTGAGGAAAGTTTGATTACATCAGCTTTTTTCAGCCTAATAAGAAAATTTTGAGGACAAGGAGGGATAGCACAGTGACGTGCAAATAAATGAAAGGTTGCAGTGATGTGGAAGACAACGGTGCTTTCTGTCCATGACAGATAAGACAGAAGCAACAGGCAAGGCAATTATGAAGACCTTGTAATGATAAGGACAGCAAAGAGTTAAAATGAGTTACTCTCAGAGGTTATGGCATTGCAGCTGGTGTATATATTAGATAGACTTTTGTGAGAAATGAGACAGATATCGCTGGTTTTGTTTGAGGTGCAGGAAATGGAACAGGTGATTGTTCAATGCTCATTTCCACTCCTGTAATTCCGGGATTTACCAACAGGTTGGCATATATTGCTCGGTCAACTTAAGGCAATGCTGTTTTAGAAGATGAATTGAATCATACTTTCACAAAGAATGTTAATTAGACATATATCTGGTGGTTTTACCGTACGAAAATGCAGCTTAGCTACCTTGACAAACATAGCAAAGATGGAATAGGGAAGCTAATGTTTTTTTTGTTTCTTTTTCTCATTTTTTCTATAATGCTGATGAGTTTATTTAATGCTGATTAGAACTAGAAACATCTTGTTTGCATTTTAACCTTTAATGATAGCATGGCAACAGTGTGGTTATGCTCCTGTCTACATGCAAGACAGAGTGATCAGCAACCTCTTGGAAAATTGAATGACTACTTGAGGTGAATTTGAAAGCTACACAACATGTGTTTAGCTGCATTTTATTCTTTTGCTTATTGCCACTGTAAAGTCAGTATCACAGCACTTGATCAGTCTCGGCGATTTCTCCGTCTGTCTGAGCCCCTCATCTTCAGCTGTCAACACCCAGCCCATTCATCGCTAAGGCTGTCAGAGCTGACGTCTGTATCTGGTGGAGGAAGGATGGTGCACATGGAAGAATCTGGACAGGTTGTCTCCAAGCTCACCTTTAGGAATGTCAGTTGTTTTGTATTCATAGCATTTGGGCTTGCTCAGAGGTCAGCAGTGTTTCAAGCAATGAGAAAATGCAGCCTGAATAAAAACCAGAAAGTTAAAGGAAGAAAGCTTGGCTATTTGTGCTACTGCTAGAGATGGGCCTCCTTTAGTGTTTTGCTATAGCAAGGCATGAGTCTGCCTTCTATTCTGCGTGTGTTCTTTTGTCTTGTTAACTGGAAGGAATTGTAGGGGAAACTGGAGTTTTGGACTATCTTCTGTGCTCAGTAGTGATGACAATGATTTCAACCTATCTGCTGCCTAGAAAATTAGTAGGTTTTTCTTCATATAAATAATTCCTAGCAACTGGAAATCACTGATCACTGCTTTTCCTTGACATCTATAGGCGATCTTTCCACAATGGATAACAGCACATAATTTCCTCTTATTCATGAAGGAGGATCAAGTGAAGGGGTGACTGATCCTCCGTAAACAGGAATGATCACATGTACTGAAAACCAACAGGGCCTATAGTAATTAACATAGTCTTTGTATATACATTAATTCACTCTATTAGCTCCTGAAACAGGCCAACAGAATTCAGTGCTAGTGTCTTCCTGCTTCATAAGCTGAAAGCCTGCTCTGTGACGAGTCAAGTCCTTCTGGGGCAGTGAGTCAGATGGCCAGTTTTTTTTCAAAGAGACAGTCTTGGCAGGTCTTTACCTGGTGCTTCAAGGCAGAAAACTAGAAGATACTTAGCATGGTGAATGTACATAGTGGGATCAATTTTTTTTTTAGCAAAAGCTACTCGCTGATGCCTTACAATTTTTGAGTAAGGGTCTTTATTTCAGATTTCTTAGTTTTCGTGCACCTGGGCTCCTGAAAGAGCATTTTAAAAACACCAGTACCTAACACTAATTCCACAGTGAGTTCTGACTCTGGTAGGTGTCTGGAGCTCTCTCTAATTGGTCTTAGCACTCTGACAGGGAGAGCACACAGGTCTGCCTTTGATTTGAATTGGGACTGAACACTTGTATCAGTGAAAACATTTGACAAGTACAGCTGTCCTATTTGAGATTAGGAAACTGTTATGTGACAACAGGAAAAAAATCATTCAGAGAGTTATCTTTTTCTGACAGAATATCATTAGACTTCATAGAAGAATCAAAGCAATATCTTGAACCTTAAAGTTACTCTATCCACTTCAGTGAAGAACTCATTCCTTAAATGCCCATCCTGCCTAGCTGCCAAATAAAAATTCAAACAAACCATGTAGGACTCGACTATTATGTCCTTGGATCACACAGTTTACTTGCTGGCAGGTATGATTTTATGGCAGCAAACCTTAAGCAAATGCAAGAAGAAATTGGAGGAATTGTGAGCTCAAAAACTGTTCTGACATCTCTGAAACATTTTGACATTTTAGAAATTTTTTGTTTTCAAGTATTAATAGTGGAAGTTCAGGAAATTAAAGGCTAAATTAGTAAAGTAGTAAGACATGATGTCTGACTATCTAGGGACCAATGGTTAAGTCCTATCCAAACTGAATTACCTCTGTATAGTAAAATAAACAGTGTCCTTGCCAATTCTCTGGCCCTGTGTTCAGTTGGCACGGTCTGACTGTACCCATATGATTAAATTTTGCTGATTTCCAAAGCAGGAAAGAGTTTGGATACATCTAACTGCATACCTGGAATAGTTCCTGGGTTAACTTCTGAATCATACCTAGGAATTTATTGTGAGGGGTTTGAGTGATCTGGGGAAAAAGCATGCCAGAGTCTGTTCTCACCATTTAGCAGTGTAGGGAATGAGCTCTGACACTGCGACCTTGAGCCTTGCAATGTGTTTCCTGATACAGGGGCAGGTGAGACTTGGATTGATCTAAGTTTTGAGGTGAAATAGACTGAAGAGAAGTTTCAGCCACCTACCTGATTGTGGATCCTTCTGGGTTTCACTTTCCCTAGCAGACTCAGGTATCCCATATGGTTACTTGCCAGAGTATGTTTGTTAGAGGGCAACGAGTGTGCTAAGATGGCAATGCCCTCTGTATTGCAGCATAACGGTAGTGCTGTGAAGAGCTCTTACTGAGACTAGGTTGCACAGACAGTCAGGAGTAAGGTCTACTCTCATCTCACGTTGTTTGAACTCACAATGTTGACTCTATCTTTGGGCATATAAGGTGGTACCCACAAAGATAAACAGGGCAGTTTTTCCTTTCAGAGCTCTCTTTAATTTTGGAAATGCAGCCAGTCCTTGATGAACCATGACTTGGATTGGACTCAGGATGAACCTCATGACTGAGCCTGACTCAGCAAACACAAAAAAACTAAAGACCATCACAGAATCACAGAATCACAGAATCACAGAATCACAGAATCACAGAATCACAGAATCACAGAATCACAGAATCACAGAATCACAGAATCACAGAATCACAGAATCACAGAATCACAGAATCACAGAATCACAGAATGTTAGGGATTGGAAGGGACCTCGAAAGATCATCTAGTCCAATCCCCCTGCCGGAGCAGGATTGCCTAGACCATATCACACAGGAATGTGTCCAGGCAGGTTTTGAATGTCTCCAGAGAAGGAGACTCCACAACCTCTCTGGGCAGCCTGTTCCAGTGTTCGGTTACCCTCACCGTAAAGAAGTTTTTCCTCATATTTATGTGGAACCTCCTGTGTTCCAGCTTGCACCCTTTTCCCCTTGTCCTGTCAAGGGATGTCACTGAGAAGAGCCTGGCTCCATCCTCATGACACTTGCCCTTTACATATTTACAAACATTAATGAGGTCACCCCTCAGTCTCCTCTTCTCCAAGCTAAAGAGACCCAGCTCCTTCAGCCTCTCCTCATAAGGGAGAAGTTCCAGTCCCTTAATCATCTTCGTGGCTCTGCGCTGGACTCTCTCTAGCAGTTCCCTGTCCTTCTTGAACTGAGGGGCCCAGAACTGGACACAATATTCCAGATGCGGCCTCACCAGGGCAGAGTAGATGGGGAGGAGAACCTCTCTCGACCTGCTAACCACACCCCTTCTAATACACCCCAGGACGCCATTGGCCTTCTTGGCCACAAGGGCACACTGCTGGCTCATGGTCATCCTGCTGCCCACTAGGACCCCCAGGTCCCTTTCCCCTACGCTGCTCTCCAACAGGTCTGCCCCCAACTTGTACTGATACATGGGGTTATTCTTGCCCAGATGCAGGATTCTACACTTGCCCTTGTTATATTTCATTAAATTTCTCCCCGCCCAACTCTCCAGCCTGTCCAGGTCCCTCTGAATGGCTGCGCAGCCTTCCGGCGCGTCAGCCACTCCTCCCAGTTTTGTGTCATCAGCGAACTTGCTGACAGTGCACTCTATTCCCTCATCCAAGTCATTAATGAATATATTGAATAGTACTGGTCCCAGTACCGACCCTTGAGGGACTCCGCTAGACACAGGCCTCCAACTGGACTCTGTCCCATTGACCACCACTCTCTGGCTTCTTTCCTTCAGCCAGTTCACAATCCACCTCACTACCCGATCATCCAGACCACCCTTCCTCAGTTTAGCTGCGAGGATGCTGTGGGAGACTGTGTCAAACGCTTTACTGAAATCGAGATAGACCACATCCACAGCTTTACCATCATCTATCCACCGGGTTACATCCTCATAAAAGGCTATCAAGTTGGTTAAGCATGACTTCCCCTTGGCGAAGCCATGCTGAGTGCCCCTAATGATCCCCCTATCCTTGATGTGCCTAGAGACAGCACCAAGAACAAGTTGTTCCATCACCTTTCCGGGGATGGAGGTGAGGCTGACCGGTCTATAGTTACCCGGGTTCTCCTTCTTGCCCTTTTTGAAGGCTGGAGTGACATTCGCTTTCCTCCAGTCCTCAGGCACCTCTCCTGTTGCCCACGACTTAGCAAAGATGATGGAGAGTGGCCTAGCAATGACTTCCGCCAGCTCCCTCAGCACCCGCGGGTGCATCCCATCAGGGCCCATGGATTTATGGATGTCCAGATTGCTTAATTGGTCCCTGACCCAGCCCTCATCTACCAAGACAGATTCCTCCTCTATCCTGACTTCTTCTGTGGCCTCAGGGGTCTGGGGCTCCTCAGGACAGCCTCCAGCAGTATAGACAGAGGCAAAGAAGGCATTCAGTAACTGTGCCTTCTTTTTATCCTCTGTCTCCAGGGCCCCCACCTCATTCATCCGTGGGCCTATATTGCCTCTAGTGTTGGCTTTACCTGCAATGTATTTGAAGAAGCCCTTTCTGTTGTCCTTGACCTCCCTTGCAAGGTTTAATTCCAAGGAGGCCTTAGCTTTCCTAGTTGCCTCCCTACATCCTCTGACAACAGACTTATATTCCTCCCAAGTGGCCAGCCCCTCCTTTCATGATCTGTACACCCTCTTCTTCCACTTGAGTTTGCCCAGCAGTTCCCTGTTTAACCATGCAGGTCTCCTGGTACCCTTCCTTGACTTCCTACCTGCTGGGATGCTCTGATCTTGAGCTCGGAAGAAGCAGTCCTTGAATGCTAACCAACTATCTTGGGCCCCCTTACCTTCTAGCACCCTGTCCCATGGGATTTCCCCTAGCAATTGCTTGAAAAGGCCAAAGTTGGCCCTCCTGAAGTCCAGGGTTGCGATTCTGCTAGCTATTCTGTTCCTGCCACATGAGATCCTGAACTCTACCATCTCATGGTTACTACAACGAAGGCTGCCCTCAACCTTCACCTCTTCAACCAGACCCTCCTTGTTAGTGAGGATAAGATCCAGCAGCGCTCCTCTCCTAGTTGGCTCATCCACCATTTGCATCAGAAAGATATCATCAATGCACTGGAGGAACCTCCTGGACTGAGGATGGCTGGCTGAGTAGGCCTCCCAGCAAATATCAGGGTAGTTGAAATCCCCCATGACAACCAGGCCCTGTAATTGCGAGACTGCTCTCAGCTGCCTGTAGAAGGTCTCATCACCCTCCTCATCCTGATCCGGTGGCCTGTAATAGACACCCACAACAGTATCACCCCTGCCAGCCTGCCCCTTAATTCGCACCCACAAACTCTCAAGTCGCTCCTGATCCGCCCCTGGACAGAACTCAATACATTCTAGCTGCTCACTCACATAAAGAGCAACTCCACCACCTCTCCTTAGCGGCCTGTCTTTCCTGATCAAGACATAGCCATCCATGACCACATTCCAGTCATGCGAGGCGTCCCACCAAGTCTCTGTGATTGCCACTAAATCATAGCCCCCCGATCGAACACGGATTTCCAACTCCTCTTGTTTATTCCCCATGCTGCGCGCATTGGTGTACAGGTATTTCAGGGAGCGAGCTGAGCACACCGATTTCACCCCAGGGGGATGGGAGGCCTCCTGGTCTACCTCAACACTAGAGCGTTGCCCCAGTGGTGCAAGCCCAGCTACTACCCCATCCCCCTTCGAAACTAGTTTCAAGTTCTCCGAATGAGCCCTGCTAATTCCTGTCCCAGAACCCTTTTGCCCCTACGACATAAACCTTTCCCATGTATTACGGTCACGCCTGGTGTCTTATAAAACCAGCCATTATCAAAGAACCCAAAGCCCTGCCTGTAGCACCAGTCTCGTAGCCAGGCGTTAATAGAGAGAAGCCTACTATTCCATCCCACGTCATCACCTGAAAATGGAAGGAGGGAGGAGAAAACAACTTGTGCCCCAGACTCTTTCACCAACCGTCCTAGGACCTTGTAGTCTTTCTTCATCCCCCCTCAGACTACGGGATGCAGCTTCTTCCCCACCTGTCTGGAAGATCAGCAGGGGGTAGTAGTCTGTGGCCTTCACCAGGTTGGGGAGTTTCCTGGTGATATCCCTGATTCGGGCTCCAGGCAGGCTGCAGACCTCCCTGTGATGGGGGTCAGCTCTGCATATTGGGCCCTCAGATCCCTTTAGGAAGGAGTCTCCAACCACGAAAACTCTTCTCTTCTTCCTTGTGGAGGAGGTAGCTATACGCCTGTCAGGTTTTTCTGACTGTGGTGGGACCTCTGATATAGGTTGCCTCTCCACCACATCCCCGTTGGACCGGCTGTATTCCACTAGGGCTTCATATCTATTGCTCAGAGGCACCTGTGGAGGCGAGGTAGGCAAGGAGGGCACTTGCCTTTTGCCCCGGCCATAGACTTGCCTCCACTCACTCTTCTCCTCTAGGTTATTGTTTTCTATCTGAGAAGGGCAGAGTACAGGGGCCCCTCGATCCTGGGAGCTCTCCGGCAGGTGCTCCCATTTTTGTTGCAGGGAAGGCAGAGCTTGGCTCCACCAGTCTATCTCCATTTCAGCCTCCCGAATGCTCCTAAGCCTTTCTACTTCGGCTTGAAGCCTTTCAACCTGGCTTTGCAGCTGTGCCGCTAGGCCGAGCAGATCGTCTACTTGCTCACAGCGCACACAGCCCCCTGACACCACAGAGATGCTGTAACATTCCCTGCAGCCTGCAACCTGCACCATCGCCTCCTTCCGTGGGAGCTCTGTCTGGGTTCCCACATCCATTTTGGTCTTCTTCCGCCGGGTAGATACCATTGTTCTTCCACTGAACTGGGAAATACCTGTTGGTGACACCCCTGGTTCACAGCTCCTTGGCGCCTTCCTCGCCTTGTGCACTGGGAGGGAGTCAGCGCCCTCCCCAACCAGCTGGAAACTGCTGTGGCCTCTCCTGCCCTGGGACACACCCAGTCACAGCTGAGTCTCCCTCTCCCTTCTGACCAGGGACTAGTCCCTGCCCTCCAGGAGGCTTTTTATCACCCGACCACAGGGGGTGGTGCATTTAAATCGCTTAAATCGCCCGCAGTGCCTCCAGCTACGCCCCTTCCTCTCCTGATTCGTTGCCAGGAACCTCCGGGTCCGGGGGGGGTGGGGGGTGGGGAGGGGAAGCAGCTCGGGGCTGATGCTCACGGGGGTCTCAGGGGGGGCCCAGAGTACGAAAACTGCCCGGTTAAGCCCGATGTCGCCCTCGCCCCCGCACTAACCTCAAGTTGCTGCCGCCGCTTTCTCTGCTGCCGCCGTTGTCCATGATAAAGGCTTTAATAAAGACCATGATAAAGGCTTTAATACTGGAGAATGAGCAGGTGCCCATGGTGTCATATGCCCTCACTGATGCAATGCAGTCCATCTCTGTTTTCCTTGGGAAGCGTCATGAAGCAGGTTAGTCTCCCTTCCAGCATGTTCCCAGCTCATGCGTAACTGTCTCTGCCACAAGTTTCCTGTGTGATGCTGAGCTTGTCACATGTGGTACATCTACACTCATCCTGACTCGGGAGCTGTGTTTTGTGGTGCTTTCTGGGCAAACCAGCTCATTTGGAACTAGTCTGGGATTTTAACTGTACATTGTACTGTACAATATTAACATATCCTTGATTGCTATGTGTGTCATTTGCCTATTTTAAAATAGGACTAATAATACTTAATTTCTTTTATTCATTGATTTTATTCTCTATTTGCATATTAAGATTTCAGGGCAACCTGACTTTCTTCTTATGTGTATAGAAATGCAGTGTCTAGCACTACATAAAACAATAATGTAATACAATGAATAATGTCATTATCATGACTCTGACTGGTGTTAAGAGCTGGTGGGTCATTATTAAGAAGTTGTGAATTGCCTTGGATAGGTAAATAATTTTGCAGCATAATTTCACTACCTGCAAATATTAGGTTAGGCTACTTTTCTTTCAGGCAAACTTTCAAGTTTATGGTGCTTACTGTCCCTCAACTTCCCTTCCTTCATCCCTTCCGTCCTCCCTCCTTCCTTCCCTCCCTCCCACTTTGCCTCCCTTTTTCATCCCTCCCTCTTTCCCTCCAGGGTGGGATCACACCAGCTTTGCAATCCTTTTCGACTTGTGGATTTCCAAAATCTCCAGGGAGGTGAGGACTCCTGAGGAAGCTTCTTATATCTGGGTTGTAGTATGGCATATGTGAAAATACACTTCTTGGGCACCACTCATGGACCTCTTTGGAGTGTGCTCTTGATCCTTAGGAGTCCATGGGTCAAAAGTTGAAAACCATTCACATAGGCAATTATCACAAACAGTGATGATTGTAATGCCTGTACTTTTTGGTGAAAGTACCTCTCAAACTTTGTGAAGGTTTCTGCTTTGTCTATGTGCATGTATGGATAAGTGTATTTCTGAGACTGAGCTTTATGACTCACACCTGTCCTTCACAAAAATTGCAGGATCTTTATGGTATTGTTGGAGCACTTTATACCTGGTGCATCTTCATATTGTTGCTTCAGGTATTAACTGGATAATAAATAAGAACTTGCAAGTCCTCCTTAAGGCTCAGATTTTTAACCCCAGTGCCTGGATTCAGAGGATAATTACCCTCGTCGTAAGATAGGTGATAGCAACCTGTGAGGACTTTTCTGATGGGTGACTGGGAACAGAAATAAAAACTCTCTTCTTACCAGTACTTCTGGGCATCCCACGATGTCATCTTTATCTATTCAACCTTTAGGTGGGAGGAATGGGATGAGATTTGACTGAGTGGCAGTGCAAACCTCATTATCTTCCCACACTATGTCATGTTTTTCTGGTCACTTATCAAATATATCCACTGGTGAAGAAATGTATTTAAATTCCATTGGAAAAAACCTGGAACAATTCTGCCAGACTGTTTTTTTTGCCTCATCCGTTCAGTTAGCACAAATCTAATGGAACTATAGTGCATTGTTAAGACCTCCATTTAAAGAACTTCTGAACGAATGTACCAACATAAATTACCTCTGTAGAGTTTCTTTATTGAGTGACTGTGTAGTTGTTAAACTTTTGCTTTTTAACCTGA
Source organism: Nyctibius grandis (assembly GCF_013368605.1). Taxonomy (NCBI): domain Eukaryota; kingdom Metazoa; phylum Chordata; class Aves; order Nyctibiiformes; family Nyctibiidae; genus Nyctibius; species Nyctibius grandis. The sequence goes on along the minus strand of NC_090658.1, from coordinate 63,738,913 downwards.
ATGAGAAGCATTGTTTAATATATTTAATTTCTCTCTCTTTTGTTAGCACAGCAGAGTCAGGGGGACGGCTGCTTTGTCTGACCTTCCCTCCATGGGAATAGTAACTATAATGGGTTTAATTAACTATGTGGTATTGACATAATTAGTTATCCCAGTGATTATACTTCTTTAATAAAAGCACTTCATTTGGGATGCATTTCTCTTCTGGATATGCAGAGCCCTACACCTATATTTCATAATGGTCTAGACATCAGAACTGTGTGCATATTTTAACATTGACATTAGCCCTTGAGAGAGAGGTTATCTTGCATGGCTCAAGATAATTGGGAAGAAATGATTTTGCCCCCTGGTTTCAGACTCACTCGCCTACTGAGAGTAAAGGAGGTGGGGGAAGGGACAGCAGCTCAGTTTGGGGAAACTGAAATGGGGAGGGGGGAAGGGCTGGATTTGGAAATTGCGTGATCCGGCACTGGCTCTTTCTAACTTTTGGAGCCCAGAGACAGTAACACTAGAGGGAACTGAGAAAGTTTAACCTGTGGGTGAAGTAGATGCCGTATATCTGGTTTATTATGTACACAGAACTATTCCTGTAGGTGTTTATGACATAAGCCTACATTCATTGTGTTATATTTACATACATCAAGCCTCAGTAACTCTGTTACTGTTATTACACAGCCAAATCGACAATAAGGAATGAATTTTAGTTTTCAATTTGGTTTTGCTTTTTGTTGTTTTTTTTTGTTTTCCTGGGAAGGCGCTGTTGATTGTGTTTCATCCCTCTGGCTAATCTTGAAGAGCGACATTGCAAGGAGGAGAGATTACCATATGAAAATGTCATTTTATATCATATGAATACCTCAAGAAAAAAAAGAGAACAAAGGTAAAAGGTCTAATGGAGGAGATTAACTCGCTGTTCATGGATCAATCTATCTGCCAGAAAACACTATGAGTGAACTCCTTTAGCTTACCTCTCAGTTCATAGCTGGGGGGAGGGATTCCTATCTGATAGAATATACTAAGAGATTAATGCATTCTGCACACAGCCTACTTCATAGGTAGGAGGTGTTATTCCTGTTCCTATTGCTGTGTTTTTATCTAACATTTTAATTTTTTTTTTCTCTCCCTATCTGCTCTTCTTTATCTCTTTAGTTTGCAGAACTGTGCTGCAATCCCTTCAGTCTTTCTTTCTTTCCCTGTTGAGAGAGACAGACTGAAATCACTGCAGGCATTTGAATGCTTCATGCAGCACAGGAGTGAGCTCTGTGGGTCATCGTAACAGCCAAATACATAAACAAGTTCCCAAGAAACAGGGAAAGCCAAGCAAATGGGATAGAACTGGTTGTGGGACTTGCAAACATGGCTTGTTCTCTAATCACAAGGGATGCTCCACTGAAGCCCCCATCCCTCATTAAATCAATAAAATCATGTGTCCTTTATTTTAATCCTGTATTCCAGAAACAAGGATAGAGGCTGAGTCTTTTCATTTCATTGCTTCTAACAAATCACTGAGATGATATTGACAAAGGTTGACTCCTCTACCTTAGTGTTTCAGAAAATGTCAGTATGAAGGCAGGTGCTGGGAGTTCAGCCGCTTCTTCCAAAAGCAAAAAAGCAGATCTGTGACAGCCTCGCTGCAAATACTGTAACTTTCTGAGACATTTTGTTTGGTTTGATGTTGTGCTGCAATGCTGAGAGAGGAAGGATCTGTTATGTACAGCTGCATGAATCTCTGGATTGAAGTTTTTACAGCCTTAGATCCTCTTTTATACAGTAAAGGGGAGATGAAAGCAAATAACTCACATGCCATGAAACAGAGGTACAGTGGGATTCTGAAAGGCTTAGGATTCCTCGTAAGTATTTGATCGAAATTCAGACAAGGGAACTTTGCACTGTCATTTGGTGGAGTGACAAACACGGTAAAAATACCACCAAAATCTTCGTTATTTTGTCAGCTCCAGCTTGATTGAATTAGCAAAGAATGAGTCACAGTTAAAAAAAGAGCTATTCTCCCCTGAAATTTATTAAAATTTGGGTGGTAAAGCAGCACATGTTTATTTTCTAAATGAAATGCAGGCAGAATATGTATAAGACCATGTAAATAGTAGTGCTACTTTCCTATGCAAGGCATGTTCAAAAATTATCTTTTACTGAGATCATAAAATGGCTCCAAATCTCAGTGTAAATGGGGTTTATGTTCCCCACAGTTATTTATCCACTGTCAGATCTTGTATATCTTACATGAAAAAATGCCTGGGTGAAAACAGTGAATAATGTAAATACAGGCTCGTTGTTTACCAAAGATTGTTCATCTTCAAGGAGAGTTCTTTTGTTCTGAAAAGTGTTCTTTGTGTATTTCTTCTCTGAAAGATGCCACTAACACTATGTTTCTGGTCAGTTTAGGTAAGGCCTAACCAATGTACGTGTTAGTCACAAAACTGATATAACACGTGCTGTTAATTGTGGTAACCTCAAACACCCTGGTTACTGACCTAGTCTGTTGTTTACTTAGTTTTCAAGAATGTTACATGGTGATAGAAAAAAAAAAAAACCTTCACTGAACAAATCTACTGATTCTTGGATAGTCCTGGGTAATAATAATGATAGCAACAATAAAAATAAAGCAGTAAAGAGCTCCTTAGAATAATGTGGATCATTCTTACCTTCAAATAACATATGCCACCACACAGCCTTTTACTTGATCGATGAGTAATTGTAGTTTGGAGTCAATAAGACCCCACCAAAATCCTTGAAATGTTCTAGATGTACCGTGATCACGATTGGAGATCTATTAGGTGCTTAAATAAACAGAAGTAATGATGTAAGACAGCAGGGTGCTTGGCCAACAGATTAGCTTTAACTAGTAATTTTCCTCCAAAAAATCATTAAAAAAAAGTTCAAAAGTACTTATAGTACATTAGTTAAGTTAGAATCTAGTTCATGTAGTCAAAGCTTAACTGGTTGTTGTAGCACTACTGTGTAAAACAAAAGTCCAGTTGTTTTATGTATGTTCTATGGCTTTGTCTACACTACAGTCTGTCATGGGAAGGAGGAACAACTAGTGTGGCTTAGAAGGAGCCAGTTTAATTACTGGGATTACAGAACTCTGCATGGTCACACAGGCGAATTACCCCAGAAGGTCTGCATACTACTGTGGCTCAGTAGCCAGAGCTGGTTTTGGGACTTGTTCATCATCTGTACTCAGGTCTGCCCTACTGGGGTGTGTTTTCACCCACTAACATCTAATTAAGCTTTTTCAGGTAGTCATATTGTTTACAGGAGGTCCTGCTGCCTACCAATTGCAACAGCCAGCTTGGTCTACCTGCAGTGTCCTGGGGTGCATTAGGAATGGCGTTGCCAGCAAGTCAAGGAAGGTGATCCTTCCCCTCTACTCAGCACTGGCGAGATACATCTGGAGTGTTGGGTCTAGCTCTGGGCTACCTAGTACAAGAAAGATATGGACATACTGGAGAGTCCAATGAAGGCGCACAAAGGTGACTAAGGGACTAGAGCATGTGTCATACAAGGAGAGGCTGAGAGAGCTGGGACTGTTCAGCCTCTTCTCTCAGGAGAAGAGAAGGCTGAAGAGGGTCTTATCAATGTATATAAATACCTGATGGGAAGGAATGAAGATGAGGGAGCCAGGCTCTTTTCAGTGATGCTCAGGACAAGCGGCAATGGGCACAAATTAAAACATGGAATTCCATCTGAACACAACAAAACACTTTTTTACTGTGAAGGTGGTCAAACACAGGAACAGGTTGTCCAGAGAGGTTGTGGAGTCTCCATCTGTGATGATACTTAAAATCCAGCTGGGCACAGTCCTGGGCAACCTGCTCTAAGTGACCCTGCTTGAGAAGGGGAGTTGGACTAGACAATCTCAGGAGGTCCCTTCCAACCTACCTATATGATTCTGTGATTCTGCTGTATTGGACACTTCATAGGAATAAAGTACCTTGAACAGTTAACATTTTGTTAGTAGCGCTGGGTCATCGCAACCTGGAGTTTCCATCCAGAATAGTGGTAAACTAGGCTACAGAAGAGACAGACTAGCCTGGAAGTCAAAATGCACTTTGTAGCTAGATGTGGATATACCATTGAGACACTCCAGAGGGACATCCATACAGACTCAGAAAGAAATCAGGTGTTGTACACAGACTGTTTTCTGCACTCACAGTAGATTGAAATTGCAGCCAGGGCACTCACAGAAGGCTCAGAAAAGGTGCCAAGTTCTCCCTTTTGCCCAAACTAACTTTGTGCAAGTAATGAAATCTTTCTGTGCTTTAGCTTCCTACCTGTAAAATGAGGGTAGCTGCTAATACTGTTTCTTTTTCTATCTTGTGTATAGGTCCAGGTGTAATAAACCCGACCTGTTCTCATTGTGTGAAGTTGGTGCAGCTGAATTACACATGAACACAGAATGTATAAAGACATAATGATGATGGCAATAAATTAGGGTCCTGTCCATTGGGAGGAATAGCCTGTTTGTGGCACATTTACATATTGAGTTTTCAGAGCAGGACTGTCCTGGTTTTGCAGGGATAAAATGTATAGAATCAAATTTCTGTCACATTTTGTTTCAGTTTGTGGCCAGCTGTGGTCTGGTGATCAAGGCCATTAGCAGTGAAAGCCAGGGCAGCTGACCCAGGCTGGCCCACAGGTGTGTTCTATAGCATTAATGTCATGTTCACTATAAATGGGAAAGCTTGGTGAGGGTCTGGGGCTCTGTGTTCTGCTCTCTTTTCTTCCCTTCCTATCTCATCTCAATGGCTGTGATACCTGGAGGAGCTTGCTGCCATTCTATGGACTGAGTATAACTTTGGGTCTTTTGTATTAGTATTGATATTGGTTTTCTTATTTTATTAAATTTGCTTAAATTTCAGCCCACGAGTCTCCCTCCTTTTCCCAACTCCCTTTCTCAGTCAGGGAGAGGAGATTTGGTGATAGAACAACTGGTTATTGTTTAGCCCTGCGTGTGGGCTAAATGAAGACAAGGACTTCAAGTGCTAAGCACAAATTTAAAAAAATATTCTTGAACCCCAGCAGCTGCCATGCAATACTCTTAAGCAAACTAGACTAAGATGATACCATCAAGAAATATCTGTCTCAATTTTGCAGACCCTAACAGATTGCTAGATGACCCTTCAATCAGTCTCTAAATCAATATAATATGGTACTCAGGAATATTTGTTTCTGCTTGTGTTAAAGTCATTTAGTAAAATATGCCTAGTGATAAGTCACCATCTTCCTGTTCTGTTGGCTCCTTTCTGTGTATATTAACTAGGGCTGGCTGAAAGAGTTCTGGATGAATAGTCAGAGAATGTCAGTGTTCTAGAAATTCGACTACTTCACACAACTCAATCTTTTTTTCTGAAATTCCATTTTGAAGAAAAAGGTAAGAGTAAAGTTGTAACAGACTCAAACTGCCTTGTTTTTGATAGTGTCAAAATTGAAGACTAATTTCTTCACTTTGAAATATTTTGACATGTGTATTGTATATATTATTAAAGGGAAATTGTCAAATTGAGCCAGTATTTATATTGTTTTCAGTAGTTTAAGTTCTGATTTGTCTGAATTGTAAAGGATATTTAGATAATCCTGGAGAATAAATTTTCTGATTTCGTTCAAAAATTTAAAAATCTCTGAGGACTGGAAATTCCCATGTCCAGAGAGCTCACAGAATGCTTCCTATATGCAGGAATCAAATGCCCTGGCAAATCAATTTAATAATGCTTTTTTTCTGATGTTAAGCTACATGTTGGCTGTGGAAGATATAGAGGACTCTGATGCATTTCAGATTGTACAAGATGTGAATATGAATAGTGTGAAAGATGCCACATAACAGGAAGGATGGTACAAGTAACAAAAGACTGTAGGTACTGTTATGCAATCCAGTTCTAAAGCATAGCTGAAATAGATATCTACGGTGCCAGGCTCTACCTATTCATAATCATGGATTTAAAATGAGTTAACTATAATCTATATTCCACTAAAGATTATGGGAGGAAAATATTATAAAAGATAACACTGCTTAAATGATGTAATTACAGGCTTCATTCATGCAACCCCTTTACTAGCATCGCTATCAGTGATGTGAAAGGCAGCACGCAAAAGGATAGAGTTAGGAAACTATTATTATCACCCTTATTACTTCTGTATTTTTGGTTAAGAATCATGGGAACACATTCCATTCTGGAGAATCTCAAGTGCTCTTTTACAATTTAAATGGCATTTTCTTATTCAACCCATTTGAGCCTTGAATTTAGTCCATTATATTGATTCACATTAGTGGCATAGAAATAAATCTGTATTTTTGTTTCCTCTCTTTAGTCCTGCAGAGCCAATGCAACTACTACTGAGAGACCTGAACTTTTCTTGGTAAGCCTATGAACAGAATAAATAACACGGTTTTGTTTTGGCTTTTGGCTCTGTCAAGGAAGGCAATAGTCTTGCGCAGGTGTAAGAGACCAACATTTGGCTGAAATCTCTTACAATGGACTGTGAGGCAAGAGTCCCAAAAGACACACCTGACACTCGAGACCAAGGCTAAGTTTGCAGAGCTGGCTGTTTAAAAATGTCATTTTGCATCAAGAGAGAATAAGTGTGACTTGGAAGTTCAGAGACTTTGATGACACAGCACCACATTACTCAAATCTGTACATGCTGTTCTAACCAGATGACTATATGTAATATACTTTATTTTGTTTTTTGAAAACTGAATTAGAATCACCTGAAATATGGCAAAAAGGCTGATGTTGTAGTGTGCAGCTGTGACCAGAAGTGCTAGAATGTTCAGGAGAAACCCTCTCTAAGTTTTCTAAACTAGCAGTTGTACTTCAGTCAAATTTTTCCTATATCTGCATTGTGGGTATGAAGTAATAACAGGAATCTTTTGATGCGCACTGCTTGGTACATGGAAATCCCCAGTTATGCATTTTAATAAAGATAGTAAACTAATATCTAAAACAATGTTTTACAAAGCAAACACTGGTGAGCTTTACAGAGTTTGTCAAATCTTATCAAGAATGTTTTGTCAAATAATTTAAGGCACAAAAACATCCAAATAAAATAAATCATAGGAATATTATCCAATGAACTCTGCCTTTAAGAATTAGTGTCATCCTATTATGTGTCAAAACAGCCAAGCTTCATGGACTCTCATGGAGAGAGCTGAAGTGAGATGAGTTTGGTGGAAACACACAATGTTTATCTGCTTACTCTAGGGTGCATCTCAATCTGGCACACTTTTAACATATGAACAAGGATCCTATAACCAAGAAAACCCCAGTCAAATGTAATGCAAAACTGTATGGAGCCATCAAAATAGTAAAAAAGGAAAAAAAATCCAAAGTAGCCTGGGAAATGATGATACACACTTAGAGATGAAGTGAAAATAAATTAACTTTGGAGGCCTTTCTCTGTATCAGCTTTGACTGCATGAACATCTTCCAACTGCTTTTAATATGCTCTCAATGTTAAGTTGCACTGAAGAGCATTAGGAATGTAAAGCAGTAGAACTGTAGTCATTAATTCAAATCTGTTATATTAAGCAGGAAAGACATATCAACAAATATTCAGAGAACTCATAGATTCACAGGACTAAAGGACTGAGGAAATCGTGAAAGTTTCTAGTCAGATCACAGGCCTCTGAATTGTGCCTCTTATTCCCTGTACTGAGCCCATAAAACTCAATGTTATCTTTCTATGACTTGAGCAGTTAGCCAGAAATCCAGATTTTGTTGAGTTGTTTAAGTTAGAAGGAAAGAGAAATTGATGCTAAAATCCTATTTTTTTTTTTTTTTTTTAAATGTACAAAGGTTTCTTTTCTTCAGTACAACAAATATCAAATGGGGAGAGATGCTATCTTTCCTCGAAGCTCTGAGCTCTTTTCTAATCAGCAGTTATCCCAACAGCTCTCTATTGGCTTGGCTGTGGGCTGTGTTCCCAGTTCATGTTCTGGCTTTGTCTGCTGCTCTCTTAGTCTGTTTTTTTTCTGCCTCCATTTCAAAGACACACGCAAATTCATAGATGACATTCAGCCACAGATAAACCAAACTATCTGAGAAAGGGTTAGCTAATTTGTTCTAATAATTAATCTTTTCTGAGTTTGTATCATCCAGAGAGATAGCTACGTATTCCAGAAAGGTATCATGATTTGAAGACATCAAGAGATGGAGTCCTCTTCCTCCCTTGGCTGGGTATTCATGTGGTTAATCACCTTCACTATCAAATCTCTGTGCTTGATTCCTCACCTGAATTTTCTTCAGAACTGTTTTTTCAGCTTCTGATTTTTTTTTCTTTCTTTACTACATTTAAAGGCCTTCAGTAACTGGTGATTCCTCCTCATGAAAGTACTTATACACTGTGATCAATTAACTCTTGGCATTTTTTCTGATGAACTAAATAGAATGAGCTCTTTAACTCTCACTGTAAAGTACTTCCTTCAGTCCTCAGATAATTTCTGTAACTCTTCCTTGTACCTTCACTTTTGAAGTGAAAAATAAGCATTACTCCTATCAGTATCCTATATTGAGCTTAACTACTCTGCTCTGCTCTGCTTTTCTGCATTACTCTTCTGGTTATACATACAACAGCTACATTAACTGTGTTGCTGGAGCACTGGGATTCATGTGGAGTTACTTATCCAGGGTAGGCCCTACAGTCTTTTGGAAGATCTCTGCTTTCAGGGATGTCATCCCACTTCTAGAGTAATGAAGTTCTAAAGCTCGAATAGGTTGTGAGAAAAAAAGAACAGCCTATTGGGTTGTTTAAATTAGGAGTGGTAACTGGTGTTGCAAATGAGCAAGTGTACAACTTTGTATTTGAGTTTATTAATACTTATTTGCAGTGAGCTGACGTGTATTCAAACAGCTGTGGTCTCTGTTGCATGTAAAACTGGAAAGCTTAGATTTCCTACAGAAGGACTTGACACAAATACCCATGGTTTTGAATTGTGGTCCAAGCAAAGTCTTATTCCATTGCAAAGGCTTTAAAGAACTCATAGTGAATAATCAGCTTGCTCATTCACCAACTAGAGAAATTTCTTGGCGGCAGGGTCATGACCTAATTTGCATTATTATTTGAAGTTAGATGAAGAGCAAAGGGGACACATCTTTCAGTACCATCAATGAAAGTATATGATACTACACAAAAAAGTGGCCAAAGCATAATATAAATTAGAAAACTGGAAGATTACTCCCTAAGGACCTCCTTTTTCTGTGGGTTGCTGTAGCAAAAAAAGCTAGTTTGTTTCTTTTAAATATATATTAAGCATCTGGAAAAGCAAAGTCACGTGCCAGAAAGTGTGATCGAAATGTAAGCTAAAAAGTGGTGGGGGGGGGAAGATGCGGTCCCAGAGTCTGCATCACAAACTCCATTGTGCTAAACGGGAGAACAGTCCCCTGTTTTCACCTCTGATCTGGAAATATAAGCCTACCAATTTGAATAATATCCTTTCCACTGAGTTCCTCCCCTTACTTACCTATATGAGCTCTTAGATAATTTGCTCTAAATGTCTGGACTGTCTCATGCAAAATAGGGCTAGATAAAAAAAATAAACTACACAAGGATTTGATGTTGAGATGGGATCATTTGGGTAATTTCTATTTTGTCACATTCTTCCATATGTAATCCATGATGTGCAACTGGTCCTCTCAATAGAACTTCAGGACAACTCCAGTATATTAATTTGAATAGGAAACTCTCATGAGGACTGCAAGTACTGTTTAGCTGTACCCATATTTTAACAGAAGTAATAATTTTGTGGCTGATTGGGGGATGAAATACATGCAGGACCTTTTTTTCACAGGGAGAGATAGGAGATATATGTAAAGCTAAGTGAAGGTAAAGCTATAAACGAAGCTAAGTATATCACCCTTCATCTGAAAGCTGCTTTATACACATTCACAATCCCTATTTTATTTCTGACGAAGTCTCTCTGAAATCCACGGCTTTGACAGAATTGAAGGGGACCAGTTTAGGCTCAGTTTGAGGTATGTATTTGGCCAGTCTTTTTTTTTTTTTTTTAAAAAGAGGTGGTCCTTGATATATTACCTTTTTGTAAATGTGCATTGGAAAACAAAAAGATTTACAATAAATTAAAGAGGAGGTTCATGAGATTTGCAGACTGTATACACTGATTAGTATTTGAGCTTATTTAAAATGGATTCCATGGGCTTTGCCAGGATCATATATTTCAAAAAATCCATATCAGAGTATTATTATTAATACTTTAGATTTTTTTAAAAGTACATTAACATTTAAAAATAAAACTAGAATTAGAGTAAATTTCCACTCTGGTGTTCCAACAGGCAAGTTTATTTTGGCCACAGCAATTTCAGAATTGGGGATGGAAAGGGTGGGATACTTCAAGATAGTTTCAAACATGGAATAGATTAAAAAACCTCCCTGGATGTACTTAGTATATATGGGTGAAAATTTTTTGTCAATATGAAGAAAGCTGAGGTATTCAATGCCTTTTCACCTTGCTCTTTACTGGTAAGACTTGTCTTCAGCAGTTCCATGTTCCTGACAGCAGTGGGAAAGTCTGGAACAAGGAAGACTTAACTCAGTGGAGGAGAATCAGGTTAGGGAACACTTAAACAAACTGGTCGTACACAAGTCCACGGGACCTGATGGGGTGCACACATGAGTGCCGAAGGAGGTGGCCATTGTCCTTCTGGAGTCACTCTTGGTTATCTGTGAAAGGTTGTGGGAGTCAGGGGAGGTTCCTGAGGATAATAAGAAAGCAAATGTCACTTCTAAGGAAAACTACAGGCAGATCAGCCTCACCTCGATGCATGGGAAGGTGATGAATGAAATCATCCTGGAAGCCATTTCCAAATATATGAAGGACAGGAAGGTGACTGGGAGTAGTCACCATGTGTTTATGAAAGGGAAAGTCATACTTCACCTGGTAGCCTTCCACAACGAAATGACTAGCTCAGTGGACAAAGGATTAGTGGCTGATATTGTTTATCTTGATTTTAGTATGGCTTTCAAAATCACATAACACCTTGCAGACAAGGCTTTCAACACTGTCCCATAAGATTCTCATGGAGAAGCTGATCAAGTATGGGCTAGATAAGTGGACAGGGAGGTGGTCAGAAAGGGTTGTGAGCAGCAGCACAATATCCAGCTGGAGGACAGTCACTAGTGGTGTATCCCAGGGGTCAATACTGTTAAACACCTTCATGAATGAGCTGGATGATGGGACACAGTGCACCCTCAGCAACGTTGCAGACAACTGCATGGAGCAGATTGATAGCCAAAATGGGTGTGCTGTCATTCAGAGGGACCTCAACAGGCTGCAGGAATGGGTCAACAGGAATCTCGTGAGGTTCAACAAAGGCAAAAGCCAAGTCCTGCACCTGTGGAATGAATAACCCTATGCATTAGTAAAGGCTGGTAGAAAGGAGTTTTGCAGAAAAGGACTTGGGGGTCAGGGTGGACAAAAAGTTAGACATGAACCAGGAATGTGCCTGTGCAGCAAAGAAGGCCAGTGGTATCCTGGGCTCCATCCCAGGAACTGCATCAGATAGGTCAAGGCAGATGATCCTTCCTCTCTACTCAGCATTAGTGAGGCACACCTGGAGTGCTGGATCCTGTGCTGAGCTCCCCGGTACAAAAGACACATGGGCATAATGGAGAGAGTCCAGTGCAGGGCCACAAATATGTTTAAGGGCCTGGAGCCTCTTTCATATGAGGAGAGGCTGAGCAAGCTGTAACTATTCAGCCTGGAGAAGAGAAGGCTGAAGGGGATCTTATCAATTTGTATAAGTACTTGATCGAGGGGGAATGAAGAAGAGGGAGCCAGACTCTTTTCAGTGGTGCCAGTGACAGGGCAGGCAATGGGCAGAAACTGAAGTACGGGAAACTCCATTTAAACATAAGCATTTTTACTGTGAGGGTGTTCAAACACTGGAACAAACCAAGAGAGGCTGTGGATGCTCCATCCTTTGACATATTCAAAATCCAGCTGGACATGGTCTTGGACAACCTGTTCTTGTTGACCCTGCTCTGATCACAGGGGGTAGACTAGGTGATCTCCAGAGGTCCTTTCCCAGCTCAGCGACTCTGTGATTCAGAGAAGTTACTTATGCTCAGAACCCCTGAAAATGTTTTTGTTTAGGAGACTGTACTGGAACATGTTTGCTTCCAAAAGTCACACAAGAAAGGTAAGCCATGTTAGACTTCATACTAGGTATTAGATTTCTTGATTATCTGACCAATGTTAGTCCAAGACAAAAAGCAACTTATTGATTCAAAAATTTACTATTAGACATATAAAACAAGTGATTTTTTAAGCTGATGGCAAGGTCTCAAAACTGAATTAGAGGTGGTCTGAGTCATCTCTTCCAGACCTTTACTTATTAGGACACATCTAGTAAAAGATCTGTGACACCAGCAAAACTGAAATTTTCCATGCTGCTAAATTTAATTCATTCACAACCACTACCATGGATGGTTTACCTCATCTCCTTTTACATTTCAGTAAACTGAAGCAATGGTCTGCTGAAGATAAAATCACATTGGTCCTAGAACATGAAAATGGACCTTGTTTCCTTTAATAGAACAGCAGATCATGTTTTTTTGTCAACTTTTGCCAGTAAAGCCATTGTTCTGGCTGGGTATGTGATTTCATTTAAACAATTTTAGTAGATGGTTTTACAAGGAGGGCTACTTTTTCCAGAAAAAGAGAATAGAAAAAGCACAGGAATGCTTCTTATAACACCTTTAAACTACAATGGCTTGGGAGACAGGTAAAATAGAGTCTAATGCATCTTTCCAGATTACTGTATAACAAAATTAGCCCTGGCTGGCAGACATTCAAATAGAAATATTTGAAATTATTTCCAGACTGCTAAAATCATGTTATTCCCTAAAATGATATGGTATACATAGGCAATTTGTAGGCAAGGCTCACGGATCAAAGATATATTATTCCAACCTGCTGAGAAAATTTAAGCCATAGAAGTTCCTGTGAGATATCTGCTGCAGAGATGCCACCCTAAATTGATGTGCAAAAGAATAATCCTTGCACAAGATGCCAAATGTCTGGTAGATGTACATAGAACAGGGAAAACTTACGAAAACAATGTTACTGTTAAGGAAGTATTCCAAATGCCAACATTTTTTTGCTGCAAGTTCCTTAGCTTTTGATTTTGTATGAGCAATTCATGTGTAATATTCTTCTTTAGATCTGGATAATAATTTGAAACCTATAAAAATATACTAATATCTATCTAATCTAGAATTACTATACAGGTATAATCAGATGGACCTGGCAATAGCAAAAGTTGTATCTTTTTAATAGTAAGATGGCATTTTTTTTCTCTTAGAAAAAATGCAGGTATTTTTCACAGATATGATGTAAGGTCTTGCTTAAATTTATGATGTGCATGTTCAAGTTATTTTTATTTGAAGAACTTTCTTGCTGTGGCTCCCAGAGTAACTGAAGCTCATGCCTTCATTGCAACACATACTATGCATTCCTTTCCTGGAGAATTAACAGTGAACAACATTATCTGTGACTCTCCAAAATATGTTCATTCCAAGAGAGTGGGCTTTCATAAGTGAATAGTTAGTTTGTGCCATGCTCAAAGGACAAATGTTTCATCATGCATGGAACTAAAGGAGTGTGAGAAATAGTGCTTGGGATCAAGGGTTTCTGTGAAAAGAGTCATGCTGTGTTGGAATATACAGATACAATGGTTCTGATTCTCTTCTCTATTCAAATAACAATTATTTTTTCAGGAGCAGTACCAGTTGCCTTGCAGTGTGCCTAAGACTCCAAGGGAAGACCTGCTGCAAAGACCCTACAGTATAAGTAAGTGAAAGCAAATGAGTAGAAACAAATAGAAGAATCTCAAGAAGCAGTAAGGCAGGTCTATACAATAGACAGTGGCTTCATCACACTGGTACCTAAACCATTGCCAATTCTTTTTGCAAACTGATTGGCAAGTGAGATCACTAAGAAAGAATTTAAAATAGTTTAATGAAATGTATTTGTTAAATAGAAACTTCTCCCAAACAGAAAGGAAAATGTGGGAGAAAACATGAAGATGCTTATTTGAAATTATAATGAGTGAATAAGAGCAGTATTGGTGGTATGGGAAGGAATGAAAGACGGGAATATAGGAATACTGTCTTTAGACAGTGTTATACTGTCTAAGTTCCTATACTGCTTTCAGTATAGGAATACTGTCATATAATCTCATGTACTTGTTTTACCTGTGTAAGCAGATGTCTGCAGTGTAAGGCTTGCCCTGGAGATGCTATGCAGCTAGAATCTGCAAAATTTAAATATAACCTGCAAATGAAGACCTAAGGAGTGGTTTGAGGGATAGATGACAATCCAAAGTGTAGATATCTTGTACAGACAAAATGGTGGTCCAGTATGCATGAAGGAAACTGTGGTTTAGTGAACAGAGAATCAACCTGGGATTTCTGTTTGATCTAAAGAAGACAGACATATAGCAGAAAGACAGCTTTGTGAATTGTCTGTTCAGAGATAGTAACCGAATGAATGTTTGCTTAAGCGATTACCGAGACTAGAGGTGGTAGCTGAGTTAATGTTTGCAGACAAGATTACCCAGAAATAAGGTACGTGTAGTGGGATGGCCATCTTTCAGTTTAACATTTTACTATTGGAAATGATACTTTGTAAAAAGTGTGAAGTTTTATAGAGGAAATTAATCTTTAGTGTCAGGAATTTGTCCCTGGTAAAGATGAAAGGAATTTTGATTTATGGAAACAGAATTTCAGTTGAGTCATCAGGATTTTGTTTGGAGAATCTGTCTGACAAGAAATGTATTTCTTCTTTGTTCTACTTCTGACTGGAAAAAAATGGTGAAGATATTGGTGAGGCAGAAAACCTGGTTCTTATCTAGGCTGGACTCTGTGGACCGTCTGGCAACAAGAAGTTGTTTCCTGTGTTGAAAATGGGAGTCCACACAAGGAAAATAAGTAAGAAGTGGTGGTTGTTGGACCAGGAAGAGATTGTTACAGATTTTAATGAGTGTAGTTTCCACTGAGTGGGTTCTGTGTTGGGTGGCAGTGCTAAGAAGAGATAGGTGGATCGAAGACAAGGTCACCTCTCTTGGACAAAATCTGTAGGACTCTGTGAGACCATACAGACAATGCCTCTGCTCCTTACCTTTTGAGGACTGCTTTCAGCTGCCCCTTAAAAAACTAAATTTGGTCCCTTGGAATCAAACTTGGGTGTGTGACTTCAAGTCTGTAAGGCTGTTAGAAAGAAACCTATGCCAACCTCTGTTCAGTCTTAGCCAACAAAGACAATAACAGTGTTTGGATACAAAGAGGGCAGGACCCTTTCATGCTGTGTTCTGCCTGATCTTTGCTAACCAGGGTATGTGTAGGAGCTTTTCTTGAGCCCAGGCAGGTCACTGATGGCTCTGATGAGGTTCAGAGCAGAGCTGGAACTGGGTGTCACCACTTCTCCCCTGTTCATTTCTGTGCTCAGAAGTAGGAATGGAATAAAAAGGGTTGATACTCAGAAGTATCATGGCTTTCTAAAATATACAGTTTTCTTGCTTTGGTGGCTTTTCCCATTCTACTTGAGCATTATTTCATTTTATCTCATTCTTGGTGTTTTCATCATTTTATAAAGTTGTATAACAGATGTGATGGGAAAAGACATCTCATATGCTCAGTAAATACTGGAAGAATCTTACATGCTCTCTGTTTTTTGTTCAACAGAAGCATGTGAATTTGTCCTAACTCAGCTCTTGCTAGCAATCTTCCTTACTGGAAATTATAATCATATGAGCTGCTCATGATACAATCATGGGAAAACCTTTTGTGTGCGAACCAGCTGAGTGTGCTCACAGGGGGAAGAATTCAGCCCAGCAATGTTATGCATTTAATAGCTTTATCCATTCAGCTTTATAGCTTGCCATTGGGTGCAGATGTTTTATGATTTGTAACAGTTTAATGTGTCCTGGTGGATTACCCTCCAAGTTTCTCTTCATCAAAGCACTTGCTCCAGGTAACTGGAATGTCAGATTTAAATGAAGTGCAATATGAGAATGGGGATTGTCAAATTTTAAACAAAGCACTCAGTGGTGCTAAGTAAAGTTTTGAACATGGTATGACATTTCCATGGCCCATCTCACAGGATCTCTACACCTCTTCTTCTTTCAGTGTGCAAATTACTGTAGTGAAAGAGGTAAAACAGTCATGCACTGCATTCCGCTACAGCGCACAGCCAAGCTAAATAATATCCAAAAAGAAAGTGATAATGTTTCACTTGAATTCAAAGTCAGAAAAAAGATGTAACAGACAGGGCAGCACCATTTCATTCCCCAAAGGTAAGTAGGCTCCTTATGGGCACACTGCTCACTAGCAGAGCTGTGAGCCTTTGCCTCACTCCTCCTTTCTCCTCCTCCTGTTATCCACATGTCCCTTGGGGTCATGAATATCCCCAGCCCTACTTCCTGTCTCTTTCCAGAGGTTTCTTCCATCTTGCTCTTCCAAACATGCATCCTCTTCCTTCCCGTCTGTTCCCCACCCCCTCCATTGCTCATCCCAGTTGCCCTGTCTTAGCGCTGGTGAAACAATTGAACCCTCTGGAATGCTTTTGTTACAATGCAGGGCTGAGTGGCCAGGGGATCTATGCTGGTAGTCCCCAGGGTCTTCAAGTACCTTCTTTTTCTCCTTTTTCAGAAATTTACTGGAGCAATAAATCTAGTGCAATGATGGAGAAAAACTAAGGCAGGGGATCTCTGGAGAGAGGGAGAGGAAAAAAGAACGGTAACAATGCAATAGCAGTTGTGCTACTTTTGCCTGCCTCATGTCTTACTGGCATGTTTTTCTATAAAGCTTATCTACTATGAGAGGGGAAGGAAAAAAAATTCTTTCTGACAGTGGATGCCTTTCCACAAAGGTCCTACATGGCAGTGAAGTCCAAATTGCTTAACATCTGGAGAGCCAACATTAAGCAGGTTATCTGATACCTAAAGAGTCACAAAGGTGGCACCATAAATGATACCTTTTCCTGAGGCAGACAATGGGGCAAAGATAATCACAGTGCCAAAAAGACAATGCATGTCATGCTGAAACAGAAAGAGTACAAACCTCCCAGACCTCAGAGTGTCTCTGAGAAGAGACCTTCACCTTTTTTGAGAGGTTTAGCATGTTTGACTATTATTAACATAACAAAAGGTTGCATATGGTTATTACTGAGGTGACAACCTCCCCTGGCTCACGTTTTTTGTTTGTTGTTCTAGGAGCAGTGCAAAAGAGTCACTTGTTTTCTGTCTTCGCACATTTAGGCTCTGATGGCTGCAAAAAAAAAAGTTTTCAAAATAAAAGGTAACATAGTGAGCCAGAAAACATTCATTGACTTAAAAGGAAACAAAGTGCTTTTATTTTCAAAAATGAGGGGGTTTTGGAGGCATTCAAAGTCTTCAAGGCCTTCTACAACTACCTGAAGGGAGGTTGTAGTGGAGTGGGAGTCAGCCTCTTCTCCCAGGCAACTAGCGAAAGGACAAGAGGACAGAGCCTCAAGCTTCGCCAGGGGAGGTTCAGGTTGGACATTAGGAAGAATTTCTTCTCAGAAAGGGTCATTAGACATTGGAACGGGCTGCCCAGGGAGGTGATGAAGTCACCATCTCTGGATGTGTTTAAGAAAAGACTGGACATGGCACTCAGTGCCATGGTCTAGTTGACATGGTGGTGTCAGGGCAATGGTTGGACTCGATGATCCCAGAGGTCTCTTCCAACCTGATTGATTCTGTGATTCTGTGAAAGTGTTACTCTATAAGTACCACTGAGCAAATTATTTGTACTAATAATATGCCTTGGTTTTCATTAACAGAATACCTGCGAGCAAAAATTCCCATCCCTCTGGATATCGCTGTTGTTCGTATTTTGTAGGTGATGAGAGAATCTTGGGTTCCCAACTAACATTATTGTCCTGCTGGGCTGAGTACTTTTTGGGTATGTAATTTGTGGGCCTTCCGGCCTGAAATGACTCAAGCTGATCACATTTAAAGGTCTGTGACTTGTGTTTTATTTGGGTCTGCCAACTGTAATTCTTCATATATACGGTATTGTTTCTGTTTTCTAGGTTGGATGAAGATAACTCGTAATAGCATTATTCCTCTAACTGCAGCAGGCAGCAAAATTAAGATCTGAGGGAATTTCAGTGTATAACCTCAAATTCTGCTTCCCATGAGAATTTCATGCGTGTTACATTGAAAGTGAAGAAGGAAGGAGAGAGTGAATGTGACTTTATGTAAATCTGTTGAAAATGTGGCTTAAGTATTCACAAAAAGGCTTTTTATGCATTATTTATTCCTCCATAGTTAAATATATGATGCTCACTAACTATGTCTGGTAAATGTGCACCTGCAGAAAGGAATCTGGTGGGAATATGATAAAGGTCTTGCTTGGCTGAAGCACAAATTACCACTAGACTTGGGTGCAGAAGTTAATCTTGAGGTGATGGTGATTCACTTGGGGGAACTGTGATGGGTTTGTAGTATGAGTTATAGCAATTTGTAGTTGTTGCATAAATGCAAATACTTCGATGAAGTGTTTACAATAGTTTGCCACAGTAGGAAAAAGCAATGGTAGAGGAAGGATTTTTTTTCTTCTAACTTACATATGTAACTGTTGTCCAAGACACTCTGTACACTCCATGGAGAGATACATGCACTTTCAGGAAGTGATTCATCTCGGTCTTAGATGTCTAAAATAGGACAGATGGAAGAGCCTATTTCTCTCCACAGAAGAACTTTTAGAATGAATTGCATTGTAACAAGCAGGCCCAGTAGTTAAAACAGTATTATCACCTGCAAGCAAAAACAGTTCATGTCTTAGCAGCCTGCCACCAGTGTAGTCAAACACAAAGTGATAGTGCCTGACTGTATAACAAATTCTCTTTCAGCTGCAGCAGAAGTAGCTCATCTGATGAATCAGTCATATTCGTGCTTAAATGTGTAGTCAAATTTATACAACACAGAATGTATTATTCCAGTCTGTTGAGAATTAACCCCTCCCATGCAAAAAAGTTTCAGTTTGCATCTGTGAAGTTTGTACTAAGTTAAGAACTATTCCAGTGTGGCTGTAAGTTCAGATATTTTTTTTTCCCTGTTGAGATTTAGGATTTGATTTTGCAAAGATGGAGAGCATTTTCTGGATGCTCAGTTCCCTGGCTACTTTGGAGAAGGACACGGTGCCTTGTGAGATCAAGGCCTTGTACCACGCAGAATGTCTGTATCTGAGCTGCTGTGTTTCTTAGTTGTGTAAAATTTTGAAATGCCTCCTAAAACTATCACTTACCCTCCACTACTGCTTCCAGCTGCCAGACAGCAAAGAGTCAGGTGTCTAAGCTTGGCTGATTGGCCAGGCTCCATCTGTAATTGATGGAGACAAGCACTTCTGAGGGGAGATTCATCTGGTCTGTGGAGACTGTGAATCGTAGGTTTCCTATCTCTTGCCCCCAGCTATTTGTTGACATCCCTGCCTCACTTTGTGGCACCCTTTGGTTGCGCTGATATGGCTGTTTGTCGCTGTGGCATTAATCAAGTAGCTTAAATTGTTCAGGTTAAAAAAAAAATAAAAACACCCCTCCGTCCATACTACTGGTTGAAAGGGAAATTTATTCCCTGCCTGTACGTTTTTGGTTGTGGGTGAAGGATTATAACAAAATCAAGTATTTTTAAAATAGCAATGGCAATCTATCCAGGGAACTAACTTGAACAAAAAATATGCTTTTGCTGTGTCTTGTGTGCTTTAGTCCAGGCATTAAAGAATAAAATAAAAGGGCATATGTTAAACAAAACTGCCTGCTTCATAGTCCTTTTTCTTAACTCTCTAGTTCTTCCCCTGCCTGGTTCAGCCCTTCTCAAGCCCTGCAGATCGTGGGGGAGGGAGTAAGTACTAAAATCCTTTCAGCCTTGGTAAACATACTTTGCACAATCTGAAACAGGGTAGTGTTACACTTGTTTGCCAGACCCTTCTGAGTTCTGGAGGAAAAAAATGTTAAAAAGAGGATATATGACATCTGCATTTTACTGAAGTAGCTACAAGCACTGTTTGTTGTGGAAGAGGGGGACAATGCTGGGGATTCTGAACTGAAAGGAACTGGCTTGAATTTCTGGGCCTCCTGTCTCCCCTTCCTCCTTGCCTGAAGGCCTGCTAAACCTGCGCTGGTTCCCACCAGAGGAGAGTGGTCAGCTCGCTCCCCCAGCCCCGGGCATGGCGCCTCATGGCAGGCGGGCTACATGAGGGAAATTTTACTGCAGGTGACGGACAACCTTTATTTCACATTCTAAATGCACTTCTCTTGCAAAATGGTTCAGCCTTTTGCATTTTAGCAGTACATGGGTCATTTTGTTGCTGGTCTTCATTTCACAGCCCCTCCTTTCTCTGCTAAGTCAATGCTTTTCCACACAGTTGGCTTAGGATCTGCAATAGCAGTAATAGATATAATGAAAAACTTCATGTTTAAGTAAATACTAGATTTACAGTGAGGATCATGGATGGTGCTTGTGACTAGACACTTCTGTGGACATCTGCGTTCCTGTAATTGTAATCTGGCTTTGTTTTACACCTGCTTTAGAGGAAATGGGATCTCCAACTAATGTTAAATGCTTTTTGAGATGCTCTTTGGGCCCTCTGGTCACCGACACAGAGAATTTATTTTTTTCTTTGTGCTCAGGAGGTGTGAGAGCAGACCCTCTTTTTATTTTCTTCCCACCAAATACATTAATCATTAAAATTACCTGGCACAGCCTCCTTGTTCGTACCCTTTTGCAAGCAGCTTGCTGTAACTGTATGATATTTGGGACTCAAGCTGTTGGTGACTGGCTACAGAAGTGGTTCTGTCTCTGTTCCTTACCTAGCCAAACCTAACGCTAACAAACAGAAGAGGAGCTTTGGGAGTCCACTGAGGATTTGCTTTTCCCTGAGAGAGGTAGCAGGTAAACAGGATTAAAGTATTTACACAGTCTTGAAATCTGGGTCGACTAGGTCTTGCCCAAGGCATCCCTCTTATTTAGCTGCAAGATTTGATTGACTGAGTGCAGTGTCATCATTTAGCTTTCTATCCTCACCTTACACAAGCTAATCGTCTGAATGCAGGCAGCTCCAAAAGCAAAAGCTGTGGTCAAGTTTTTCACCTGGTTCACTAATTGGCTCAGCCCCAAGGCTGTGGTGGATGATTTGCGAAACCCTATCCTTATACTACATTGAGCACTATCAAGCAGTATCCCAGCTCTCCTCGAGTTCAACCCTTAGTTTGGCTATTGATCTTGTCTTAATATAGGCAGAAATTGAATTCAGTGGTAGATTTGCCTGTGTAAAAGATCTCGTAAGGGCTTGGCTCGCCTGAACGGTGAAATGGTTGTGTTGAACTTCAGGGTGAGCAGAGTGTCTGCAGCTGAATTGGTGTATGCGAAACCACATGTTTGGGCTGGAGTTGCTCAGGAAGCTTCCAACAGTGGCACCTCTTCCTCACACCTTGTCCCCAGCACCCTGCTCGCTTTCCTTCCCCCCATCAGCAGATACTGCTTTCACTGATGCGACTGCACACTCAACCAGGCCTCCCAAATCATCTCCTTAAAAAACAAACCCACCGCCTTCTTTCCAGGAAAAAAAACCCCAAAACCTTTAAAAACCCCAACCTTTCAAGGAAGATCCTTTCTCAGGTGCAGCTTAGAGTACAACCACAGAAACTGCTAAGTGGCACAAATGCAGGCGTTGTAGCTGTTTGTGGAAGGAGGCGCGTTGTGTAGCGTGACAATATCTTACACAGCATCTAAAAGTCACGTGGAAATGTAGCCTAAGACAGTGATTGGACGATAAAAAATAATTAGTGGCAGTTCTGGCCTCAGCAGTTGATTTTGTCTCTCTGCTTTCATCTCCATTGTTTTATTGTTTGCTTTTTGGTTTGTTTTTTTTTTTTTTTCGGTTGGATCAGTTTCCCGATTTGGTTCATGGTGCAACACTGCAAATGGTTGTGGTGATGGAAACAGGAACAAGCAGCTGGGAGCAGGGAGGAGGAGCAGTTTAAGCCAGTGCTGCTTTTGAACATTTGGTGTCATTGACCACAGCCTCAGTGTTTCCCTGGATAAACAGTATAACGTTATCTTCTCATCTAGTGACATTTCACAGGTTATCTTAATTCTAGCTGGATACACTTGTGTCTATATTTATTTTGTTCTCTATTGAAACTGTGCTATGAGCAAGTTAAAATAAAGATATCAGACTCAATTGTTTTATGCTATTACCATCAGCTCAAGGAGAACACAGTCTTATTTAGCTTTTCTGGGCAATTTCTTTGAGCTAATACCCAGAAAACTAGAAATGGGCTGCAAGGAAGCAAGCAAGACACTGAGCTTTGAATGACCTGTGTGGACTGCTCGCTTGGGAACAAGAATGAAAAAAACAAACTACAGTTTATCACAAAAGATCTTTGCCTTACTGCAGCAGTAAAAGTGATATAGCAAAAACATATTGATTCTCTGGGTGACTGATAAAGCTACAGCACTGAAAGGATTCCTTGCAGTAAATCTGAGTTTAATTTTTCCATCCAAATGCCTTGAATAATGCAGCCTTCATCTGCTGGTCACTTATCTGCAGCACTGTTTAAGATGATGATAGCACTGTTTATCCAGGATAGGATCCTGAATTGTCCTGCATCATCACAATTCCCAGTAGCTTCTTTGTGCAAAGAATGTTGTATCACATCTAGAATGATTATCTGAGAACTTGCCCATTGCACAGCAATAGAAAGGCTCTTTATTGTTTCTTTTTTTGGTTGTTATTCTCAGCCTGGTGCAACTACTGCTGAATTTTCATTAAACCAGCACGCTTGCATGTGCACATGACACATACACGTGCACTTGAGGCTGCCTGGCAATCTGAACTCATTGTATATTCATTATGTTTTCATTATGGCAGAGTCCTCTTAACCAAGACAACTATGAAACACGTTACACCAAAAGATTTCTCTTGCGCAGATATGTCTGCGTATGTGTAAGGGATACGTGCACACATATAGAATAGAAAGCGTTAGGCACTCTAAAAAGCTGCCTCCGTGTGTCTCTGCTTGAATGGTATCATATCCCACAGCCCTGCCTCCCCCCCTCTGCTGTGCAGGATAATGATGTGGTGGAAACCTTGTGTCTGTGGGGGGAAGGGTTTAAAAGCATCATACTGGGGCTGGGCATTCTGCCAGGGGGAAGGGACAGAAGTGAAGTGCGCCTGGAGGTTTTCTTTTTTTAGACAGTGATTACTGAAGGGGAAAGAAGGCCAGTCATCATAGGAGCACAAAAAGACAAAAAAAGTATTTACTGTGGGCTATTGGCAAATACTTAAGTCTCACTTTAAGCAAGAATTCCTCACCGGAGTTAAAAAAAAGCACAAAATGATTGTGCTTAAATAAGATAGTCCAGTCTCACCAGCTGTTTCAAAATTAGTGATTAAAATGAATGATATCTCTATTATTTCCCTTTTTGTCTCCAAAACCTGCACAGATGTATTCACATTCATAAAATGTGTGTCCTTCAGGTCCTAAGGACTTGAAGAAAAAGAAGGTGCAGAGGGGATGTCTTTGAAAGCGAGTGATTTATTTTTATTTAAAAACTGAAAATTCAGTGGATACAAGTCCCGTTTGAGAGATAAAATAACAGAGTTCTAGAAATAGCAGGTCAGTAACTCTCATTTGCCCTGAGCTCTCTACAGAGTCATTCAGCTTCTTGTTGCACTGAAATGTGGAATATTTATACAACTCAGAACCACTGGCATCAGAGACAAAAGCCTCATGTCTTGTTGGCAAGACAGGGTTGTGAAAAACCCTGATATATGTTTTTTTGGGGAAAAAGTCCCCACCAGCCATGTGAAGCCTGTCATTGTATTAGCACTTGTGGACAAGAATATCTAGAGGATTGCACAGTCTTTTCTGCACCTAAAGAAAATAATAATTATAAGCTTTGAATTCACATTCCTTGTTAGATGACAGCATGTTTAGGAAGCTTATGTCCCTGTTAAGCTTCTGACTTTTGAAATTAAATTAGGCATGGCAGAGGGAGGGCTTGGGGGATGAAGGAATATTTTTTGGCAAGTGAATGCAAAACTGAAAAGCCAGATTTGCCAAGCATTTTTCCAGGGATGTGTGCATGATTTGCATGTCCCCACTCAGCCTCATAACACATCCTCAGTGTGAAACTGATGGGGAGTGGTAGGAAAATGGCAGTGGTGGTGGAGAAATTAAGGGCAACATGAAAAATATTTGGTTTTCCTTAATGCAAGCTAATGGATACTGGTGAATCAGTGGATTTGTTCCCCCCCACCCCACCCTGAGGAAAGTCTTCTGTCCTCTTTCTTTTTTAGTAAACGCTTAAAACTGAAACTCTGATCATTACATTAGCACTGGTTGGCAAACCTCAGAAGGAGGTATCAAAGATTTTTGAAGCTAATCCAAAAGCACAACAAAGCATTTTCATTTAGAAATCAGGCTAAAAATCTTTCAAGATCAAATTCCCTTCTGAGATTTCCACTTTTACATGTGCAGAAAGTATCATGAGACTGTTGTTGCATATCACATCATTGCAGTAATTCTCACTGCAGGAATTACAGTTATGTGTGAATATTAAAGTAAATAAATAGCCAAGCTAAAATGTTTTGAGTTCATTTCAGGTTACAGGCAATGGCTTTTTGCTGTTGATGCACTTTCTGAACTGTTTCCTTTGTCCTTAGGCTCTGATTTAGCAAAACACTTTAAAGCATACTCAAATGTAAGCATCTGGATTTTCCCATCAAAGTCCCTGCTCTATTCGCATATTTAAAGCCAAGCAGGTGTTAGGGAATTTTTTCTAGGTAGATGATGCAGAGGAAGGTTTTTAGAAAAAGAGTCAGAGCTGTCTACAGAAGAAGCAGGAGTCTCTGCCCCAGGCTCCCTCCATTTACTGAACATTGGAAAGTCCTACTTTCCTGCTCTGCCCAAAAATCAGTGTGCCCATCGAGGAATGGCCCCAATTTCTAGCAAGACTGTGAAGATTTTGTGAAGATTTGCCCTTAATTAGTAAGTTGTCCTTATATGGCAACCACCTGCAGGATGTAGGACAACAAGTATCAAATCCACCACTTATGAAACAAGTCAATGCCATCAGTGAAGCTCAAAAATCTCATAAATTATTACAGTGGAGTGAAATTTTTTTTTATACTTTGGAAACATGGGAAGCAGTTGAAATTTTGACGTTTGGAGGAGAAGTGGACCTTGTCAGAGGCCGCTGTTGAAAAGCAGCAGTGTTCTTTTGTAGTCTTCAGCTTTATTCAGAGACCCTGTACAACTTTTGGTATGGATAAGGGCATACATAGAATCATGCATTGTTTTCTGGAAACCTCATAATGTCAGTAAAAATGCAGATAAATCAAAGATGGAACATCATGAAGAGACAAGAAGAATTGGTTTATGACAGAAGATTAAAAGAATCAAATTTATCTAGCTTATCCAACTTAAATTAAATCTCAAACCATGATGAATAAACACTTTAAGACTGTGAACAGCAAGGACAGACACATTATTTAGGGGTTTTCAGAGAATCATCACTGGAAATACCAGGATGAAAGTAAGCAGTAGAAGATACTGGCTGAGTATGAGTAGAAATGCTCTATAATGATATAGAAAAACAGGTTTACAAAAGAAAAAGTAGCTCAAATAAAAGCAGATTGGACAAAACATTGGGAAACTATCAAATCTCTATTTTAGTACCTCATTCATCACTATGATGATGCCCCTTTTAGAGAATAAAATTTCACTTACACAGGAATGTGATAGTGGTCCATCTTTTTCACTAACTCTATTTTCTTTTCTACCTCTACTATTTCTTGCTGAGAAATGTGCATTGGTCTGATGCCTTAAGATTCAGTTCATAATCAGTGATGTCAGCTGTTACTTTTTCCTCCCTTCCCACAGAGAGTTCTGAGGTGCCTATGGTACATGGTTTTTGCCAGTATCATTCTGCTTCATCCTGCCTGGTGTACCTAATAGGAATGCTCAGGACTGACGAGACAGTGTTGTCAGTTAATAACATCATAAGATGTTCATGCAGTCATAGAACTTGGGGACTGAAGAGGTCTGTTTAATCACCTGTTCTGGCTGCTGCCATTGATTCTTATTCTGTTTCAGATTCTTATTCAGAAGGTTTACATACTTTTGTCTAGGCTTTATGAGATTAGCCTGTAATTTAAATACGTTTTATTGACAGGCATGCTATTTCTTTCCGCTGGTCTTCTGTTTATCATCTACTCTACTTTCTATTGTACCCCATATCCTACAATTAAAGAAACTTCAATTTTTGCTGCTCCAATCTTCCTTCCTTACTTCTCTCTTAACCATACTACACACTGTTCATCTCTTCATCTCTAATGATTCTCTTTCTCAGAGTCAAAAATACCTCTCAAAAAGTCCAGCCTCTCCTGGGCTTCTCCAATATGTCAGTATCATATTGATAGTAGTAGTGGCATATATATCTTATTGGTAACAGAAAATATAGAGATCTGAACATAATGACTTGGGCCTGGGTCCAAAAATGCATGCTTTTGAACAGGTGAAGAGTTGCCATGTTAAACTAGAGCTTTAAGGTTGATAATATAAACTGCACTTTTCCTCATCATCTTCAGATATATCCTGGGAAAAAGGCACAACTGAAAGGCTGTACAGTGTGAGCAAGGGAAATATGTGCAGAAAATTAATTCCAGAAGTTATTTTCACTAGCTATATCAAGTGTGTAAAAATGGGTGTCTACTGCCTTTAGCATCTCTGAGTTTTGCAATTGC
This sequence comes from Nyctibius grandis, assembly GCF_013368605.1. Taxonomy (NCBI): domain Eukaryota; kingdom Metazoa; phylum Chordata; class Aves; order Nyctibiiformes; family Nyctibiidae; genus Nyctibius; species Nyctibius grandis. Next base: position 63,712,105 of record NC_090658.1, on the reverse strand, counting down.
TGAGGTACTGTAGAGACAGGGCAGTCTCTCAGGTGATGAGAGGCAAGCCAGTCCACCTCCCACCCAAAGCTGCCCTCTGGTTAGCACTGTTGTTAGCAGGTCAGTTATTCCTAGCATCTTAGAGGCTTGGATATTACTACTGAGATGTCAATAAACTTCTCAGCCACCTTCTACTGCATAGGAAGTCTGAACCTGTTCAAACTTAAATACATCACAATTTCTCCTACTTTTTACTATGGTTTTGTTGGTTTTTTTTTTTTTACAGATTTTGCAATTCTGTCCATATCCAGTTGTTGAAAGCTTCATTTCAGGGTTGTGGCAAAAGTCACGGAATGCTCCATTACTTAGACGTCATGGCTCCACTGCCATTTTTGCAGGTAAGGATGTCTTCCATATTTCTAGGATAGGAATAAAGACAGGAAGTGCTATGACCATCTGGTTCAGCCTCCTTCTCCCCAACCCTGGAACTGGGGCTGTATTGCTTTTCTCTAATCTCACAAGACTTCTTCAGCACCCCTCTTTTACAGTCAAGCAGTTCAAGCAGTTCATTTTGCTGTTCTGTGATTGCTGAAAACAAAACAGCGTTCCTCACTGAGCTGGTCATAAAAATGCCCAATTTGAGATGTCACTAGAAGCCATCAACCTATGCATGGAGTTTAAATTTTTCCTGCACTAGCACATTCTACTTCTATTGAACTAGATCCTCCATCATGTTTCCCAATTTCTTAATTTTATTAGTTCTTTTTTAGTTTTTACCCAACCATTTTTTTTTCTCAAAGAAGAAATTTCACTATGAAATGCAAAATAAATACATTTTACCCTTTTCCCAATTTCAGTGTGGTCTCACAGGTACCTATTTACTAGTGCAGCACTTCTGTTTCACTGGATAAAAGGACCTTGCAGAAGCATCTGTTTCCCTGCCTCAACTGTCTTACATACCACAGCGGAGACGTCCAAAGCAGCAGGACTTCAGGGAGGGCAGCCAAACTTCAGTGATGATCCTGGCTGCCACCGACGAATACCAAATCGACTGCATGTGCAGTGAGAAAGGGTTGAACATGCTGGTTAGATGCATTAGCTGTGTGCATGCTTATGTTTGTGTACGCAAAGTTGTTACAGAAAGAAAATAAATGACTGTCCTTGTGAGTGGCAAGGGTAAGTGGGACTAATGTTGGAAGATCACTCGTGGCTCATCTTGTAACTGTGGCAAAGTGATTTCTATAACACACCTGTGGTTTGTTTGTAACACATGGAGCCATTACATGGTGTACAAGCTTGACTGAAGTACCACTGTTTTCCCCAAGTCTCCTTAAGCTTAATCAAATTAAGCAATTTGGTGTCCTTAGCACATTTGGCACATGCAAGCCTCTTCCCAGCCCTAGAGTGGATCAAATCCTCATGTCTTTACTTCTTTCCCTATCCTTCCCTAAGAGGCATGTTTGGCAGACCCTGTGGCAAAACTGAGCTGCACTGAGCCCTGTAGGATCTAGCTGGACAGAGAAATCTCATGGCACTGAGCTCACTGAAAAATCATGGATTTTTACAGGAGTCTTATATATTCCATATAAGAATGATAGAACAAACTTCACAATAATTCCCTCGGTACCCTCAACATGAATCTTTGCCTTATATCCCCACTTACATCTGTGGAAAAGGCAAAGGCTCAAACATTTGGCATGGCTGGTACCTGCAGTCACCAGCTGGTGCAAATTCAGTAAGAACAGGGCGGGAGACAAAATTTTAAACAGGAACATGAAGGATGTCTTGGCCATTGTTAACACAAAAATAAGACTTCTTCCTGCCTCTGCTTTTATAGTCTCTTAAGAATGAGGATTAGTTTATTACTGAGACAACTCTCATTCTGGAAATTAAATAATATAATAGACAAAACCCAAGTCTGCCTTTGCTTTTTCAGGAAAACACCTTTACTGTTTTCTGAGTACATATGGCAAGCAAATGCATATGATTATTTTTGCTGGCATCCGAAATATGGAAATCACAGCCTTTATGGAGGAAAGGTTTTTTTTCATTATGTGGTACATGGCTGGCCAATGACTATCTGCAGCTCATTGTACTTTTTCCTGAAGCCAGCAACAGATCTCTTATACTGAAAGGCTGTTGCTGCTTTAGTTATTGGTTGTAGCACATTTGAAACAAATGGTTTAACTACAATTTATCCAAGTCTATAATTATTCAAATTGCTCAAGGGTCTCTGTAGGTTCCATCCCAGCTGGAATTCTTCTTCCTATTTTTCTTTCTTTCTTTTTTTTTTTTTAACATAAGGAAAAAATAACATGGAAAGTGTTAAACAAAATGCACTTTATTTTTAATTTCAGAGCAATCTTGTACACTGGTTCAGCTGTCCCCATTAGTCTGTCCATGGCATACTACTGCAGCAGCTTCTGTTAGAGAAGGAGTTTTTTTTTTTTTGACTTTATGTTTCTCTCTTTGTTCTTTCCTTTCTCTCTTTTCTTTTTTTCTTTTTTTTTTTCCTCTTCCCCTCCCCACCCACCCCCATCAATAACTGATCTACAGGAATCCACTCAAAGCTGAAGATTGAGAAACTTGTGTGAATTTGGAAAGTTGGCTGCATTTCTCTAAGCTTTAATGGCTTAATATTTATCATTTTCCTCTTATTTCTTGAGATTTTGACTTGGAATTTGGAAAAGAAACAAACTGCTAGTCATAAAATTAAAAAAAAAACCCAAAACCAAATGAGCAGCAGTTTGCTATTTGAAAGGGCAGTGTAACGGGTTTCTGTCTTCTTGGATGCCTATGTGCTGCTTGCATTCTTGCTACTCTTTTTTAATGCAATTCCTGTACCTGTTGGAAGATTTATACGTCAACTGCTTTGGAAAGTTTAAAGCCATTACTTCATTATATGAACAGGATCCTTTGGGTTTCTCATAATAACAACTTATTTTTCTATCCTTCTTAATCAGAGTATGATTCTTTAGGTGCAGAGTAACAAAATGTGGCATGCAACAATGGACAGCTATTAAGTAGCTCCGAAGCAAATACTGACTAGTCCAGAATTCTTGGCAGATGAAAAGTATCCTAGCCTCCTTGGTGCAGGGATTGCATATTTGACTCGTATATTTAACTAGAGGCCATTTATGGTATGATATCTTGTAAATTACCAGAAACACAAACTAGTACTATGATTTGTGGGAAATCCTGGGGAGTTACTTAGTAATGTATGGCCTTGCTTGGCCCACTACCTTCAGTGTTTCATCAGGTATCTAATCAGGAATGGTACCATCACAGTTGTCATTTTTCCATTTGCATTCGTGTTCACTTAATTCTAGTCTCTTTCAATCACTGCTATGAGTAGGAGATATCAGGGCTAGAATCAGGATTCCACAGTACTCGATCTAAAGCTTGTTGTTTCAGAAGTCAAACTGTACAAAGTATTAATATCTGGCTGGCTTTCCTGTAAGATTATTGCCTGCAAAACCCATGCTGGAGTGCAAGTGAATGAAGAAAAAATGATCAGTTCAGTCTCATTTTGGACCTCAGGCATCATCTAACTAGTCAAATCAAAAGAAAAAGGAAGTTTGACTTTTCTGTCCACTTGTAAGGAGGACGTAACAGCTGCCATACAGATCCAGCCTAAAGTTCCCCTGTCCTATTGTCTGTTTTCTGACATAGACCCACAGGTGGAGGGGTGCTGATAGGTTTACTTAGGGGAAAAGAGATTTCTGCAGTGATTGATTAGAGGCATAGCTACTGGCCTGATATTGGAGCATTCTTCCTTTGGCCCTTTTTGCCCTGCTTTCACATGGTGGTATGAAATGAGCCCCCTCATTCCGTCAGGCTTGTTTACAAACAAATCCAGGAAAATTATTTTGTTGTCACAGTTTTTGGAAAACATAAGGTATTAGGAAAAGTCAGAATCACCTGTTCTTTCCATTTTTTATTTCTGTCTGAAATAATATAGCTTTCAAAGGTAGGATTCAGTCATCACTGAAGCCTGATGTAGTCTGGTGGTTTAACTAACACGTTACACTTGACGTTTGCACTGGACTGGGAACACACTCTGTCAGTCATCGTGTCCCTTACGAGTGGTGCTGAGCTGAGCAGCTTCCACCTTAGAGGGAAAGGCATCGCAACAGAATCAGCTGTGATCAATGAAGTGTAGCCTTTTTCTGTGTCTACACTATGTAGTGTTCCCAGAACAGTTACACTTGTAAGGAGAGTAAAAATACATATGGGGATATGTGACAAACTTAAACCAGAAATCTTCTCTGTACCCAGGTAGATGCAATTCATTTTGTCTCTTGTTTCTGCGTAATTATGGTTAAGTGTTAAAATGTCTGCTGCTTTGGCTTCTAAAACAGTTTCAGAAATTATATTATGACATTATTTTCAAACTCCGACTCACGCATCCTCCAAGCCGCTCTACCTAAGAGGGGATACTGAGATAAATAAATCAAAACATCCAAGGCCTTTGTGTAATCCTTGAAACCAGCTAAAGTTTAAAACAAAAAAGCTCCATAAACGGGTCCTCGGATATAGGGTCGCTGTAGCTTAGCTGTGAGTGGGATCAGAAAAATTCCCGTTATCCATTTTAAGTGCACAGAAAGTCACAGAGACTGATTTCAATTAAGTTTTATATACAGTGAGTTGTGTTCAATGCAATTGCTTCCATTTACAGTACTACAAGCAAAAGAAAGTCTGGGACCGTTCTCCCTTCTCTGAATATTTTAAATAGTTTAGCAAAACTAACACTTCTATATCTCTTATTATGATTTTACTGTGGTAGTGTTTTATAAGCAGGAATGAAATTGTCTCGGCAATGTCCTTGCTGGAAAGACTGTTCCCATTTCACAGCCAGGGAGCTGAGGCATGTAGGTCAACAACCTAATCCAAAGCCCAATTTTTAGCACTCTTATGAAAGACACTTGAATTATTGCATTGTGAACTGAAGACAGGTTTGCTTACTTCTAAGCCAGAACACATTCTGTAATTTGTCTGTAAGACAGCTGTGCCCAAGCACAGCACTCAAGGATATGTGCAGAAAAGCCTTAGCCTTAAGTTTCAGTCTTGCAGAACTTTTTTTGCATCCCTGTGACTCTTACAGCCTATTCACAGTGTGGGGCGCTGAAACCAGTATCAGCATGGAGGTCAGTTTCTAAGAACATCAGTAGGGCTAGCACAGAGATGGTTTTGGGGCTGTGCCATCTGGAGAGAGACTTTGGTGACTCCCACCTTCTGGCTCGTTCTGAGAGCAGCGGGAGCTTCTGCCTTGTACAGATGCAATTTAATGATGTTAGAAAATGGTAGCATATTGTTTCTGTAAGAGGCAGTCTCTCATGGATCCCACAGCGTTCTTACCAGCATGTTTAACCTCTAATCTGGGAAAGAAAAATACCATCTGGTACACACCATCCTTGAAAGGTTGCTGTCCCCTGCCTTGATATGTACCTGGAGAGCTCATATAAGTGCTGCACTGAGTTACCATGCTGAATGAACCCACCTGGGCCCCAGAAGAAGTGAAGCAACATTTGTGTGATGCACTGTCTAATATAGCCGACTTTGCAGCTGGGCTAATGAGCTGGTGCAGAATGCTATAGTTGCCTCTCAGTGCCGCTTCCAGTAGTGGTGCTGGCTTATTTAGAGCTTGCTTAGGTATCTCTGCCCAGAACTGCACTGGGCCATGTTGGCAGATCCATAAACTCTTAATGTTGAATGAAGAACATTTTGTTTCTTGATTTTATTTATCCCATCAGAGAAAATATTACACTTTCTATCCTAAGGAACTGATGCTTCCTTGTTTGCTTATTTATGCAGTGTTAATCCTATTTTCACTATTAAGGTGAGAAGGATTCTGGCACGACTGAGAACTTGCTGTTAAGCTCTGACAACCCTGACTCACGATACCTGTCAGACTTAACATATCGCCTCAACAGTTTATGCCTTACCTCTGCGTTTTTTCTGTAGCAGAGAGGACGGGAGGGGCTATGCATCCACTCTCAATCAAAATCTGGGGTCAACTGGCCTATTGGTTTAAATCACCAACAGTTTCAGTATGTGCCCCTAGGTAAACTGGACTGTGCTGCCAGAAAAGGAGTTGCTCTGTTTCTGACCCAGGTGGGTTCACCTCTCCTTAGACAACCTGCTGACCTGAGCTCTCTGGGATCATCAAACTGATGCCAAACACGATGTGGAAACCTGGCTGGCCAAGCACACTACAGCCACAGGCTCGTGGGCACCCACCGACCTCCTGAGAAGCTGCTATCACAGGCGTGGTCCACTACACTCAGCTTTCTCATTTGAGACTGTCAAAAGTTGCCAGTGCTGACTGTATTTCTAGTCATGAGGGAAGGATATTGCAACAGTTTTCAGTGAGCAAATACCATGCCTTGTACTGACCTTGCTGGTGAAGACACTATTGCTGTGTGAACACACAGCTTGTTCTGCTACCTCTGTGAAAGAAAGAGATGAAGTGAGACTTACAGGTGTGACCTCATGAGTTACTGCCAAGCATGTGAATCAGAGCCCCAGGCCCATTAGTGGCATCTGTCCCTTGCAAAGAAGCAATTATTCCTCATCCTGGTTCTGTGGTTCTTTAATAATAAAGTGTTCTCTCAGAGACAAAATGAAAATGTGAGACAGACAGAAGTTTTAAAGATGAAGCTGCGTTTCTGGCTATTGTGTGCCTAGGGACAGAACTAACTGGCTGCTACTTTGGTCTGTTTGGAAATCTCTGTTCTATTACTGCTTTCATTCCTTCAGCAGGTTGCAAATAGAGCTGTTTGGTTTTCCTCATATACATGCTAAAATGTGCTTACTTCATTTTTAAAAGTGCCTGTAAAGTAGCTTGGAAATAATTGTTCCTGATGTTTAATTGGGTTGTGTTTGAAAAGCACTTTGAAAATGAAAAATGGAGTAGAAGTGCTAAATATTCTTGCCTAAGGTTGATTAATTATGGACAGTAAATCTTACATTAGCCCATGTGATAAATGTGAGCAAGTAGACTGCATAATCTATTCAAGGAAACCCACGCATATACATCTTTCCCTCTGCATATGGATCTGGGGCTGATAATCTGCAGGCTGGAGAATTCTGTCTTTGTAGCTTCTCCTCCCCTTTTTTATTCAATGCTATTGAAGACTTCAGCAGAGAATTCAGAATCTGGCTTTTCAGAGCTAGCAGAGGGGCTATCCGGGGCACAGGAACCTGCTGGGCTCCTTCAGAAGTTTCCGCTTTCAACTCACAGGAAGTTGTTAGACAGTGAGGCTACATCTATATTAGTAAATCAAACATGTCCAGCTCTCCGACGCTGAAGTCACCTGGCACTGAACTGCCTGCATCCACACGATTAAACACTTTTACCCTGTGAGAGTGAGCTGGTTGCAACCAGGCGCTCTGATGGGAAGAGTCCCTGGCCTGTGCTAGCTCAGGAAATCTTCCTGGAGATTGCTTGGATGAGTGCAAGTCAGGCAGGGTCAAAACCATTCCAGAAATTTAGCAGTGGAGGTGATTGAGATTCAGTGCCTAAGCCTGCTCAGCCCTGTTCATTTTACTAGTACAGCTGTAGCCTGAGGGGCTGTAGCCGCCGCCTAGAGTACTAACCTCTGCAGTCTTCAGGGTACCTTCCACTGATGGAGGGGCACAAAGCTGCTTTTCTACAGGCCAGATCATGTCATATGATGTATGTATCTTGCCGACCTCTCTGAGCTATGGCTGTTTTGGGGTAGAAATAGTGATATCTGGTCTTAAAGGGTTGATGAAACTAACCACCCAGCTTCACTTGCACTGCAGAATAGATGATAGATTGCAGGACCACTTGGTGTCTTTGACAGGTTTTAAGTGGGGCTAATGTATAAAGAACAAATGTTCTTATCACACCTAGACCAAATATGTGAAAGGTCTGTGCTAGTTCTTGCAAATATGATAAGTGCCTTGAATAAACTGACAATCACTTTACCTCAGATAAAAAGTGTGGAGAAGCCTGTAGAATGAAGGCAGAAAAAGAAAAAGGAGATGAGTTCAGGGAAACTGCATGAGAGTCTGCAGAAAATACAGAAAGCATCTGTGCCTTTTTCTTTTTCTTCATATATGACAGTTTGCTTATACACTGTAGTACTGTGATGGAGGAGTGAGTTTTCTCCTTGGAACAGGAGGATCAGATCAGTTGTGACATTGGCACATTGGACTTAGCATGAAGGACTGATCTGAAATTGTTGCTTTAAGAGGGCATTACTTTGAGATATAGCAAAACCAATGACTAGTCATTAACATTGTTGACTACAAAAAAATAGCTGGCATATATGAAAACATCAGAAGTGCAGAACTGGCAATAAGGTCTCTGCTACAAAGTGTAGTGGGAGAGTTGGAATCATGGCAGTTTGGTCTGAAAAGAAAATACAGAAGCCTTGCTTTTCCAACCCAGGTGACAGATCCAAAAATGTTAAATTCCTATCATCTCTTTGGAAAAGATTGTCATGTGTCCCTGAAAATGACTCCTGACTACAGAGCTTCAAAGAGATAAAGTCTTTGGCAAAAGCTTTGGTTCTTTTAGCTTCAGTGAACAAGCTACAGTGAGCAAAGGTACTGAAGGTCAGATCTAAGCATAAGGAAGTTGAGGCAAAAAGTAGGGCCTTAGGCACAGACTTTGCAGGCCCCCAGAATTTCCGTTTCTCTGCATCTATTCACCAGACCCAGCCTGGTGGAGAGAGCTCTGAGAGGGGTCTGTAAGTCTGAGCGTGGTACCTGGTCTGCAAATACAGGGGAAAGACAGATTGAGAAGGCACTGCTGGAAACAGGGAGCTGTTAGATTGGCTCAGGTGTCCTGCTGAAAAGGTTCATGCTTGCTTCTTCTTCTCTTATGCCTGTCCTCTCACACCACTTTCCCATGCCAAAACATTCCTGTTAATGCTTAGGCAGCAACATGATGCTTTTTGAAAAAAAAAAATCAGCAAGAAGGTTCTTCAGAGCTCTTCAAAACATCTCTGAGAAGATGGTGAGCTGGTTCAGAAGGAGCTGATGAAATGGCAAGTCACCTGGTGGTAAGAAGCTCGAATGCATGGTGTTAATTGAAAGGAAGCAGTGGGAAAGATAGAGGTATTCAGAAAAGAGAGGCAAGGATTGGAGAGAGATCACAGAGACTTGGAGGGCAGGATCTTTTTAACATGGAAAAGGAAAATCCATAAAATGTGTGTCTTCCCTGTTTTTTGGACTCATAGAAACTTCTGAAATCTAGTTAGCTAAAGGCATGCTATCTAGCACCCAACTTTTGACTGATCCTTCTCTCAGGAACGTGTGAATGAGATGCCGAGGTGTAAACAAGAACCATGCGACATACAACTATGGTGAACTACACGTACCCATTCTATTAGCATAATTCACTTGTGTCAGGTGCTTTATGCAGCATTTCATTTATTTTAGCAAGTTTCTCAGTTGCAAGAACTTCAAAACACAAATTCAACAGAACTGAAATGTTTTCCTTATTTTTGGGTCAGGAATTCTTGCAGATATAGTATGCGATGGTATCTACTTCACAGTACTATGCAACTTGGTCACAAGCTATCACAAGTGACCTATAAACCAGATTTATTTGATACTAAATTCAAGCTGAAAACAACTTCCCAGAACCCTAGAAAAGGCAGTGAAACTCTATATACTCGCTCCAAGGAGGCATGCACATCCATTCAAATATGCATACTTTTATGCACAGATATCATCATGTATCATATTCTTGCTGACCATCTGTTTGCTTACTGTGAGCTCTGAGATGATTCAGTTGCTATGCCTTTGGGGAAAACACTGGGTAAGACATGCATGTGAATGTGCAAGGACACATTTGGGGATACGCTAACTGCTGTGTGCACACCTGACATGGTGTGCCTGGCTCCTTCTACCCCATCAGCCCTCCTGGTTGGGCAGTCAAGACAGCTCAGAGATCCATCACCAAAGCTGGAGTGGTGGGGCCATCTTAGAGCAAGGAATGGTGTGAAGCATAGACAATACAAACTCTGACTGAGTTTAGGTTGTCTGCAGAAGCTGGGTGGGGTTCAGGAACACCCAGAAAGCCGGTGGCTTTTGGTACCACTTAGCTCAGACAAAAGCAGATATAATTGCTGGGGACAATGCAGAGAATGAACCAGAAGCACACAAACAACAGGAACTGTAGCCACTTTTATTTTGGTAGGGATCATCAATTTGAAAAATAGAACACTCTTAAAAAGTGAGGGAGAAACTGAATCCAAATTGCATAATAAATATGAGAACCCTGCCTTCACATATGTAACTGGTGAAATCTGGCTGTTAGAGTTGGAGCTTGATCTAAAGCAGATTTACCTGTGCATGATGGAAGTTCTGTAACAAGTGCAATATTACATTAACAGTGCATCTCCACTTATTCACAGGTAGCACAGTTGTGCATTTCAGATAGGTCTGAAAAGATTCCGCAGCTGGAAGCCATGAAGATTTTCATTTATATTTCCTCAGATCTATGTTTTATGAAATGTTTTCTGTATCCTTCCCAATGCACAATGTAACTCTGTCAGCCTTCATAACTGAAAGCATATCACTGTCCCAAATATCCACACTGCTTCTTGTATAATGGATTTTATTTCTGACCTAATTTAGGAACTTTCAAAAATGTTGTCCTGAGTTTGGAGCTGAAACCCTCTGCTTTTCAGAGATGTTCCGTTAGGCTTTTATTACCAAGCATGTTAAAATTGGGGCTGCTTGTAAGAAACTTCCCTGCTGTTCTAGGCTCTGCAAAGAGCTGGCACAGGCAGACCCCACAACTGTGTGTAGTTACATGCAGGATAGGGGCCTAGAGTTTTTTCTGTCAAGTCAATTCACAGTTGCAGGCAATTGAGATTTGATATTTTGATTAGGGCTTTTCCTTATTTTTCTCCTTCCGAATCAGTGATGAAGGAGGCTCTCAGATCTGCCCTTGTATTTTTGTCCCAATGAAGTAAAAATTCCTATGGCATTTTCTTTGCTCCAGAACTATTCAACACTAGCACTGTGTTGATAATGTGATGACAGTTGTTGCCAAAACTTTCCTGTTCACCCTGAATCTGTTTTTCTTGGTATGAAAATAAAGATACGAAGCTCAGCAGAGAGAGAGCACTCTGTGGTATGAGAGCTCAAGGTGACTGGGACGAGTAATTACCCAAGGACAAACCCTGGTGCGGGTGGGCAGCATTTTCCAGATTCTAGAGGGGAAAGGGAAAAGAGGGGTGTGAGTCTAAAGGGGGTGGGCTGGGTGGGATATGCCTGTTGGGGAGAGAGACAGTGCTCCTCTTTTAAAGGAAAATGAGCAGCCAGCAGAAACTAGATGTGTCTCACCATGGGGTGAGGGTGGAGAACCCACCAACTGCTGAGACAGTCAATAGGCAGATTATTCATCACACATTGCTAAGAGATTAACTGAGCAAACATTCTGACAAAACTGATTAAAGCCTTCATCCTGTATGGGGGAACAAAGAGACACCAAGTTATTACACCCCAGCCAAATGCCAGATGATGACTACATGTAGTGGAAACACAAAGTATGGAGTGATTTTTTTCCCCCTAAACTGGGATGACTCTCCCTCTCTTTATCACTAGAGTCATTGCAAGTTACAGTTTGTAAATATAGCTACCTACTGAACATTTCAAAAGCCAGATTGCTGTGATGTAATAGAAAAGGACATCCCCCCCACTTAGTTTGCTTCTCTTAAAATGTTATCTCAGAGTGTTATCATGTCTGGAGTAATCTTCTGAAGTGCATTCTTTCCCAGTATTATCACCACTGTTTACAATTGCAGATACTTAAAATGAGCAAAATACTTGAATTCCCATTATAGTAAAGTTTGGATGGTACTCCCTCAGCCACGTGTAAACTTTGAATATGGGTGCTTCCAGTATCAGTGTTTGCTCAGTTGCTAGCATTGGTAAAGGGGAAATGGATACGACTTCTTACTGTGTTCACTAATTACCACAGTTTCTAGCCTTGCCACCTCCTAGAATAAAACTAAATCACTTAATTGCAGAGTTCTGAAGACTGGGAAAGTCATGAAAAACAGTCTGAGAAAGGAATCCCTTTCCAGACAACTCTGTTTGTTTTCTTTTGACAGTCAAAAATTTAATGGGTCGTGGAAATGATCAGACTAAAACTGCCAAGTGTCTACTACCTCTAGCAAGTGCCTGCTAACAAGTGTTTAACCTGAGGCACTGCTGAAACCTAAGCACTGAGCTCAGCATTGATTTAGATACACCTATGTGTGTTCACCATTTCTCAGGCATGAAAAAATCTCCCTGTAAGTTGTCCTGGTAATATATGGACACTTTTGGAAAGGAAGGCCATCATCTGTCAGGACCCTGAGACATAAAATTAGGCAGCAGCCCCCTGGGCTGCTACTTGTCAGTAGCAGGAGCTGGGCGATGGCACTGGTGGCTCTTCCCTCTCTAAACCCCTGACTCTGAGGGTAAGGACATTACAACTAATTATGTCTTTGGACTGTGCTGACATGAATAAACCATTTGAGGTTAACTGTCATGCTTCTTAATGTCATAAAGCCTTCTTTTCATAGAATTAAAGCCTTACTACGTAAAATTGTGTCAAATCATTCCTTTGTGCTGGGATAGATCCTATAAACTGGTCTAAAAATGTTTTTCGGGAAGTGTTGGGCTCACTCACTGTAGTAGTGTCCAAGTAATCTTTTATTATAAATGTGTTTTCCAGGTGTCAGAAAAGTGGATGTCAAATATGCAGTGGCTTTTGAAAACAAATGTCATCTAATATAATAACAGAAGTCTCCTCTGGACATTAGGGAGAACACTGGTATGGTTAAGAATGCTCCAAGACTGTTAACTAAATTATCATTTGCTACCTCATGGAGATTTTTCTTAATCATTTGAGTTTGTTAACTTGCATTTACCTCACCTGTGGTTGTCAGTGCCAGCTCTTTAATGTAAGCAAAAAGGAAGGAGATAGCAAGTGAGAAAAAGATCTTCCTGTTTTAACATTGTGAACCCTAGACACTGGGTTAAGAAATAGCTCACATATATTAGGAGCAGAACTGATCAAAATGTTAATAACTAAAGCAGCAAAATACTATGTGCAAGCGAGTACAGTAGTATATATAGTGGAATAATTTGTAAATATAATAGGAACTGTTATGTACATGAACATTTTATGGATCCAGCTGATGTGTTGAGGTGGAGCAGTGCAAAATTAAGAAACCCCTAGAGAATTGCAGATACCTTACATTACATAACTTATAGTTGATTTTCCTCTAAGTTGTTAAATAGCTTTATCTAGCAACATGTTGCACGTACATCAGCATTTCATAGCTAACATAAATCTGAAAAAGATGCTGCCAACTGTTTGTTTTTTTTTTTGTTAAATAGGCAGCTTCTTCATCACTCAAAAGATTCTCACAATTTTGAGACGACCCCAATCATTAGCTGATCTTTGAAAAGGCAAGCATATACATCTGGATTGCTCTGGCAAGGCAAGGAGCTTTTCAAAATGAAGGAAACAGCTTCTCTTTTAAAAAACCTTTTATACCCTTGTAAAAGGCAATAAAATATATATCAAACAGGTGATACTGACTGCTCTTTACAGTTACTATTAAGATTTATGATCCCTGAAGTTAAATATTGACTTTGGCATCACCTTGGTCAATATTTATCTCTCAGATCAATGAATCTTAATATTGACTGCAACTGAAGTCACCATGCTGCCCAGTCTTACCTCTGAATGATTTGTATCAACGTTATTTTCCTCTCCCCTCAATATATCTTTTACTTTCCTGTGTTCCTATTTGATGGAGTTGGAAGATCTTTTTGAATCAGCAAACTTTTTCTCTGCATAGAGCGTTGTCCTTCCCATCAGGTTGTTTTACTCCTTTCCTTATTTATTTATAAGTTCTAATGTAACTACATAAACCATCTTAACATGAAAAGATTTTTCCTAGTGCCTAAGTAAATGTGTAACTTCTGAGAGCATACTAGGCTGTATCATTTTCATTATGGTTTTACATACTGGAAATTATAATCATCATAATCATCCTAATCAGTATTAGTGCTTTCTCTTATTATCCTTAAAATTTTATATTAACATTTACTTTCCTGCCTCCCAATGTTTTCCTTCAGCTATTAGAGTTATAATACAACTGAAAATTATAGTTTATTTAAAATTTAATTATTTAGTCTCATTTGACAAGTTTTTACTATCTTGATTTCCCCAACACAATTCAGTTCATGAAGATGTTAGAGACATGATCACAACTAGATTTTCATATATATATATTTTCCTAATATCACTGGAATTTTTGTGTTAGAAGGAACTTTGAGGATAGTTGAACAAAGCTCTTTTAGCAAGTCCCATTAAAAGTGATGTTCCTAGTGAACACTTCTGAATGTGATATACAGAAACTTGTTAAGGCAAAAATGGGTTGCTGGCTACCATCCTTATATTATCGTAACAGGAACCTTTAAAAAGATCCAGTCTTTTTTTACATGAAAAATGTGTGTGTTATTTCCTGGACTATATTCTCACCAACAGAAATCTAGAAGCATGTTCAGTGGAAATAGCCCTTTCTGTTCTTTCACAGTGTCTAAAAAATCCACCTTTCTTTTGTTCCCCTGTGTGAATGCTGCCTATGCCCTGACTGTGTTCTGCCTCTGCTGCCCTGCAATCCCTTCCAAGGGGCTGTGGGACAGAACTGGCCCCAGCACAGCGTGCCACGCTGTGAAACACAGCATCGTCCACCTACTCAGTCTTTGATCCGGCGTTGCTCTTTTACTATTGTACAGCTCCAAGCACAGTGATAGCTTAATTAAGTAATAGTAATATAGATGGTCTCTGCATCCATATCAACTCCAAGAGCAGGCATTTGAATACAAACAGATCCTAATTTTTTTTAAGGTGTAATTCATTCAAATACTTGAGACTGTAAAATGTCTGAGTTGTGCTTACACTTGAACAAGGGAAGAGTAGGAGTTACAATAAGCTTCTAAGTTTTATTCCTGCCACTGGGAAAAGCTAGAAGAATGCTAATGTTAAATAACGAAATGAAGAACACTAGACTGCTGCCAAATCATCAGTTAAGCCTTTTTTTTTTGTTGCTGTTGTGTTCCCATGTGAGGGTTGTACCCTACGGAATAAAATAACTCTCTTCTACTGAGAGTGTCATGGAAAATTTACCAAACAGAAACAAAGGCCCTTCCACTTCCGCCTTCTGACATAAACAGCTGTACTGCTGCATGTGATAAATTATCAGAATGGACAAAAATCTTCCTTTCCTTCTGTTTTCTTTAAAATGAGATCAGAGTGCTCAGATGAACACAGCCTTTCTCCCTATCTGAGAAACAGAGTGAAAATGGCTTCTGATGACCTTCTACATTATTTGGGTAGCTCAGCTAATTAGGGACACAGCAGAACTCCCTTGTGACTTGCCCTATCATGATCTTTCCCAACTAACACAGTTCAACCTCTGAATGCACCAGCAAAAAGCAGCTTCAGGATGTTCCTTGCAATCAAGAGAAGAAATAAGTTTTCCTCTGCTTGGATGGAAAATGGAGTGGCTGGAGGGGAAAAAAAAAAGTAATTCACCAGTACATTTGTGAGTGGGGAGTGAAACTCCGAGCAAAAGTTTGAAGTTGAAATGCAGAGAGTTGTATGGCTTATTCCTTATCACTTACTAAGGTCCAAAGCTTCCCCCATTAGCAAAACCGAATAATTTTCTATAGTTCCTGCTGTAAACTCCAGAGTAGCATTGATGTGCACAGCTACAAGTCTGCCGCACTCCAGTCCAGCGGAACCTGCATTTCCCTGGCTGGTGAACGGGCCATCCTTGCAGCTACTGTAGTGCTAGAGATCACAATAAGTGCTCCAGAAATGCCTTAAAATGTCAGGGCCAAGCAAATGATAAATAATAGTTTATTAGCTTTATTTGGTATTATTAACATCAGTACTATTAGTATTAGTGATATCATTGACAATGTGGTTTAGAAGTGGGAGGGAAATTAGGTATGAATATCCTGTACAATAAATAATCTGCAGGCTATTTAGAGGCAACTACGAAGATCAGTGAAGAGTTTTTCAGTGTCATGCAACACTTCCAAACAAGGTGATACAGAAACATTCCCTAAATGCTGAACTGATGACCTGTCTAAGAGTATACCTTGTGATGATCAACTGCTTCTTGGACCTCTAAGAAAATAGGACTGAAAATGCTGGTGACCTTGCACCATCACCTAAGGCAAGATGACAAATCTTGTTCTGCCCCTAAAACTGATTGTTGCTGATGAGGACAACAATGTTTATGTGGAGCAGCGATGGATGCTTTTATCCTCGGTGCAGCCCACAGATGCTTTTATCCTCGATGCAGCCCACAGGGTTAAAACACCTCACTTCTTGTGGCCTCTGACTCCTCAGCTAACTGCAGCAGAGCTGGGTGAGATTGAGGATGATGGTAAGACCCTTGAAAAATTGTAAGGAGAATTTATCTGCCAGTTGTGTGAGCAAACTGGATTTCTTCTTCCTCAGGACTCCTCAACAATAAGAAGGAAATTCCTTGTATAGGTCCTACTAACAAGTAAATCAAATTTGCAGCCACTTGAAAGCATCTGGGCACATGTGCCATGATTCCAAGTCCTGCTTTTGAATTTAAGAGGGACCTAGCAAATACTATGATGCTCTGAATGTCAGATAGGGCTATGAGGCTGGAGGGACTGATCTGAGAACAAATTACAACAACCAAATATGTTTAGCTTGCATAAACAACAGCTATTGGGCTGGGAATGCATACAACTGACAAGTTTGGAGAAGGCTGTAAACATCAGCAAAGACAGTGGCATAATTCTGAAGATTCAAGTAGATTCAGCTAAAGAGTAAGGGCTTGTTTACACCAAGAAATTCACTGTTATAATTATGCAGCATAATTATACAGGATAATTGCAATTATCCTGGAATTATTCTGAAGGAAGAGTGTCCACATGGGGAGTTATGCTGATATAAAGATACTACTTAATTTGCTTTTGTAGACAAGCTTCAGCAAAAGAAAGGATTGTTTTTGTGTAAAGCCTCTGTGTGCTACTGTTACTAGTACCACAGTGCAATACAAAACAGACAATGTAAATTACAGTCATAGCTTTTAGTTGATTTAATCTATCTAGTTCAAGCCTTGTCTCCAGAGAGAGACCTCCTACCAGCATTGGCTTGTGTGATGCATATTCCCATTTCATACGAAGAGTCTTTGCACTTTTCAGTCCCCTGAGTAGCCTGAGACTGTAGTTTAGCTCAACTAAATTGCTTGCATGACAATAGCTCACTCTCTGCCTCTATGGCACTGTCATCCACAGCTGTAAGGCACTTGTCATGAAGATGATTTACTCCAGCCTATTGCTGATGAGTCAGTATCTAATCGGGTTTGTTTTTTCATACTTCTCTAGATTTTAGTTAACAATCTTTAAGCTTCATCTGGGAAACTATATCATATGCCTAGGCCTGTCTATGCAAAATATTCTTCTGCATTAATGGTACCGGAAGACACAAAGTGATACATTCCCTTAGTTACAGATGCTCATATACAACCACATTTATAAACAATTTGCATGACTCTGTTCTCTGTGGCCATCTCCTTGGACTAGAAAACAAGGTTAAATATGTGTGCCCTCAGTGAACAAAATCCATCACTTCCATGCTCCTACACAAGCAATGGTGCAACTGCTTGAGGAGGGATAATGAGGCTTCAGGGTAATCAGAATATCCTTCTTACAGTGTATTTACAAGTAGATTTATTCCTATGATTTGTTTAAGATTTCAAACTGAGCTATCCAGAAGAGTTTAAATATTTGAAGGAAGGTTCAGAAAGCAAACAGTATGGCAAGGAATCGTTGTGGTAATTAGTTTGAATAATACCATCGCTACTCTTGCCTAGCATTTTTTGCAGTCTTTTCAACAGGAAGACATTGTTATAATTGTCATTTTATAGGTGACAGACAAAGAGGAGAGTGGCTTACCCAAAGTCCCATGTCACCTCCCAGCTGGAAGGAGCAAACTAGTGTGCTGAGTTCTTGGACAGAAGCCATGCACCAAGGACAAGTTTGTAATGAGATATATTTTAAATACTTTAAGAACGTGTGTGGTTGCATGTAGAGGAGAAGGCACTTTCACTGCTGAAAGAGGAGGTTGGAAATACATAGTTTCATTGAAATAGAGAATTTTAAAATGCAGCTGATTGAGAGAGATTATTCCAGAACTGTGTTTTTCTATAGCTAAGCCTTTTGCTGTTCTTTGTTAATACATAGTTTTGCAAACCTGAGTGTTCTGCTTGCACATTGCTTGTTCCTCGCTCCTTTATTTGAAATGACACCTACCTCTTATTCATTTTTGTGCAACCAAAATAAAGAATGACTTCTTTTGTCTTCAGCTTGTCACTGTGTTTCCTTCTTTATTTTTCAATAGTACCGATTTTAAACTAAGAAAACACAGCAAAAATAATATAACTTATCTTCCTGTAAACTCTTCCCTGCCACAAAACTCATGTCCAAATTACCATCTTCAAAACAGGGGAATGACCCTGGTACGGCCTTTCTCTTTCCTAGTTTCTATTTCCTATTTTCTGGCATCTTTTTGTTTCATTTCTAGGTCACGTTCTACCTCTCCCAATTTGGAGACTTCAGCTTAGATTCACAAAATGGCTTAGGCACCATCTGGAAAGCACTGTGGCATCAGTGTGATCCCACAGCCCCAGGCTGTGCCTTCATGTCATAAACAACCCCTGGAGAGCTGGCTGTGAATGAGGTTCAAAAAGGCTAGTGGGCTGATATATTGAATGTAGCTCTGGGGAAAAGCTCAGGAGAGTGTTAAACTCCCTGCTGCACCTTTGGAGGTCACGGTACTTAGTTCTTCCGCCTGGGGTTTGCTGAGAAGTGTGTGCCCAAACAGATGGAATGAAAGGTGTGGGAAAGATTTTGCCTTTGTCTAGTGCTCCAGTGAGCACAATACTCCCTTAGGATGCAGGAGGGCCAGGTTTATCTTTGTTTCTTCCTTAAGAAGACCTGAGTCAATCTCTTTCCCCTCTCAGAATAGTGTCATCAGCACCAGGTGATAGCAGGAGGCCTCCTCTGGTGAGGCTTATAGCCCTATTGCTCTCCTCCTAAGACAATTCCTTAATCACTTGGGTATTAGAAAGTGTTTTAGATACCTCTGCAAAGCACATCTCCAGGATGAGGCATCTCCCAGATTAAGCAGCAGCTGAGTGGGATTTAGAATTAACTTCGTGTGGACAGTTAGACAGTTTTACAGATTTATCCCTTTCTTCCTTTAAAACTGTTTGCCTCATCTTTAATTCTAGCTCCATCACTAATGTGTGGGTTTACCAATTACTAGCGCATGGTGCAGAATTCTCCTTTTTCTGAGCCATTATTACATTTACAATTATACTGGCTTTTAAAGACACCATGGCTTTGTCATTATGCAGAGTTAAAGACAATATTGATTGATTCAACCTAGCACACACCTTGCAGAATTTCAACAAAGAAAATGAAAGTGAGTCTTTAAACAGGGTAGGCAGTTTGAACTATAAGCTCCTCTAAACAGCGTAGCTCAACTAGCTCAGCACCTTTTATGTTGCTGCCTTCTCTATGCTCAGAAAAAAAAAAGGGAGACTCAGTCATCACATTCTAGCAATGCACCTGGTGTAGACAAAACTGAACTTAAGGCTTCTGTTAAATTTTCTTCCTTTGAAGACAAGGTTGGATTGCCAATCTCTTACATACATGCCCCTCACCCCTTTATCCAGAAATGGGACCAGTTTGTTCTCCCAGAAAATATAAAATTCACAGTCTTAGGCATGATTTAGATATTTTGGAACACTTCCTTAAATTAGGCTTTCCAGTAACTAAAAGGTACATGTGTTGGAAAGAATCTCCTATCATCTGCTGGAACACTATGGCAGTATGGTATGAAAAAAAGATTTTAAATTATTGCTGCCTAACATTACTAGTAACAGATTTTGCTGTGGGGAAGAAGCTGTTGAGTCAAATGTCCTGTCCTAATTGTTAATTATTGTTGTCTTTGTCTCAAAGAAATTCTGTTGTGAGACTAGGCAACTTTATTCAGTTAAAATGTTCAAGGAAAATTCAACACCAATCACATTTGAAAAGAAATGTTCAGTTGCACAGTAGCATACCTATTACATGTTTGCTCTTCTTGATCTCCAAATGTTTATGCTTGCATCCTCTGTCTTTTAAAAGTGAATACTGTTTTGATGGAAGCTGTTCATTTGACTATTCTAGGGAATGAACTCTGCTTCAATGGGTGAGTTAGTAATGCGTGCCTTCTGCATGTGAACTAATCATTGTTTATAAAGCCCTGCAAATGCAATCTGGTATTTATTTGGTAAGAAGACTTAGTTGTAAACTGGTTGTAATTCTGACCTTGATAAAATAAGATTGTAAGTTTATGCAGCAGTGATCTCCTGTCCTCCTAGGGGAGCTTTGCCAGACCTTGAAAAGTTTGAAATTTGTCTCAGTCTGGAATTTTACTCTCAAGCCCTAAGTGTGCATCCACTTGATGAAAGCCTTGTAGAAAGAAAATCTTTCTCTTTAAGGCTAAGTCCCACTCATACCACCATATGCCATGTGTTTTGATGAAATCATAGCTCTCTACACTAGCATTAGTAGAAATCAAAGGTCACATACATGAATTAGCTATGGTAGTTTACCACCTTGTCAGATGTCAGTTTAACTATGCTGACTGTTGGTAAAATTTAGGCACATGCTCTGAGTCTGCTTGGCTGTGAAATAATATATTCCTCAGCTCAACCCTGATGAAAGAGTTTGAGCTAATCACGCACACCATTGCTCAGCTGATGGGAGGTAACTTGTGCAGCTATAACTTCATTGTATATCTATGCCTTAATTATCAGCTCATGTCTTCCATGAGTCTTAGACGTGCTGACATCAATTAGAGATAGGTCTAGTGGCTGGGAGTTATGTAGGCTTTTATAGGCCTATATGGACAGAAAGATTGAAACCACCAAGACACTTCATTCAGCTCACCCTCAGCTATCAGACAGTAATGCTTTCAATCCTCAATAATTTGAGCCAGACTGTAACCTCTGTGGTAGAGATGATAGATTGTCACTTTACTTGGTTAGTATAACATAGTAGTATAGCAATCAGCCCATTTGGGTGGTGACACTGTATAAACATAATTTCTGTTTTATTCTAAGCAAATTTGCTCACTGTAATGCCACTGATCTCCTTGAGCATGCAGGATCTATCTTTCTTTTATCAGTCTACATCACTAGCTATTTGTGCTGTAGATCATGATGGAACATATTTACACACATGGACCATGTGACAAATTCCACATTTCTAGCACCTTTGTATGAAGAATATCTGTCTGAATTGTGTTTAATATCTGTCCTTTTTTTCCCCTCAACATCAGTCCAAAACCACATGACTCCAATTAGTTCCTACCTCAAGCAGTTTATTGGCAGCAATCTGTTCTCAGTATTGCCAAAATACATAAAACTGTTGCAAGTTCCATGATTTTTTATGGTTTTCTTTACAATTCAAAATTCAGATGAATACCTTAACATTACAATGAGATGAAAAGAAGTGAAAATTACCTTTCAACTCAGAAAAACAAAACAAACCAAAGCTTGGATCTAATTAACCTTGGCAAGAAAAGAAATCACTGAGAATGAAAATCTCTCCTACTCAAAAAGGCCAAAACAAAGCATTCTGAAGTCCTAACAAAACTCTTGAAATAGGGTTTAACTGGTACATCAGTGCTGCTCAGGCTGATGTTGATGCTCTATATGGAGATTAATTTTACCCTCAAAAGGAGGCTTCCTGCCAAATACATGCAGTCTGTATTATTTACGTCTTTAAGTCCAGAAAATCCTGGAAGTTCTCTGCTTGCTCCCCTGTATTTCAAAGAATTAGGTTAAGGCAAACACGGCAGGGAGTGAGTATTTCCTCGTGTCTGGGTATTTACTGACATTTTAAGTTCCAAAATTTATGTAGGGCAAATATTTCTAGGGCTCTGTGTTTGTTCTTCACTCCACTGTCACTACTGTAAAATTCTTAGATTTAAATAAAGTTAGTACAAATTTGCATGGAAATTATAGTCATCTTACCCCAAGGGGGCTAATAAGCAAGACAATATAAGCAAGTCTCCAGAGAAAAGTAGATGTCTTTAAATTATATCCCAGAGATGTACTCTGACGTCTTGCATCACAAATAAGAAGCAGAATTAGGGACAGGATTTTTAACATCCCCTTTAGGCAATCAGAGCATCAGATTTCATCTCAGTTTTAACACAGGTAGAATCTGTTCCGATTGTGAGAAGAACTGCCATTTGTAAGTATTTTAATTTCATTTCTCTGGTGACTGAATGACTTTGGTGAATGAAAGAATAAAAACAAGGGTAACAAATCAGGTGATATTTGAAGTAGCGTTACTAGCTCCCCATCCTCTGCAAACATATGGACAAAATTCTGTATAGGTAGTATCAGGGTACATACAAAAGAGGACAGAACCATTTCCCTGTAGCCCAGTTTCATGAACCAGATGCAATGCTACAATCATAACTGCAGTATTGCAGACAAAATCTATATGGAAGGTGCCAGAGTGGTACGTCATAGAGATCTTGCAGACTGAGACCCCCAAGCAGTAACCTCTCGTTGAAAACTATAGCAGCTTCATTAGCTTCAATACCATTTTTGCATATGTGACTACATTGCTAAATCAAATCACTGAATGAGTGTCTGTCTTCACTGTATTGCTCAGCATCACTCCAGCTATCAGAAACTGAAGCTTCCCTGAAGACTTAAGCCAAGCCTCAAATTATGTCTCAAAAATAAAGAAATTGGCATAGTATTGGAGGGGTTTACAACACCTTTGACCTCATTATTTCTGCCACTGTTGTTTCTGCTTTGCACCATGCCTTCAACACCACATGCTTCAATGTTGGAGCCCTCAGTACTTCTGTAAAGTATGGGAAGAGTAGGATGAGATGATCATATTCCGTTTTGATTCGGGATTGCTAAACGCTGAACAGACAACATAGAATAACTGCAGGAACATGATTGCTCTACATAATAATTCCAGATAAAGGCTTCAAGGTCATCTAGCAAGAGTAAAATAATACCTGAAAGAGTACCATTTCTCCAGTCATCCTCCTAGGCCTGATGGTCCTTTCTTTTAAAAATATGATGTATTCATGAAAATGGAAGAGCTCTAGTATCAAAAGTCACAAAACTGGATCCGGACATTGGTTAAAATAGTGGTTTTGCCTGGCCAGTTAGATCCGTCTCATCTTATAGAGACTAGATAGATGCATGGGAAACCCCTTACATTGATCAGGAATAAAGATTTTTTTTCAAGCTGAAGTGAAATACAGCAGTGTTGGTGTTAAAGAAGATAGCACTGTCTGTCCATTGACAGGGAGAAGGCTGCATGTGTGGTTCTTGTGGTAAAATTGCATGAGATGAGCTGCTCTAAGAATTCACAGCCCACTGGAAAGGTCCTTCAAAAAGGTCCTCCAAAAAGGTCCTCCTATGCAATTCATTCACCCCATCTCACAAGTCATCTCTGCTGGAATGAGGAGGTCCCATCCCTTCCACTCTCAGGCTTCTGACTTGCTTCTGTTTTGGCTCTGACACTTACTAGACCCTCTTTTGAGACAATTCAATTTGCTAACCCAGAAGAAAATAATAATTTATCTTTTTGGATGATTTTTTTGTCACATTAGTGAGCTGCTTTACATAGGAGTCTGACAAACACCAGAGCTGGTGCACAGACTGGGTGCAGGAGTGGGAATGTATGGATGAAGTGACAGGAC
The DNA here is from genome assembly GCF_013368605.1 of Nyctibius grandis. Taxonomy (NCBI): domain Eukaryota; kingdom Metazoa; phylum Chordata; class Aves; order Nyctibiiformes; family Nyctibiidae; genus Nyctibius; species Nyctibius grandis. Next base: position 63,688,290 of record NC_090658.1, on the reverse strand, counting down.
CTTCTCCTTTCAGCCCCAAGGGGCTGTTAGATTCACTTACTCAACTTTTATAACTTAGTCCTTTTGAGCAAGTGAAAGTACTAAGAGAAATTCATTACTGTTGAAATGTCACATGAACTCAACCAATTTGTACATGTCACATGTGGGATGTTTTTAGTGAAACTGATTTTGGAAAGAGGTGCTCTGTTTTATTTTCAAGATCCAACTGGATTTCTGCAACAGTGCCTTTCTACAGAGAGTTACCAAAATGAGGGATTCAGCACTAGCCTTACATGTTTTATATAATTACCATTTATATTTTCTAAAGTGGCCTTTGAGGGGAAAAAAAATAGCTGTAAGAAAACTGTTCTAGAGGGGAAAATATACAAATATTCTCTAAGTCAGCAAAAAATACTTGCAAACTCTCAATGAAGTGTTATTCTGCAGGGACATCTACGATTTTATAGGATGCAATTTCACAGTTCAGGCTTGGTTTGCCATGTGTGGAGAGCAGGCTGATTGCATCAGGTGGCGGAGCATTATCAAGTCATTGTTAACTCATTGCCACAGAGGACGTAAATGGCTTTCCCCACAGCAGTCACTAACAGTGACAGAGTCAACTGGTTTGGCCAGGCTGACATTGGTGGAGGGAATGTTCTCCAAGCCGAAATGTTAAATGGATGGAATGAAAAATATAGATTTTTTTTTTTCTAAATAAGATCTTAGGGTTTTTGTGGCAATCACACACTTTACAATTTAACAATGATGACTCTCTCCTATCCTCTCCAGTTGCAAGACAGCATTTACCACCTTACCACTCAAAATACTTCACTGTTTCTCTTCAAAGTGCTTTTTAAAGTCCTTCTTTACTCCCATCCTAAATATCTATTGGTAGGCCACTGGTAAACTTTTACTTTTTTGCTAACTACTAGTTCCAGTAATTCTTGTATTTTGAATCTGTTCTTGGCAGGATCTTCATTTTATTCTGTATTTGCACAATAACTTGCATTTATTTTGGTCCATAAATCTGATGAGCTGGACTAATGCAAATAATAAATACATATGATAGTAAACCAGCTGTACTGGTCTGAAAGTTTATCTTTGTATTATTCAAATACAGATATTGACATATAGACCTACTGTAATGAATCATCACATTTTGACAAACTGGATAGAATAAAACATAGCAGCTGAATCTTAGGAGTTGAATATAATGTGCTGAAACAAGTCATTCCACTAACCTTCTACCTGACAGGAATTAATGAAAGGCAGATATCAGAGAAGATTGTTTGTCAAAACCAATATGGAGGCCAGCCTTTAAGTTTATCATGGAAGTGGGATGCTACTATTTTTACAAGAATTTCTGAACATGCTTGGGGTAATGTTTCTTTGTGCTAATATTATTGGTTTGCTTATCCACCTCTGCTCTCTATTTTCCTCTCCGTAGCCCAGCAACATGCCTAGCATATATATATTTCATATAATAGTGTAACTGTAACCAAAAGCTGCAAGATGTTCTCAAAGTAGTGTTCAAAACCTCTGAATCTTGGTCCCATGAACCTCAGCTGTTCAACTTGGCATGGACTTTGGGCAAGAGGTGATCCCAGTTATTCATAGAATCATAGAATCATTTTGGTTGGAAAGGACCTTTAAGATCATCGAGTCCAATCATTAACCTAACACTACCAAGTCCACCACTAAACCATATCCCTAAGCACCGCACCTACTCGTCTTTTAAATACCTTCAGGGATGGTGACTCCACCACTTCCCTGGGCAGTCTGTTCCACTGCTTGACAGCCCTTACAGTGAAGAAATTTTTCCTGATATCCAATCTAAACCTCTCCTGGCATAACTTGAGGCCATTTCCTCTTGTCCTATCGCTTGTTACCTGGGAGAAGAGACTAAAACACCCTCCTCGCTACAACCTGTGTGCCAGATAAAATGGTGATGCTCCAGTAACGTTCCCTTGTCCCCAAGGAAACTGAGATAAGTAACTGCTGTCCCTGCACTAGGTCATTAACCATCAGGGACACAATGAAACAAAATGAAGTTGATTGGTTGATTGATTGGCTAATACAGTAAATGCTGAGTATAAGACTGCAGGCAGGGAGCCAGACCATTTGTAAAAGTGGCATGGGATGTATAAAAGAGCAGGTGACAGAGGATATTTGTGGAGGCCACAGGACCACAGAAACTTCACACAATAGTAATAACAATAGGAATTGTTATTAATATTCTTCTTAGCAGATTGGCCAAGGCAAACCACAGCATGACACAATTCTATAAGCTTAGATGGACAAGCCAGTCTACTTGGGGAACTAGTCGTCTCTAATGAATCAATTGCCTGAACAGATGTGCAAAGAGATTGCAGAGCTATTGCAAAACACAGAAATCCTATTGTGTTGTGCTTGAATTTGGAAATAATAGTAGGACACAGTGGTACATAACCCATTAGGGTTCTCAACAAGCAAGTAGCTACCCACTGCTCAGTCTTTCTGACGGCAAATTACTGATGAGAAAGGTGGAAGCAGAGGAGATGTCCGCATGTGACAACCTGGAGAAATGTTGAAAGTATCAAGGCAGAGCATAAGAATAGCCACAGTGGGCTGGGCCAAAGATCCACCTAAACTGCTATCTGAAAGTGGCCAAAAGTGGATAACTACTTTTGTATAAGTGATGTACAATCCTATAGTCATAGTTAATGAACTTACAGAAATCTGCAGTTCATGTATTTCCCTAACCATGGATATTATCTCTGTGCTTAACAGATATTGATGTGTTGTTCTTCTATTGCTCTATTTAATCATTTTGGGAAACCATTAAGTCCTTTGGCATCCATGATGTACTGTGTCAATAAGTGACACAATTTAACCATACTTTCGGAGAAGAGTATCTCATTTCATTCATTTGCAACATGCCACCATAGATTTTAATTTGACATTCCCTAATTCTAAACAGGCATATCTGTTCCAGTCGTATCACCTCCAATTGTATCTTTACTATGTGCTTTTAACTATGCTATCACTTGATTAACAGGACTTCACTGTGAAGATTTGTCAGAATAATATTTTTCACTGTACTGGCAGCAGAGGAGACTCCAGAGCCTTTGATCCAATATACAGGGATGCATATTAATTGCCATCAGACAGTATCAGCAGAACAGCATTTCACTAGTGAGCAGCAGAGGACAAGGATCGGCCTCTTCTCCCAGGCAACTAGCGAAAGGACAAGAGGACAGAGCCTCAAGCTTTGCGAGGGGAGGTTCAGGTTGGACATTAGGAAGAATTTCTTTTCAGAAAGGGTCATTAGACATTGGAACAGGCTGCCCAGGAAGGTGGTGGAGTCAGCATCTCTGGATGTGTTTAAGAAAAGACTGGACATGGCACTCAGTGGTCTAGTTGATAAGGTGGTGTCAGGGCAATGGTTGGACTCGATGATCCCAGAGGTCTCTTCCAACCTGACTGATTCTGTGATTCTGTGACACATTTCCGAATAGTCAATTTCGGATCTCCAAATGGACCCAAAAATCTTCCCAAAAAGCTTGTTTTTATTTTGGTAGCTGCTTTTACTAGAAGGTCATGGTAAATCTGAGTCCTGTAAGAAACGTCATAAATTAATTGTATTTCTGTGGGCTGGGAGACTGTTTATTTTTCCACACTGCAGAAACATCATGGAAGCAGGAAATGCATACAACTAATTTAGAAGGGGTTCAGTTCCAGTTCTCAATTATGACTGTAGGTGGGTATTCACCTAATTCAATCTGTCCTAATGTTCAGAAAAGATCTGAAGACATTCATATAGCTGAACTTACCGCATAGTTTTTCAGACAGACAATTGTGTACATTTAAAAAGAAATACTGCTACTGTGGAATATTAAGGTAGGTGGTTGAACTAGGGTTTCTTGGAATTGTTTGTGTTGTTTATATGGCTTGTTTTATACTAGCAAGTGTTCTTGTACTGAGGGAAAAACAAAGTACAATCAGTTCCTATTCACCCTTTTCATGCCATTGATTGTACAGGCTTCTGTCACGTCCTCCCTCAGGCATCCTTTTTTTCAGGCTGAAAAGCCCTTGTCTGCTATCTATTCCTTGTACAAAAACTATTCCACACATTTGATCTCCTATATTTCCCTTTTTTGAATTTTTCCAGTTCTCATATTTTGAGATGGGGGCCCGACATGGCACACTGCATTCAAGACGTCTGTCACCATGTGTTTATATATAATAATGGAATAATGATGTCTTATGCTTGTTCTCTCTGTCTTTTTTAAAAGACTCAACATGTAATGTACTTTTACAAGTCTTCATTATAAACAAATTGACATTTTTTCTCTGCCATTCTTTGACTAGCTGTATCGATGATCTCAGGTATCAGCAATATACGTGGCACCTGTCCTGGTTTGGCCCAAACCAGGCCAATTAGTCTTAGAGAAACCAAAGTCACTGCTAAATTCCTCACTGCTTACGAGTGAAGAGCCGAAGGGGGTCGCACCTGCAGGGAGGAGCAGATGGGGCAGGTGGCCCAGAATTGACCAACGAGATATTCCATCCCATACATGTCATTCTCACTTTCCTATTTATCACTAACCCACTGCCTCCTGGAGGTGGGGCCCAGGAGGGAGGGGCCCTCCTGTCTCCCACTGATTGGTACCAGCTTTGCCAAATCTCCAGTTAAAAGCCTGCAGGTGTGATGGCAGTGGAGCTATTGCATTTTGCCCTCTGCCCGTGCTGGGTGGAGCTACTGCATTTTCCCCTCTGCCTGTGCTGGGGGGAGGTACTGCCTTTTCCCCTCTGCCTGTACTGGGGGGAGCAACTCTGCCTGAGGAGGATTTCCGAGCTCTTGATCTTGGTTTTGTACATATTTGTATATATTTGGTTATTTCTATTATTATTGTTATTATATTCTTTTTCATTATTATAGTTTATTAAAACTGTTTTAACTTTCCAACCCATAAGTCTCTCTCTCTTTTCCCTTTCCCCTCGGGTGGGGGGTGGGGGGAGGGTTAACAGAGAGCATCTGCCACCTGGTTAATAGCTGGCCCAGCTTTAAACTGTGACAGATTTAATTGGCGCCCAACGTGGGGCTCGAGAGAAGCTCCAACAGGTTGCTCTGATAAGTTGAATCCTGGCTCTGGTGGGAGGAGACCCGGAGAGCTCAGCTGAGAGAATATCAGATTTCTTCCTTTGAGATTTACGAGGGGCTGGAAAGTTAAAACAGATAGTGAAGATGGTGATGTCATTTTTGAATGCTGTGTTATCTCATCTTTTTATGGAGTTTCTTTCACAATTGAGTATTGCAATGATGCCCTACCTGCCATGGGCACTGTGTTATTGCTTGCTTCTTATGAATGTTTACATGCAGTTTAGCAGTGGGCGCTGGTCGAAATGTATTGTTTTGGTATGGGGTTTGATACTGATTTATGCTGTGATAAACTGGGCAGTTCCTATTCCGATCTCTTATCTCTATGACACAATGATGGGCAGCTTTAATCGCGAATCAGTAGCAGCAACTTCATCTGCGCGCTCCAGGCGTCCTTTAGCAGATTCTGTTAATGATTACACTTCCAGTTTTACTTTGGGAAATAGTACCTTCTCCTTTTCTGCCAAGCTGATTCCACTAGATTTTGCAAAATTAGGATGGTGCTGTCTAGGTGGCATGTTTTTATTTTTGGTTGTCCTGAATGTGTTTCTGATGTGGGATAAGATTAAATATCGGTGCAGGGACAGTTGTAGGTGTTATGCAGCCACCTCAGATCCTACAGTGTGTACTGCCGCTACAGCCACTAAACCCACTGAAACCTCGGCAGCCTGTACCACAGCTGCTACACCCCCCAAGATGGCCACTGTAGCTACTCAGACTCTCAGCACTCCCAAGACAGCCACTGCATCTACTCAGACTCCAGCATCTATCGAATCTCTACCAATTGCTCCTGTAACCAGGAAGAAATACCAAAAGAAATCAGCTCGTGAAGTGAAGGATGATGACTCAGAGCCTTCTAAGGCAGAGCCATCATATGACCCAGGTGAGGGCCCTTCTCAGGCAGAGTTAGGGCCTGACACAGATGGGGGTTTCCTCGATCGTCCTTTTAAAGCAGACCCATCACAGAAGAAAGGTCCTTCTAAAGCAGAACTATCACAAGAGGAGGACTCGGACGTAGAGATAACCTACCACTCCTTATCCCTGAAGGACCTGAGAAATATAAGGAAAGACTTCAGCCGTTATGACAGTGAACCTATTATTACCTGGCTGCTCCGATGCTGGGATAATGGGGCAGATAGCATGCAATTAGATGGCAGAGAAGCCAGACAGTTGGGATCCCTGTCCAGAGATGGTGGTATTGATAAGGCGCTCGCAAGAAAGTCAAACACTATCAGTCTCTGGAGGCGACTCTTGTCAGCTGTAAAGAGCAGGTATCCCTATAAAGATGATGTTATGAGTCACCTAAGCAAATGGACCACTATAGAAAAAGGTATTAACTACCTTAGAGAACTGGCTGTGCAAGAGATCATTTATAGACACCCACGGGACATTGTAGATCCTGTAGATCCTGATGAAGTGGAATGCAACCGATCCATGTTCCGGAAGGTTGTGAAGAATGCTCCACCGACATATACCCATACATTGTCAATATTAGTATGGGGAGAAGATGATATGGCACATTCTACTGTGGGCGAAATTGCTAACTGTATGCGAGAGTATGAAGATAGTATTTCTTCCCCACTGCAGGCACGCATCTCGGCTGTGGAAAAACTGACTAAGGAGAACAAGGACTCATTTAAACAACTGTCAGACAAACTGTCCATGATCGAGAATAAACTTGACTCTCTACCTACACAGGCGCGCGTTGCAGCCGTTAGGAGAAAACGCTCTCCTACAGGACCAGCTCAAAGGAAACAGAACACATCACGAGGTATCCTGTGGTTTGCCCTGCGTGGTTATGGGGAGGACATGAGCAGATGGCATGGACAACCTACCAGTACCCTACAGGCACGAGTACGTGAGTTGCAAGCTAAAAGAAATACCAGAGAGAATTTTTCTAGGAGGATGGCTGCTCCAGTTACCAGTGAGCAGGACCCCAGTCAGGGGAGATGGGCCTCAAATCACTTTTTCCCAAGTGTGAATAGGAGAAATGAAGGTCCAGTCCCTGTGAGCAGCACGAATCCATTTCTTAATTAGGGGGGCCCTGCCTCCAGCCAGGTGGAGGAGAGGGACAACCGAGTTTATTGGACTGTGTGGATTCGATGGTCTGGCACATTAAAACCACAAAGGTATCGAGCCCTGGTAGACACTGGTGCACAGTGTACCCTAATGCCATCGGATCATAAAGGGGCAGAACCTATCAGTATTTCAGGAGTAACAGGAGGATCTCAAGTGTTATCTGTATTGGAGGCCGAAGTGAGCCTAACTAAAAATGAATGGAAAAAGCACCCCATTGTGACTGGCCCAGATGCTCCGTGCATCCTTGGCATAGACTACCTCAAGAGAGGGTATTTCAAGGACCCTAAAGGGTATAGATGGGCCTTTGGTATAGCAGCTGTAGAGACTGAGGACATTAAACAGCTGTCTACCTTGCCTGGCCTCTCAGAAGATCCTTCTGTTGTGGGGTTGCTGAAGGTTGAAGAACAACAGGTGCCAATTGCTACTGCCACGGTGCACCGACGACAATATCGCACCAATCGAGACTCCCTGATCCCCATTCATAAACTGATTAGACAATTAGAAAATCAAGGAGTGATTGGCAAGACTCGCTCACCCTTTAATAGTCCTATATGGCCAGTGCGAAAGTCTGATGGAGAATGGAGATTAACTGTGGACTATCGTGGCCTAAATGAAGTGACGCCACCGCTGAGTGCTGCTGTGCCAGACATGCTAGAACTTCAATACGAACTGGAGTCAAAGGCAGCCAAGTGGTATGCCACCATAGACATTGCTAATGCATTTTTCCCTATTCCCTTGGCACCAAAGTGCAGGCCACAGTTTGCTTTTACCTGGAGAGGTATCCAGTACACCTGGAATCGACTGCCCCAGGGGTGGAAACACAGTCCTACTATTTGCCATGGACTGATCCAGACTGCACGAGAAAAGGGTGGAGCTCCAGAACATTTGCAATACATTGATGACATCATTGTGTGGGGTGATACAGCAGCAGAAGTTTTTGACAAAGGAGAGAAAATAATTCAAATTCTTCTGCAAGCTGGTTTTGCCATAAAAAGAGGCAAGGTCAAGGGACCTGCCCGGGAGATCCAGTTTTTAGGGATTAAATGGCAAGATGGGCGTCGCCAGATCCCGATAGAGGTGATCAACAAAATAACAGCTATGTCCCCACCAACTAACAAAAAGGAAACACAAGCCTTCTTAGGTGTTGTGGGTTTCTGGAGAATGCATATTCCAGATTACAGCCAGATTGTACGCCCTCTTTATCAAGTGACCAGAAAGAAGAATGATTTTCAGTGGGGCCCTGAACAACGACAGGCTTTTGAACAGATTAAACAAGAGACTGTGCATGCAGTAGCCCTTGGACCAGTCCGTATGGGACAAGATGTTAAAAATGTGCTCTACACCTCAGCTGGGGACAATGGTCCTACCTGGAGCCTCTGGCAGAAAGTACCAGGGGAGACTCGAGGTCGACCCCTAGGATTTTGGAGTCGAGGATACAAGGGCTCCGAGGCCAATTACACTCCAACTGAAAAAGAGATACTGGCAGCATATGAAGGAGTTAGAGCTGCTTCAGAGGTAATTGGTACTGAAGCACAACTTCTCCTGGCACCTCGATTACCAGTACTAGGCTGGATGTTCAAGGGTAAGGTTCCCACTACCCATCATGCAACTGATGCGACGTGGAGTAAATGGATTGCATTAATTACACAGAGGGCTCGAACAGGAAACCCTAATCGCCCAGGAATCTTAGAAGTGATCATGGACTGGCCAGACGGCAAAGACTTCGGAATGCCACCAGAAAAGGAGGTGACACGTGCTGAAGAAGCTCCACCATATAATGAACTACCAGAGGATGAGAAGCAGTATGCCCTGTTCACCGATGGATCCTGCCGTCTTGTAGGAAAGCATCGGAAGTGGAAAGCTGCTGTATGGAGTCCCATACGACGAATCACAGAAGCCACAGAAGGACAAGGTGAATCAAGTCAATTCGCAGAAGTAAAAGCCATCCAGCTGGCTTTAGACATTGCTAAACGAGAAAAGTGGCCAAGGCTGTATCTTTATACTGACTCATGGATGGTAGCAAATGCCTTGTGGGGGTGGTTAAAGCAGTGGAAGCGAAGCAACTGGCAGTGCAAAGGTAAACCTATTTGGGCTGCTGAATTGTGGCAAGATATTGCTGCTCAGCTAGAGGAACTAGTCGTGAAGGTACGTCATGTAGATGCTCACGTACCTAAAAGTCGGGCAACTGAGGAACATCGAAACAACCAACAAGCGGATCAAGCTGCTAAAGTGTTCCAAATAGATTTGGACTGGGAACATAAAGGTGAACTATTTTTAGCTCGGTGGGCTCATGACACTTCAGGTCATCAAGGGAGAGATGCAACATACAGATGGGCTCGTGACCGAGGGGTGGACTTAACCATGGACTCTATTGCACAGGTTATCCATGATTGTGAAACATGCGCCGCAATTAAGCAAGCCAAACGGTTAAAACCTTTGTGGTATGGGGGGCGGTGGTTGAAATATAAATATGGGGAGGCCTGGCAAATTGACTACATCACACTCCCTCAAACCCGCCAGGGTAAACGCTATGTGCTTACTACCATGGTGGAGGCGACCACCGGATGGTTGGAAACATACTCTGTGCCCCATGCCACTGCCCGGAACGCTATTCTGGGCCTCGAAAAGCAAATCTTGTGGCGACACGGCACGCCAGAGAGAATTGAGTCGGACAATGGGACTCATTTCAAAAACAGTCTCATAGACAACTGGGCCAAAGAGCATGGCATCGAATGGGTATATCACATCCCCTATCATGCACCAGCCTCTGGGAAAATTGAACGGTATAATGGGCTGTTAAAAACTACCCTGAAAGCAATGGGGGGTGGAACCTTTAAAAACTGGGATAAACATCTGGCACAAGCTACCTGGTTAGTTAACACCAGGGGATCTATCAATCGAGCTGGCCCTGCTCAGTCAGACCTTCTACATACAGTAGAAGGAGATAAAGTCCCGGTGGTGCATGAAAGGAATCTATTGGGAAAAACTGTCTGGATTCTTCCTGTAACGGGCAAAGGTAAACCCATTCGTGGGATTGCTTTTGCTCAGGGACCTGGATGTACTTGGTGGGTGATGTTGCAAGATGGTGAAGTCCGATGTGTCCCTGAAGGTGATCTGATTCTGGGTGAGACTACTTAATTCTGAACTGTATGTTGTTGCTGCATAAGTGTCTTTCAGGTTAAGACAGTGGTGATGAGACCGGAGCTAGCTTCATCAAGTGGCGTCCAGTAACCTCCTCGAGTCTGACATCTTTAACCTGCAACCCGTGGGCACGAACCATGACAAAAGAGAGACTGCTAGCCAGAGAGACTGCTGAGAGACTGCTAGCCAGATGGAAACCCACAATCCTGAACCAAATGAACTTAATGAACTTTTTGTATAGAGATGAATCATGAACTAGTGATATGTGTATATATATTTGAAAATGAAAAGGTAGTGGTGATCTGAGTATGACGTGAATGGTATGGAATAAGGGGTGGAATGTCCTGGTTTGGCCCAAACCAGGCCAATTAGTCTTAGAGAAACCAAGGTCACTGCTAAATTCCTCACTGCTTACGAGTGAAGAGCCGAAGGGGGTCGCACCTGCAGGGAGGAGCAGATGGGGCAGGTGGCCCAGAATTGACCAACGAGATATTCCATCCCATACATGTCATTCTCACTTTCCTATTTATCACTAACCCACTGCCTCCTGGAGGTGGGGCCCAGGAGGGAGGGGCCCTCCTGTCTCCCACTGATTGGTACCAGCTTTGCCAAATCTCCAGTTAAAAGCCTGCAGGTGTGATGGCAGTGGAGCTATTGCATTTTGCCCTCTGCCCGTGCTGGGTGGAGCTACTGCATTTTCCCCTCTGCCTGTGCTGGGGGGAGGTACTGCCTTTTCCCCTCTGCCTGTACTGGGGGGAGCAACTCTGCCTGAGGAGGATTTCCAAGCTCTTGATCTTGGTTTTGTACATATTTGTATATATTTGGTTATTTCTATTATTATTGTTATTATATTCTTTTTCATTATTATAGTTTATTAAAACTGTTTTAACTTTCCAACCCATAAGTCTCTCTCTCTTTTCCCTTTCCCCTCGGGTGGGGGGTGGGGGGAGGGTTAACAGAGAGCATCTGCCACCTGGTTAATAGCTGGCCCAGCTTTAAACTGTGACACACCTCAGACAGTATTGATCTTACGTTCATCCTTCTCATGAGTAACCTGAAGGACTTGGGTGGCATCATGCAGGTGTGTAAGAGCTTCTAAATCACATCCTGTGTTAAATGAGAATTGCTTTGTCAGAAGTACTAACTATATGAAATACACAAGACATCTTGTTAGTTGTCCAATCCCCACATTTATCATCTCCTGTAGAAATAAAACTCAGACTGATCTTTGATCATTAAGACATGCCTCCTTTTTGAATGTACTGTATCATTAAAAATCAGCTTTCATGCTAACTAGGACTAGTTCATAATTCTGGGTTGAAAAAACTCTTAATTCTAGGTGAGTTTCATGAGAAGAATGATTTCAGTTGAAGTTTGCTCTGAGGTTTTGAAATCACCTGGATCTGAAGATCCCAGTGAGACTGAAAAGGGTAAAGTTGAAACCATGTGGACTGAAAACAAGAAAAAATGGACCGATAACCTCTCCATGAGTGCAACCTCTTGAGTTTCAATGAAACCTAGAGACAATGAGCTCAGCTAGTTTCTAAATGCCCAGTCCTTTGCCTGCAGTGTGAAAGTACCAACTGTATGTTCATTCTTACCTTGACTTGGTTATCCTGGTTCATTGTGCAAGAATGAACAATGATTTCTTTTGTCAGTCATCCAACTGAAAATTGTTTTACTTATTATTCAGTATAAATTGTTCCTCTGATAAAACATAAGATATCAGCATGTAAGGATTTATTGCCCAATTTTACTTCTCACTAAAATTCTAAACATGAGAACAGTACTTGATGCTTTGGTAGAGAATGAGAAACATGGTAAAAGGGGGAAATGTAGGTTTCGCTAAAGAGAGAGTATTGATTAGGTCCTGAATTTGCTATAGTTCAAAGCATTAACTCTGGAAATCCATTACTTTGGAAGAGGACTGTGGAAAAATGCTATCTTTCTATTGAGTATGAAAGGATAAGATTTTCCAAAGTGTTCTGGAGAAATAGAAGGCTACATCCTGTTGACTCAGGATCCTTTGAACTTAAAGCTCTTAAGACAGGACTGAAAAAGGTACAAGTGAAGTTATGCGGACTGAATACAGCTCATAACATCTGAGTGAAGAATGATGTCTGAGTTACAAGTAAGTCTAGCAAGCCAACTCAAGGAATTTAGAAAAATAGTAGTCTTAAGTTTTCTCTTTAGTCATTGCACGCATGATCACTTCCGTGGACAACTGAGAGGTTGACCTGAGGCTGATGAATTTAAGGACCTTTAGTTACAGTGAGATGGCCTTTTGCCTCTGAGCAGGCTCCAAGATTATAATTATCTTGAAATAAATGTAGATAACTTAGCATTGCTATGAATCCCCCTAAGTCATAGCTGAACCATCTTTGTGGTGTGAACACAATGAAAGATTAATACTTCTCTGACAGAGAAATCCAGCAGAGCCACAGCAGCTAAACAAATTAGCTGGGCTGTGATCCAGCATATGTATCATTAGAAGAGCTTTTTCAGTCTGAGTTGTAGGAAATAGAGGAGGAAACTGGTCCTATTTTCAAATATTGTTTGTATATTTTGCATTAAACAGTTATGTGATAGAATTCATAAACTATTCCTGAAGAATGCTCTAAAAGCCAGGACTTCTTGATTGAAATCTCCTGTTGTTAAGCTGTAGAATAAATGCTTTCTCTTCTGTATTTTCTCTCCAGCCAATGAGTTTTGAAGTTTTCTTGACAGTGAAACAGGTTCAGCAGGAAGAGTAGAAGTTATATTTTTATCCAGTCAATAGCTCTATGACCAAGTAATTTAAACTCCTCTGGAGCTGCAGAGAGGACCAAATACAGAGTTTGAGCAAAGAAGCTATTGTAAGCGAACGGGCTCTCACTTTGTTGTGTGTGCTGCCCATCACAGTCCCAGGAGTCAACTGAAAATGATTTACAGAAACAGTCACTTGGGGATGGTTGTGGAAAACTGCTGTACTTATGAATTCTATTTGGAAGTTAACTGTGGGGCTATTTTTGAACTCCTTAACACCATCAGAAATGCTTTCTGTTGGTGGATACAACTACTCAGAATAGCACAAACAGGTGCATAGAATTGTTATCAGTGGGAAAAAAACATGCTGGAAGACCCCAGATGGGTGTTTGGACTTGGAATAAATACACAGAGCTGAAGGTTAGAGAAATCATCTACTGGGTTGAAAATCACTGTTGTAATAAACTCCATGTTGAACTTTTTAGAAATACATACCTAAGGTATCAGGGAGCAGCAAGAGCAGGTTTGGTCCATGAGGAAGGACAAGACAGAAGCCAAAGGTGACCTCCACATAGGCAGGGTGCTCATTAGCTAGGCGCCATCCCACAAGGTCTGAACAGGACCAGGTTGGTGATAGTGGCAGGCTCCATTAGGGCAACACCTATGGACTCCCTTGGGGTCCTGACATAAGGATACTATCATCTGAGCAAAAGCTGTCATGAGTCTAAATCTTACTGGTTTTGCTTTTTAATTATTTGCTGTAGTATGGATTTGACTTCAAGCTACAGATCAAACATCTGAAAACTGATGACAATTTGTATTTGGATCCAAAGACCCTTAACACTAAGGGCTAGTTATCTGGAAACAGACTGGAATCTTGTGCTTTGTTGCATCTCTTCAAAGCAAATTCGACCCTTGTGTCTTCAGGCAGGTTTGCAGATGGATGTCACTTCAAGGATTCTTGGTTTCAGTGGCAGCTATTCATGGTATCACAGGATGCCAAAAGCACTACCCAATCCTTGTTATTTAAGTTGCATACGGCGACACTGGGAATGTGTAAAACAAAACAATGCCCATTACTTCTCCAGCTCTTGAACTGAGATTATATGTCCCCCATCTGCTGACTCCAAAGTAATAATTAACTAAGCGCACTATTTCCTGAACAATCAATAGTGCTGGCAAAAAAAAAAATGGTGGTTTGGAATGACTAAAGATGTCTTTTAGCAGAAATATATAATCAAGGCCTTGATTACCTATACTCAATAAAATTCTAAAGTGCCATAGGTGTTTTGGCCTGATTTCACTGGTTAGGAAACACCACTGTAAAGATATCATATTACTGCATAGGTTTTGTTATATAAACTGAAGACATTAAACTGAAACAGATGTGTTGATTTCAGCTTGGCTCAAAACACACACAAGAAACCGATGTTTGCCAAATGGAAAAGGATAAAAATCAATTGGTAAAATGTTATTTTCGTGCATCTGAGATAATTACAACCAGTGGGCAGTGAAACAAAATTAAAACCTATAAAGAATAAGCTGGCAGCAGCTGACAGAAGATGCTATAGAGGGAGGTAAAAACCTTGTAGTGAACCAAGCCAGTAGGTGAGTAGAACTATACAAGGAGAAATTGTATTTTCTGTATACCCCATGACATAAGATTTAATATTAATTTATGATGACTTTCATGTCTACAGAACGTATTAATAGTTGTAACATTAGTCTTCTTTTTAAACTGTATCTGTAGTATTTCACTTAATTACCTTGTGCAGTACTATGTCTCTCGTAAGTAAATACTTCTCTTTTTAATTGGAATTTATTGCCTTTTAATTGGCAGTCCTATGTTGTTATATGATGGGACAAGTTTAATAAAAGGAGGGATTGATCAGTTTATTACTA